>NC_092324.1:13600000-14800000 GCF_036785885.1 Coffea arabica
GAATAAAATGTACAAAGACTTAAAGAGTCTGTATTGGTGGGAGAACATGAAAAAGGAAATTGCCCAATTTGTCCAAACATGTTTAATTTGTCAACAGGTTAAAGCCGAACATCAGAAACCATCAGGACTTTTGCAACCTCTAGAAATACCTGAGTGGAAATGGGAGAATATCACTATGAATTTTGTATCGGGATTACCAAGAACACAGAGAGGCCATGATGCGATTTGGGTAATAGTGGATAGATTGACCAAGTCGGCTCATTTTCTGCCGATTAACATGAAGTACCCGTTGGAGAAGTTGGTCAGGTTGTATTTGGATGAGATCATTAGGTTGCATGGAATACCCGTGAGTATCGTGTCCGACAGGGATCCGAGATTTGTTTCGAGGTTCTGGCAAAAGATGCAAGAGGTATTGGGGACTAAGTTGAACTTTAGTACCACTTATCATCCCCAGACTGACGGACAGTCGGAAAGGACAATTCAAACACTTGAGGACATGTTAAGGACTTGTGTTCTGGACTTTGGAGAAAGTTGGAGTAAGTTTTTGACTTTAGTGGAATTTGTCTACAACAATAGTTTCCACTCTTCTATTCAGATGGCCCCGTATGAGGCACTTTATGGTCGGAAATATAGGTCTCCAATTTGTTGGGACGAAATAGGTGAACGGAAAATCTTTGATCCGACCACAGTATCTTGGATTGAGGAAGCTAATGAAAAGGTAAAGTTGGTACGCCAGAGAATTCAGGCTACCCAGAGCCGCCAAAAGAGTTATGCCGATAATCGGAGAAAAGATTTGGAGTTTACTGTTGGAGATTTGGTATTTCTTAGAATCACGCCCTTGAAAGCAAGGTTGATGTCTGGAAAAGGAAAGAAGTTACAGCCAAGATTTGTAGGACCTTACAAGATTATCCAACGTGTGGGGAGTGTAGCCTATAAATTGGAATTACCGCCGAGTTTATCTCGAATTCATAATGTGTTCCATGTATCTATGCTTAAAAGGTACCACCCAGACCCATCACATGTCTTACAACCAGAGAGTATTGAGATTGATGAGACCTTAACTTATGAGGAGAAGCCGGTTAAGCTTCTGGATAGGAAGGTGAAGGAATTGAGAAATAAACAGATACCATTAGTAAAAGTTCTCTGGAAGAACCATGGGTTGGAGGAAGCAACTTGGGAGGTCGAAGAAGTCATTCGAGAAAAGTATCCAGGCCTGTTCACCAATCAAGGTAAATTTCGAGGACGAAATTTCTAAAGGGGGAGAGGATGTGAGGACTCAAAATTCTATTATTTTAAAATCCCTAATTTTGGCTAAATTAATTATTTATTTGAATTTTTGCCACGAATAATATTTTTTTTAGCCTTTTTAGACCTAAGTACATGGTTTTACAGTTTCGTTATATTTTTAAAGTGTCTCGTTTCAAAAAAAAATTATTTTCTTATAAGCTTGTTTAGTGAAAAGTGAAAACGTGTCTAAACACTTAGCCAATTGGGAGTACACTAAGCTCGAAAATTTGGGGATTTAGGTTTAAGTACTCAAGTGATAGTTAGTTGTACGATCGTTATAAGAATTTCTCGAAGGTTTCATTTTATTGCGCCTAAATTGGAAATACGTGTTTTCACGTGCGCGCTTAATTGAGGGACTTTGGACCATTATTTTGGGACAATTAAGAATGAATAATATTTATATGAATGTAAGTGCCCTAGAGGTTTAGTGCACTAGTGCAACAAACTTAAGAGAAATCGAACACAAAACGCGCGCGTAGGCGCACTAGTTGCAATTGATTTTTACGTACTTAAAATATTAGACGATCAGCGTTCCTTGTACGCAATAGAATCAGCAAAACATATCATTTCTTCAAGCTCCATGGACGGCTAGCAGTCAGCAAGGGAGCAACCGAAAACTTTCAACATTTCCTCTACAAAAACTCACTCAAATCACCACCAAACCTTCATAGATTCACACCAAATTTCACATACACTTAGCTCTACACTTGGACAACACTTTGAGCTTCAAAAGGGAGGAGCTTTCACCGTTTCTTGGAGCTTCAAGGAGGGCCGAAATTCTGGTCTTAAGCACCAAGGAGGTATATAGTGATCTAACACTCTAAACTTAGTTTATAAGAGTAGGATTACACTTATGAGCTTGAATATGCATATGGGTTGTGGTTGTTGTTGGAAAAATTGGAAAAGTGGGTTCTATGAACTCCCACTCTTGGGTTTTTGCTGATTTTGTGCTTGATGATGTTTATAATGTTGGATTAGTGTTTAAATTAGTGGTTTGTTGATGAAAAATTGATGGAAACTCACGTTGGGTGCAAAGGCCAAATCTGACCATTTTGCCCCTGTTTTGTTCGGCCACTTTAATGCAGAAATTTGAGGATGTAATGGCTTGATCGTGTTTTTTACATGTTGTAGTAGTTGTGTAAAAATTTTCATTGAAAAATGTTGAGTTTTGGTTGGTCAAACGAATTTATTCCCAAAGCTAGTAATCTGGAAGCTGTTCACGTCGTGGCCAGACCAGTATTCGTATTTCGTCCATAACTCCGTGTTCCAACGTCAAAATCAAGTGCCGTCAGCGGCATTTGAAACTAGACATCCCCCTCTTTCCAACGGTATAAAATTCACATTCTGGTTCCATGTGTGTGAACCGTACCACTCTTCTGAATTCAGCTGTTCTGTCTCTCTGTTCTGCTAGAATGAAATACAGAAGCTGTGACTTGAAGCTCGATTTCGAGCTAGTTGTGTACCGAAATTAAAATTATTTCTTCTGTGAAATTATATCCCTATGAATTTATTTTCCAAAACTATCAACCATTCCCAATTCCGAGTTCAATTGAGTGAGTTATGATCAAAATACGGCGACTGCCTCGTTTCCGAAAACTCTTAGATTTGGACAGATTAGATGTGAGACTTGTTGTGGTCTTACTAAATGAATTTCTTGGTGCTAAACACCTACCAAATGTACCATGTATACTCCTTAGACTTTTCTTGCACAAATGAACCATGTTTGGAGGTTTTCCTTAGCCGAATGTTTGGAAACGGAGAGAAAGGGAGCTAAAGGCAGTTTTGCCTTAGTAATTTCAAAACTTTGGTTGATTGGTTAACCACCTTTCCGAAGGTATTTTTCCACAAAATTTGATAGAGAGATACCCTTTATATAGGAGTACTCTACTACAAAATTTGGTACCAATCCAAGTCCGTTTCGACACTTAACTAAAGGTCCAAAGTCGAAACCCAAATCTGGAAATTTGTTCAACAGTCTTGAATTTTTCCAACTTTGGGCTACCATATCTTGGTGCTCGAAACTTCGATTCTCAATCCGCTTGTTCTGTCCTAAACCTTACTTGCACCTGTAATTGAGCTATAAATTTCAAGGGCTGGTTTGCAACGAGTGAATTCTGCCGAATTTCCAAAGTTAGCGAAAAACCAACCCCGGCTCAATCCTGGGTGATCTGGAACAGCAACTTTAAGCTCATTTTTGAATACCTTCCATTTAGATTCATGGAACAGTGTCTTCTAAGAACTTTTAGTACTTTCAAAAACGATTCCAACGGTACCAAGTTTCTTAATTTTTGACTAGTAGAAAAGAAGTTATGATTTTTCAAAACTTTTTACCAAAAATCGAAAAAATTCTGGAATTTCAAAAGAAAACCGCGCGGGAGGCATTTTTCTAGAATCCGGCCTTGAATCCGGCCAGTTTTTGGCCGGATAGGCGGTCGGATTGTAGTTGGGATTTGAAAAAAAAAATGAGGATGGCTACTGCCTCCAATCCGGCCAAGAATCCGACCGGATATCCGGCCAGATTCCGGCCGGATTGTGATGTGGCCAGTCCACTTTCAACTTCGGTCGTTCGTTTTGAGATTTATTCGCATGTACTCGTTTCCTTCCAATGATTTCAAGAATAATAATATGATATTACTCGAATCTCGTACCTTTTTGCGAACCCAACTTTAAAGACAAACTCAAACGAAATTTTCAAAATATTTCTAGACCACATTTGTGTTCAGTCTCCTCGTCTCTTAGGGGACCTATAGTAATGGTCTTCTATTCGATGTTCAGGCACGCACGAGTACCTCCAAGAGGACCCTACCGTGGAAGTTTGAACACTCAATCCAACCTGCTTGCTTGCGTAACTTGGTGAGTGTCAAGTGTTTGACTACTTGAACTCTATGGACTTGATTACATGCTTAGTCTACTTGATTTTTTTGAAAATGGAGTCGAGTGTGTACTTTATCGCACTCGTTCTCATTTGAAAACAAATGACTCATGCTTAACATGATTCACCTGGTTTACATGACTTGAAATACCTGCTTAGATCTGTTAAATGCTTGAATACATGACATGGTATGCTATGGCTGCATACGTCGTTGGAGTGAATCTCCTCGACACTTACATGATACATGAGGGACGCCCAAACTCATAGGCCGACCTTGGAACTCGAGCCGGCATGGGCCTGGTCGGGAACCTTGGTGAGCCATGAGAATTACATGATAAGTTTGATCTATTTGAGAGATCTTGCTTGGCATACTCGTGGAGTATAGCCTTCTAAATGTCGTGCGGGCCCGAAGCGGTGTATGGTGGACGGATGAGAAGTAAGTGGTGAACTACGGATATGAAATATCAATCCGGTTGACGGAGAGTCCTCGCAGGGAGGTATACGAATGACATCGGCAAAATGTGGAACTTAGCTCCTGAGAGCTACCATATCCTTGAATTGGTTTTTTTTTTGTTACATTTTGTTGGCATTATTAATTACATGCAATTTATTACTTGAATTGTTACTTGAGCTTGTTACCTGAGCTATGTGCCTGCATGTGTGTTCTTGGCCTCACGAGCGTTTTGCTCACCCTGTAGATTTGTTTTCCTTAACAGGATTGAACTTGGCGAGGTATCGAAGAAACCTTCCTGATACGCTTTTGTTTAGGGTTCCTATTACTTTTGACTATGTCTTGGCCTTTGGGTTGTATTTTTGGAATCCGAATGTAACTTTTGGGGCATGATGTATATTTGGAATTTATGATGGCTGTTGAACACCTGATGTGCGGGTTGGATAACGGATAACTTTTATTAAACTTGAACGCTTCCGCATTTATTGTATCTAAGTTATTGACCGTATTGTGTGGTCCGGCAATAAGTTTGAATGGAATTGCTTGAGTCCTGGCGAGAGCTAGGCAGGCGTCCCGCGGATACCCTTTGGTTCGCCTTAGGGAGAAGTGGGGGCGTCACACAAACTCTTGTTATTTTACATACTCTTAATTCTAGCACCGTTTTATATGAATGTCGACATTTATAAATGTCAACCTCTGGTTACTAAGTGTTTCGAATCATTGGAGTAGATATTTATGTGATCAGTAATCATATAACCTTTTTTTCTTCCTTTGTGAAAGCAAAATCACATTATTTGATTCTTGCAAAAACTAGAACTAAGGAACAAGTCACAAGAACAGTTTCGTGGTTAGGCGTCATTGATTTCCAAATTTTTATGAAATATGCTCATTTTACCTTTATTCTTCAAACCTACAAAATGAAAATAAACACACTTAAAACACACTTAAAGGCAAGAAATTTAACAAATCGTTGGATTGCCTCCCAACAAGCACTTGTTTATAGTTATTAGCTTGACTATTTTGCCTCATTGTCAAGGAGATTTTATCAAAGAGTAGTCCACCAACTCAGGTCGTGGTGGATTAACAAATGGTGGTTCTATTGTATGAATCACATATCCAAAAGATAAGAGAGTAGGAAGGGGTTTACCTCTTCCAAGTGTTTTATAAGTATCACTTTGTTGGTACATCACTTGAGAACTTATTAAAGGATATGTCGCAGGAATTACTTGTGCAATCCTGTGTTTGTAACTTGTAGGCACTAAATATTCCAAAAGAGGGGTAACAAATGCATTATTCAAAGTTACCTCTTGAGTTTCAAGATTAGCTCCAAAAATATTATCACAAGAAGTGGAAGTACTATCATAATCATCTTTTAAATACAAGTCACTTCCACATGCAATACCTGTACCATTATTTCTAAAAACAAATTGTATAGAATTAGATGAAACAACTTCACACAATTCATATAATTGATCATGTATTCTACCAAAGTGCAAAGTCAATTCTTCTATTATATTCTCAATTTTAGCAAAATAGTTGGATATCACATTAGTTAGCTTTTCTATATCTAAATCCACTTTATTAGCAAATTTTTGAATAGCTCACTTCTAAGGTGGTTTAGATCCAAAAGCTACTTTTTTTAATGGTTTGATTAGAGTCGTTCATTAGCTTTTCTATAGCTAACCTTCGTGATGGTTTTGAATCATACTGGACAGGTTGAGGTTGAAAATCATAAAATTAAGAGAATTATTAGAAACACAATGATTATACCAACCATAATCATGCAAATTACTCCAATTAGGATCATGGTAATCAACATAAGAAGTGCATTGCCCAAATTCATCAAAATAACCCACATATTATGCTTGCATACATTGATAATTAGAATGGTAACCTTCACACAAGTCACAAACCACATTATTTGAATTCTAGGCATTAACATTCATATATTGCTCAATCAAATACATCAAATTGTCCAATTTAGCATTTAATCTCAACATGTCATCATCAAGGGACATACCTGCGTGATTTTCTTGAATTTCTCTATTGTTATAGTCTTGAAAGTATGGGAGATACATTTCTTCTCTTCCTCCTTTCAAGTATTGTCTTTCAAAAAGATTTATCCTTCTCATTTCTTAAAAATACCTTCAAAAATCTCAAAAGTAATATTAGACCAAAAAAGATAGATGCTAGTAAAACACTTGACAAAGACAAAACAAAATACATATAAACAAACACACCAACACGCAAATAGAAAAACAAAAATAGCAAAAGAAATCAAGTAACAATGTCCAAACTAATAGAGCCACTCTTTACGTCGATATTATCACAAATCTTTCCCTACAACGGCGCCGAAAACTTGACGTGCACGGGGTATACATATAACAATAAAGCTCAATCCATAACCAAATTTTAAATTTATAATCTCCTAAACTACCCCACACGTATACTGGTCGTGGACAAGTATAGGGTAATTAGAATCGAACCCACAGGGAAGACGGATAACTACCAGCACTACTAAAGTTTCTCTATTATTTAGACTACCAACAAATCTAAACTACTAATGGGAAGAAAATACAAATGAAAACTCCCTAGGTAATGGAATCCCTATCTACTCATACTAGTGCAACTTCACGACTAAATGAGTACTAAAATCTCGATTAAGTCATGGCTTAATTTTCTTATGTACGTGATACCCACTTTCGTCGGTGTACCAACTATACCTATAGTTAATCCATACCTACTTTCATGGTTATGAAATCAACCATAAGCTCACTTACTTCTATGAAATTACTATAAAAACAAGCCACAAAGGTGCACCTCTACTTTCGTGAGTGTACTCCTTAGGTTTAACACTTCCATGAACAAGTGTCAAATTTCAATTTTCATTACAAATCTAACACTTTGACATTATCACAATCAATGTCTAGTTAATCATGATTTTGAGAACAAAAGTGCCAAATAACTCAATCAAGATAATACCCCAAATTAATCAAGAAATCAATACATAATAATCATAGATAACCCAATCAAATACCCAAGGCATAAACTTTAAAACAACATCACAAACATAATATTCAAAACTTGTATTAACAAAACTTAGAATCCAATATAAAGATAAACAGGTGGAGAGAAGAAAAACCCTTGTCACTAGAGTTTCTCGAGCCTCTCCATCTTCATCTCCATCGACTTTCTTGTTGAGCCAATACAAGAATGGATGAACACATACTATAATATTTTACACTAAAATAAGAAAAGAAGGAGTGGAGAGCTACATTTGTTGAGGATTTGTGTCTTTTCTCAAAAGGCAAGACATAACCCCTTTTGTCTTTCTTCTTTGCTCCAAGGCTTTTTCTCTCTTTAAAAAACTAAATCTGTCAAAAGCTCCTTCTTAAGACTAAAAGCTCTTCTATTTATAATGTCCAATTCTCTTGAATCTTCCACAAGAAATCTCTTTGTCTTGAAGAGTCAAAATTGTGAAATGGACTGACACACAAAGTTGACAAAAGTTGATGTTTTGGGCCTAAAAAGTTGCTGCCAAAAAGTCATGGATGTTGCAAGAAAGAAAGATGAAAAGATGTTTGCAAGTTGACCAATTTGTAGTTTTTTCCTGCTCAAATATATGACGCAGTATCCGAAACGAATTTCACTATTCAGTGCCATATACTGCTACATTTCTTCGAAAAATTCTCTGACGAGTATCTGGTGCGATTATTCGACTTCACTCCCTCAATCCAACGTCATATACACAACACCCTTTCTCTTGCAAAACCTTCTAGTGGGTATCCGGTTTGATATCTTACTCGAAATTCACCGTCCAGTCTCGTATATTCTCATCAAATCTGGTGATGACTTTTTGTAAACAGCCCTGTATTGTCCTTGCTCTTTCATCCCTACCAAAATATGATAAATATTAACAACTAAAAAGGATGAATTCACAAGTCTTCTCAACGTTACTCAAAGACATTAAATATTGTCAAAATGATCACTCACATTGTCTTAGGAGCTCAGAATTAACTATAAATAAATTAAAATATGCATAAATTATTAGATAAAACGGACACTTGTGTACTTGCAATTTGTATGTCTTAAAAAGATCCAGGTACTAAAAATTAATCATAATAAGTCAAAACAACTTGGATTAAAGGATGGACAAGAATCTTGAACAGTGAAAGTTGTGATATATAGCATGTATAATTAATTACCCAAAATCTGTCAATACTGAGTTAGAATGGACTGTTAGATGTCCATCCTGCAAATAAGAAACTCAAAGTTGGAATAGAGTCTTGATTTTGAAATTTGAATAGTTGAACCTAAACATTCAATCAATTATTTCATAGAATGATCCAGCAGATCCATTGTCACACAAGAAACTAGTTGTGGCAAACCTTGCACAAACAAGCCAATTAAAAAAAAATGTGATGACATGATATGAAATTAGTATCATGACTAGAAGCCTTATATGGTAAGCAAATTGCTCTTTCTTTTGCCATGGTATTAGAATCCATTAAGATTCTATCCTACGGTACAATTTAATGGATCTTAGTGTATGATGTAATGCAAGTATAACCTGTGATTGCACTTCTCATTGAGTAATCGACATGTTATTCTATGTTAATCTATGAAAGTATGACATTCTAAGGAGTGTAACTATTTGTATAATTACTCGACATCTATGAATGCAAGATTACTATTGCTTTAAGAATTCTTTAGGTTGCCATTGTATTTGTCTTAGATCTTTTAGTCATTTACTTCAAAAAAAGGCTACAAAATGTTTCTACGATCACAAGAATTAACTACTTGCTTAACTGATCAAATATATTATAGTAAGAGATTTCGAGTTTATTTCATTGCCACTATTTTTAGTCACATGTTTTTATGCACAATATTGCAAAAATAAAAATCTTGCCGCATGTATGGTAAAGCTTCAAGGGGGGCCTCGGCTATGCCTTGTATAGCCTAGTTCCTCTAGTTTAGTGTATCAAAAAGTAATACCTTGTGTTCTTGAGGGTCTGGTTTGGTCATGAGGACATAACAATGTGACATTGTCTACTAGGCAAGTTAAAAAACGATGGGTTTTTACTTTACATCTAATTTTTAAAAACCTAAACACCCGTTTTCTGTAAATATACAGATTATTTATCGACCATAGGGAATATTAGGTATCAATCCCACACGTAAGATTGTCAACCACTAGTGATATTCAAACTTCTTTATTATTTAGACTACCACAAATAAAGCAAGTAAATTTATACTACAAACATGAAACAAAAGTAGTTAAAACAATAACAAAGACATGCCTAGGGTTATGGAATTCCTAACTACTTTTGCAAGTAAAATTATTGGTCAATTGAATGTTATTATCTTGGCCAAATATGGTATAATTTTCTAGTGTATGTGAAATCTACTGTCATAGTGAATCAACTAACTAATCTATATCTACTCTCATGGTTATGATATTAACTATAAATTCATTACTTCTATGAAATTACATAATAAAAATTCACAAAGATGCTCCTTTACTTTCGTAAGTGAACTCCTTAGGTTTAATACTTCTATGAACTAGAGTTAAATCACAATTTCATTGATGAAATAACACCTTTTGATAATCACAATCAATGGTATCAAGTTAATCATGATTCTAGAAACAAAGGTGTTGAATAACTTGGTCAAGAAACAAGCTCAATTGACCATGCAAACCTCATATAATAATTATAGATAGTTCATACATCCCCTAGGTAAAACTACTAGCAAAACATAAAGTAAATAGAATATCATTATTATGATATTACATACGTGAGGTTTCTAATATGGCATTAGTGGCGTATTTCGATCCTGAGTTACATCAGATGGATGTAAAGATAGCGTTTCTCAATGGTAACATTAATGAGACGATTTATATGGTGCAACCAGAAAACTTTGTATCAGGAGATCCAAAGAATATGGTTTGCAAATTTAAAAAATCCATCTATGGATTCAAACAAGCGTCTCGACAATGGTATTTCAAATTTCATCAAGTGATCATCTCATTTGATTTTGAGATGAATTTAGTAGATGATTGTATATACCATAAGTTCTGTGGGAGCAAGTATATTTTTCTGATATTGTACGTTGATGATATTTTACTTGCCAGCAACGATATGGGTCTATTGCATGAAACCAAGAAATTTCTAACTAAGAATTTTGAGATGAAAGATCTTGGTGATGCATCTTTTGTGTTAGGCATACAGATACATCGGGATCGCTTTCAGAGTATTTTAGAACTATCATAAAAGAACTATATCGAAAAGGTTCTCAAAAGGTATGGGATGCAAAATTGCAAACCAGTTGACACCCCTGTGGCTAAAGGAGACAAATTTAGTTTTGAATAGTGTAATAAAAATGCTTTTGAGGAAAAAGAGATGCAAAATATTCCTTATGCATCAGCAGTAGGGAGTCTAATGTATGCTCAAGTATGTACGCGTCTGGATATTGAGTACGTTACTGAAATATTGGGTAACTATTTAAGCAATCTTGGATTTGATCATTGGAAAGTAACTAAACGGGTCTTACGGTATTTACACAAAATAAAAGATTACATGTTCACGTATCGGAAGTCAGATGAGTTAGAAATCATTGGGTATATTGATTCCTATTATGTTGGATGCCAAGATACTATGAAGTCAACGTCAGGCTATATCTACTTGTTGGCAGGTAACGTATATTGGAAGAGTGCTAAACAGTCCCTCATAGTATCTTCTACTATGGCTGCAGAGTTTATAGTTTGCTATGAGGCATCCAACCAAGGAATTTGGCTGCGAAATTTCGTCACAGGATTACGTGTAGTGGATAGTATTGAAAGACTACTCAAATTATTTTGTGATAATAAGTCAGCAGTCCTATATTCCAATAATAACTGGAGCTCGACGAAATCTAAACATATAGATATCAAGTTTCTGGCTGTTAAAGAAAGAGTACAGAATGGACAGTTATCGATAGAGCATATCGGGACAAACTCCATGGTTGCGGATCCGCTTACTAAGGGATTGCCACCCAAAATATTTCATGAGCATACTGCTCGTATGGGTGTCATGTTACTAAATAATATGCAGTTTTAGTGGGAGTTTGTTATTTTAAATGCTCTTATAATATTTTTCGGTTATTAATGATTTAAGGATATTTTATGCATAAATAAAGTTTAGATTTATTTTACACTCTGATTTTGGTATGGTTTGATCTCATAAAAATTTAAGGCGGACCAGTTGGAAATAGGTATGTTTTGATCACATTACATGAAATTCCCATACTACATATCTACATCATGATTCATGTCATTCAATTGTATTGATATATGTGACCATTGATGGGTCAAGTTACGAAATTGTAACAAAAACCGCTTTGATCCTATATTGGTGTAATTGATGGACTAAATTGATTACAAATACATTGTGATAATGACAGTAAAGTTGAACTCATATGGTTAATTGCAAAACATAATTATAAGGTTACACATATAGTCCAAGTGGGAGATTGTTAGATCCTTAATCTAACGTTGGACTTATATGTGAATAATTATGGGTTGCAAACTGTCAAATAAGGTTAAGTCTAATTAAAGTGATCAAATATGGTTTGTATTTAATGTAACTAATAGGATGTGAACTTTTAATGTGTAGAGACTTAAGGGCTCCTATTTCTATGATAGGTTGAAATAGGGTTCCAAAGGTAATAGGAATATTACCTATAAATAGAGTTATGGTTCCCAGGTCACACGCATCATTCTTATTGTCGTATTTTTCTAGTACCACAAAATAGCTCTTCTCTGATATCCCATCGTCAGGAAAGATGCCAGAGAAAAATGAAAGGGCTCTCTCAAGAATCGGTAAATACGTGTTGACCTGAAAGGCCACTCCAAAATCTTCAAGAATTCAAGTGCCAGTTTGTCAACATGACTACAGGTACGCTTCCGCATTTATACTACAGTTATATTCAAATATCTGATATTGGGATCCTGAAAATCTTACGCAAAGGTCACTATGGGTTATAAATTTTCTTCTTATACTATTGTAGATTTTATATGTTTCCATTTATTAATTGAAGTTAATTTACTTTTTTGGGTACATATTCTTTCATGAGTAACAACAAAGCATTAAAGCCTTGTTTGACAGGCAAGCTTTTTGCCAAGTTTATCTGCTACAAGTTTTTTAAAAAGTTTAACTACAGTAACCTCAAAAAACTTTTCAAAAATTTTAAGTATACAATTTAAAATATTAAAAAATTTACATACTTTCAAAATTTTTTAAAAAACTTCTACAGTAAGTTATATTAAAGTTTTAGACAAACACCTAAAAAATTCACTTATCAAACAGCCCTTTAGTTTTGTAAAAGATTTTGAATAAATTTAGATCAAATATATTGCAAATTCAAAAGTAGATTTTGTAAAAAACTTGAGATGAATTTCTTGAAATTGGAAATTTGAATCTTAGATCTTGTAATATTGTTAAATAAGGAGAGTTTACTTTTACATACAAGGCCAGAAAAAAATAGAGATAGATATGATAGGAGGTGGGTTATATAGATTTTGTTTTTAGTTGAAATGTGGGTTAAATGGATAGTAGCAAAGGAAAAAGACAAAAGAAAAAGAGATTACTGAAGCTTTGGATGCATAGTAGAAGTAAAATGTAAAAACTTAGGGTTTTAGTTTATAAGCAATTCTATGAATCAGAGAAATATGTCCAGAGTAATTCGGCTCGTCATCCCTGTAGTCTATAACGTTTTATCTTAAACTTGTTTGTAATACCCCGAATATTAGGAGGTTGTTTGCAAAGAAGATACTAAAGTGTATTTCTTTGGGTTTGATTTAAAACCTTATTTTGTTTTAAAAGACTAGAAACCCTAAAATTTTAATCAAAAACCCTAGTTTACTTGTGACTAACCGGTTTTCTTAAATCTCTCATATTTTAATTGAAACCCTAATTTTAATCACTGGAATAGTAAAATCCCTCACGTTTTTCTTTAAAATTTCCTTTTATTTGAAACTTATGATTTTATAATAGCCCTACCACCCAATCATCCCACCATAGGTGCAAATGAATCTAGAAAGTAGGGTTTCACTTTTCGATTTCAAGTTAGAGCGAATTAAGGTTTCACGTTTTTCCCGTAGTATGATTATTCGGTACGGAGTGAGAATCAAATTTGGTAGATAAGAGTGACTTTTGGATGAGGAAATATTATATGACTAGAAGTGATAATAATAAGTTAGTGATTATAAGTTAAAAACCCTAGTATATGCGATTTAAGAAAAATCGGCTCAAACCGACGGGTATTGATCACTACCGATTGAACCCACCACTTCCTTACCACCACAAACCCTTGATATTTTTGCAAAATATCCCCCCCTCATACTCATCCACATGGCTGAAATTTGTGGCCAAAAATGCAAGGGAAAGAGAGAGAAATTTGCATGGCTTTGGTGGTGACAAGTGTCACCACCCTATGGCTCTTTGATTAATTTTTTTTCTTGCCTTTTATCCTTCATTTCAGCTTAATTTCCTTCATTTCTTTCTGGTTTTTGGCCGAGCAAGAGAAAAAAAAAAACCTTCAATCCATCTTGAATTCAATCTTTTGAGTGTAACCAAGAAAAACTAAACCGATTGATTGTTAGTTTGGAAGCTTGGGAAGCTAAGGGAACCAAAAATTTCAAGGAATAGTGGAGGATCACTCTTGCAAGGATTTGTCTTGAGGTAGATTGGCTGATCACCCTTTCTTTCTCCATTAATCATAATCAAGTTGGTTGCTAAGCTTAGAATTGAGCTAGTGATACCTATTTTCAAGTGGTTGTGATGATTAGAGGATTGTAATTTGAGCAAGGGTTTTGATTTAGTTGCTTATAATTCCTGTTGGTTAGGTGCTATATGGTGTACATATGTGATATATAATCTTGTAAAAGGAAAAGTAGTGGTGGTTTTAAGGTCGAAATGTGACTTATAGCTTGAAGGTATCAAAATTCCAGATTTCATTATATGCTTCAGTTCTATCCGGTTTCCGTGACCTATATTAGAGACCGAATTAGGCTTGGTACAAAACATAAAATTTGTAGAGAATGATGTTTTATAGTTTTCTACAAAATTTCAGCCCAATCGGAGCAATGTATCCTGTGAAAAGACCGAAATACCCCTGCTACCCTATTTCTGTCCGAAACTGATAATCAGCTTATGTAATTGGTTAGTTTGACCAGGAATATTACCGAATTGGTTGTTGATGTCTTCTTAAGAATTCTAGCCTTGTATCTTAGGTTTCAAATGGCTTTGAAATTACCTGAATTGGAGTTGTGTGTGCTGAGATATGAGTGAATGAATCAGGACTGCTAGTTGAATTCCACAGTGAACTTCGAACTGGAGAATCTGGACTTGTTTTGGTAAATTTGATCTAGTTAGGGTGAGAACTGGACTAAGTGGTCTTCATCAAACTTGTAGGCCTTTGTCTTAGCTTTGAAACGGTATAATTTCATTCCAATCCGATAAGCATAGCTTCGGTTGTGACCGTTACGCAAGAACATGTCAAATCTGTTTTTTTTGTTAAATCTCATTTCCGCACATGTTGTTCACTTGATTTTTTTGTACTCATATGACTTTGAACCTATTGAATGGCTATTGTGGTGAATTTAAATTGTGTATGACTTTGGAATTGGCTGAGGAAAATAATGAAGCCATAAATGGCTGGAAAATTAGGTAAAACAAAGGGCGTGCTGCCCAAATTTACGCTCGAGGACTAGAGAACTATACTTGCAACTTGAGTAAGGGTTAAGAGTGATTACCACTTGAACCATCTAGGATATTTTACCGAGGTATATAAGTAAGGACTTGGCCGAACTTGTACCCTTGAGAAATGAAATAATGACTGCTCGGAATATGTTTTCCTTGTACTCTCGACTCAAATGGCATTTCCAAGTATAAATGATACAAAGTTATATAGTTTGAAAAGCGAGCGAGGGTTTCACGAATATTCTCCAAGTGAATTTCCATTTCTTGATTCTTATTGAACGAAACGTCTAAGTTTCGAATCTTAGTCATGTTTCAAAGTTCTCAAACTAAGTTTTATCGCAGATTTGGATTCCGAACCCGGAGTACAACCTGAAAGTGATCAGTAAAGGCACTATATCTTTTGGTGAGTGTTTTCAAATACCGAATTGAACTTGATATTTGTATTTGATACTTGACCAATATGATTACATGTTATATACGTAAATTGTTAGGGCGAGAGTGTACTTTATCGCACTTGCCCTTACGTGATATATACTTGTTTATTGTTGCAATTGATTTGATATATTTGTTTATGAGGTGCGCACTTCCTGGTATTTCAGAAACCCTGTGGCGAGTTACTCAAGTCGAGCTAGCAAGGGCTTGGTCGATTGGGTAACGAACCCTGGGTCTCTTGTTTTGTCGGGTGGAGTGATATCTCCTCGATCAATCGGTATACTCGAGTATTACCACCCGTGTTTATTGAGGATTTTGGGCCCAGTAGGGGGTGTGAATGGTGGACGGAGAGTAGTGTAAGTGGTGCTCTACTGGATTGGTTACTTACTTGAAGGTTGACGGAGTGTCAACTATTCCTTGATCAAGATTTGGTGATGCACTGGGAATTTGGCTCCTGAGAGCCTTCCGTATCCTTATACCTTGGAATGAATATTGTTTATTGGATTATTGATTCTTCTGTAAAACTTTTACGCTCGCTCACTTTGAAATTTGCAACTTGAAATGTTATTGTTCACTCTTATGAACTTTTGATGCCATTAACTTGCTACGTTGATATTCGTATTTTTAAAATGGTCAATTTGTTATTTGGAACTTCACTGGGCTTTTAGCTCATTCCACGCCATTTGTTTTCCTTACAGGGGGTACGAGCGAGGCATGAGACATGTATAGACTAGTTTAGTCTAGTTGTTTTGAGTTTTGCTTTTGTACTCATGCTAGTACCTCACTAGGGTTGATTGTACTCGAAATGTAAACACTTTGAAGTTTTTTTTTGGTGTGTAGAAACTTTGTATATGGATTTGAGCATCAATGTATATATTAAGTTGAAGTGGATATGTTATTCATTTTCTATGGATGCACGTTATTTTGCTTGAGCTATGAGTGAGTGCGTGAGTGAGTCCTGGCGAGAGTTGGGCAGGCGGTCCGCCGAACCCTTTGGTTCGCCTTAGGGGAAGGTGGGGCCGTTACAGATGGTATCAGAGCTCCTATCGAGCTCGTGCCGGGAGAAGGTTCTTGGACTGTGGGGATTGACCTATTAAGTGTGGAACAATTGTCTATTGTTGGGGACCTTAGATATGTACGTTGGGTAGGAATCTCTACTATAGGTGATTTGCTCTTGAGCTTGGCCAGCTTGAGAGGTGAATTATCATATTTTCGGATTCTTGTCCCCGAGTACCAAAGAGTGATACCTTTACGATAAGTTGAGATCTCGCATAATATTAGGATAAGTTTGGATGGCGAAAGCAAAGGCACGGGGAATGTGAATAGTCTGGACTTGAAATATACTGAAGATATTCATGGGATTTGGGATCCTTAATTATTATTCACGTGCTTCAAGTTTTGATTAAGTGTAGTGCCTGATCAATACCTAGGGTTAATGCCCTATAGGTTATCTGACTTGTTTTGATTGAATGTATTGCATTACCCCTGTTTTATGATTTAGAAAGGTTTATGATTTGCATTATTCTGTTTTATGCTGTTTATATTTATACAGTTACTTAGTGGCTATATTCTATCATTGATTAGTTGGCTATATTGCTGTAGTTGGTTAGCCGCGAAGCATGGAGGGTAGAAGAAGTCAAACCAGGAGAACCAACCGAGGACGCGGTCCTAGTCGTGGCCGTGGGGGTAGAAAAGCATAAGAACCGGTGCTAGAACCGAGAGAAGAGGGAGAGGCAACGATTGAGCCACAACCTGGACCCTAGGCTGTAGGGGGAGATCAAGTGGCAACTGCAATCCAACAGATGACTAATATTCTGGCCCGTTTAGTGGAACAACAGGGTCAAACCCCTGTAAATCAACCTAGGGACCCCGATATGGGGCAAGATAGGGCCTTAGAGAGATTTCAGAAGTTCTCCCCACCTAAGTTCCTGGGAGGACCAGACCCGGAGGGAGCCGAGAAATGGCTAGAGGCCATGATCAATATCTTTGCCGCGTTAAACTATGCAGAGGATAGGCAAGTGCAATTTGCCGTTTTCCAGTTCGAGGGTCCTGCCAGGGTTTGATGGAATATGGTTCAAGCTAAGTGGGGAGAGAGAAGGGACCGCCTGGACGTGGGTGAATTTCATGCGAGAGTTTAACGAAAAATACCTCCCACCTATCGTCCAGGAGAAAAGAGAGGATGATTTTATTAAACTCCGGCAGGGAACTTTGAGTATAGCTGAGTATGAAACCCAATTTACGAAATTGTCTAAATTTGCTCCTGAATTGATAACCATGGAGCAAAGAAGGATAAGGAGGTTTGTGCAAGGGCTCAATGTAGAGATACAAGAGGCCTTGGCGGCGGCCCAGATTAATACGTTTACCGAGGTTTTGGAGAAGGCCCAAAGAATAGAAATTGCTAGGGCACAAGTGAGAGCTTTTCATGCAAAAAGGAGGGGTGCGCCTGGTGGAAGTCAAAGGCAAGGACAAGGTGATTTAGATATGCCACCCTCTAAGATGGGTCGAGGAGATGGTGGTGAGAAAATTTCAGGGACATCTAAGGAAATTACATCAAGAGCAGCCTCGCGTGGTAGGGAACGAGCAAGAGGTGCCTCACAAGGAGGTCAGACCTCAGCTCCTCGAGTATCTTGTGGATACTGTGGGAAGGCCAATCATACGAAGAATGATTGTTGGCGAAAGGCAGGAAAATGTTTATGGTGTGGTAGTACCGAGCACCAGCTTGCAACTTGTCCCCGTAGATCACACCTAAACCCTGAGCAAGCAAATGTAGGAGAGACTAAGCCAAGAGTGCCAGCTAGAGTGTACGCCTTGGACCAACAGGCATTACCTGAACCATCAGAGATAGTAGAAGGTACGATTCGTGATTTCTATTGTTTAACTAAGTTTTGGCTATAGTGAGACCTGAGAGCTAGAAACGGATATATAAGGAAAATACCCTACATTATTTCGGAGTGCATGTACGAATTTCGAGGACGAAATTCTTTTAAGGAGGGGAGATTGTGATACCCCGAATATTAGGAGGTTGTTTGTAAAGAAGATACTAAAGTGTAATTCTTTGGGTTTGATTTAAAACCTTATTTTGTTTTAAAAGACTAGAAACCCTAAAATTTTAATCAAAAACCCTAGTTTACTTGTGACTAACCAGTTTTCTTAAATCTCTCATATTTTAATTGAAACCCTAATTTTAATCACTGGAATTGTAAAATCCCTCACGTTTTTCTTTAAAATTTCCTTTTATTTGGAACTTATGATTTTATAATAGCCCTACCACCCAATCATCCCACCATAGGTGCAAATGAATCTAGAAAGTAAGGTTTCACTTTTCGATTTCAAGTTAGAGCGAATTAAGGTTTCACGTTTTTCCCGTAGTATGATTATTCGGTACGGAGTGAGAATCAAATTTGGTAGGTAAGAGTGACTTTTGGATAAGGAAATATTATATGACTAGAAGTGATAATAATAAGTTAGTGGTTATAAGCTAAAATCCCTAGTATACGCGATTTAAGAAAAATCGGCTCAAACCGACGGGTATTGATCACTACCGATTGAACCCACCACTTGACCACCACTTCCTTACCACCACATACCCTTGATATTTTTGCAAAATATCTCCCCCTCATACTCATCCACATGGCTGAAATTTGTGGCCAAAAATGCAAGGAAAAGAGAGAGAAATTTGCATGGCTTTGGTGGTGACAAATGTCACCACCCTATGGCTCTTTGATTAATTTTTTTTTCTTACCTTTTATCCTTCATTTCAGCTTAATTTCCTTCATTTCTTTCTGATTTTTGGCCGAGAAAGGGAGAGAGAGAGCAAGAGAAAAAAAAACCTTTAATCCATCTTGAATTCAATCTTTTGAGTGTAACCAAGAAAAACTAAACCGATTGATTGTTAGTTTGGAAGCTTGGGAAGCTAAGGGAACCAAAAATTTCAAGGAATAGTGGAGGATCACTCTTGCAAGGCTTTGTCTTGAGGTATATTGGCTGATCACCCTTTCTTTCTCCATTAATCATAATGAAGTTGGTTGCTAAGCTTAGAATTGAGCTAGTGATACCTATTTTCAAGTGGTTGTGATGATTAGAGGATTGTAATTTGAGCAAGGGTTTTGATTTAGTTGCTTATAATTCCTGTTGGTTAGGTGCTATATGGTGTATATATGTGGTATATAATCTTGTAAAAGGAAAAGTAGTGGTGGTTTTAAGGTAGAAATGTGACTTATAGTTTGAAGGTATCAAAATTCCAGATTTCTGGAATTATATGCTTCAGTTCTGTCTGGTTTCCGTGCCCTATGTTAGAGGCCGAATTAGGCTTGACACAAAACATGAACGTTGTAGAGAATGATGTTTTATAGTTTCCTACAAAATTTCAGCCCAATCGAAGCAATGTAACCTGTGAAAAGACCGAAATACCCCTGCTGCCCTGTTTCTGTCCGAAACTGATAATCAGCTTATGTAATTGGTTAGTTTGACCAGGAATATTACCGAATTGGTTGTTGATGTCTTCTTAAGAATTCTATCCTTGTATCTTAGATTTCAAATGGTTTTGGAATTACCTGAATTGGAGTTGTGTGTGCTGCGATATGAGTGAATGAATCAGGACTGCTAGTTGAATTCCACAGTGAACTTCGAACTGAAGAATCTGGAGTTGTTTTGGTAAATTTGATCTAGTTAGGGTGAGAACTGGACTAAGTGGTCTTCATAAAACTTGTAGGCCTTTGTCTTAGCTTCGAAACGGTATAAGTTTCATTCCAATCCGATAAGCATAGCTTCGGTTGTGACCGTTACGCAAGAACATGTCAAATCTGTTTTTTTTGTTAAATCTCATTTCCGCACATGTTGTTAACTTGATTTTTTTGTACTCATATGACTTTGAGCCTATTGAATGGCTATTGTGGTGAATTTAAATTGTGTATGACTTTGGAATTGGCTGAGGAAAATAATGAAGCCATAAATGGCTGGAAAATTAGGTAAAACAAAGGGCGTGCTGCCCAAATTTACGCTCGAGGACTAGAGAACTATACTTGCAACTTGAGTAAGGGTTAAGAGTGATTACCACTTGAACCATCTAGGATATTTTACCGAGGTATATAAGTAAGGATTTGGCCAAACTTGTACCCTTGAGAAATGAAATAAAGACTGCTCGAAGTATGTTTTCCTTGTACTCTCGACTCAAATGGCATTTCCAAGTATAAATGATACAAAGTTATATAGTTTGAAAAGCGAGCGAGGGTTTCACGAATATTCTCCAAGTGAATTTCCATTTCTTGATTCTTATTGAACGAAACGTCTAAGTTTCGAATCTTAGTCATATTTCAAAGTTCTCAAACTGAGTTTTATCGCAGATTTGGACTCCGAACCCGGAGTACAACCTGAAAGTGATCAGTAAAGGCACTATATCTTTTGATGAGTGTTTTCAAATACCGAATTGAACTTGATACTTGTATTTGATATGTGACCAATATGATTATATGTTATAAACGTAAATTGTTAGGGCGAGAGTGTACTTTATCGCACTTGCCTTTACGTGATATATACTTGTTTATTGTTGCAATTGATTTGATATATTTGTTTATGAGGTGCGCACTTCCTGGAATTCCAGAAACCCTGTAGCGAGTTACTCAAGTCGAGCTGGCAAGGGCTTGGTCGATTGGGTAACGAACCCTGGGTCTCTTGTTTTGTCGGGTGGAGTGATATCTTCTCGACCAATCGGTATACTCGAGTATTACCACCCGTGTTTATTGAGAATTTTGGGTCCAGTAGGGGGTGTGAATGGTGGACGGAGAGTAGTGTAAGTGGTGCTCTACTGGATTGGTTACTTACTTGAAGGTTGACGAAGTGTCAACTATTCCTTGATCAAGATTTGGTGATGCACTGGGAATTTGGCTCCTGAGAGCCTTCCGTATCCTTATACCTTCGAATGATTATTGTTTATTGGATTATTGATTCTTCTGGAAAACTTTTACACTCGCTCACTTTGAAATTTGCTACTTGAAATGTTATTGTTCACTCTTATGAACTTTTGATGCCATTAACTTGCTACGTTGATATTCGTATTTTTAAAATGGTCAATTTGTTATTTGGAACCTCACTGGGCTTTTAGTTCATTCCACGCCATTTGTTTTCCTTACAGGGGGTACGAGCGAGGCATGAGACATGTACAGACTAGCGTAGTCTAGTTGTTTTGAGTTTTGCTTTTGTACTCACGCTAGTACCTGACTAGGGTTGATTGTACTCGAAATGTAAACACTTTGAAGTTTTTTTTTGGTGTGTAGAAACTTTGTATCTGGATTTGAGCATCAATGTATATATTAAGTTGAAGTGGATATGTTATTCATTTTCTATGGATGCATGTTATTTTGCTTGAGCTATGAGTGAGTGCGTGAGTGAGTCCTGGCGAGAGCTGGGCAGGCGTTCCGCCGAACCCTTTGGTTCGCCTTAGAGGAAGGTGGGGCCGTTACATTGTTCATCAAGTGCCTTGTGTTATAGAGTTGAAGCTCAAACTCAGTCAAATGGAATTGAGTCTAACTTTCTTCAAATCTAGCACTAAGCTACTTACAAGTTGATTGGTTTGCTTTCCCCTACATTCACTCAAAGCACAACATTTGCAATGATAAAATTCCTCTAGTTTGGAAATTGAGACCATGATAGATATTTTGAATTTGAAAAACCAATTTAGCAATTTCATTCGTACAATAAGAGTGGATAGAAAAAAATTATATGAAAACTCTATTTGCAAAGTAAAGCGAAAGGAAATCTACTTACCCTGAAATGTTTCTTGCATATATCTACATATTATTTTGTTTATCGTACATGTTTACCATTGGATCTTAAATAATTGGATGGATGACATTTTGGAAGAAAATATTCCTCGTAAATGCAACTAACCAACAGTAACAAGTTTCTAACCTAATTTATTCCTTCCAATTGATCTAAACAAGTGGTAGAAACCTTTTGCTGTACTTTTAGCGATGAGATTTGGGGAGTTAAAAAAAAATATCGCTTGTTAGAAAATTACTTCTCGTGACAAATTTTTTAAAGATAGCAACTTTCTCAAAAAATATATTGCTTTTGAAAAGTGATGCAAAAAAGTGGTACTTTCCTTATTAATTAAGTCTAGGTTTGCTATAATTAACGTTTTAGCAAGAAGCAAAAATTTGTAGCGAGAACCTAGAAATCAGTAGAATGGTCTCGTGCAATCCACTGGCAAAACAATGTTAACAGTTATAATATAATTATTATTAGTAAACAATGTGCTTTTCTTTCGAAGGCGGTAAGACCTATAGTTAATGCAATGGGGGGGTTGCCACTCGAATATACATTGCCTTATAGTTAATAAGCTAGAAAGTGAGTAAGAAAATTACTATAATAAGTATGATTTAGTATATGAGAAGAGATCACAAGTGATTTCAAGTTCAAAAAATTTAATTTTGGTAGTGTCTAACATATTTTGATATTTAGGTAGTGTTTGCTTTGGTTGATCAAGGCTCATGTTTCAACACTTCTTCTATTTAACTATTACACTATCAATATTATTGTTATTTAAATTGAGGTTTTATATGCTTAATTATTGTGTTCTTGAGGGACTACATATAAGGATGTAGCAATCCGATGTCCCTCACTAGACAAGTCATGGGAGCATGATGTCCCAAAAAGGAGGCATGATCAAAGTATTGAAAATAAATGCCATAAAGGTTGATGGACTAATTATGTATGATGAAAATAAATAAAGGAAAAGTATGAAATATCTATTGATGGACTAATTATGTACATAGATGAAATGTTCACATGGTATTCAAGTTCGTAAATAACACAAAATCTTGCAATCATAAATAATTGTCCTTGCTAACACCGTTAATCACATTAATATAAGTCCCAAAAGACTCACAACTAGAGGTTTAAAAGAAAAAGATTAATTATTTGCCACCTAAATTTTCATTTAAGGAGAAACTCCTGCCTGGAAATTTTGCTACGAGCAATAACTTAGTAAGACTTATAGATTAATTGGACGTGAAATGTCTAAAAATATGTATTCTATTGGAAAATCATAGAACAAAATCACTAATTTTCACCAAGATAATATTCAGTTCAAATCATTCAAATGCACTTGAGTTTTATTATTAATAGAGTTCATAATTGCATTGGTAGCTATGTCTAAAAAGCAATTATTAATTATATTGCAAGTAAACCTCCCAGTTTTGAGAGGGTGATAATGACAAAGTTTGTTTTTGAAGAGATTGGATATGCCATTCGTAATTGTGCGGATCTGAGAGTGTGGATCCTTTGAACGATATGCAGCCTATTGCCTTTGGTGTTCCAAATTTGATGAAGCCAAAGCAATATTTTGGTATAACACAAATGTAAAATGTTTAACGTTATCCAAACTATACCTTCTGAACTAACAAGGCTCATTTTAATAGGTGAAAGTCATCACTTTCTATTTGACTATTCCTTTGTACATCAGCTAGATACTTATGATTTTTTCAACTTTATTTGTATGTTTCAATTATATGTGTTACTTAGTAATTAATGAAAATTATGTCTGGATTTTACAAGGATTGAATTTGCATAAATTTAAAATAAAATATAACACAAGAGAGGCTATGCTTGGATTTGTGTATGACATGTGTTTAATGATGCATAAATTATAAAATTTATACTTCTACTAATTGGTGCTTAACAATGCGAATATTACAATATTTATATTTCTACTAATTGGTGCTTTGTTACTTTCCAATGTCATTCATGTTTATGACCCTAAGAGAAAGAAATTAAACTCTCTGTTACTTACCAAATAAAGTTACTTTAATACACAGGAAGAAGGATATCAACATAAAAAAACTAAACTTCAACTTGCCTATCCCAACTCTTTGTCTAACATGAACTCACCATATATAGGAAAAACTAGTTTGCTAGATTGTTTCTTTGATACCATCATTAGTTTTATCAAAATATTATCCTACATCTGTAGATTTTTGCATGGGTAAACTAGAATGTACTAACAAATTTTCTTATCATTGTCATCTACGCGTTTCAATGATTGACTTGGTTCTAAGATAATTCATTATCTCTATACCAAAGTTCAGTTGCATGTATTCAAAAAGTCCATGCATCTAAAGAGGGCATGAGAGGCTAGGACAATTTTGGAGAATTCTAATCGCTGTGCACTTGAAGATGAAGAAATTTGTATTAAAAAAGAAATTTTACAAGTGGATAAGAAAGAAAGCAAAATTGTTAATAAAATTAGTGATGTGTCTGAAGATTGTGATGAGGTAGAAATTCTTGATTTTGTGAGAGTTGATGAATTATTTAAAGAAGAAATCAAATATTAAAGTTGTTTGATGTCAACTGTGGGGTGGACAAATTACTTGAAGATTGTAACACTGCTAAAGTTAATGCAATCATCAATATGAATCAAACAAAACTAATTGTAGTGCCATCGAATAATTTGATGGTGGAAACTATGATATGGAATCTTTAAAAAAAATCCACCAAAATTATAGGAGATAAATTTCATTATAATCAATATAAACGAGGAGACAATTCATGCATAAAAAAGTATGTATGGGAGAAGAGAAATAGATTATAATATAACATGAATAACACCATAAGAACATGCCTATCAAACTTTACTGTCACTCTTCTCAATTGATAACAATAAACTCCCTACTTGTAGACTGTATGATTTGGTAATTAAATCCTGATAACCACAATAAATTATCTAATACAATATCCACTTCTTAAACAATAGAACTACTATGATTTGACTCTAATAAAATTACTAAAAATTTGACTTGACTAAAATGATACTGCTAATTAATAACATAGAAATTTTTATTTTTTCATCTTGATGTAATATACCAACATTGTCTCCCTTATCTCGAATTAAGTCCAACACAATCACCAAAATAATTTCTCTTGTAAATTCTGCCAATAACATTTTGTATTAGTTCTTCATCTTCAAACATTTTTATTGTTGTATAATCCACGTACCTAGATAGACAATTTTTGTCGCACAATTTAATGTCAATTTATCGATAATTCACCACTTTGTAATTTTGATAATCATGATCGACAAGATTCTTCTCCAATATCATATCAACAATCAATCTGACAATTCTTCAAACTAATCTTATGGTCCAATTTTTATTGACTTGATACTCCAAGACCAATTTTGTGGTCTACCTCAGTCAATTGATTTCTTCCATGCAAATCTTGCGCCTTAACTCTTTGATAGTAGAAATTTCCAAAACTAATTTTGTAGTTAGGCTAATTCTTCAATGTTCATAAGCACTCTAGGATCAATATCTTGAATTTAGGGGGTTTGATACCAGATGTAGATGACGAGGTATAATCCTTCACTCCAAATTTATAAACCTAAACACCACTTTTGTTGCAAGTATAAAGATCGTTTACTAAGCATAAGGGATATTTGGTGTTTATCCTACAGGAAAGATTGTCAACTACCAATAGTTTTTGAACTCCTCTATTATTTAAACTACCACAAATAAAACAAGTAAAGCTAAACTACTATAATGCAACTATAATAGTAAAAATTACAATAAAGATATGTCTAGGGTTATGGAATTCCTATCTATTCATGCAAATGAAATAACTGGTTAAGTGAGTTCATTATCTTAACTAGTTATGGCGTAATTTCCAAATATACAAGATATATGCTTTTGCTGATATACCAACCATACTTATAACTGCTCCACACCTACTAATGTGATATGAAACTAGCTATAGATTTATTAGATTCTATAAAATTACATGGAACAAACCACCAAATTTACAAAGATGTAACCCTACATTAGTGAGTTAACTCTCACTTCCATAAACTAGTATTGAATCACAATGTTTATTGATGAAATAACACCTTTAGATAATCATGATTGTAGAAGCAAAAGTGCTAAATAACATGCTCAAGAAATAAGCTCAAATGACCATAAAAACTTCACTTAATAATCATAGAAGTTCGTCCATTCCCTAGGTATAAAAATTAGTAAAACATAAAGAAAATACAAACAAGAACCAAACTTGTATATTCACTAACCATGAGAATCAATACAAGAAATAATGTGATAAAAGAGATCTCACCCTTGTCATTTGAGTTCCAAACTCTCCATCTTCATCTTCAACTTCATCTATGTCTAGTACATACAAGAATGGGATGAAAACTATTCTAATCCTATACTAAGCTAATGAACTAAGAAATTCTAGTGAAAGACTACATTCCGTGTAATTTCTATCGACTCCAAAATTATGCAAATAAGCTCTCCAGGCCCTCTATTTATACGGAAATTCAAGCTCCAAATGAGTTGTTAAAGTTGATGCAAGTTGTGTCTTGAAATCACCAAAAGTTGATTCTACAAGTTTTCATGATTTTTTGGACAGTTCCCACCGAAATTTGATCAGAGAAATAGTCCAAAGGTGATGTGAACATACTGCAAGTTGTAGAATAAGTTGCAAAGTCAAAATTAGAGATCCATGAGGCAATCCATAGCCTTACCTTGTGGATTCGTTTGCAATTCTCCTCCTTTTGCAGGTTTGTAGTTTTTGCTCATTCTTCAATATTGGTCTTTTTTTTCATTAAATTCAACTATAATTTTCTCAATCATAAAACCGAATTAGCTCTTGTGCAAAACATAAAAATTGTAGATGCTTCAATTAACTTTCCAATGTATCAAAAATCATCTCATTAGATTGTCTATAGATTGAGAAATAACCAAAATATCCATGGCTGGTCAATCTTTCAACTTTTGATAGCAAAATTGCATGACTATATTTAGATTTTTTGACTAGGAAAATGCATGAACTGGATTTTAGTGTCTTCACAAGAATTGTGGGTTTATGACTTAGATTCAAAATGGTTCAAAAATTACCTCAATTCAATGCTTTTAGCTCAAGACATAGCCAAAATATCAAAATGTGTCAAAGCTATTAAACTTTCCTTCTTGAGAACTTGATTGCATTTCATCTTTTGAACATTTTGCACTCCATTTTCACTTTAAATAATCAATAATCATCCAGATATATTCTCAATTCATTCCATTTGATGATTAAATCATTAAATCCTACAAAATATAAAGTTTTCATCACTTTGATCCATAGAAATTCAATTTTGCACAATTAATCTACAACATGTATAATTCACTAGAAACTTAGCTAAGTAACTATAAAAATAACTAAAGCACACCAAAACTAAATAATAAAACATACTTAAAATACTCAAAATGCACAGTATCACTACTAATCTAAATTTTGGAGATTTGGGATCAGGACACCACAATCTATACCCTTTCACCCCACAAGTATACCCAAGGAAAATCCACTTTTTAGCTCGAGAATCCAATTTTTAATCATTCACATGCATTTATACTGGACATCCAAAAGCTTTAAAATCAAAGTAATCAACAAGGGTACCTAAAAAAATTTCTTGAGGACTTTTGAAATCAAGAGCTACAGAAGGAGCATGGTTAACAATGTAACAAGCCATAGAGGTCATCTCTACCCAAAAATCCTTTATCAACCCTACATTTGAAATCATACACCTTGCTCTCTACAAAAGTACTCTGTTCATACGTTTGGCTACATTATTTTATTGAGATGTCATCTTGATAGTGTGATGCCAACCAATTCCTTCATTCTTGAAAATTTATCAAATTTGCCTTCACAAAATTTTATGCCATTATCTGTTCTAAGCTACTTAATCTATTTACTTGTCTATTTCTTAATCAAAACTTTCCATTACTTGAAAGTTAGGTAAATATCATTCTTATGTTTAAGAAAATAAACCCAAACTTTTCTTGAATAACCATCAATGAAGATCTCAATATACTTGGCACCACCCATAGACGGAACATGAGTTGGAGCCCATAGATCTGAATAAATGTAATCAATAGTACTTTTCATCTTATGAATTGTTGATGAACTAAAGTTGACTCTTTTCTGCTTCTCAAAATACAGTGTTCACAAAATTCTAATGGTCCAGTAATCTGCCTACAAAGAAGTCCCCTTTTACTTTGTATACCTAAACCTTTATTGTTCATGTGCCCCAAATACATATGCCATAATTTGGTGATGTTAGAATCAGATGAAGATGATGACGAGACTACAATCGAACCTGTAATAATAGCTCCATACAAAAATACAAGCTACCAGACCTGCAAGTTAAATTCACATCTGTCACATTTTTTAGCCTTTTCTCAACTCCCTGTACGTATTGCTAAATCATACTCTGGCTTGAACCAAAATGGCCTTCCTTTTGAGCTGCCACATCTTGAATTTGACATTTCTATCGAATTTCTTGACAAATGTCTTTGTTATTGTCATTGTTACCACCTAATCTAGAGTCTTCGAAGAAGTTCTGATACTAGTTTATTAGGTTTGATCCTCAGAAATTAATAAAAAAAGGGTTCTTGGCAACCCTGAATAACAAATAACAAAGTAAAATTAAATAAAACAACGACATAAAATTTACATGGTTCGATCAAATTGACATATATTTGTTGGCAGAGGAGGAGCAGAATTTCACCATGAAGAAAAGTGTACAAAAACCTTAGCAAAGAGTTCTAAATCCAAAAGCATCCAATTCTAAAACATAAGAGAGTCCAAAATAAATTTATTATAAAAAGTTTAATGATCCAAAGGTCCAAATACCTCATTAAAACTCTCTAAATTTGGTGTATTTAATTTCATCATAGGTCTATTCTATTTATAGCCAACTAAGGGAAAGACTCCCTCGTACAAAAAATGACGTGGGGCAAAACCCCACATAAACAAAAAGAGGCCTTGGTCAAGGAGATCCTATTTTTTCATATTTATTCTTTGATTGCTATGAAGGTGTTATCTATGGTTTTTAGACAGCAGATTGAGCTTATGGGCTTTGATTTTCATATTAAGTGTGCTTCAATGGGTATATTTGATCTTAATTTCTCCGATGATCTCTTTTTGATGTGTATTGCGATGGATAGATCTTTCATGCATGGTGATTATGTCATGGAGTGTAGAGGATTTGCAGGAAGATCTCTCTAGTCTAGCTTGAAGAAGGGTCAAAGCGTGGTCCATAGAATGGGGAAGGCGTGATTGATCAGCTCCAAGGGAAGAGAAGCGTGATTTAGAAAACCACGCTTTCACTGGTTCATAACAGCATTATGCTTCTATTATGAACCAGTGGGGCTGATTATTCTAGAATCCATGTGTCCTTAGCTCATTGGCTAGTTTAGAAGTCAGTTAATTCGGGAAAACCATAAAAGCTGAGGAAATCTCAGTGATAGCTAAGTTTTTGTCTTTTTCAATTGATTGTAAAGGAGATTTGGCTCTGCCAATCTCTCTCTTCTTCCTCTATCGATTATTCCTTCATTTCTTTCCCCTTCTATCTCTGAATCCATTATTTCTGTTCTATATTTAGTTATCAGATTATTAATGAGAGGTTGAGTTATCAGATCATTACATTTCCAAGTTCCATTCCATTTTTGTTAAGCTCTAGTTCACTGATTGCTGCAAAATCTATCACCATTGCCTTGAACTGGTTCTGTACCATAACAGTGGTATCAGAGCTCAGCTACGAGCCATTGAGATGACAAAGTCACAGGATGAAGTGTTGAGGATGGATCTGTCTGAGCTAGGCAGTGTGGTCAAGGTACTAGAACACAGGCAAGAAGGTACAGAAAGAACCCTTAAAAATCTGGATAAAAAATATGAGAGTATGATGTCTATGATGGCTCAGATGATGGCTAAGTTGAATGACAAAGACAAGGATCCAGAAAGTAGTAGCTCTATAGCAGGTCCCAAGAGGGGAGAAACACAAGGGGAAGGCCATGGCAGATCAGATTGGAAGGAGAACAGATCTTATACCAAAGTGCCTAAGATAGAGTTGCCTAACTTCATAGGAGATAATCCAAGGGAATGGATCCTTAAGGCTAACAAGTACTTCAAGATCAATAGAGTAGAAAAAAACATGAAGACTGAGATTGCTGAGCTGTACCTGAGAGACAGGGCTGATACCTAGCTCCATGGAGTGTTCAGTGGCAGGGAAGTCATTCCATGGACTGAACTTGCCATTGCACTGTGTGAAAGATTTGGTGAGGGCACTCTAGAGGAAGGGACTGTAGCAGACTACCTGGAGAAGTTTGAGCTACTCAAAGTACTGGTAATGCCTTCCCTCCCTCATTTGGCTGATTCTTATTACAAGGCATGCTTCTTGAGTGGCTTGAAGGAAGAGATAGTTAATATGGTTAAAATGGCTAAGCCTCTACCCTGGCTGATGCAATACAAGCAGCCAAGTTACAGGAAAAGAACTTAAAAGCCATGCAAAAAATACACAAGGCCCTACCCAATACCACCTATACACAAAAAGCCCCATTCCACCCCCAAAGTCATAACTAAGGGAGCTTCTCTACACCCAGGACCTCAGACAACCCCCCCTCACCAAAAGCTACAAATACCCAAATAGCAACCAGAACCAATTCAAGAGGATTACCCCTAGTGAGTTCAACCTCAGAAGAGAGAAGGGACTGTGCTATAAGTGTGCTGAGCCCTACACTCTTGGCCATGTATGTAAGCAGTCTCACATTCACCTTTTGCTAGTCAATGATGACAATGAGGACTCTGCATCTATTGAGAGGGAAAAGGAGGCTGAATCTGATGTGTTTTGTGACTGCATTGAGGGTAAACTGGAGGATGAACACATAGAAGTTTCTGTACATGCATTGGCTGGGGGAAATGAGCACTGAACTATTAGACTGAGAGGGTAATAAAGGGGAGGGCTGTTACTGCATTGATTGACAGTGGTAGTACCCACTGTTTCCTGGATGAACAACTAGCCAAGAGCCTGGGACTAATCAGTAGTGGACCTTCCCTAATAGTCAAGGTAGCTAATGGGGAGAGAATATGTGAGGACTCGCAAATTTCTTGTATTTTTCTCAAAAATACCCTTTTATTTGAAAATTATTATTTATCAAAGGCCATTACCCAAATATTTCACACTAAGTGTAAATAAACCTAGAAAATAGGGTTTTACGCTTCGGTTTCAAGTTTGGAGCAAAATTAGGGTTTTCACGATTTTTCGCCGGATGAATTTTCGGTACAGAGTAAGAATTAATTTGGGGATTAAAAGTAACTTTTAAGTGAAAAATAATATGTGACTAGTGGCAATGAGATAAGGTTAGTGAATGGGAAGTAAAAACCCTAGTACGTGAGTTTTTAAGAAAAACGGCGCGAACCGGCGGGTCCCGCGCACTACCGTTTGAACGCACCACTTGACCACCACTTTCTTACCACATGAGCTCATTAATATTTGAGCAAAATATCTCCTAAATTCCAGCTAAGCTTGACCGAAATTAGAGGCTGAAAATACAAGAAAAGAAAAGGAAATTTTACTTGGTAAGGGTTGTGACAAGTGTCACACCATTAGAGGCCATTGACCAAGACATTGTCCAACTTTCTTATCCCCAAAATTGCACCATTCTTCCTCATTATTTCTGCTGAAGAACCGTGAGAGAGAGAGAGCAAAAACAAGAGAAAAGCTTCTCCATTTCTTCTTGAATCAAGTCACAAAGTGAGGAAACAAAGAAACTAAACCGATTAAACTTGTTTTTGAGTGACTAGTTAGTGACTTTTGGTGTGATTTTTGAAGGAGAGAGCTTGGGCTACTCTTAGTGACCTTTATCCAAGGTAAGAGAGTTTATCTTTCTAAGTTTTGCTTTCAATTTTGTTAAATTAAGCTTAGTAGTTTGATTTTGTGGTGGAATCATGGATGATTAGCATGTTTTAGAAGTTTTCCCCAATTTATTTGATGAACTAGGGATTGTGGAAATTCTGCCCAAATTGTTGTATGATGCTTATATGTTGCAATTGAGGTTTTATAAGGTGTTGTGGTAGTGATTAGACCAAGAAATTAAGGAAAGATTCACTAGAAACTAGAAATTCCAGAATCTGGAAAATTTCCCCAACATTCTGTCCGAATTTTTATCTGTGTGTTAGAGGCCGAATTGGCCTTATGTCAAAGAAGAAAGTTGTAGAGAATGAAATTTTATAGATGTCTACAAAATTTCAGCTCAATCGGAGCAACGTAGGACGTGAAAAGTCCAAAATACCCTTACTGTTTTAAGTATTTCCCAGCAGTCCGTTTCTTCAGTTAAGTCCAGTTTATCACGTTTTTTGACCAGGATCCATTCTGATTTAGCTTTGGGCCAAAACATGAAAGTTGTAGTGTTCTGAAGTAGCTTTAAAAAGCCTCTAAGAACACCTGAATTGGATTTTTGTACACTGAGTGATGACCATTACAGTGTTCTGCGATTAAGCAGCCGACGAATTGGTTTCTGGTTTATTAATTCGAGAATTTGACCAAGTTACATTAGAAACTGGACTAAGTGACCTTCATGAACATTGTAGCCCTGAGTCTTAGCTTCGAAACGGCATAGGTTGTGTCTTAATCCGATAAGCGTAGCCTCGGATATGTTATTTCCGCATTCACACGTCAAATCTGTCTTTTGCTAAATTGAATTTCTGCACTTGTTATTACTGTATTTCTTATTCTTATGATATTGTGAGCCTATGGAACGGCTCTTGACTTGAATTGCTTATGTGTGATGTTGGGTTGTGGTTGAGGAAAAATAATGAAGCCAAAATGGCTGGAAAATTAGGTAAACACAAAGGGCGTGCTGCCCAAATTTTCGCCCGAGGGCTAGGTTTCTATTTGAACTTGTATACTTTTGTTTGGCCAATACCATGACCGGTTTTCCATTTTAAAACATGATTTTTCATCCTTGGGTTCAAACAACCCTCTTCTTACTTGAAAGTCATCTTTACACGTTTTACTCCTAATTAGTCGGGTTTCTTTGTTTCCCTTAAATGTTTTGCTCGATAAACTATAATATGTTCTCTTGTTCAACCTTAGGTTTCATTGGTGATTAAAGGTAATATCTGGAAGGATATTTTGCACGATATTTTGCATTTCTAGGTGAGTGTTCCTTATTTGATTCTATGGCTTGTTGTTATCATTTGCTAATGTGTTAAGTGCTTTTAATGATTTCCGAAACGAGCTTCCTAGGCGAGTGTGTACTTTATCGCACTCGACCTAAATAACTATGCAATTTTCAAGGATTTAATGATTGAAATGTTACTTGTGCATGAATGTAAGCCTTTTGGGCTGAACTGGCCATTGCCCCTTGTTACCGGTCGTCTCGAGCCAGAAGCGGACTCGGTCGGGCGATTAGGGACTTGGGTGAACGTTTGGTATACTCGAGTATTACCCTGTAGGTTGGTGGAGACTGGCCAATGGCCAGGACGGGGGTGAATGAATGAACGAACGATCGAACGAGGGTTATTGATAAACGAAAAATGCAGTTTCAAATGATTGGAGGAATAAGGGGAAATGTCAGGAGAACGAATGAACGAAATAACGAATTGCTCCTTGTGAGCCGTATCCTTTTAATGAATGTGTTACTATCGCTTTCCATTGAAAATGTTTCTTGAATTATTGATACTCCATGTTTAATGTATTGGATTGATTATCTGATTATGTGTTCGGAACCTCATTGGGCTTTTAGCTCATCCCTTTAGTTTTGTTTTCCTTACAGGGGAAGGCGAGCGAGGACGTAAGCTTGAGATAGACTAGCCAATCTAGTTTTGTTTCTTTTGTTTCTTTTGTAGTGGTTCTCGCCTAGTGCTTGGCACGGGCTGGACGTATGAAGGATTGAGAACCCTTGTATATTTGATGTTTATATTCTCTTTTGGGTTGGCAATGTATATAAGTTCCGCTTTAAGTTTGGATCAATGCTCTATTTATTCTTATGATTTATTTCAATTTTTAATTGAGGACTGTAGCGAACGACTGAGTCCCGGCGAGAGTTGGGCAGGCGGCCCGCCGAACCCTTTGGTACGCCTTAGGGGGAGGTGGGGTCGTTACAAGTGGTATCAGAGCTTAGGCTTCCGATCTTTGTAGTGTATGCTAGATTAAAGATTAGGATACCGGACTGTGGGATTTGATTGGACTTGAAAGTTAAGCGATTGAGGGATAAAACTTATAGCTACTTCGCGTGGTTTCTACGTGGAGTGACCCTGGACTAAGTGGTAAAAAAATATGAGGGACTAAGTGAAGCTATGAATTGCGAATGTTATAGGCCTTAAATCTTTCTCATGGTATCTGAAGGCCATAGATAGGTATGTCTGGTAGGAATTTCGATTGTAGATAGTTTACTCTTGAGACTGCAGCTCGAGATGTGAATTATCTTATTTCGGATTCTCGTGCCTGAGTACTCTATAGTTGAGGTGCTGCTAAATACTTGAGACTTGTATTTTGGGAACATGAACAGGCTTTGTCTGACTAGAATGAGCACAAGAGGTCAGGGACATCTAGTTTGGATAGTAAGTGACGTGAGAGACCAGACGGGCTGATACTGGGGCGACTTCACATTTTCCTTTTGATTTACCTGTATATTGTTACTATATGACGTTAGTATACCTGTATGTACATGGTTATCTGTCCAACTTGATATGTATTTGTGTATTTGCTTATCCGTCTTCTTGGTATGGCGTGTTATGTGGGTATATGTTTATTTGAATATTTGGTGCCCTCAATAGTTACTTTAGTAACCTTATCGTGTTTATTTACTAAATTACCTTTTGGGGGAAAAGAAAAGAGAGGGAAAACATATATATGGACGGGAGACATAGTCGTGGACGTGGACGTGGCCGTGGGAATGAACGAGCTCAAGAGCCAAGAGAGGAAAGAGAAACAACAGCTGCACAAGAGCAAGGAACGAGGGTTGAAGCCGAAGACCAAATGGCAACGGTAATGCAACAAATGACAGATATCTTGGCAAGACTGGTGGATCAACAAGGCCAAATGGCCGTGAATCAACCCCGGAACCCTGAAATCGGAGAAGATAAGGCTCTTGAGAGGTTTCAGAAATTTACTCCTCCGAAATTCCTTGGAGGATCTGATCCGGATATAGCCGAACAATGGTTAGAGGCCATGATTAATATTTTCACCGTCTTGAACTACACCGAGCAAAGACAAGTAAACTTTGCGGTGTTCCAATTTGAAGGATCGGCCCGAGCGTGGTGGAACGTTATTAAAGCAAAATGGGAAAGAGAACAGACCGTATGGACATGGACGAATTTCATAAGGGAATTTAACGAGAAATACCTCCCTCCTTTAGTTCAAGAGAGGAGAGAGGAAGAGTTTATTGGACTACGCCAGGGAACGTTAAGTGTGGCCGAATATGGAACGAAATTTACGAAACTATCCAAGTTTGCTTCTAAATTGGTGGCCACAGAACGGCGAAGAGTAAGACGGTTTATACAAGGATTAAATTTGGAACTCCAAGAAGCACTAGCGGCAGTACAAGTGAATACGTTTACGGAGGCCCTTGAGAAAGCTCAAAGAATCGAGACTGCAAAGGCACAGATAAAAGCTTCCCAGACCCAGAAAATGAGTGCATCGAGTAGTGTAGTGGAGGAATTAAGTGAAGCGAGAGTCCCTTCCAAAGTGCAAAAAGTAAACTTTTTGTCCCATCCACCATGGACATTAGGGGCGATAGGTGAAGGATCTACAAAAGAAAGTCAAATCAGATTTGGGAAAAGTTTTCAAGAAAGCCAAAAGATGGCTTCTCACGTGGTCTGTGGGTACTGTGGAAAGGCAAATCATGTCGAAAGCGATTGTTGGAGAAAGGGGCGGAAATGTTTAATCTGCGGAAGTGGCGATCATCAAGTTAGCAACTGTCCGAGGAGACAGTCACGTGAAAGCAATACTCTGCAACTGGATGGAGCTAAATCACAAGTGAATGAAGGAGGGAAACGAACTAGCGGACCGGCAAAGGTTTATGCTTTAGACAACCGACAAGTTCCGGACTCGTCTTGTGAGAACCCGTAAAACCCTAATTATTTTCCTAGGGTTTATTTCCCTTTAATTGCATGTTTTCTGCATTTTCTGGCTTAGAAATATTTTCTTAGTGGATTTTATGAGTAATTATAGTTTTTAGTTGATTTTTCTAGCATTGGTGAGTTTTTAGAAAATTAAGAATATATATTGGACGTGGGACCCACTAGTGCGAAAGGTACGGGAAAATTCGGCCAATAAGGTTAAGTTTCGGATACTGTTAGAAATTTATCGGGTGTTAAGTGATAAGTAGAGTGTGTGAAGTGATTGATGTGAGAGAGAAAAGAAAGATAAGAATGCATTGATGGAAGTGCCACATGTCATCTTCTCATTGGTTGTACCTTAAGAATTACTATTCACCTTTTGACAATTTTTTTTGACTTTTACCACTTGAGTTAAATATCTCAAAAATTACAAAAAAAAACTCACTCTTCTCTCTTCCCTCTTGGCCGGCCATCCCAAGCTCCACAAGGAAGAAAGCTCTTCAAATTTTAAGCTTCCACTTGGTGCAAATCAACCAAAACCAATTGTTTCCATCCATTTCACTCCATAGGAACTTTGCTTCTAGTGTTAATAAGTGTACTAGTGAAGTTGTTTTGAAGCTCTAAGGTGGCCAACCTCTCTATCTCTCTTGTTTCTTGGTAAGTGTTGCTTGAACACTCTACTACCTCTAATAATGGTTATATGATGCTTAGAAGTGGCATGAGTGTGAGAAAATGTGATTTATTTCTTGGTTTGGCTTGATTTGGTGAAGTTTTCCATTTTATGATGAATTTTCTGGTTTCATATGATTTTGATGTTTTGGACTAGTATGATGGTTGGTAATAAGGGGCTTTGGCTCTAGTAGGTGTGAATTGTTGTTAAATGCAATCAATTTTGGATTTGGAATGAAATGTGAAAAGTTAGGGTTCTTGAACCCCTATTCTGTCCGAAATTTTAGGTCATAGCTAGAGGCCGAATTGGACTTTCCTCAAAACATGAAAGTTGTAGGTAGTGATGAGTTTAGTGTGCCTGCAAAATTTCAGGGCAATTGGCCAAGTGTAGAGTGAGTTATGGCGTTTTTACTGTTGCTGTTTTTGGTGCACAGAAGGTCCGAACTGCGATAGTAATTGCCTGTTTTGACTGGAATTGGTTTGGATTTTGGAGTTGGTGTCTTCTGATGAAATGTAGCTGGATGTCTTAAATAACTTATGCCTTTGGAATTTCGGCATTTGGACTTGTATGGACTGAGATATACCGATTACAGTTTTCTGTGTTTTGCAAACCTGTTTTGGTGATTCTGGTTTAGTGTTTGGCATTTTTGACCTAGTTGGGTCAGGAACTGGATTGAGTGACCTTCTACATTGTTGTAGCCCTGTCCCATAGCTTCGAAACGGTGGGTCTTACACCCCTAACCGATAATTGTAGTGAGAGTTGTGCCATTACCGCATTATGACGTCAAAACCGGTTTTCTTATCAAGGCCAACATTAAAGCCTTTCTTAATTTCTGGTTTGCTTTCATGCTTGTATATGTTTATAAAACCCTATTGGGGTTGTGAATTGGTGTTGTTTATGGCTCGGTATGGTTTCTTGTTTTATGATATTGTGAGCCTATGGAACGGCTCTTGACATGAAATGCTTATATGTGTGTTGTTGGGTTGTGATTGAAGAAAAATAATGAAGCCTTATGGCTGGAAAATTTGGTAAACACAAAGGGCATGCTGCCCGAATTTTTTACTCGAGATTTAGAAAACTATATTCTCGACTTGAGTAAAGGTTAAGTATTTAACCCTTGAATTTCCATGCATGAAACCCTATTGGGCGATAATTGGTTTGACTTTATGACTCGTTATCGAGTCTTATGGTATTTGTTTACATGTTCTAGGGCGTGACGATAGCTCACGACATTCTCCTGACGGAAGTGCATGAAATAGCACTTAATTGATTGGTGAGTGTACTACTCACTTGTGTGCTATTATATGGCTTTGATATTTGAACTTGAGATGTTGTATGTTAATGGATTGATGTGAGAGTGTACTTTATCACTCTCACTTATTGTTTCACATGTTATTGAAAAGTTATTGGAAAGTTATATGAACTGATATATGAAATGAAATACATGACTTGGTATCGATTGGACAAGTATCCAACGACTACAAATGTTATCATTGAGCTCAACCCCATTGGTAGTTGATTGAATCGAGCCGACAAGGGTTTGGTCGTGACAATTAATGAGCCTTGGGTAAAGTTGTAAGGAATCTTGTAGTATGAGAGACTCTTGATTCCGGTATACTCGAGTAATACCACAGTGCAAGTGTTTGGAGTGCGGGCCCGGTAGGGGGATGTTTGGTGGAAGGAATGGGAGAGAAGAGGAGTCTACGGTTGGTTACTCTTCAACATTGACGGAGGGTCAATGAGGTTGGATCAAGAATGGAAGCGTGGAAATGGGCTCTTGAGAGCCGTCCGTATCCTTTTATCGATGTGTTTCATTCCTTAATTGTGTACTTGAAATGAAAGATTATGCTATATGCTCTTAGTTGCTTATGTGGTAGTAACTCACTGGGCTTTAGCTCATCCCGTTCCATTTGTTTTCCTTACAGGAATTATGACAAGTTGAGCTCATGTATATGTATTTTGATTAGCTCCTTGGGAGTGAAAACCCTAAGTGTTTTGATTCACCAATGTTTGGTGTGTAAATGGCTACTTGTTTATGTATGAACTAAATAGCTATTTTGGTATGCCGTTTTGGCTTGACGATGTCGGATTTCCATATGTATATGTTAAATTGATGTTTGGATGAACTTCGGAACGCTTCGGCCTGCATACGGCAGAAGAAAAATTTTTGGCGGAAAGGCTCTGGCCTGAATCCGGCCGGGAATCCGGCCAGAAACTGGCCGGATTGGCGGCCGGATTGTGAAAAGTTTTCGAAAAATTTTGGATTGCTCACTGCCTTGTATCCGGCCGAGAATCCGGCCGGTAATCCGGCCAGATTCTGGCCGGATTCTGACGTGGTCTGCACTATTCATCTTCGGCGCAAATTTTCGTTTTTTTTATTTTGTGTTTTTGACTTGTTTGCGCGCGATGGTAAGTTCCGGAACGTTATAGATCGACGTAAACTGTACCGTAGTCCTGGCGAGAGCTGGGCAGGCAGTCCGCTAACCCCTTTGGTTCGCCTTAGGGGAAAGTGGGGCTGTCACAGGTGGTATCAGAGCCAGGTTGCGTGGTCTCTGCGCGAAGTGAGACTGGGCCAAGTGGTGTTGTGGTCCTAATTTCATGAATATGTTTAAGTGCTCGTTTGAGCATAAGCTATGAACCTTGAAGTGTTATAGGTCTTTAATCTTTCTCATGATATTTAAGGACCCTAGATAAGTATGTCGGACAGGAATTTTGATTTGTAGATGGTTTACTCTTGGGACTGGCCAGCTCGAGATGTGAACTATCTTATTTCGGATTCTCGTGCCCGAGTACCCCAGAATTGAGGTGATGCAAGCTACTAGGTATTTGAACCCTGTGTTTTGGAAACAAGCCTTGTATTTTGGAAACGTGAACAGGCTTTGTCTGACTAAAATGAGCACAAGAGATCAATGGATATCTAGTTTGGATAGTAAGTGACGTGAGAGACCAGACGGGCTGGTACTGGGATGACTTTGCGACTGTATATTACGCAGTCTATATGTACTATGTTATATGTGCTTACTTGCTTATCCATCTTTTCATATAACGTGTTATATGCACTATGATATAACGTGTTACTTGCTTATAACGTGTTATAACGTGTTACTTGGTATGATAGATTTTGTTATGTTAGTCCATGTATTGCATTCATGCATGGAAGTACCCCTTTTGGTAAAAAAAAAAAAAAAAAAAAAAAAAAAAACCCGCGGACATGGTCATAGCCGTGACACAAAACGAGACCAAGAGTCAAAGAGAAGAAAGGGAGGAAACAACACCTAAACCGAACATGGACCAAGAGTGCTACTGGTATTCAAGACTTTCTTATGACCCATTGTTTTGCCAACAGGCTACCATCTGAGGTCCAGCAACTCTGTAAAATGGCACGTAGGGTTGAGATGTATAATGAAATCGGGGGTCTTCGAGACGAAATAGAAGTCCAAAAGAACCTAGTCGCATACTGGGAAGGGCGCTGGAAGCACGAGTATACAGAGAAAATTGAGCTCCTGCACAAAAACTTAGAGCTAAAAAGGAAATATGAAGGGATTTCCGAGGAGGCCCTGGAAAAGGCTCAATGCATCAAGAATGCAAAGGTGCAAGTGAAAGTTTCCCAAATACGGAAAAGGGGTGCAGTGGGTAGCGTGAGTAAGGAACCTAGCGAAGCAATAACACCTTCTAAAGTACAGAAAGTGAACCAGTTATTCGGGCCGCCATGGATAATGGGGGCGGTAAGCAAAAAGATGACTGTCCACTTGACTTGTGACTATTGCGGAAAGGCCAATCACACTGAGAATGATTGTTGGAGAAAGGGGAGGAGATGTCTGCGCTGTGGGAGCATCGAGCATCGAATTGCATATTGCCCGATTAAAGTGCGGAAAAAGAAAAGAACTCAACAACCAACCCAGACCGACCCTGCACCGTCAAGTGGAGAAGGGACTGGAACGAAGAACCTCGTTTCTTCTGACTCTGAAGACGGAGAAGGTACAGGCCATTGGTTACTTTAAATTTGAAGGAAAATTTCGAGGACGAAATTCTTTTAAGGGGGGGAGAGTGTGAGAACCCGTAAAACCCTAATTATTTTCCTAGGGTTTATTTCCCTTTAATTGCATGTTTTCTGCATTTTCTGGCTTAGAAATATTTTCTTAGTGGATTTTATGAGTAATTATAGTTTTTAGTTGATTTTTCTAGCATTGGTGAGTTTTTAGAAAATTAAGAATATATATTGGACGTGGGACCCACTAGTGCGAAAGGTACGGGAAAATTCGGCCAATAAGGTTAAGTTTCGGATACTGTTAGAAATTTATCGGGTGTTAAGTGATAAGTAGAGTGTGTGAAGTGATTGATGTGAGAGAGAAAAGAAAGATAAGAATGCATTGATGGAAGTGCCACATGTCATCTTCTCATTGGTTGTACCTTAAGAATTACTATTCACCTTTTGACAATTTTTTTTGACTTTTACCACTTGAGTTAAATATCTCAAAAATTACAAAAAAAAACTCACTCTTCTCTCTTCCCTCTTGGCCGGCCATCCCAAGCTCCACAAGGAAGAAAGCTCTTCAAATTTTAAGCTTCCACTTGGTGCAAATCAACCAAAACCAATTGTTTCCATCCATTTCACTCCATAGGAACTTTGCTTCTAGTGTTAATAAGTGTACTAGTGAAGTTGTTTTGAAGCTCTAAGGTGGCCAACCTCTCTATCTCTCTTGTTTCTTGGTAAGTGTTGCTTGAACACTCTACTACCTCTAATAATGGTTATATGATGCTTAGAAGTGGCATGAGTGTGAGAAAATGTGATTTATTTCTTGGTTTGGCTTGATTTGGTGAAGTTTTCCATTTTATGATGAATTTTCTGGTTTCATATGATTTTGATGTTTTGGACTAGTATGATGGTTGGTAATAAGGGGCTTTGGCTCTAGTAGGTGTGAATTGTTGTTAAATGCAATCAATTTTGGATTTGGAATGAAATGTGAAAAGTTAGGGTTCTTGAACCCCTATTCTGTCCGAAATTTTAGGTCATAGCTAGAGGCCGAATTGGACTTTCCTCAAAACATGAAAGTTGTAGGTAGTGATGAGTTTAGTGTGCCTGCAAAATTTCAGGGCAATTGGCCAAGTGTAGAGTGAGTTATGGCGTTTTTACTGTTGCTGTTTTTGGTGCACAGAAGGTCCGAACTGCGATAGTAATTGCCTGTTTTGACTGGAATTGGTTTGGATTTTGGAGTTGGTGTCTTCTGATGAAATGTAGCTGGATGTCTTAAATAACTTATGCCTTTGGAATTTCGGCATTTTGACTTGTATGGACTGAGATATACCGATTACAGTTTTCTGTGTTTTGCAAACCTGTTTTGGTGATTCTGGTTTAGTGTTTGGCATTTTTGACCTAGTTGGGTCAGGAACTGGATTGAGTGACCTTCTACATTGTTGTAGCCCTGTCCCATAGCTTCGAAACGGTGGGTCTTACACCCCTAACCGATAATTGTAGTGAGAGTTGTGCCATTACCGCATTATGACGTCAAAACCGGTTTTCTTATCAAGGCCAACATTAAAGCCTTTCTTAATTTCTGGTTTGCTTTCATGCTTGTATATGTTTATAAAACCCTATTGGGGTTGTGAATTGGTGTTGTTTATGGCTCGGTATGGTTTCTTGTTTTATGATATTGTGAGCCTATGGAACGGCTCTTGACATGAAATGCTTATATGTGTGTTGTTGGGTTGTGATTGAAGAAAAATAATGAAGCCTTATGGCTGGAAAATTTGGTAAACACAAAGGGCATGCTGCCCGAATTTTTTACTCGAGATTTAGAAAACTATATTCTCGACTTGAGTAAAGGTTAAGTATTTAACCCTTGAATTTCCATGCATGAAACCCTATTGGGCGATAATTGGTTTGACTTTATGACTCGTTATCGAGTCTTATGGTATTTGTTTACATGTTCTAGGGCGTGACGATAGCTCACGACATTCTCCTGACGGAAGTGCATGAAATAGCACTTAATTGATTGGTGAGTGTACTACTCACTTGTGTGCTATTATATGGCTTTGATATTTGAACTTGAGATGTTGTATGTTAATGGATTGATGTGAGAGTGTACTTTATCACTCTCACTTATTGTTTCACATGTTATTGAAAAGTTATTGGAAAGTTATATGAACTGATATATGAAATGAAATACATGACTTGGTATCGATTGGACAAGTATCCAACGACTACAAATGTTATCATTGAGCTCAACCCCATTGGTAGTTGATTGAATCGAGCCGACAAGGGTTTGGTCGTGACAATTAATGAGCCTTGGGTAAAGTTATAAGGAATCTTGTAGTATGAGAGACTCTTGATTCCGGTATACTCGAGTAATACCACAGTGCAAGTGTTTGGAGTGCGGGCCCGGTAGGGGGATGTTTGGTGGAAGGAATGGGAGAGAAGAGGAGTCTACGGTTGGTTACTCTTCAACATTGACGGAGGGTCAATGAGGTTGGATCAAGAATGGAAGCGTGGAAATGGGCTCTTGAGAGCCGTCCGTATCCTTTTATCGATGTGTTTCATTCCTTAATTGTGTACTTGAAATGAAAGGTTATGCTATATGCTCTTAGTTGCTTATGTGGTAGTAACTCACTGGGCTTTAGCTCATCCCGTTCCATTTGTTTTCCTTACAGGAATTATGACAAGTTGAGCTCATGTATATGTATTTTGATTAGCTCCTTGGGAGTGAAAACCCTAAGTGTTTTGATTCACCAATGTTTGGTGTGTAAATGGCTACTTGTTTATGTATGAACTAAATAGCTATTTTGGTATGCCGTTTTGGCTTGACGATGTCGGATTTCCATATGTATATGTTAAATTGATGTTTGGATGAACTTCGGAACGCTTCGGCCTGCATACGGCAGAAGAAAAATTTTTGGCGGAAAGGCTCTGGCCTGAATCCGGCCGGGAATCCGGCCAGAAACTGGCCGGATTGGCGGCCGGATTGTGAAAAGTTTTCGAAAAATTTTGGATTGCTCACTGCCTTGTATCCGGCCGAGAATCCGGCCGGTAATCCGGCCAGATTCTGGCCGGATTCTGACGTGGTCTGCACTATTCATCTTCGGCGCAAATTTTCGTTTTTTTTATTTTGTGTTTTTGACTTGTTTGCGCGCGATGGTAAGTTCCGGAACGTTATAGATCGACGTAAACTGTACCGTAGTCCTGGCGAGAGCTGGGCAGGCAGTCCGCTAACCCCTTTGGTTCGCCTTAGGGGAAAGTGGGGCTGTCACACGTCTGAGGCAACTGAAGGTAAAATTTCGAGGACGAAATTTTTTTTAAGGGGGAGAGAATGTGAGGACTCGCAAATTTCTTGTATTTTTCTCAAAAATACCCTTTTATTTGAAAATTATTATTTATCAAAGGCCATTACCCAAATATTTCACACTAAGTGTAAATAAACCTAGAAAATAGGGTTTTACGCTTCGGTTTCAAGTTTGGAGCAAAATTAGGGTTTTCGCGATTTTTCGCCGGATGAATTTTCGGTACAGAGTAAGAATTAATTTGGGGATTAAAAGTGACTTTTAAGTGAGAAATAATATGTGACTAGTGGCAATGAGATAAGGTTAGTGAATGGGAAGTAAAAACCCTAGTACGTGAGTTTTTAAGAAAAACGGCGCGAACCGGCGGGTCCCGCGCACTACCGTTTGAACGCACCACTTGACCACCACTTTCTTACCACATGAGCTCATTAATATTTGAGCAAAATATCTCCTAAATTCCAGCTAAGCTTGACCGAAATTAGAGGCTGAAAATACAAGAAAAGAAAAGGAAATTTTACTTGGTAAGGGTTGTGACAAGTGTCACACCATTAGAGGCCATTGACCAAGACATTGTCCAACTTTCTTATCCCCAAAATTGCACCATTCTTCCTCATTATTTCTGCTGAAGAACCGTGAGAGAGAGAGAGCAAAAACAAGAGAAAAGCTTCTCCATTTCTTCTTGAATCAAGTCACAAAGTGAGGAAACAAAGAAACTAAACCGATTAAACTTGTTTTTGAGTGACTAGTTAGTGACTTGTGGTGTGATTTTTGAAGGAGAGAGCTTGGGCTACTCTTAGTGACCTTTATCCAAGGTAAGAGAGTTTATCTTTCTAAGTTTTGCTTTCAATTTTGTTAAATTAAGCTTAGTAGTTTGATTTTGTGGTGGAATCATGGATGATTAGCATGTTTTAGAAGTTTTCCCCAATTTATTTGATGAACTAGGGCTTGTGGAAATTCTGCCCAAATTGTTGTATGATGCTTATATGTTGCAATTGAGGTTTTATAAGGTGTTGTGGTAGTGATTAGACCAAGAAATTAAGGAAAGATTCACTAGAAACTAGAAATTCCAGAATCTGGAAAATTTCCCCAACATTCTGTCCGAATTTTTATCTGTGTGTTAGAGGCCGAATTGGCCTTATGTCAAAGAAGAAAGTTGTAGAGAATGACATTTTATAGATGTCTACAAAATTTCAGCTCAATCGGAGCAACGTAGGACGTGAAAAGTCCAAAATACCCTTACTGTTTTAAGTATTTCCCAGCAGTCCGTTTCTTCAGTTAAGTCCAGTTTATCACGTTTTTTGACCAGGATCCATTCTGATTTAGCTTTGGGCCAAAACATAAACGTTGTAGTGTTCTGAAGTAGCTTTAAAATGCCTCTAAGAACACCTGAATTGGATTTTTGTACACTGAGTTATGACCATTACAGTGTTCTGCGATTAAGCAGCCGACGAATTGGTTTCTGGTTTAGTAATTCGAGAATTTGACCAAGTTACATTAGAAACTGGACTAAGTGACCTTCATGAACATTGTAGCCCTGAGTCTTAGCTTCGAAACGGCATAGGTTGTGTCTTAATCCGATAAGCGTAGCCTCGGATATGTTATTTCCGCATTCACACGTCAAATCTGTCTTTTGCTAAATTGAATTTCTGCACTTGTTATTATTGTATTTCTTATTCTTATGATATTGTGAGCCTATGGAACGGCTCTTGACTTGAATTGCTTATGTGTGATGTTGGGTTGTGGTTGAGGAAAAATAATGAAGCCAAAATGGCTGGAAAATTAGGTAAACACAAAGGGCGTGCTGCCCAAATTTTCGCCCGAGGGCTAGGTTTCTATTTGAACTTGTATACTTTTGTTTGGCCAATACCATGACCGGTTTTCCATTTTAAAACATGATTTTTCATCCTTGGGTTCAAACAACCCTCTTCTTACTTGAAAGTCATCTTTACACGTTTTACTCCTAATTAGTCGGGTTTCTTTGTTTCCCTTAAATGTTTTGCTTGATAAACTATAATATGTTCTCTTGTTCAACCTTAGGTTTCATTGGTGATTAAAGGTAATATCCGGAAGGATATTTTGCACGATATTTTGCATTTCTAGGTGAGTGTTCCTTATTTGATTCTATGGCTTGTTGTTATCATTTGCTAATGTGTTAAGTGCTTTTAATGATTTCCGAAACGAGCTTCCTAGGCGAGTGTGTACTTTATCGCACTCGACCTAAATAACTATGCAATTTTCAAGGATTTAATGATTGAAATGTTACTTGTGCATGAATGTAAGCCTTTTGGGCTGAACTGGCCATTGCCCCTTGTTACCGGTCGTCTCGAGCCAGAAGCGGACTCGGTCGGGCGATTAGGGACTTGGGTGAACGTTTGGTATACTCGAGTATTACCCTGTAGGTTGGTGGAGACTGGCCAATGGCCAGGACGGGGGTGAATGAATGAACGAACGATCGAACGAGGGTTATTGATAAACGAAAAATGCAGTTTCAAATGATTGGAGGAATAAGGGGAAATGTCAGGAGAACGAATGAACGAAATAACGAATTGCTCCTTGTGAGCCGTATCCTTTTAATGAATGTGTTACTATCGCTTTCCATTGAAAATGTTTCTTGAATTATTGATACTCCATGTTTAATGTATTGGATTGATTATCTGATTATGTGTTCGGAACCTCATTGGGCTTTTAGCTCATCCCTTTAGTTTTGTTTTCCTTACAGGGGAAGGCGAGCGAGGACGTAAGCTTGAGATAGACTAGCCAATCTAGTTTTGTTTCTTTTGTTTCTTTTGTAGTGGTTCTCGCCTAGTGCTTGGCACGGGCTGGACGTATGAAGGATTGAGAACCCTTGTATATTTGATGTTTATATTCTCTTTTGGGTTGGCAATGTATATAAGTTCCGCTTTAAGTTTGGATCAATGCTCTATTTATTCTTATGATTTATTTCAATTTTTAATTGAGGACTGTAGCGAACGACTGAGTCCCGGCGAGAGCTGGGCAGGCGGCCCGCCGAACCCTCTGGTACGCCTTAGGGGGAGGTGGGGTCGTTACAGAATACAGTCCAGGAGTCTAGTTAAGCCAGTGGTATGGAAAATGCAGGGATATGAGTTTCAACACCAGTTCAACACTCTGAAGTTGGGGGATGTGATATGGTATTAGGAGTGGACTGGCTTGCCATGTTTAGTCCCATGGAATTTGACTTTAAGGGGCTGAGTGTGAGGTTCAAAAAGGGAAAACAACAAGTGGAGTTGAAGGGAGAGGGTAATCAGGTGCACTTAAGGCTGATAAAAGGGAGTAGATTGCACAAGTGGGCTAGGAAACAAGCTTATGGGATCTTGGCACAGCTGAAAATAATAACTGATGAGGTACCAGATACTGAGATCATAACCCTAGAAATGGAGAGAGTACTGCAGGAGTTTGAGAATGTATTCAAGGAACCCCAAGGACTACCTCCTGAGAGGAGTCATGACCATTCTATTACCCTTAAAGAGGGATCCAAGCCCTTCCAGATCAAGCCATACAGATGTCCCTATGTTCAGAAGACTGAAATTGAGAAACTGGTGCAAGAAATGTTGGGAAATGGTATCATTCAGCTTAGTAACAGCCCTTTTGCATCCCCTGTACTGCTTGTGAACAAGAAGGATGGCACTTGGAGGTTCTGTGTAGACTATAGACAGTTGAATGAGCTGACAGTTAAGAGCAAATACCCAATACCCCTTATTCATGAGCTCTTGGATGAGTTGAATGGTTCCAAGTATTTCACCAAGATAGACTTGAGGGCAGGGTACTTCCAAATCAGAGTCAAGACTGAAGATATACCCAAAATTGCATTCAGAACTCATTAGGGGCTCTATGAGTTCAAGGTGATGCCATTTGGGCTGACCAATGCCCCTACTACCTTCCAGGGCTTAATGAACCATGTGTTCCAAAAGCAGCTGAGGAAGTCTGTACTAGTATTCTTTGATGCCATCTTAGTATATAGCTCAAGTTTACAAGAGCATTTAGGGCATGTTGCAGAAGTTCTGAACATCCTCAGGGAACAACAGCTGTGTGCCAAGAGGAGCAAATGTGTGAGAACCCGAGAAAATTATGTGTATGCCCTAAATTTATTTCATTTTATTTATTTTGATATTAGAAATATTATATATAACGAATAAACGGTTAAATTAGATGCATAATTGAATACCTATAAAATTGAGAATTTAGAAAATATCCTAGAATAGCGTAGAAATATTTTATGAATTAAATAAATATATGGCATGCATATCGTAATTTATATCATTTGCAAATATTACTAGACACGTAACATATACTATATAGCTCAATAAGTACATGTCTAATAAGTTTTTCTTAAAGCTAAATGTGTGAGAATCTATTAGATGAACGCAAGAAAATTTTCATGTGTTATTTAAAATTTAGTGCATATCCCACTTTATTTTCTTTTTGTTAGTGAATGATTATAGGTCTAAATTGTCCCTTTAATAAATAAGTGAGTCGATATATATCTTAGGAGGATTATATCATTTACACCATAAAACGGTAGTATTAGAATATGTTGTGGTATTAGGCAAAAAGAAAAGAAAAGAAAACGTGGAAGATATTTGCCTTCACACCTGTCCAAGCATTACTAATATCTAGTGGAGGAACTAATGGAAGAATAAAAGATAGTGCCTTCATTCTTAGTTGACCGAGAGGAAACAAGAAAGGAAAACAAACAGCGTTCCATTCACTTCCCCTGCTGCCTAAAACCGAGAAACAATAAGAAGGAAAAATAGAGAACCTCTCTTACCTTTTTCAAACATGAACACCGGCCAAGAGCCAAGAGAAACTCCAGCTCATTTAACCAAGGAATCGAGAGAGGGGTAGTTTGCTCATTGCATGACCAGCCACAAATTTTGACCAAATCAAAACAGCTTCCATTCTTTCTTGTTTCTATTCAGCTTGACCGAGAGCCATTTTCCCCTTTCTTCACTTCATGTTGGGGCCGAGAGAGAGAAGAGTTGAGAGACCTGTCTTTTTCATTTGTCCAACAAAGAAAGTAGAGAGCTTTGAGAGAAACTAGTGTGTTTTGTCTTCATTTCCAACCGAGAGAAAGAGATATTGCTCAACAAAATATCTTGCTCCTTGCCTCCATTTTTGACCATTCCAAGTAGCATGCAAATGTTGACCAAATTTATTCCCTTTTGTTTCTTTTCTTCAGTTCAACCGAATGAGAGAAAGAAAACAAAAACAAGACTGGTCCTCTGTTTTTTTTTTTACACCAACCAAGAGAGAAAAGGTGAGAGAAATGAGAGGGAGAGCTCCTTTCCCCTCCTTCTTACGGCCGAGAGAGAAGAGCTGAGAGAAACCCAAAAAAAACTCCAACCAGTCCTCTTTTCTTTTTCCTCAATCTTGAACATCAATCCAGAAACAAGAAAATTATAACTCATCCTAGCCAAGAATTGGGGAAGAAAGGCAGAAATTTCCGACTAAAAAAAAAAAAAAGAAAATCGTGGGGAAAGAATTTGAAGCTATAAGTTTCATTGCAGCTTCCATTCTTGCAAGATCAAAGGTAAACTTGCTAGCCAAACTTTCCATTTTTCTCAAGACACACTAAGATGATTGATGCATATTAGTTCTAGCCACGGAAATGGAAATTTTGTGGGAAAGTACTCTCATTAGAAGTTGATTTATATGCTGAAAATTTCCAGCTTTGACCGAGGGGGAAATGAGTTCAATTTACAGCCTCTTATTTTGACCTTTTGAGGAGTTTCCACTAGTAATTCATGCTATAAGTGTTGTATTTCTTGTTTAGTATGATATATAGCATGTTGTCTCTGATTTTGGTAGCAAATTGGTGGCTTACGTGTGAGAAAATTGGCAGCAACAAAGTTGAATAACTCCTGTGAAACCAATGGAGTGAAGCTGCAAGTTTGGTTCCTTTCTCCCAAGAAATCTTGCTGCAATTTATTTAAATGTACCGTATATATCTCCTATTTCTCTTTCTAGGACCTGCACATATTGTATTGTTTACCTTTAGGAGAAATAAAACTTGATTTGTGAAGAAACCTTGCTGGAAAATTTGTTAAGTTAATGAGCATGGACTGACTGATTGCATAAAGCTGGATATATCAATTGTACTTTGAATTTGGAGTGAAATTTTGCTAAGATTTCATGTTTTGTATCATGACAACTGTGTATGTAGAAGTTGGTATGTTTATATGGTTGAATCATAGTTGTATGTTCATTGATTTGGCTGAAAAATTGTCTAAGAAAGCTTGAACTTCGAGTGACAGTCACCTCTAGGCAGTTTTAGCAAAATGATCATAATTTAGTGTAGAAAAATTGAAATTGAGTACTGTCAATTGCGTTTGAAACTAGACTCATAGATCTTTCCAATGGTATAAAATTGGAGCTGTGGTTCATTTTATATATGCACCAGAAAATCAGCAAAGTTGACTGAAAAATTGGTCCTGAACAAGTAAAAATTGGGATGTTGTGGTAACTTGTGACTCAATTTGGATTAACTTATGAACCAAATCTCCTTGATGTATTTTCCAAAGATTGTTAGTATTTCAAGTCTAGTTTTAAATGAGCCAAGTTGTATAAGTTTTTGACATTTATAACTCAAGTTATGATTTTCCCAAAAAAATAATGCTTGCTGGAATTTCAGCCTTGATTGCTAAATTTTCAAGATGATTTTAAGCTCAATTTGCTCAAAATACGATATAAGACTTTAAACTACAAGTATGTGTTGGAAATGAACCAAAACCATGGACCTTAAGTGGTTTAAACTCCATTTATTTCACTGTTTTCATAGCTGGAATTCTACCCAAGGCTGACCGAAAGAGATAGTGATTTTGTTTAGCTTTACAATTGGCTTTGTGTGGTGAAATCATCTTGTTAATGTCTTAAACATATGATTAGACATTAATTTTGGTATGAGTAGTGAATTGAAGTAGAAAATGAAAGGTTGAGAGGTGAAAACTTCACTTTTACATGTTTCATGTCCCAAGCGATAAATTTCCAGTTTTAGTTGAGGAAAATGAGTGTTAATATGTTAATATCATGTTTAATATAAATGTTAGCCATGTCATGTGATTTTTCTAGTTTGTACATGTTCTATTAGTTTGCTTATGGAAATTTCAGCTTGTAGAGTTGAACTTTTGCTTGATGGCCAGCCTTGGTACGGAGACACGTGAGTTGAATAATTGTCTATTTTTGGTGGCTTTACGGTCTGAAACTAGTAGCTTGTATAGCCTATCAGTTGTGGTCTTGATTTGGAGGGTTTGGCCATGAAATTTCGTATTGAATTTGGAGAGGAAATATAGGATAAAACAGGGGTTATGCTGTCCAAATTTTGGGGCAGCTTACCACCTTGATTTTGGACTGATTTGGTGATGTACTTGCCTAATATGCTTAGTGAACCTTTAAGCTTTGCTTATGTATTGCATTTTGGTTGAAATGGAAGGGTTTCATTGGGATTTTGTTCCAAATTGCTGGCTAAAATTGTGCTTGTTTGTCGATGGAGAGTGCAGCCTATTACATTGTTGTTTTTCTAACCTTTTAGTAATTGGTTTTGGCCAAAACTTGTTCCAAACTTTGGAGGAGCCTTTTGTGCGTGAATTTGAGTAAAAACTATGAAGATTGGGAAGTGAAAACCTCATGATTGTACTTGTTTCATGGCTGCGAAAAAATTCTGATTTAGAGAGGCAGTTTTACACCTTGCTACCTTATAGCCTCAACGTCTTTAGTTTGAAAGTCTTTTGGACACAACCTCGCTAACTTGACTTGAGAAAACCTTGTTTCTTTCATTGGTTCGCCGCTGGAAAATTTTCCGCCATGAAGCGAATAAGGAACTTGTTGGTTATTCATGTTTCTTGAGTCCAAAATGCTCTCATACGCTTCAAAACCCTACTTGAGTTTTTGCCCTAGAATATACTTAAATTTTTCCTTGATTTGCATTCTAAATATGGCTGTGTATGTTGGGTTTTGGAAAAAAAAATTTAACTTGGAGAGTTATACGACTCATAGTCGAGTCTAAATTATGAATTATGTTCACTTGGTTATTCTTAGGGCTTGTCTGATCAAAGGGGCAATCCAGGAGGAAACTTTTGACGCTATTTTTGCTTGAACTAGTGAGTGTTCCAACTGCAAGTTCCATGCTACTTGTTGCGCAAATATGACCTGTATATGACTTGTTACTTGAATTGACTTGTTATTACATAGGTGAGTGTGTACTTTATCACACTCGACCTAACTTGACTGAATTCCTGTTTTACTACTATAAGTGAATTGTTTACAAGTGAACTGAGATTCATGCGCATGAGTTGAAAGTAATGGCCTGGATCCTAAACCCCATAGGCTAGTTAATCGAGTCGAGCCGGCAAGGGTCTGGTCGATTAGATAACGAACCTTGGGTCTACTGTTTTGTCGAATGGAGTGTTATCTCCTCGACTAATTGGTATACGCGAGTATTACCACCACTGTTTATGTTTAGAGTTCGGGCCCGGTAGGGGGTTGATTGGTGGATGGAGGTTGGAGTTAAGTGGTGATCTACTGGACTTGTTATGATTCCATGGTTGACGGAGTGTCAACAGATTCTGAACAAGTTGTCATGGAACCTGTTCCCGAGAACAGACTGTATCCTTTTATATGCATGTGTTATCGGATGTACATGGTTAAATGAGTTGTCTGGATGTTATGTTCTTTATGGAAAATGTGATCATGCTATCATGTGCATGCTAAAATGCCTAATTGCTTGTTGTTCTCTTGGAACCTCACTGAGTTTTTAGTTCATCCCTTCATTTGTCTTCCTTAACAGGGTACGGGGATGACAAGGACAAGAATAGTGCTAGTTGTAATAGGAAATCTTAATCTTGTATTTGGACGGCATTGTATTATGGTATTAGTTTACAAGTTTTTATCTTTTGGTCTGTATTTTGGTTTGTATATTCGGATAATTGGTAGTATGTAGATGTTATATTAAAGAGTTTTAGCGTTATTGATTTGCTATCCAAAGAATAAGGAATTCAAAAGTTGTAATCCTTATTTTAAATAATTGCAATCCTATTTATACTTAGAGAAGTGATTACTACTTGCATTTCATTTCGCTTAGTCGTATACATAAGTAGGGAGTTTTTGTGAAGTTGGATGGCTTGTAATATCTATTGGGGAGTTTCGTTCTTACTTTGAAGTTAATGTTATTTCTGAAATTAATGTTAGTAACTGAGTCCTGGCGAGAGTTAGGCAGGCGGTCCGCTAACCTCTGGGGTTCGCCCTTGAGGGAAGTGGGGTCGTCACAAAATGTGCCTTTGCTCAGGCACAAGTAGAATACTTGGGGCACATCATCTCAGAAGAAGGAGTGAAAGCTGACCCTAGGAAGATTGAGGGTATGGTGAAGTGGCCTAAACCAGAGAATGTAAAACAGTTGAGGGGATTCCTAGGCCTGACTAGATACTATAGAAGATTTGTCAGGGGGTATGGTAGTATAGCCAAGCCTTTGACTGCACTGTTGAAGAAGGACAGCTTCCAGTGGGGGGCAGAAGCTGAAGAAGCATTTTAGAGGCTCAAAGGGGCCATGTGTGATGCTCATGTTCTGGCCTTACCTGATTTCAACCAACCTTTTGTGATTGAGACTGATGCCTACTACAATGGAATAGGGGCAGTCCTCATGCAAAAAAGGAGACCCATAGCTTACATCAGTCAAGGGTTGGGACCAAAGAATATGGGGTTATCCATCTATGAAAAGGAGCTATTGGCTCTAGTCACAGCAGTCACCAAGTGGAGACACTACCTAGAGGGTCAGCACATCATCATTAACATTGATCATCAGAGTTTGAAGTACCTATTGGAACAAAGAATCACCACTCCCCTGCAGCAGAAATGGTTAACTAAACTCATGGGGCTGAGCTATGAGATTCACTATAGGAAGGGTAAAGAGAATGTAGTAACAGATGCCTTCTCCGCAGATGCCCTGTCTAGGAGAGGTGATCAAGGCTTGGAGTGCACTACAATAACTACCATAGTACCAAAATGGATCAAAGAGGTGATTAGCAGCTACCAAGGAGATGAATGGGCACAGAACAACATTAGAGAGGTATTGTTGAAACCAGACCAATCTTCCAACCTCAGTTACCAAAATGGTGTACTGAAGTTCAAAGGGAGGGTAGCTGTGGGGTCTGGGGGAGAGATAAGGAGGAGACTGATCAGCACTCTACATGACTCACAGTTGGGAGGGCATTCTGGCATACAAGCAAGCTTCATGAGGGCCAAGCAATTGTTCTACTGGGCACGCATGTACAAGGACATTAAGATAGCTATTCTGGAGTGTGATATCTGTAGGAAATGCAAGGATGAACATGTGTCATATCCAGGGCTACTACAGCCTGTACCAGTTCCACAGTCCACTTGGAGCCATGTCACTATGGATTTTATTGAGGGGTTGCCTAACTCTGAGAGGAGGGATACCATTATGGTAGTAGTAGATAGGTATACCAAGTATGCTCATTTTCTGAGCATTTCACACCCTTTTGATGCCCCAAAAATTGCTAGAATATTCCTGGATAGGGTAGTCAAGTTACATGGAATACTCCAAAGCATGCTGTCAGATAGGGATAGGATCTTTACCAGTCAATTTTGGAGTGAGATGTTTACATTGTTGGGAGCTAAACTGGACCTCAGCACAGCTTACCATCCACAGACAGATGGCCAGACAGAAAGAGTAAATCAGGTACTGGTATGTATCTCAGGTGTTTCTCATATTTGGAGCCAAAGAAGTGGAATCACTGGTTGACTATGGCAGAATGGTGGTATAACACCAATTACCACACAACCATTCAAATGACACCCTTTGAAGCCTTATATGGGCAGGCACCCCCACAGATGGCACTGGGGCCCTACACTCAGGCTAAGGTGGCTGTAGTTGAAGACTATTTGAGGGAAAGGCATAAGGTTGACATTGCACTGAAACAGAACTTAACATAGGCACAGGAGAGGATGAAAAGGTATGCGGATAAAAGGAAGAGTGAAAGGAGGTTTGAAGTTGGAGATTGGGTGTACTTGAGACTGCAGCCTTACAGACAAAGTTTTGTAGCTATGAGAGGCAACACCAAGCTGTCAGAACGATATTATGGACCCTTTGAGGTGGTAGAGAAGGTTGGGGAAGTTGCATACAAGTTGAAACTGCCAACTGGATCCAAAATACATCCTGTTTTCCATGTCTCACTGCTGAAGAAAAAGATTGGAAAGCAGACTACACCTATCTTGTAGCTACCAGAGGTTGATGGAAAGGGGCACTTAAGGGTTGAACCCATAGCAGACTACACCTATCTTGTAGGCAGACTACACCTATCTTGTAGCTACCAGAGGTTGATGGAAAGAGGCACTTAAGGGTTGAACCCATAGCAGTGTTGGACAGAAGAATAGTCAAGAAAAGGAATGCTGCTGCAGTGCAATGGCTGATTCATTGGTGGGGAATAGATCCAGCAGAGGCCACATGGGAATTTGCAGAAGAAATTGAGAAACAGTTCCCTCAATTTCAATCTTGAGGGCAAAATTTTTTAAAAGAGGGAGGTACTGTCATGGAATGCAGAGGATTTGCAGGAAGATCTCTCCAGTCTAGCTTGAAAAAGGGTAAAGGCGTGGTCCATAGAATGGGGAAGGCGTGATTGATCAGCTCCAAGGGAAGAGAATGCGTGATTTAGAAAACCATGCTTTCACTGGTTCATAACAGAATTATGCTTCTGTTATGAACTAGTGGGGCTGATTATTCTAGAATCCATGTGTCCTTAGCTCATTGGCTAGTTTAGAAGTTAGTTAATCCGGGAAAACCATAAAAGCTGAGGAAATCTCAGTGATAGCTAAGTTTTTGTCTTTTTCAATTGATTGTAAAAGAGATTTGGCTCTGCCAATCTCTCTCTTCTTCCTCTCTCGATTATTCCTTCATTTCTTTCCCCTTCTATCTCTGAATCCATTATTTCTGTTCTATATTCAGTTATCAAATTTTTAATGAGAGGTTGAGTTATCAGATCATTACATTTCCAAGTTCCATTCCATTTTTGTTAAGCTCTAGTTCACTGATTGCTGCAAAATCTGCCACCATTGCCTTGAACTGGTTCTATACCATAACAGATTACACAGTCTTTATATAAATTAAGTTGGTTGTCAAGCTTATTGGTATGCCAGTGGGGGTTCTTCCTGTACGATATTTGGGGATTCCATTGATTACCACTATATTGACTAAAGTGATTATTAGCAAATTGCAAAGCAAAATTCTGGCCTGGGCTGCTATAAGTTTACTGATGTTTGGAGTTAGCAGCATACATGTATTTTGGTCAAGTATCTTTGTTCTACCTCAAGGAGTGATTAAAATGTTGGCAAGCTTGATGGCAGCATTTCTTTCGGCAGGAACGGACAAGGTACTTTATGGTGCAAACGTGGCTTGGAAGGAAATCTGCAAGCCGATTATTAAAGAAGTTTGACTGGGGTTACATATTGACTTGAAATTAGAAACACGTGCCTTATTTTGAAACAATTGTGGAATATATGCACTAAATGGATGCCCTTTGCATTAAATGGGTACACGCAGTTCTGATCAATGGCAGATGTTTTTCGGATTTGAAAGTTCAAAATGCTTTCAGCTGAGTTTGGAGGGATATATTGCACAAAATATTTGTTGTTAGAATGTGGATTTAGGTTCAGGATGGTAGGGGCACTTTTTAATGGCATCCCACTTGTCCGTGATTGATGAAATATTCAGAAGGATTGACACAAGCTTCTGGGAGTAGACCTGCTAAGGTGGAAACTTCATTGAGGGTGGGGTTTGGAAGTGGCCTGTAGGAAGCAGATTTACAAATGAGGCTCAAAGACTTCATCAATTCACCTCTGTGACTTTTGTACCAAATGTTAGAGAGCAAGATAGAGTTGTACGGAAATTGAATCCATCTGGGCAATTATAGTCAAATCTCCAATTAAAGGGTTGAAAGAGCATTTGCCTAGTGTGGCAGAAGAATGGAATACCTTGTTTTGCATTTGTTATGTGGTTAATATGCAAAGGGAAGCTGACAACTATAGATCGTTTGTGAAAATGGGGAGTTGGTACTCTTGTTGAATCTGCGTTATGCAATTAGGGGTGTGCATTCGGTACAAATTCACTTATTCAGTTATTTGAATTTGAATTTTTTAGTTATTTTACTTATAAAACTCTAAACCGTTTTGAATTTCGAATTGGGAATAATTGAATTCATTCGGTTACCGAATTGAATTTGGAAACAGTCATGAAATCGGTTATAACCGAATTGGATAGTAATTTTCACATAAATAAAATGGGACTCACTTATATAGTTGTATACACTTAGTCATTTAAAATTTACTAATTATGTGTTGCATTACACTTTACATTTATTCTTATTTTTTTATATAGTTTAAATGCTTAATTTGTAAATAACTTGATTGCTGTCAATAGTGAATGCTAATACACTAATATGTTGACATGTAATTCATAAACATTCGTTTAGACTATTTAATTATAGTGCTTAGTTGTCTATGTTTAAACAAGATTAGTGATTACAGAATATTAATTTACATATTATATATGTAATGTAATTTTAGAGTATACTAATACTTGCAAGTTAAAAGTTACATATTCAAACATTTAATAATCCAAACATGAATGATGAACTAATGTCTAAATTCTAATTATTAATTATGTGTAATATTTAGTACTATACTTATATTTATTATCTAATTCTAGTTATGTATAAAAGGATAAGTATTATAGTTATGTATTATTGTATATTTGTATTATTATAATCAGTTAACAAATACTAAAATAGTGTAATATACATCATTATATATTTTTATTATTATATATATATGATAATACTATATGCTATCTATTATTAATAACCTTTACATATATAATATATTAACACTATATAGCATTTACCTATATATTACATAATTTTTTAAACTAATTTGGTATTCGAATTCGGTAATATGGTACTCTATTTTATTTTGTCGAACTTGAATTTGAAATCGGTTATTACTAAATTAAAAATCTCATTACTTATTTCATACCACATTAGAATTTAGTGAATTTGGTAAATACCATTTTTGTGCCAAATTACCGAATACCTGATTTCAAATTATGAAATTAAATTTGAAATCGAGTACAAATTCGGTATGTACCGTATTTGCTCATCCTTATGTGTAGTCATGCTGAATAGTCAACAAATCATATATTCTTTACTTGTTCCGTTTCATCATTGTTAGATCTGGTCCCAAAAAATTGACCAACGAGCAATAATGACAATAATAAAATAAATAAATCAAACAGAAAGAAATAGATTTTACGTGGTTCCGTCCAATTAACTTATGTCCACAGGTGAAGGGGTGCAGATTTATTATAACATAAAGAGAGTACGAAATTCTAGAAAATAATTCCTAAACACAAAAGACACCAAAAGACACCTAAAACTGAAAACACAAAAGAGGTTAAATAGCACTAAATGCTTAATGGTCCAAAAGTGCACAACTTGTTCTTTTGATTTGATGCCTAACCAAAACTTCTCTTAGATTGGAGCGTGAGCTCCCCAAACTCTTTTAGGTTGGTGTATACTGTACTTGGGTTGGTGCTCTTAGTACAATTAAACTCATTTAACTCCACTATAGTTATAACCACCAAGAGGAGATATTTCTTTATAAACTTTTGATGCGGGATACAAAGACAAATTCAACAAACTCCACCTTAACGTGTATCCAACATCGATAAATAGCAGACAAATAATAAACAATCTCTATCTTCTCCATAAAAATTCCAACGGATCTCAACGCACCACAAAAATTCCAACAAACTTCAACGAACCACCAACGAACGAAGATGCAAAAGACTCAACAATCATAGGTGTGACAAAAGGTTTAGAGCTTATGTCTCAATTTTACGAGTTTTTATACTTGCGATCAACAGCTAGAGTGGCATCTTACCCAAGGGTGCAGCAAACTCATGCAGGACAGGTTACAAGATTGGCTCTACCTGCTCTGTGTACCATGTTGGGCGAGATAGGAACAACATAATTTATCAGCATGTGTCAGCGAGCTCAACTGCAATTTGTAAAGCTATTGTAATTTGTGAAGGATGTGAGAGGGATTTTTCGCTTCTTGGAAAGGCATTCTGAAGGACTCATGAGAACTGGTCATTGACGTTTGAGTGGACCTTGCCATTTTATATCTTTGAGTAACTAGCAGTAGCAGTACATGTTTAGTTGGCAGTTGTTTCTATGTTTTTCGGCTTTTTGGCTGGCTTAATGAAAAAAAGACATTTTTGCGTTGGAAAAAAAACAAAAAAAAAAAGATAAACAAAGTGAAGTAATCACAAGCAAACGTTCTACTCAAAACTCTCATCTACTTCAACTATCTACTATACATCAGCCTATCTAATAATTTTTAGAAAACAGAGAAGTAGATTACCTTGCAACTGATTATTCCAAAGGTGTTTGGCATTCGCCTTCATCCTTTTCTACTTTCTCGACCAGGGATGTCTAGATGAATAATTGCAATTAACATCATGCACAAGACTCTCTTGAAAACACTAAGTTGTGAAGTTACATGACAACAATATTTGAGATTAGAGAAAACAATTTGGAACCCTTTCCATAAACAAGTTGGATAAATGGACTTTGAGAAGTAGCAAAAGGGATTCACCATATCAAGAATGGAATCAATGCATGTACAATCTAGCAGAAATTTGTAAGAAAACAACGTATCTCAGCTAAAGATTACATATACATAATGCAAAAATCCTACAGCTGCTTTGATATGCTATCAAGCACTTCCTTGAATTTTTGACATCCCACAAATTTCTGCTAAACAACGTATTTCAGCTGTTAAGATTACATAGATATATGTATGTATATATATATATAGATTACATATATATATGCTAAACAACGTATTTCAGTCTCTCCATAGATTCATTATTTGTTCCCACTATAACGGGAACTTGACCTTTACGAACAGAACCTTCTACCTCTACCTCGTTGGTGCTTCTCAATCTTCTATAAATAGTAGATGAGATCTTATCTCTTCCTTTCATTTTGCTTCTTCTAATCTAACGAGATGTACTGCAGAAATGTTCTTACTTATAGCATATACAAAGGTACGAGCCAATAGAATAGATCCTGTTCAATGTGTACTTATAGCATATATAAATCTCTTGATGTCTCAAATAACAGAACCAATTGACTAGACAAGTTCGGACATGAAGAATAGTTGATCTAAATGACTTTTGGAAAAAAATGTCATTAGAAATAGGCTGGATGTGGGATAATTGTCAAATGTTGCTGTATTGAAGAGTCTTATTGCTTACTAAATTACTATTCCACAATCAGGAAAGTGGGAAAAGAGAATAAACTTCTTGATTATGGTTTGAAGTTATGGCCATCTCGATATGAAAAGAAGGTTAAGCCAAGATGCAGATGCAAGTTCAATTTTTTCCCTCTTTGGATACGGAGAATATATAGTTCAGTATCGTTCACACTTCAGTGTCTTTCAATTCACCTTCAACACCCACAATGTAGTTTCCTTTCACCTGCCACTTTTTGGCACTGCTTTTAAAGTTTTCACAAGTTTTTGTAACCTAATCCGTTCATTGACCAAGAAAAATTATTACTGGTCCTTTTTGTTTCTATCTTTTGAAGTTTAACGCAATTTTTAGTCATCCAATCCTCTTTCGGATGTTGTCATTTCCAAATGCTGGATCAATGGGATTGCTTCAATACTTGCAAATCTTGCAGGATAGAAAATACAAGAAAGTTGTTTAATTTTCCTGTCAAACAAACCTGCACCATGTAAAAAATAACTATTCCTCACTTTTCCATTATCTCAAGAAACGTGTAGAAAATAGATATGCATGCGCTTGACTTGACTAGTCCCCTCTGGGTCTATTGGACCAAATTTGACTATTTTGTCATCATTTTAGTTGATATTCCTTTAAATTAAATCTACTAAAGTTCTAACGTCTGAATTTTTTCTCCTATTGTTTATCTCAATTCATATCTTTTGATGATTAACAAAACAAACGGATGTTACTAATAATCTTTGAAGAAACTCCTTTCAGAAATGGTACTAAACAGGTCTGAGGTCTTAGAGCAAAAAGAAGATCAAAAAGGTGAAAAGTACTGAGGAAGATGTCGGACGCACAAAAGGAGAGTATCAGACGTCCGATATCCGTTGAGTATCTTCGGACGTATGAAAAACTCAGACTCGGACGTCCGAAGAAGGCAAGCCAGGGCTTCTACAATTACTGATCACGATCGGACGCTCAACACCTGAGCATCGGACGTCCGACAAGCATTACTGCACTTCGGACGCAACATCTTGGATGTATCGGCCGTCCGAAGGAATTAAAGAGGAACCTCCAAGTTTGCATCTTACCCTCGGACGCATGGCGAGAAGGGATCGGACGTCCTAAGTGGGTCAAGAAAATCTCTCAAACTCACTGACCTCGCTCGGACGCATAAAATCTGACTATCGGACGTCCGACAGCACCAACGGCTAGTTGACTCTTCAGATGCCTTCTACCCGTTGACAGCATTAATTGAAGAATTTTCTGGTCTCCTATAAAAAGAACAAAGTCAACCTCCTCAAGATGCGAATATACATTAAGTCTACATCAGATCTTGAGTGATTCAAGTGTGTGAATACTCCAAAAAGAAGATTTGTACTCTTAGTTGTGTAATTTCCTTTTAGCTTTTCAAGTGTGATCTAATTTCATCAATAGTGTAGCTTTGTGAGGGTTATCCGTGTGATTGTAAAACTTCTTTGCTTGATCGAGTGGGACTTGAGGCAAGAAGAAAGTGATCTTTCGTCTGTACACAAGAGATTGGTTGAAAGTTGATCAACTGTGAAGAAGGTTGATACATATATATAAAGAGTTATTCAAACTTTGTCAAGTTTGAAATTTGGTTTGCAAACTCCATCTCTTCATTTACTGTCTTGATATAAATTGCTTACTTGTTCTACTCACAAACTATTTGTACTAATCCATCAACTGGTTTTCAGTAAGGTTCCTTTGAAAAAGAAATCTAGGTCAAAGAAAAAGGAAAGTGACTCATATATTGGCTTGATTTTTAGATAACCTAATTCATCCCCCCTCTTAGGTTGTCCTCGATCCTTACAATTGGTATTAGAGTTTGGTCTCCTTGAGGCTAAGCTCAATCGACTTGGGAGTAAAAAATGACAACCAACAATGCCATGTTCTTTGAGGGACAATCTGTCACCAGACCTCCTATGTTCAATGGGTCAAACTATGTGAGCTGGAAGGAGAGGATGATCATCTTCTTACAATCTATTGATATTGAGCTATGGTTTATTGTCAATGAAGGACCATTTGATGCTTCTATTATTGATGCAGAGACGAACAGGCCGAGACCAAAAACAAGAAGGGAACTAACTGCTGAAGATAGAACTCATGTTACTCTAAATGCCAAGGCAATGAATGTTCTGTACAGTGCTTTAGACTCAAACGAATCTGTTAGAGTCAAGGGCTGCAAATCTGCAAAAGAAATCTAGGATAAACTTCGAGAAATACACGAAGGGAGTGAAAATGTGAGAGAACAGAAGAAGTCCATTCTGGTCACGAAGTATGAATCCTTCAAAATGGAACCTCACGAAAATATCGACAGGATGTATTGCAGATTCAATGATCTTATTAAGGATCTAGAAGTTCTTGAGAAAGATTACTCTCTAGGAGAGAAAAACAGAAAAATTTTGAATGCTCTGTCAAAGGATTGGGAGAGCAAAGTGACTGCCATTGAGGAAGCCAAAGATCTGAACACTTTATCTATTGAATCCCTTATAAATTCATTAACCTCTTATGAGTTAAAACTCAAGTCTAAGGTGCAGGAAGAAGAAGACACAAAAGTTAGAAAAAGCATAGCTCTGAATACCTCACAAGAAGAAGATGATACAATCTCACTTGATGAAGATGACATGGAAGGTGATGACAGTGACATTGCACTCATCACACGAGGCTTCAAAAGAATACTCAACAAAAGGAGATTCAGAAAAGGAGGACATAGCAATTCCTTTCCAAATCAGTCCAACAATTTCAGAAATAAAGGAAAGCTGGAATTCAACAAAAAGCAAACTGACAAGTATTTTGAATGTGGCCAACCAGGACACTATACAAATGAGTGTCCAATGAAGAAAAAGAAGGAGAACAAGGTTGAACGAAAACCAAAGTTCAACAATTTCCAGATCACCTAGAATGATTGCAACTCAGAAGGTGAAGTTGAGGAAGAAGAGGAATCTGCTCAAGTGGCTTTCATGGCCATTGGAGATAAAGAGGTAACTTATTGCAATTCTCAAACTGATAGTGATAGTGAATCCGATGAAGATGTTAATTCTTTTCTAGAAAAAATGCATAACAGCTTAAAAGAATCCTATGTTAGAAACAAGGAACTAAAACAGAAAGTTAGCTTTCTATTACAAGATAATGCAAATCTTTTTCGACAAAACAAGGGTCTTAAGCATGAAAATGAGAACCTGAAGAGGATTGAAACTGATGTGCTTGCTGAACTTAACAAAAGGACAAAACTCTGTAACATACTCAGAAGTGAACAATGCAGTCTGAAAAGGAGGATGGATGATCTATGCAAATTGATGCAACATATAAAACAGAACCACCTTCTAAAGAATGACACTGAACCACATCTTAACACTCATCAGACAAGATTGAATTATAGTAAAAATGAGTTTAATATTTGTAGACACCAAATTTTTAAATAAATATTTTTATCCTATTTTTTTTTAGTAATAATTCATATCTATTATTTTAATTCCATGATTTTAGTTCTTAAACTTTTAGCATTTGTATAGCATTTCAGTATTTTTAGATTGTCATTATCTATTATCTATTATTTTAGTTTTATTTTGCATTCATTTTCGTCCTCTTAGCTGTTTATTTTTATTGTAAGATGTTTTAGCCTAAAATTTGTCAAAAGGAGAAAATTATGCATGGAAAATATGTTTTATTTCTTTTTACTGTTTATTAATTGGAAAAAAAGGGAAAAAAGAAGAAAAGAGGAAAAACATTAATCAAACACAGAAAAATCTTAGTTTTTTTGCTTTATCTTTTGTTACTAGTTTTGTACATTTTTATTTAAGCTATGTTTAAATTGTTTTTTTTTTATTATTGCTGATTAGTTAAGTGAGTGAAAAAAAAAAAACCGCATGCAGCAGCGTGAAAACAAAAACCATTTTCTGGCAAATCGATGGCTGAGGATATGGGGGGGGAACCAACCCTCCATCCTCACCTTTGAGGTGAGGGTTTAGGGGTTATGGTTCCCCATATAAAAAGAAAGAGAAACGGCAGAGAGGTAGGGGGGAACGGCAAGGGTTTTGGAAAAGGAGAAAACCAGAGAAAGTTGGGGTAGCGGCGAGGTCCAAGAAAAAGGAGAATTTGGGGAGTGAATGTGCGAGAGAAGGGGGGAGGAAAAAAAGAGGGGATAGAGAAAACAGCGGCTGGGGTTTTTGAGAGAGGAAAAATCAAGAGAGCATCGAGGGGAGGCAGGGAGCGACTGAGAGAGAGCTAAGCGGAGTGACGGCTGGAAAATAGAGAGGTTGGCGGCTGGGTAGAGGGAGCCGAGAGTGAAACAGAGAGAGAGAGGAAGGTAGGGGAATCAAGTGATTACCACCGAGGGAGAAAGGGAAACGAGAAAGAGCAAGAAGAAAAGGGCTGAACAAGGCGGAGAAATCAGATCGGAGCTTCAAGTTGCAGTTTTGCAGCGCTGGGCATTCCGTGGTAGGATCATCTTCATCAGTTCTGAGTTTGGGACGTCTAGCCTACGATCTCTTGTGATTGTTCAACCTTACAAGTGACCAAAGTTAAAGGTAATCCCTTTTTGCCTTATATCTTTCACGCAAGCCCGGATCTGTCTCAAGCATGTCGAAAAACTCTGTTGCGTTTGTTCATTATTGCTGTTTTTCTTTTCAAAGCAGCCCACTGACTGGGTTTTGTTGCATGATTTGCTATCCGAGGTTTGTGTTTGGAAACAAAGTCTGATGCTTGATTAGGAAAGGTGGCATGTCTTTTTCTTTGCGCAGACATTAGAGGTCATGAATTCTTTTCCTAGTGTGCCGCTTGATTTTCATGGTCTGGACTTGTTATATTTATGTGTAGTCGATTCGGTGGGATTTTCTGGGTTCAAATTTAGAGTTTCATGTTGAAAAGAATGCAGAATGTTTCTGTTTTAGTTTGCGTGTGGCTAAGATCTGATGCATAAAAATCTGCTGCAACAAGCTCGAAGCTCTCGGCTTGTTGCAGCAGAGTGGACAGATCCTTTCCTTTTCCTTGGATTGCTGAAGTTTTGGTTTGTTTAAAATGCTTGATTTGTTTGCTATTTGACCGAGATGTCGTGTGCATGTTGCGGAGCTTGGTGTTAAAGCCCATCAGTGTTCATTATATTGTTTTGGGTTTGTTTTCTTTTCTTTCTTGGAAGTCTGAGTCGATTTTTTTTTTCAGCAAATGATCATAGCATTCCGTTGTGTTTTTATCTTCCCCTCCCCTTTTGTCCCAAGTTCTTCTCATTTAAGTTGAGTTATCAAATCCGTTAGCCAGTTCTTGAGTCGCTTCGCATGGCTGTGTCTTGGCAAAATCAAAAGAAAGTTGTAACTAATTTTGTTACTAAAAGGCTTCATCAGTTACCGAAGCCTTCAGTTGCAGCAATTTTCTTCCATCTTGTATGAAAGCTTCATAAGAATTTGCATAATTTCCTTCTACGTTTTGCTTGTTAGATATGGAGTTTTTGATTGTGTTTGCCACTTAGTACAAAGTTCGGATAGATGAAATGGTTTTAATCAAAGCTGTTTAGAATTTGCTTATGAAATGAAAATGCAGCCGACATTCATTTTAGTTGCAGAAAGCTTTAAATGCAGAAATCTTCTTCGTATGCATGCATGCAAATGACTTCTAAAGTTGCACTTTAACCCCTTAGCTTCTATCTAATGCTACAAAGGCTCAATTATGTGCTGATTTCTTGCAATTGGGTCCTAAAGTAATTGCATTTTCAATCATTACTTGACCCTTTCTTTGCTCTTGGACCCTTGAAGTTCCTAAAATGTTTTAATTGGGCTTGAATGATTGGTCAATGTTTGCAATTGGATCCTTGGTAGTTTTTCTATTTTAGAAATTTGATTCATAGTTTACTTTTCTTGGAAATTATGAATTATTTGGTTTCATTTAAGTCGCAATTAGGGAAGAATTTGGTGGTTTGTTAGTCCCCCTTTTGAAGTTTCTAAGGTGTTCTGAGTTTCCTTTTTGCTTTTTATTCTACTTATCTTTAAAGTGGTGCATTAATCCTTTGTTTTGATGGTTTTAACCCAAGTTGTCTCTTTCTTTGGTGACTCTAGCCCAAGTTAAGTCTTGTTCACTTTACTAACATCACAAACGGGGAGGTATAACTTCTTTTATCCTTTTTTTGTCTCTCCCCTATGTGATCCAATGTGCTAAGTGAGAATTGCATGTCTCTTGGTTTTCCTTAATTCCTTTCATTTATTTCATTTACTTTTGCTTTTATTAAGTCATTCTTTTATTTATTTATGGGGTATGTGTACACCTCTTGGCTTGTAATAGATAGGGGCTTGGAGAGCATTTTTATTCACTTTTCCTCTTCCCCATTTGTTTTAGTTAGCAAATGTAATAGGTTCATTAGCTTGATTGCTTGCTTTTGTTGCTACATGTTAATTTGCTTTATTAGGCTCTTGCATTTAGTCGAGCATGCTAAGTGTTATGTGCTACGTGTTTATAGGTGATTGGCATGTCTACTTGCTTTCTATAGTCATAGATGAATGCGTCACCGTGGCTAGTCCAACGCTGGTCATGGTCTTTCCCCTCGAGCTCTCGCAAGTCCAATGCTTGTGAGAGAATTTTAGAAAAGGGCTAGTCCAATGCTAGACCCAATAGGCTGTCCCCTCTCGTTAGTACATACTTGCATGTCTCACTACATTTCATGTATTTTTCTTAGTTTTCTAGCATTTGGCATGCCCCTCCAATCCTTTCTCTTTCATTTTAGGCTTTTTGCATCTCCATGCTAGTTATTGTGAGAACCCGTAATTTGCATTTTCTTGGTTTTCGCATTTTTCATGGCTTGTTTTCTGCACTTTCTGTATCCGGAAAATTTTCTAGATAAATTTTACGAGTAAATATAGTTTTTAGATGATTTTTCTAGTATCGAATAGATTTTGAGAAATTAAGAGCGTATACCGGACGTGGGACCCACTAGTACGAAAAGTTTGAAAAAATTTGGCCAACTAGATTATGTTTTGAATACTGGAATTATTTTATCGGGTGTTAAGAGATAATTAGAGGAAGCTATTTGGATTGATGTGAGAGGGAACAAAGTGATAGACTTGCATTAAAAAGGTGACAAGTGTCACCATAAGATTTAGTCTTGCCATTTGACCACTATTCATGCCTTTACCAATTTAAGCAAAAATTGACCAAAAATCCCTCAAATTTGCAAGCTTGAAGCCGGCTCTCTCTCAAGCAAAAAGAAGAAAACTCTCTCAACTTTCTTGGTTCTAATCTTGCTCAATCTTCAAGATCAACCGTTTAATCTTGCATTTGTTCCATAAAACTCCTTCTATTAGTGTTAGTGAGGTGATTGGTGAAGTTATTTGGAAGGTTAAGGTGACCCATAGCTCTCTCTCTCTTGTTTTAAAGGTAAGTCATGAAGAACCACCCTCCTCCTTTAATTGATGCTTAAATCATGCTTAGTGGTAGTATAAGATGCAAGTTTATGGATTAATTCTTGATTTGTGGTTGAAATGATGAAGTTTTATTATTTTTGGGGAATTTTCTGTTTTAATATAATCATGATTGTGTGGCTATCTATGATGATTGGAAATGGTTTATAATGACTCTAGGAGGTGGGAAAAGTGATTAATTGCAACCAATTTCTGTTTTGGACCAAAAATTGAAAAGTGAGGGTTTTGCGATGAACATTCTGTCCGAATTTTTAGGTCATAGATAGAGGCCGAATTGGCCTTTTTATAAAACATGAAAGTTGTAGGGAATGACATTTTAAAGGTGCCTACAAAATTTCAGGTAAATCGGAGTTGTGTAGAATGAGAAAAGTCGAAATTACTATTGCTGTTCTGGTTTTACCCGAAATTGAGAAGTGCGCCTGTAATTGGTTGTTTTGGTCAGGATTGCTTCCGAATTGGTTGTTGAGGTCTTCTGATGAAATTTAGCCCTGTTTCTTAGCTTTCATCTGGTTTTGGAATTTCTGGATTTGGACTTGGATAGCCTGCTTTATGATGTTTCCGCTAGAATGCATTCTGTGAATCTATTTTTCCGGTTCTGGTGTAGTTTCTTGCATTTTTGACCTGGTTACACTCGAAACTGGGTTGAGTGACCTTCTGTAATGTTGTATCCCTGTCTCTTAGCTTCGAAACGGTGGGTCTTTCACCTTCATCCGACAATCGTACTGCCTTTGGTACCATTACCGTAAAATGACGTCAAAACTGTTTTTCTGGTTTTGAGTTTAACTTTCATTTCCGGACTTTTCCCTAGCTTGACTTGTACTAGTAATACTTGGAGCTTGCTGAATGGCTATTGGATGAACTTGTTGTTGTGTGTGTACCTTTGGGTTGAAATGAGGAAATAATGAAGCCATGATGGCTGGAAAAGTAAGAAATTTAGGGGAAGTGCTGCCCGATTTTCTAGGCCGTTTGGTTCCTTTAAGTTGGATTTGCCTTTTGGTAGAAATGAAAGGCTTTTGGGTTGTTTGCGCCTAGGTCTTCATGTTATCTCTTCGTTTCCAAGAAAATCATGTTTTTGCACCCTTGCATTAGTATTTATTTGGCAAGGCGTACGACGTGTAGTCGAGCCTCACTTGTGCATTCCGTTTGCTAGATTTTGGATATGAAACCTTCAATTGGTTTATTTTGATTATTTTAGGGTTTCTTGGCGATTAAGGCCAATCTGAAGTAAAAACTTTTGAGGTATCTGTACTTGAACCGGTGAGTGTACCACTCCCCTCCATTGCTGTTTAACTTGATTTCTGCTCTGCAATCTATTTAATTTGTTTGAGACGAGGGTGTACTTTATCACACTCGTTCTCTTGTCTGTTCATATGCCAATTTACTATGCAAAATTTGAATCTGTTATCTGTGTCTGCATCTGTTCGGATATCTATGACCTATGATCTCAATCTTGTGGCTAAGTTATTCGAGTCGGGCCGGCAAGGGCCTGGACGATTAGATAACGAACCACGGTAGTCTGTTTTGGGATCTTTGGGTATTGAGACCCTTGATTCCGGGTATACTCGAGTATTACCATTTCTGTTCGTTTGCGGTGAGCGGGCCCGGTAAAGGGGTGTTTGGTGAACGGGATTCGGTGTAAAGAGGGGTCTACGAACGTTGGTTCTATATACGTTGGCGGAGTGTCAACTTCGATCAAGCTTCGGTGACGCAAATGGGAATTTGGCTCCTGAGAGCCACCTGTATCCTTCCTATGTGAATCATTAGTTACTTTACTTTACATCTAGCATGTGTATCTGATTTGTTAAATGTGAAATGCCATGATTTTTCTGCTATATGTCTGGTACCTCATTGAGCGCAAGCTCACCCCTTTCTGTTCCTTTTGTTTTCCTTACAGGAACCTCTTTTGGAAATCATGATTTTGAGAAGGGAGTTGAGCTAGTTAGATAATCTTTTGTTCTTTTGTATAGCTCCTCGAGGGGAAGAAAACTTTAAATGTACTTCGTTTCACTGGTTCCATCTGAATTGTAAACCTAGCGACATGTATATATGAAAATGTTTTTTTTTCCATGTGATTTTGGTAAGTTACTGTTAAGCTTGGCGGTTTTCAATCATTCAATTCTTTTGGGTCCTATCTCGCGTAATATCGGATTTGTGTGTTTCGACTCCGTAGTCCTGGCGAGAGCTGGGCAGGCGGTCCGCCGAACCCTTTGGTTCGCCTTAGGGTAAGGTGGGGCTGTCACAGTTATAGGGTACATTTGCTTGAGAGTTACCCCTTAAATATGGGATATAGACGAGTGTGGCTTTTCTAAGCCTTAGCACGCTTGTATTCCCTCTATCAAAGGGAAAATTAAAATCACCAAAGTTAGGAGTCATTCCCGTACCCGACTTGATGCATTCCTCTAGATTCATGCACTCTCATTTTTTATTATATCACTTTCTCAATTTTTATCTACATTTTTTCTCACTACTTATATTTTTCTCACTCCACATGCCATGTTTGCACATTTTTCTTCTTTTTCTATCACTTATTTATTTTTCTACCTCACAAATTGCACCCAATTGCACTTATATATTTACTACCACTATACCATATTTTTATCCACTTGCACACATACACCTTCATTTTTCTCAATTGGCACACTTGCACTTTTCTTACATTTGCACACTTACACTCATACTTGAGTCTTCATTTGCATTATTCGTGACCTCTATGAGGGCTTTCCTTACTGGCCATCACAATTCATGTGATTGGGACCAAAAAGCCTCATAAGAGATATTTTAGATTTAGGTTTGCATTTTTCTTTTTTTTCACATCCATTAGTCATATCCAACATGCAACACATACTTTGGGTAGAAGAATTAGGAAAAGAAGGGCTAAGTCACGTAACTAGCTTTGGCTAGGGTAAGGGAGTGCCTTAGGCTTTGCCTTTGCCTTCTCCCTTATCAAATGTGACCCCCGATCCCTTTCTTTGGTTACGTAGACCTAAAAATTCTTTAAAAAGGGTTTGTTTATTTTTCTTTCCAAAAAAAAATCACTTTTTGGGTGACTTGGTACACCCCAACTCTATACTAAGTAGCGACTCCATTTTCCATTCAAAAACCCTTTTTAAACCCTTTGTTTGGCCAAACCGTCGCATTTCACAATCCCACGGCCTTTTATTTTCACTTTCACACACGTTCACATACATATCCCACACACTACTTTCACACCTCAAAAAGTGGGGCGCGACAGCTTGGCGACTCCACTGGGGACTTCCTAAGTGGGTCCAAGCATTTGATTTAGCCATTCTTTTCCGTTTTCTACCCTTGTTATGCATAGCATTTGGATATTAGGGTTGCATTTTCCATTTTAGGACCTTTTGCCTCGCGCGCGTATCAAACTACTCCCTTACTCACGTATGTATGATTGGTTGCTTGGATGTATGTTTTACTTGTTTTATCTCGCACTTTGCATTGCATTTGGGGGGGGGGGGTGTGTGTCACCTTTAGAGCCTCGCGTTGGTTCTCAACCCCTTCCCTCAAAATAAGGAACACTTCATACGTGCATGTTTATTTACTGTTATCCCATTTTATTTTATTTTCGTGGGCTCTTTCCCACACCGCCTTGTAGGACTAGGAATGGTTTCTCTAGGTATGTGGATGGTGTGCTCTGCGCCCATAGCAGTACCTAGGGGATCGCTCGAGCCACCGACCGAGGCTCTTGGGATTGATGACCCATTCCCTTAGGTCTGAAGGCTTGGGGACCTTTTTAAACCTTATCGAATCTAGTTGCATTAGTGAACCCCAGCCTCATGCATCCATGTTAGAGTTTTCCTAGGTTAGAGTCAGCCTCACCCTTTTTAAGCACATAGGCACGAGGGAAGGGGTTCCACCCCTTTTACTTGTTTTTATTGTATTTCTTTTCTTAATTGCTCCCAATATGTTATGTGTACTATCAATTGCACTAACCATTTCGTTATTTTCTTGGCTTGCATTCATGTGCCTTAGCAATAAGATGCCTCTTTGGCACTCTTTTAGTGACTTACCCACTAGATAACTCACATGTTTAAATTTCAGTTATTACACTTAATTTTCAATAAGTACATTTCATTTCTAGACCTTTTCCCCCCCGATGCATTATTTATGTCCTTTAAGCCATATTTGTCACATATTTACATCGCTTTAATAAACTGACATCATACATCCACCTTAGAAAGGGAATGCCATTTAGGGGATCCCACGTTAGTAATAAACCACCCTGTGTCTCGGATATTTATGTTGATCTTGATCCCTATCTTTTGATGTTTACAAAACAAATGGATGATACTAATATTTCTTCAAGATATACTTTCAGTTTTGAAATTGTTTTGATTCCATGAACAAGTGCAATTGAAAGGGGACTAAGTATGCTGAAACTGTCGGACGCTCAAATAGTCAGGATCGGACGTCCGAAAGGATGAAGAACATCAAGAAGGAAACTCTGTCGGACGCTTGTAAGGAAGCATCGGACGTCCTGAAGGATCGGACGCATGCTTCGGACGCACATCAATCTCATCGGACGTCCTAAAAATTCCACGAAGATTTGATAACTCTCTGGACGACGTTCGGACACAGAAGCTCGGACGATAAAATCCCATCAGACGTCCGAACGACAACTTGGCTGATTTTCGGACGATGGGATCGGACGGTGATTAATCTATCGGACTTCCGACGTCCCCAACGGCTAGTTGACTGTTCAGCTACTTTCTATCCGTTGGATGCTTTAATGAGGCACTTTCTTGGTCCTATATAAATAGTGGTTGATCAGATACTTCAGACAACTTTGGCACACTGAAGATACAAAAGATCTAGAGAGATTTTAGTGAGAAAATACTCCAAAAAGAATATTTGTAGTCTTAGTGGTGTGAGGTTCATTGTAAGCTTTTCATTTGTGAGTGAATTTTTCATGAGTGTAGCTCTGTGAGGGTTGTCCTGAGGGATAGTAAAACGTCCTGGCTTGACCGAGTGCTGCTTGGGGCAAGGAGGAGGTGAACCTTCCTTTGTACACAAGAGTGATTGTAATTCATCAACTTGAAGTAGCTTGTTTCAATTAATCTACAAGCTCAAGAGGAGTTGGGTAGTTAATTGGTTTGCAATCCTTTCCTTTTATTTACTTACTGTTACAATTGTGATCTTTCCATTGTTTATGTTTGTCTCATTGGTTGTTTTCGGGCCTTACAATTTAATCCAAGGAGACTTGCACGTTTATATTTTTGTACTATCCAAAGGGGTAGTGCACAAGGTAAGGTAGGATCCGATCCTTTCCATGACCCTGGGGCGATCTTTGGTACATTAGAATATGAGCATCTAACAATCATTCTTTGGCCATTTTTAACATAATTGGTAAAAATCCCTTGCATAAAGGACATTAATTTGAAGAAATTCACAAATAATTCCGCACTATTGAGACGATAAGTAAATTGAGGCCAAAATTTGATATTTAGAAGGCTCATAGACTAATGCATCGTAATAAATTTTTTAAACTACCAGTGGATAGATTGATTTTCAAATAAGCTGTCAATTCCATTCAATCCATTGGACCATTTTATTCATTAATTTCATCCATTCCATTTTATCAATTTGTTCATTTTTAGAGCAACCTAGTCGATTTTGAATTCATTTGACTAGTTTACCTATTTTAGGGCAATCTAGTCGATTTTGAATAGATCACCAATTTCATTCAATTCATTTGATTAGTTTACCCATTCTTAGGTCAATCTTATCGATTTTTTAATAAATCATCAATTTTGTTCGGTCTTCTTGGCCAATTTACCTATTTTTAAGGCAATTCGAGCAATTTTGAATAAATCATCAATTTCATTCAATTCTTTTGACCAATTTGTTTTTTTAGGGCGATCAAATCATTCTTTTAATAAATCATTGATTTCATTCAATTCATTTGACCAGCTTACCCTTTTTAGGGTGATCTAGTCAATTTAAAATAAATCTCAATCTCATTTGACCATTTTACCCTTTTTAAGGTGATCCGGTCAATTTTTGAATAAATCATCATTTCATTCGATCTGCTTGATCAATTGATTTCATTCAATTCATTTGATTAGTTTAATTCATTTTAGGGTTATCCATTCAATTTTGAATAAATAATCAAATTTCATTCAATACATTTGACCATTTTACCCTTTTTAGGGTGACCTAGTCAATTTTCAATAATTTATCGGTTTCATCCGATCCATTTGACGATTTAGGGTTTCGATGCCAAATTTTAGAATTAAAAGGGCTAATTGTTTGAGAAAATCATCAAAATGCATTCATTCGACTTGGATAGATTAGGGTTTCAATCCATTTTAAGAAATTTCAAGTTTCTCCAATAACAAGCTCGTCAAAGTTAAATCGATTTGTATAAATTCTTGTGCCAACCAAAACCAATCATTCATTCGGATTTGTCCTCATTTTGTTGGAGATTTCCCGCTGTTCAATTAGTCCAAAATTTTCAAATTACTTTCTAATCAAATGTCAATAAGTTGATCGGATCCATAAGGTATGGTACAGTGCCTACCTCAGAGGATTACATCATTCTAGGCCTACCCTTGGCACAAAAAGGGTTCTCCCATAGGACATGCATCCAAATTTTTTTTGGATATTTACTAACTCTTGTCTTTTTCTTTTCCTTTTCTTTATTTTATTGGAATAGCTAAGCGAGGGCTAAATCTAAAGGCAATTCCTTTCAAAAATTCTCAGGTAATATTTAAACATAGCTTCCCGTCGAAATCCCATCATAACGCGATCCCGTAGTCGAACCCAAAGGAGTCGTGTAAACATGAGTTCACAACCAGAACCATCAGATAGGTCTGCTACTACCGCTCAACCCGAGACCGCGAGTTTGGGGGTTCAGCTAACTGAAATGCTTACTAAGTTTGGTGAGATGGCTACCGAAATGGCTGCCCAAAGGAAATTGATTGACGAGCTAATTAGCAGCGGAGTTCAACCTGAGCCTGTACCCGTCAGTCAACCAGAGCCAGAATCGTTTGTCATACCCACGACCTAAACCACTTTTACTCCACCCTTCATTATTCTACCCGAAGAAACCTTCACCCATACCACCGCAAATTTGACATACACTTACCCGCCTAATCCTTCATTCTTTCCTAGTCACATGCAAGGCCCACAACCCAAATCACTTCGAATATACCCCTCGAGCCGCATATCTTTTATCACACCACTGCAGAGTCTTTCCTGCCAGACCACACTGTCCAAACTAAACCAGAAGTAGGAGAATCTTCTGCTCCTATGGATATGAAGCTGCTCAAGCACCTAGATCGTTTCGATGAGTTTATGAGGAAGAGTCAGGGGTTGAACAAGCAAGGAGTCCTGCATTACGATGAACTTTGCCTTTTTCCGAATGTGCAGTTGCCTGAGGGGTTCAAAACCCCTAAGTTTAACAAGTATGATGGGACGGGTAATCCCAAGACACACCTCCGACTGTTCACCAACAAATTGGGTAAGCCAACAGATGATGAAAATCTACCTTTAAGGCTATTCCCAGAAAGTCTGGAAGGCGACGCACTTGATTGGTATTCAAATTTGAAGTCTGATGAGATAAAGACTTGGCTGGACCTGTCCAATGCATTTATAAGGCAATATGAATACAACTGTGAATTAGCACCGACGCGGACCACACTAGAAGGGACAAAGAGGAAGCCATCTGAAGATCATAAAACCTATGCTAAAAGATGGAGGAAAATAGCTGCAAAGGTTGAGCCGCCAATGACTGAAGATGAAATCATTCGCACCTTCATTAAAGCACACGATCCCCCGTATTTTGAGGAAATCTTTCGCATGACAGGATGCTCATTTGCTGCTATTGTCAATAAGCTTGAAGAATATGATGATTTTGTGAAGGCTGGAAAGATTGTTAATGTGTCTGCCCTGAAAACTCAAGTGGAAGCTTTGCAAGGCCAAAGTAATAGTGGAAAGAAGCAACAACTCCAAAAGAAAGAGGGGGAAATCATTTTTGTCAGGGATCGAAACCCTATCCCAAGACCCAGACCTCGACAATACCCTACCTACTCAAACCCTTACTCTTACTATTCAAACCCTCATCCTGTTTATCACACCAATATCACTCATCCTCGACCTCGCCCTAATTACACCAACTCGCCTATAGCCCCTTTTCAAATATCTCAACCTAACTTCCAACAAGTTCGACCCCGACCTCCCTACAATCAACAATTTCCTCCGCCAAATAGACCTACCTATAACTATCCCCAACCCACTGAAACCTACAATCAAAGCCGTACCAGAACATTCACCAATATAGGCAGGCCGTTGGACCAATTGTATGAGCAACTAAAGGCTGCCGGTAAAATAAGTGTGATTCCCCCTCCAACTTACCCTTATGGCATATCTACTGGATACGATCCACAGGCTATTTGTGCCTATCACTCAGGAGCACCTGGCCACCCAACCGCCAATTGTAAAGCACTTAAGCACAAAATCCAAGACATGATTGAGGCAGGAGAAATAGTGTTAAAGGGAAAGGGTGAACAAGGACCGAGTATAAGTACAAATCCCTTTCCTAAACACAAGGACACCTTTGAGGCATCCACCTCCAATGACGAAATTTGAAAATCCTGAAGGAGCTTTGCACAATTTGGACGGCCGAATATCTTCCCTCTCGAAGGGAATTTCGGTAAATCTAGGGGTTGTTATTTACTAAAGTTCACGAAAACTATTTCTTGCATATGTGAATAGCTTAACGAAATCATCTTTTGCAATTGAGTTTTTGTCTTGTTTTCGCTTTGATTTGGAGTTTCATCAAATGCACAATTTGTTTTATTTGTTTATTTGATTATTGTCCTGAATTTTAATTCTTTTAGATGGCCAAAGATGAAATTATTTGACCCTTTGAATATCACTGTTCTGGGTTCCGATAATACCATACATTGAAAAGTCCCTTCATTAAGAAATCCCTTCGTTGAAAAATCCCTTCATTGAGAAGGCCAAAAAATCCATTCATTGAAAAATCCCTTCATTGAAAAATCCCTTCATTAAGAAAGCTCTTCATTGAAAAATCCCTACATTAAGAAAGCTCTTAATTGAAAATCCCCTCGTTAAGAGAGTCTTTCATTAAGAAATCCCTTCATTGCGTATTCTAACGGGAGCCAAGTTGAAAGAAGCTAATCGGTTAAAGCAGTGTCATGAACAATTGGCCCTGATTGATGAAAAGCGTCTGAATGATATGGCCAATGTTATCAGAAACGCATGACCCGGGCCTACAACAAGAAAGGTCCACCGGCAATCCTTTGAAGAATGGGACAAAGTGCTAAAACAAATTGTTCCAATGCAAGATGAAACCAAAGGCAAACTTGCTCCAAGTTGGCAAGGGCCATTCGTTGTTCAAAAAGTATTACCTGGCGGGGCATTCATTTTGGCAGAGATGGATGGGCAGACATTCCCTCAACCTATCAACTAAGACATGTGTAAGAAGTTTTTTATTTTTGATTATGCAAATTTCTTTTGGAAATCATGCAAGGGGCGAGGCAAAAGTCAGGCCATCTTCCTTTCCGATCAAAACATTTCATCCCTAGTCATCCCCTTTAAGCTATCAGAATAATAATTTTTGTTTCGCAGCCCCTGAGAATTGCAAACCCCACACTGGGGCAAATTTATTTTGATAAGAGAGATGATCAAGAGGGATCAGAAAGAAAAGGAAAACCCCACACTGGGACAAATTTATTTTGAAAGAGAGATGATCAAAAGGAAAAAGAAAAGAGAGAAAGAAAAACCTCACACTTGGGCAATTTAGTTTTTAAAAGGAAATGTAAAAGTTAGGAAATGCAATGAAAAATGTGAAGAGAGAAATCCAATCAAACTGGGGCAATTTTTCCTCGGTTTCGTTCAAAAAATTGGAGATAATCTCAAAATGATGCAATCTCAGGTTATTTCTCACCTCTCATTAAAAACTTTTCTTTCAAGCCTCAACTTTCCTCGAAAAATACCCCACCTAACCTCATTACCAAAGCCTAAAGTCCTAGCTTTCGTCACTTGTTGTATTTCTATTGGGAAGTTTGCTAATCAACTGGCAAGTGATGTCCATAATGCCTTCGCTTAAGTTTGTAAGGGAAGCGCATTTTACTGATGCCAGCAATTTTCAACTTACATTCCTGAGTCGATTATGGTCGAGCTCTTCCATTGCTTCCTTAGGTGAAAACCCGAAAGGGCACCTCAAAAGAAAAGGAAAAAAAAAGAAAAGAAAAAAACAAAACAAAACAAAACAAAAGGGGGTGGGGGGCAACCTTGGTGAAAACCCGAAAGGACGCCAAAGTAGGTTTTTGCAATGAGCGAGCACGAGGAGGAACAACTGGTGGTTTGGTTCATTTGGATTTTCTCTTCGTAATACTTCTACCAGTGTCGACTTCCGGAACAAAGATATCCAGGGATTCGAATATGACATCCGTTGGCCAAAATTGTGTCGCTTTGTAAAAATATTCTTTTGCAAATATATTCTTATGAAACTCATTTTTCCTCAATTGCTTGTATTCATGGCATTTTGTAGGATTAAGCATAGTTGGTTGTGTTTTACATTCTTTTGCATATTCATGCCTGCATGACATGTGAAGTTACCTTGCATATATCATTCTTGGTCATTGAATTTTGGTGAATAACAATCCCCGTGGTTTATTCGAAGCATACTTGGATTCAGTCATCTCTTGAAAAGGGTTAAGGTTCAACAAACCCAGTTACGCAGGCTTCACAATATGGCAAAATGCATACTCGGTCAGTCTGGGAAAAGCAGAGACGTTTGGAAGCGACAAATCCAATTAAGTTAGATGCCGCAACAAAAGTTGACGAAGGGATAAAAAAAAACTCATGTTTACACGATTCTCAAGGGCAAATGAATCAAATGATGGTGGCACTTTTCTTTGCCCTTTTCTCTTTTGCAGAAAATTTCGTGCGTGGGTAAAAAAACAGTCACACTTAGCACTAGAGCCGGTATCAGAAAGGATTCTCCAGTGAACAAAGACGGATCGAAAATGTCACAAACAAATTTGCTCAAAAAGGTGCAACAACATAGCAATGCAGAATCAACTATAGGCTCAGATGCAAAGACTTAACCTCTACTGGGGCAAAACTTTGAGATCCTTTTCAGGTAAGTATATTAGAGTCGCCTGATTTTAATTTTTTGTTCGGGCCAGTCCCATGATTTTAAGTTATTCGGGTCAGTCCCATGATTTTAAGTTATTCGGGCCAGTTCCATGATTTAAATTTTATTCGGGTCAGTCCCACGATTTAAATTTTGTTCGGGTCAGTCCCATGATTTTAAATTTTATTCGGGTCAGTCCCATGATTTTAAATTATGATTTTAAATTTTGTTCGGATCAGTCCCAGGATTTTAAATTTTGTTCGGGTCAGTCCCATGATTTTAAGTTATTCGGGTCAGTCCCATGATTTTAATTTTGTTCGGGTCAGTCCCATGATTTTAAATTTTGTTCGGGTCAGTCCCATGATTTTAAGTTATTCGGGTCAGTCCCATGATTTAAATTTTGTTCGGGTCAGTCCCATAATTTAAATTCTGTTCGGGTCAGTCCCATGATTTTAATTTTTATTCGGGTCAGTCCCATGATTTTAATTTTGTTCGGGTCAGTCCCATGATTTTAAATTTTGTTCGGGTTAGTCCCATGATTTTAAGTTATTCGGGCCAGTTCCATGATTTAAATTTTATTCGGGTCAGTCCCATGATTTAAATTTTGTTCGGGTCAGTCTCATGATTTAAATTTTATTCGGGTCAGTCCTATGATTTTAATTTTGTTCGGGCCAGTCCCATGATTTTAAACTTTATTCGGGTCAGTTCCACGATTTAATTTTTTTTCGGGTCAGTCCCATGATTTTAAATTTTGTTCGGGCCAGTCCTATGATTTTAAACTTTATTCGGGTCAGTCCCATGATTTAATTTTTATTCGGGTCAGTCTCATGATTTTAAATTTTGTTCGGGCCAGTCCCATGATTTAAATTTTATTCGGGTCAATCCCATGATTTTAAATTTTGTTCGGGTCAGTTCCATGATTTTAAGTAATTCGGGTCAGTCCCATGATTTTAAATTTTATTCGGGTCAGTCCCATGATTTTAATTTTATTAGATCCAGTCCCATGATTTAAATTTTGTTCGGGTCAGTCCCATGATTTAAATTTTACTCGGGTCAATCCCATGATTTTAATTTTGTTCGGGCCAGTCCCATGATTTTAAACTTTATTCGGGTCAGTCCCATGATTTAATTTTTATTCGGGTCAGTCCCATGATTTTAAATTTTGTTCGGGCCAGTCCCATGATTTTAAACTTTATTCGGGTCAGTCCCATGATTTTAAATTTTGTTCGGGCCAGTCCCATGATTTAAATTTTATTCGGGTCAGTCCCATGATTTTAAATTTTGTTCGGGTCAGTCCCATGATTTAAATTTTATTCGGGTCAGTCCCACGATTTTAATTTTATTCGGGTCAGTCCCATGATTTTAAATTTTGTTCGGGTCAGTCCCATGATTTAATTTTTTGTTCAGCCCAGTCCCATGATTTAATTTTTGTTCGGGCCGGTCCCATGATTTTAATTCGTTCGGGTCAGTTCCACGTTCAAATTTTTTTGTTTGGGTCAGTCCCATGTTTAATTTTCTTGTCTGAGTCAGTCTCATTGAAGGGGGTCAGTCCTCATTTCAAAAGCGTCAGTCCTCGAGTAATTTGCAGCCAGTTTGCAGGTAAGTATTTGGTGTCTACTTCTTTGTCTCAAGTTTTTCCAAAACTCGGACAAAGAGGGGCAAACTGTAGACACCAAATTTTTAAATAAATTTTTTATCCTATTTTTTTTTAGTAATAATTCATGTCTATTATTTTAATTCCATGATTTTAGTTCTTAAACTTTTAGCATTTGTATAGCATTTCAGTATTTTTAGATTGTCATTATCTATTATCTATTATTTTAGTTTTATTTTGCATTCATTTTCGTCCTCTTAGCTGTTTATTTTTATTGTAAGATGTTTTAGCCTAAAATTTGTCAAAAGGAGAAAATTATGCATGGAAAATATGTTTTATTTCTTGGGGAGTGAATGTGCGAGAGAAGGGGGGAGGAAAAAAAGAGAGGATAGAGAAAACAGCGGCTGGGGTTTTTGAGAGAGGAAAAATCAAGAGAGCATCGAGGGGAGGCAGGGAGCGACTGAGAGAGAGCTAAGCGGAGTGACGGCTGGAAAATAGAGAGGTTGGCGGCTGGGTAGAGGGAGCCGAGAGTGAAACAAAGAGAGAGAGGAAGGTAGGGGAATCAAGTGATTACCACCGAGGGAGAAAGGGAAACGAGAAAGAGCAAGAAGAAAAGGGCTGAACAAGGCGGAGAAATCAGATCGGAGCTTCAAGTTGCAGTTTTGCAGCGCTGGGCATTCCGTGGTAGGATCATCTTCATCAGTTCTGAGTTTGGGACGTCTAGCCTACGATCTCTTGTGATTGTTCAACCTTACAAGTGACCAAAGTTAAAGGTAATCCCTTTTTGCCTTATATCTTTCACGCAAGCCCGGATCTGTCTCAAGCATGTCGAAAAACTCTGTTGTGTTTGTTCATTATTGTTGTTTTTCTTTTCAAAGCAGCCCACTGACTGGGTTTTGTTGCATGATTTGCTATCCGAGGTTTGTGTTTGGAAACAAAGTCTGATGCTTGATTAGGAAAGGTGGCATGTCTTTTTCTTTGCGCAGACATTAGAGGTCATGAATTCTTTTCCTAGTGTGCCGCTTGATTTTCATGGTCTGGACTTGTTATATTTATGTGTAGTCGATTCGGTGGGATTTTCTGGGTTCAAATTTAGAGTTTCATGTTGAAAAGAATGCAGAATGTTTCTGTTTTAGTTTGCGTGTGGCTAAGATCTGATGCATAAAAATCTGCTGCAACAAGCTCGAAGCTCTCGGCTTGTTGCAGCAGCGTGGACAGATCCTTTCCTTTTCCTTGGATTGCTGAAGTTTTGGTTTGTTTAAAATGCTTGATTTGTTTGCTATTTGACCGAGATGTCGTGTGCATGTTGCGGAGCTTGGTGTTAAAGCCCATCAGTGTTCATTATATTGTTTTGGGTTTGTTTTCTTTTCTTTCTTGGAAGTCTGAGTCGATTTTTTTTTTCAGCAAATGATCATAGCATTCCGTTGTGTTTTTATCTTCCCCTCCCCTTTTGTCCCAAGTTCTTCTCATTTAAGTTGAGTTATCAAATCCGTTAGCCAGTTCTTGAGTCGCTTCGCATGGCTGTGTCTTGGCAAAATCAAAAGAAAGTTGTAACTAATTTTGTTGCTAAAAGGCTTCATCAGTTACCGAAGCCTTCAGTTGCAGCAATTTTCTTCCATCTTGTATGAAAGCTTCATAAGAATTTGCATAATTTCCTTCTACGTTTTGCTTGTTAGATATGGAGTTTTTGATTGTGTTTGCCACTTAGTACAAAGTTCGGATAGATGAAATGGTTTTAATCAAAGCTGTTTAGAATTTGCTTATGAAATGAAAATGCAGCCGACATTCATTTTAGTTGCAGAAAGCTTTAAATGCAGAAATCTTCTTCGTATGCATGCATGCAAATGACTTCTAAAGTTGCACTTTAACCCCTTAGCTTCTATCTAATGCTACAAAGGCTCAATTATGTGCTGATTTCTTGCAATTGGGTCCTAAAGTAATTGCATTTTCAATCATTACTTGACCCTTTCTTTGCTCTTGGACCCTTGAAGTTCCTAAAATGTTTTAATTGGGCTTGAATGATTGGTCAATGTTTGCAATTGGATCCTTGGTAGTTTTTCTATTTTAGAAATTTGATTCATAGTTTACTTTTCTTGGAAATTATGAATTATTTGGTTTCATTTAAGTCGCAATTAGGGAAGAATTTGGTGGTTTGTTAGTCCCCCTTTTGAAGTTTCTAAGGTGTTCTGAGTTTCCTTTTTGCTTTTTATTCTACTTATCTTTAAAGTGGTGCATTAATCCTTTGTTTTGATGGTTTTAGCCCAAGTTATCTCTTTCTTTGGTGACTCTAGCCCAACTTAAGTCTTGTTCACTTTACTAACATCACAAACGGGGAGGTATAACTTCTTTTATCCTTTTTTTGTCTGTCCCCTATGTGATCCAATGTACTAAGTGAGAATTGCATGTCTACTTGGTTTTCCTTGCTTTTCCTTAATTCCTTTCATTCCTTTCATTTACTTTTGCTTTTATTAAGTCATTCTTTTATTTATTTATGGGGTATGTGTACACCTCTTGGCTTGTAATAGATAGGGGCTTGGAGAGCATTTTTATTCACTTTTCCTCTTCCCCATTTGTTTTAGTTAGCAAATGTAATAGGTTCATTAGCTTGATTGCTTGCTTTTGTTGCTACATGTTAATTTGCTTTATTAGGCTCTTGCATTTAGTCGAGCATGCTAAGTGTTATGTGCTATGTGTTTATAGGTGATTGGCATGTCTACTTGCTTTCTATAGTCATAGATGAATGCGATGGATGAATGCGTCACCGTGGCTAGTCCAACGTTGGTCATGGTCTTTCCCCTCGAGCTCTCGCAAGTCCAATGCTTGTGAGAAAATTTTAGAAAAGGGCTAGTCCAATGCTAGACCCAATAGGCTGTCCCCTCTCGTTAGTACATACTTGCATGTCTCACTACATTTCATGTATTTTTCTTAGTTTTCTAGCATTTGGCATGCCCCTCCAACCCTTTCTCTTTCATTTTAGGCTTTTTGCATCTCCATGCTAGTTATAGGGTACATTTGCTTGAGAATTACCCCTTAAATATGGGATATAGACGAGTTTGGCTTTTCTAAGCCTTAGCACGCTTGTATTCCCTCTATCAAAGGCAAAATTAAAATCACCAAAGTTAGGAGTCATTCCCGTACCCGACTTGATGCATTCCTCTAGGTTCATGCACTCTCATTTTTTATTATATCACTTTCTCATTTTTATCTACATTTTTTCTCACTACTTATATTTTTCTCACTCCACATGCCATGTTTGCACATTTTTCTTCTTTTCCTATCACTTATTTATTTTTCTACCTCACAAATTGCACCCAATTGCACTTATATATTTACTACCATTATACCATATTTTTATCCACTTGCACACATACACCTTCATTTTTCTCAATTGGCACACTTGCACTTTTCTTACATTTGCACACTTACACTCATACTTGAGTCTTCATTTGCATTATTCGTGACCTCTATGAGGGCTTTCCTTACTGGCCATCACAATTCATGTGATTGGGACCAAAAAGCCTCATAAGAGACATTTTAGATTTAGGTTTGCATTTTTCTTTTTTTTCGCATCCATTAGTCATATCCAACATGCAACACATACTTTGGGTAGAAGAATTAGGAAAAGAAGGGTTAAGTCACGCAACTAGCTTTGGCTAGGGTAAGGGAGTGCCTTAGGCTTTGCCTTTGCCTTCTCCCTTATCAAATGTGACCCCCGATCCCTTTTTTTGGTTACGTAGATCTAAAAATTCTTTAAAAAGGGTTTGTTTATTTTTCTTTCCAAAAAAAAAATCACTTTTTGGGTGACTTGGTACACCCCAACTCTATACCAAGTGGCGACTCCATTTTCCATTCAAAAAACCGTTTTTAAACCCTTTGTTTGGCCAAACCGTCGCATTTTACAATCCCACGGCCTTTTATTTTCACTTTTACACACGTTCACATACATATCCCACACACTACTTTCACACCTCAAAAAGTGGGGCGCGACAATATTTACAGGAGAAGGCAAGTCAGATTTATTAAACCTGTTCATTTGATTGATCCAATAACTGTATGCAATTTTTGTTGTCAATTTGGTCACATGAGTAGCAACTGCTATGTTAAGAAAAACATGAAAAATGGAATGAGATGCATGTGGATTGTTAGACATAATGCTAACCATGAAGGACCCAAAAAGTAATGGGTACCAAACATTATATTGTGGACTTCTGTGTAGGTAAAACTGGTGAACATTGTTAAAGAATCAAAATGGTTCATAGATAGTGATTGCTCAAGACATATGACTGGTGATGCATCCCAGTTCATCAAGCTCAAGCCAAAAACAAGTGGAAAGATTACTTTTGGAGACGATAATAAAGCCAAAACTATTGGAATTGGTGATGTTGGTAAGAATGGTCAGACTTTTGTTCATAATGTTCTTTTAGTTGACAACTTGGGTTACAATCTGCTAAGTGTTAGCCAACTATGTGATAAGAACCTGCTTGTGCTATTTAATAAACATGAATGCCTTGTTCTTGACTCAAAGTTTAACATTGTTTTCAAGGGAAAAAGAGTTAATGATATTTATGTGGTGTTTCTTGAAAAAGTTGATGCTTCCAGCCTTAGTTGCCTCAAAGTTGCAAATGAGGATCCCTGGTTGTGGCACAGAAGGCTTTGTCACTTCAATATGGATTTGCCGAAAGAGATTTCCAAAAAGGACCTGGTTAGAGGACTACCAAAACTCAATTTTTGTAAAGATCGCATCTGTGATGCTTGCCAATTTGGAAAACAAGTCAAGGTATCTTTTAAACCAAAAAAAAAATGTGTTTCTACATCTAAGCCCTTAGAACTTCTTCATCTTGATCTTTTTGGCCCAACTCAAACCTCAAGCCTTGGTGGGAAGAGATTCTGTTTTGTTGTTGTTGATGACTATTCTAGATACACTTGGGTGATGTTTCTTGCACATAAAGATGATGCTTTCAAAAACTTTGTTTCCCTGTTTGCGAAGGTTCAAAATCTGATTGGTTTAAAAATCATAAAACTAAGAAGTGACAATGGCACAGAATTTCATTTTTGTGGTTTTTCTGAATTTTGTGACACCAATGGTATTACACATGAGTTTTCTATTGCAAGGGTACCTCAGCAAAATGGAGTGGTTGAGAGGAAAAATAGAACTCTTCAAGAAGCTGCTAGAACCATGCTCAGTGAATGCAATTTGCCAAAGTACTTTTGGACTAAAGCCATAAACACAGTCTGTTATACCATGAACAGAGTTCTCTTAAAACCAATTTTGAACAAAACTTCCTATGAGCTCATGTTTGACAAAAAGCCTGTTGTTGGTTACTTTAAAATCTTTGGTTGTAAATGTTTTATCTTGAACATCAAGGAACATCTTGGAAAGTTTGACAAGAAATCTGATGAGGAAATTTTCTTGGGATATTGTGAAAACAAGAGAGGCTTTAGAGTTTATAATCGTAGAACTCTGGTTATAGAAGAAGCCATACATATCACTTTTGATGAATCTAATGGTGATATTTCCATGAGTTGTGGTGAAGATGATGATACAGGTGTTCGAGATGAACTAAAGAAGCTAACTATCAGCAATCAAGGCACAGATCCATCAGAAAATGACTCAAAGGATGATGAAAATCAAGACAGTCCTGCTAGAGAAGACAATGACAGTGACACTGAAATTCCTAATGATCTTCCAAGAGTCTGGAAATTCGTCCAAAATCACCCCAAGGAACTTATCATTGGGGATCCATCTGAAAAGGTCAGAACACGTTCCTCTTCTAGACAATTGATAGATAACTTTGCATTGGTCTCACATTTTGAGCCCAAAATGTTGTTGATGCATTGAAAGATGAGAACTGAATTTTAGCCATGGAAGATGAGTTAAATCAATTTGAAAGAAACAAGGTCTGGACATTAGTAGCTAGGCCACAAAATCACTCTATTATTGGCACTAAGTGGGTTTTTAGAAACAAAATGAATGACAAAGGTGAGGTTGTTAGAAATAAGGCCAGATTGGTAGCTAAGGGATACACTCAAGAAGAAGGAATAGATTTTGATGAATCTTTTGCACCCGTAGCTAGGCTAGAATCTATTAGAATGTTCTTAGCTTTTGCATGTTTCAAGAACTTTAAGTTATTTCAAATGGATGTTAAAAGTGCCTTCTTAAATGATTTTATTGATCAAGAATTTTATGTTGATCAACCTCCTGATTTTGAAAACGAAAATTATCCAAATCATGTGTTCAAACTCTCAAAAGCTCTATATGGCTTAAAACAAGCTCCAAGAGCATAGTATGAACGTTTGAGTGGTTTTTTGATTGAAAATGGTTTCAAAAGAGGTGTAGTGGATACTACCCTTTTCACTAAACAAAGTTTGCATGATCTTCTAATTGTTCAAATTTATGTTGATGATATCATATTTGGTGCTACTAATGAGAGATTGTGCAAGGATTTCTCCAAAATCATGCAAAAAGAGTTTGAAATGAGCATGATGGGAGAACTGAATTTCTTCCTTGGACTCCAAGTGACACAAACCCAAGAAGGAACATTCATCAATCAAACCAAATACACCAAGGAACTGCTGAAAAGATTTAGGATGGAGGACTCAAAGCAAGTTGGAACACCCATGTGCACATCTGTCAAGCTTGACAAAGATGAAGAAGGTACAAAAGTTGATGAAAAGAAGTATAGAGGTATGATTGGTAGCCTGCTTTATTTAACTGCGAGTAGACCTGATATCATGTTTGCTGTATGCCTATGTGCTCGCTTTCAATCTTGTCCAAAGGAATCACATTTAACTGCTGTAAAAAGAATCTTTAGATACTTAAAAGGAACTGTGAATTTTGGCCTTTGGTATGCTAAATGTCATGAACTTCCCTTGTGTGGATTCTCTGATACTGACTTTGATGGCTGTAGAGTAGATAGAAAAAGTACAACTGGTATATGTAACTTTCTTGGAAATTGCTTAGTGTCCTGGTTCAGCAAGAAACAGAATGCCATCTCATTATCCACCACCGAAGCAGAATATGTTGCTGCTGGTGCCTGTTGTGCTCAATTATTGTGGATGAAAAATACATTGAATGATTTCGATTTAGTATATAATTCTGTACCTATGTTTTGTGACAACACTAGTGCCATCAATTTGACAAAAAATCCCATTCAACATTCTAGGACAAAGCATATAGACATTAAGCATCACTTCATTCGTGATCTTGTCCACAAGGGTGAAATTTGTATTTAATACGTCTGTTCCAAAGATCAAATTGCTGATATTCTCACAAAAGCCCTTCCACTGGATCATTTTGTATATCTGAGAACAAAACTGGGCATCTCAGAAAAAATCCTCTAAGTTTCTCTTTGGTCACTTCTTATCGGACGTCCGATACATTCAAAACGGACGTCCGACAGTGTTCCTTACTCTCTGCTGGAAAGGCACTGGTTCGGACGGTTGTGTCGGACGCTTCACTTCGTTCGGACGTCCGACACTCAAAAATTGAGCCTTATAAGGCAGTTACCTACCTCACTCAGTTCATTTTCCCCCACAGTCTCGGACGCAACCTTTCAGTCTCCTCTCAGATTTAAAATTCAAATTCCTCTCTACTCAAATCAAGTTCCAAGAAATTGACTCAACCAACACTATTACACCTCTGTTGCCCGTTAACCACCCATAAAAATCACTCCTAACCCCCAACTACCCCATTGTTCCCAATTCACATCCGAAACCCTAACTTCTTAGAATTCTCTCCTTGCGGCATCTCAGTGCATTCTCATTGTTGCTCATACTGCATTCTTCCTCTGTACAACACGTTCTGCATAAAAAACACATCCACATTGCATCATGGTTAGAATCACAGGAGGATCTACTAGTGCCGAACGGTCCTTTAGACTTAGAGATGAGGACATTGAAATTGTGGAACCGTCTACCAAAGCACCTAAAAAGATGATTGTGACCCGGGGTGGTAAAGTGAAGCAAACTGCCCAAAGAAATTTGGTTCCTCAAACTGCTGAACCATCTGTTGAGCAGATAGAAGAGCAGAACTCTGAAGGAAACACAGTTGGTGGAAATGAGGAACCAGAATAAGCTACCCAGAATGATGAAACTGTCACAAGGTCATCTAGTAAAAGAAAGAGAACTGCAAAGAGAAAGAGCACTCCCCAATCCAAGAAAAAGCAATCTGCTGATCCCTCTGTTGATCAGCAGAATGAAAGAAACAATGCTGAGAATCAGCAAACACCTGAGCCCTTCACCAGGAAGTCTCCAAGGACAAGGACTGAGACTCAAAATGTTGGGGCATCTGCCACACAAACCTCAAAAGGGAAACGTTCTGGGAAAAATCCAGTATCTCAGCCCGGAACAGAACCCACTCCTCTCCCAAAATTCATTGATGATGAAGCCAGAGACAGATTTGAGTTGGTCTCTCAAAAAGGGTTCATCACCCAAAGGCTCATCCTTCCCTATGAATTTCGTAAGCTTGATCTTGAACCTGTTATTAAACTGTTTGAATTCCAGAAATAGACTCATCTTCTGACCATTCCTAATGTCTTTTACCCTGACATGCTTTATCAATTTTTTACTAATCTGAGAAAGGGTAAATCACACACTGAACTCATCTCTAGGGTCAACTCTGTAGACATCACGTTAACTCCTGACATTGTGAATTCCATTCTGAAAACTAGTATTGAATCTAGTTTCAAAGGAAAAATTGCAAATTTCTTTTCGTATGAGGAATTTCCTTCTGCCTACCATCATTTTTACAATGCTAAACTCATGACCTATTTTCAAACCCACTTCAATACTCCTACTGAGGCAAGATTAGATGATCTCAGTCCTCAGAATCTGATTATCTTCACCATCATTTCCAATCTGTTGGTGCCAACTGATGGCCACAAAACAGATGCAAACAAAATGGAACTCTATCTTTTCTACTGCTTTGTTGAAAAAATCCGCATTGACTTTGGTTTTGTAATGTGCAAGTTTTTGCTCAAAATTAGCACTAACAGTAGTAGGAAGCTCTCTTATGGCAGATTTCTGACTCCTATCTTTGCCCATTTTGAAATACCTTTTTCTGGAAAATCTCCCAAAGACAGTGCTTCATCAGTTTTCTCAAAAGCTTATTTTCAAAGAAAGAACTTGAGATTTTTTGATGGCCATTAGTGATATAAGGAGACTGTGGCTGAGTCTAGAAGGAAAAACTTTCATGAAACTCCTGTCACTTCTAGGACTCCTCGTAATCAGTCAGACTATGTCTCTCCTTTCACCATTTATTTTAGAAAGTCTGCCAGCAAGTCCTTCGCATCCAATTCTGAGGTCATCTCCTTGCTTGAAGACCTAAAACAGCATGTTATGCTTATTGAAGATGGTCTCATGATGACCATGACCCCTGCCCAACAATCTTCCTTCATGGAAAAAAGGAACCTTCTTGTGTCTCCAATACCTGAAAACACTGAAAATGCTCATCAGAAAGAGCCAAGACCTGAACCCACAGTGCCAACTACTGGTACTGAGGCCACATCAGCTTCCAGTTCTCAGCCCAAGGATAAAGGCAAGGCTCCAGCTACTGAGGAGGCATATGAAGAAGACGATGAAGAAACTGAGGAAGAAGAGGATCCTGAACAGTTTCGTCTGGCCAGAAGGAGGTCTGGATCATCTAAGATCACTATCTAGGCACTGCTAGGTCACTGCACCTTATTTTAGGACTATAGTTCATCTTTTGTACTCCAAAACTTTTCATATGTTATGTACTAAGAGTTGTATTTCTGGTCTGTACAACTGGATGTTTTCTACTGTTTCTGTTGTTATCTGCTGTGAATGGATGTGTTTCTATGATTGAATGTGTCTCTGTGTTTCTGTGTTTTCTGAGCAAGAATGGACTTTTCTGATATTATCTGATCTTTGTTGTTAAATTTTTATTGCTAATGGCTCACTCATATTATCGGATGTTGCTGGTATCAAAATTCATCAGCCATGGCAAACCTGTTTTTGTGATGACAAAAAGGGGGAGAAATGGATTAGCACTAATGGTATAAAGGAATTAGTTAGGGGGAGTTGTGTTTCTTTTCGTATACTCATTGCACTTCGTTAGGGGGAGCTGTTATCCCAGCTCGTATTTCTTTTTGCTCTATCCATGTGTTTTGTCATCATCAAAAAGGGGGAGATTGTTTATTTCAATTCATATCTTTTGATGATTAACAAAACAAACGAATGTTACTAATAATCTTTGAAGAAACTCCTTTCAGAAATGGCACTAAATAGGTTTGAGGTCTTAGAGCAAAAAGAAGATAAAAAAGGTGAAAAGTACTGAGGAAGATGTCGGACGCACAAAAGGAGAGTATCGGACGTCCGATATCCGTTGAGTATCTTCGGACGTATGAAAAACTCAGACTCGGACGTCCGAAGAAGGCAAGCCAGGGCTTCTACAATTACTGATCATGATCGGACGCTCAACACCTGAGCATCGGACGTCCGACAAGCATTGCTGCAATTCGGACGCAACATCTTGGATGTATCGGCCGTCCGAAGGAATTAAAGAGGAACCTCCAAGTTTGCATCTTACCCTCGAACGCATGGCGAGAAGGGATCGGACGTCCTAAGTGGGTCAAGAAAATCTCTCAAACTCACTGAGCTCGCTCGGACGCATAAAATCTGACTATCGGACGTCCGACAGCACCAACGGCTAGTTGACTCTTCAGATGCCTTCTACCCGTTAACAGCATTAATTGAAGAATTTTCTGATCTCCTATAAAAAGAACAAAGTCAACCTCCTCAAGATGCGAATATACATTAAGTCTACATCAGATCTAGAGTGATTCAAGTGTGTGAATACTCCAAAAAGAAGATTTGTACTCTTAGTTGTGTAATCTCCTTTTAGCTTTTCAAGTGTGATCTAATTTCATCAATAGTGTAGCTTTGTGAGGGTTATCCGTGTGATTGTAAAACTTCTTTGCTTGATCGAGTGGGACTTGAGGCAAGAAGGAAGTGATCCTTCATCTGTACACAAGAGATTTGTTGAAAGTTGATCAACTGTGAAGAAGGTTGATACATATATATAAAGAGTTATTCAAACTTTGACAAGTTTGAAATTTGGTTTGCAAACTCCATCTCTTCATTTACTGTCTTGATATAAATTGCTTACTTGTTCTACTCACAAACTATTTGTACTAATCCATCAACTGGTTTTCAGTAAGGTTCCTTTGAAAAAGAAATCTAGGTCAAAGAAAAAGGAAGGTGACTCATATCTTGGCTTGATTTTTAGATAACCTAATTCACCCCCCTCTTAGGTTGTCCTCGATCCTTACACCTATAAAATATGTTATTACTTCATCATTAAAAGGAAAAAACAAGGACAAAACTTTATGGTTGAGTATTCAATTAGTCATCTCACTGTTAGTGCAACACAGGAACAAATTTCAACTTTTTCCATAATGCGAATGTATGATATCATAGTACTTGCACAGATTCAGATCATGATTTCATGTTCTGATGCTAAAGACTAGCAAAATCACATGTTTTGAGAAATATAGAACCTCCTTCTTATCTATTTTTTCTTTTGGGAACATATCGATCTTTATAAGTGATATCCCAAAAGTAAAGTCCCACATTCAATCAAAATTTGAACTACATTGGTTTCTTTTGATTTGTATTTGTTTTCTTCTTTCTGATTTGATTTGGGAAAGTTACCTCCCATCATTTGACCATAAAGCTTATAGTCTAAGCTGCCTGACAGGGTGTCGAGCCTGTGCAATAATAATTATCTACTCAAGAAAAATATAAATTTTGTATATAGCGGTGAGCAGGGTCAAATCCACAGGGACTGGGGATAATTCGTTTCTTCTAGAGTTCAGCGCATGGGGGATTTTTGGAAAATATAAAATAACTAATTAACTAACTAATGAAACAACTAATAGAAATAAACAAGAATTGATCAATAACCAATACGATTCTAGCCAAAGGTGCAACTTTTCAGACACGGTCCATTCAACTAATCATCGATGCAAAGATAATTCAATTACTCATTACTAGATTGGTTATAGTTGTCATACACGCGATGAACAACCAGCCTTTCGTTAATTTCTCGATAGTTAATGTACGACCATTAACTATTTCTCTAACCAAGAAATAACCCTAGGTACGACTGCAGGATTTAATTACTTGATTGCATTAATAATTAGAAAAGCCTAACGCTAACCAACAAACATGCTACGAGGGTTTGTTTAAGTTAGATCATACGTTTCCCTAACATGAAACCAATCACGTTAGTCGCCATTGGTATTAATCAATTGAACAATTACGGATTCAATCAATTAATTTGGCATTAGATCATTACGTTAATTCGAATATCGGGCCCTTGACATTCAAATAACATAACAAGCTAAACAACGTATTTCAGTCTCTCCATAGATTCATTATTTGTTCCCACTATAACGGGAACTTGACCTTTACGAACAGAACCTTCTACCTCTACCTCGTTGGTGCTTCTCAATCTTCTATAAATAGTAGATGAGATCTTATCTCTTCCTTTCATTTTGCTTCTTCTAATCTAACGAGATGTATTGCAGAAATGTTCTTACTTATAGCATATACAAAGGTACGAGCCAATAGAATAGATCCTGTTCAAGGTGTACTTATAGCATATATAAATCTCTTGATGTCTCAAATAACAGAACCAATTGACTAGACAAGTTCGGACATGAAGAATAGTTGGTCTAAATGACTTTTGGAAAAAAAATGTCATTAGAAATAGGCTGGATGTGGGATAATTGTCAAATGTTGCTGTATTGAAGAGTCTTATTGCTTACTAAATTACTATTCCACAATCAGGAAAGTGGGAAAAGAGAATAAACTTCTTGATTATGGTTTGAAGTTATGGCCATCTCGATATGAAAAGAAGGTTAAGCCAAGATGCAGATGCAAGTTCAATTTTTTCCCTCTTTGGATACGGAGAATATATAGTTCAGTATCGTTCACACTTCAGTGTCTTTCAATTCACCTTCAACACCCACAATGTAGTTTCCTTTCACCTGCCACTTTTTGGCACTGCTTTTAAAGTTTTCACAAGTTTTTGTAACCTAATCCGTTCATTGACCAAGAAAAATTATCACTGGTCCTTTTTGTTTCTATCTTTTGAAGTTTAACGCAATTTTTAGTCATCCAGTCCTCTTTCGGATGTTGTCATTTCCAAATGCTGGATCAATGGGATTGCTTCAATACTTGCAAATCTTGCAGGATAGAAAATACAAGAAAGTTGTTTAATTTTCCTGTCAAACAAACCTGCACCATGGAAAAAATAACTATTCCTCACTTTTCCATTATCTCAAGAAACGTGTAGAAAATAGATATGCATGCGCTTGACTTGACTAGTCCCCTCTGGGTATATTGGACCAAATTTGACTATTTTGTCATCATTTTAGTTGATATTCCTTTAAATTAAATCTACTAAAGTTCTAACGTCTGAATTTTTTCTCCTATAAAATATGTTATTACTTCATCATTAAAAGGAAAAAACAAGGACAAAACTTTATGGTTGAGTATTCAATTAGTCATCTCACTGTTAGTGCAACACAGGAACAAATTTCAACTTTTTCCATAATGCGAATATATGATATCATAGTACTTGCACAGATTCAGATCATGATTTCATGTTCTGATGCTAAAGACTAGTAAAATCACATGTTTTGAGAAATATTGAACCTCCTTCTTATCTATTTTTTCTTTTGGGAACATATCGATCTTTATAAGTGATATCCCAAAAGTAAAGTCCCACATTCAATCAAAATTTGAACTACATTGGTTTCTTTTGATTTGTATTTGTTTTCTTCTTTCTGATTTGATTTGGGAAAGTTACCTCCCATCATTTGACCATAAAGCTTATAGTCTAAGCTGCCTGACAGGGTGTCGAGCCTGTGCAATAATAATTATCTACTCAAGAAAAATACAAATTTTGTATATAGCGGTGAGCAGGGTCAAATCCACAGGGACTGGGGATAATTCGTTTCTTCTAGAGTTCAGCGCATGGGGGATTTTTGGAAAATATAAAATAACTAATTAACTAACTAATGAAACAACTAATAGAAATAAACAAGATTTGATCAATAACCAATACGATTCTAGCCAAAAGTGCAACTTTTCAGACACGGTCCATTCAACTAATCATCGATGCAAAGATAATTCAATTACTCATTACTAGATTGGTTATAGTTGTCATACACGCGATGAACAACCAGCCTTTCCTTAATTTCTCGATAGTTAATGTACGACCGTTAACTATTTCTCTAACCAAGAAATAACCCTAGGTACGACTGCAGGATTTAATTACTTGATTGCATTAATAATTAGAAAAGCCTAACGCTAACCAACAAACATGCTACGAGGGTTTGTTTAAGTTAGATCATACGTTTCCCTAAAATGAAACCAATCACGTTAGTCGCCATTGGTATTAATCAATTGAACAATTACGGATTCAATTACTTAATTTGGCATTAGATCATTACGTTAATTCGAATATCGGGCCCTTGACATTCAAATAACATAACAAGCATAAGCAATTAAGTCAAGAAATGTACAAATACCAATGAATAAAAGAAATAAATAAAATTAATTCGATCTCTCAGATATTTGGAACCACGCCTTCAAGTTGGCCTTCGACTAGATGAGAAATTTAGTTCATCTACATGGAGGAAATCCCATGCGAAATTGCAGAAGTTATTATTGAAAACAAGCTATGTTCCCCTCGTTCCCTTCGAAGATACGAAAAAGAAGAAAAACAAATAAAATGAAGGAGTTCGACCAAATCCAAAAGAACGAAGTTGTTTCTAATCTAAAACAATTGCCTTACTTCTCTCCGTGGTCCCCGCCGGATAAGGAACAATCAACAACAAAAAGCTTCCAGCACTCCCCGAGAGATTCCTTCCTTTTCGTTTTGTAGTCCTAGTTGGACTCCTAGTATATGTCAACTCTTTATCAGCACCAAGATGGGAGATCCGTTTGTAGCATCTTGTGGAGCCCGGCTTGTAATTACTTTTAGGCACTTCCCACGTGTGGAGTATTTGTCGCAAGAAGATCTCCATTTTTTTGCATTTTTTTGCCCCACTTCCTGAAATTAGGTCCAAATACAAAATAACAATTAAAGCAATATTTGGCAAGGACAAAAGGGAAATTAACAATAAAATAACTAACAATTAACACCCTATCAATTCCCCCCACATCTGAACCATACTTGTTCTCAAGCATGAGAACAGCAACAAGCACCAAAATTTGACAATGGCTATTGCTCCAGCTACAGTATGGCCAAGATACCAAGAAAAACATATATCAAACACCACAAGTCAAGATCCAAGAGGAATCACCCTGGTTAGCTTCTAAACCACCAACTCCCCCAATTTAAGGCAAACTATTCTAAGAAGAAGGAATGGTTGCTCACCACTCATCAGCAAATGGTCTAACTATTAACCAAAATCTCAATATTAAATTCACATGTAGGCAAGCTGACTTTTTCACACACTAAAACAATCCTTGCCTTTTTATCACATTTTTCTATTTTTTCTCTTTTTTTCTTTTTAATAATAACAAAAGACTTAGTCTCTAGCCATTAGAGCCTTTTGAGGCAAACTCCAACATTTGCCAAATGGAGGAGCCCGGTTACTCAGCTCCGATCGCTATAAGACCACGTACTTATAGTGATCACTATTTTTTGACGCGAGAATCGATACTTTAGGTGAAAATCCAGGATTATTCAGTAGTAACCACTAGCGGAACACAGTCAACTCTTATTTATACCCATATAGCACAATAACTAAAGTTAAAACAAACATAACAGCAGCCAACCTCATATTTTCAAACATGGAGAACTAAAGTTAATAACTGGACCAATTCACATAAAAAAATGCCAACAATCATTCCCTATACCTAGACAAGTTAACCAAAAATTAGAGGAGCCAAGCAATTACTGATATTCACCATAGAGATGTCCTTGAACTCAACTACATTAACTTGATACCCTTTTATTATTAAAACTTGGCAAGAGCAGAATTAGAGGCAACAATCTAACATCAAAACTTGGTATTCAAATAAAAGCTGATCACGAATAAAAGAAATAAACGAAAAGGAGATAAATATCAAACTAAAAACAAAGGAAAAACACCTAAAAACCAAAAACTGGAAATACTAGCACCAAAAATGATCCTTCCCACACCTAAATCACACATTGCCCTCAATATGATAAACTAACAGCAAAAGGAAGTAGAAGGGCAACGGTACTTCCCTGAAGTCGTCAAAACAGGGGGCGGGTCGGGTGGGAATTGAGGAACAAGACCCGCATGGTGCATAAGAGCTGCCAAATTCTGCGCCATGTTATGCAAGTTGATGTCAATGTGGGTCACTCGAGTCTCCAGTCTCTCAACTGTCATCCAGAGTTGAAACCAGTTGTCGGCCCCTGGGGTGGAGAAGGCTGGGAAGTTCTAGGTATCCTAGACCTAGAGGAAGATCGTGGCTTCACCATGGTAACTAGCAGGCAACCCAAACAATAAAATGCACAATGCAGGCACCCAAAAGCTATAGAAATGCCCCAACAATACAGCAATGTCAAACAATAAGCACTAGTGGTCCCCTGCTTAGCCAAATGCAATAACAATGCACCCCAAAATCGCAACCGGTGCTCCAATGAACTTAGTAATTGAAATGAAAAAGACAAAATACTCCTACACAAGGCAAATAGTGGCAACCTATTTCAATAAGCAAACGCAAGTGCCATAGGCACCTCCCAATGCAACAAACAAACACAGAAACTAACAAGACACTTCAACCAATGGTGAAATTGAACTCAAGTGATACCAAAAAGGACCCCACAGAGTAGTGAATTCAACCAAATTGAGCAAGTGAAGCTCAACAAATATCACCAATTGAAAACGCAGATGCACTTAGCTGAACCGTCACATACACCCACAAATCAACAAACTGAACAATTGCCCATTTCAACCACAAGGTAAACCATATTCAGACAATGTTTAGCAATGCAAACTGAAGCAACTCAATTCCAGCAGAAGTGCCCTCTATGGAGGCCAACAATGAAAATCCAGCAATGGATAATCCCAACAAGCAAACAATAAGGGAGAATGGAATGGTACCTCCACCGGGGAAAGAGAGGGTGAGAGAGAGAGTATCGTCGGCGGCGTTCGAGTGTCGGTAGTCGCGTGAGGTTGAAGGCAGTGGCGGTTTCGGCTGGGGTACGCGTGGCAGCGGCGGTGCGCGAGAGGGATGACTGAACTCGGTGATTGCGGGTGGTAGCTGGAGGTTGAGAGCGGTGGTCGCACAAGGAGAGAGAGAGACAACGGGCGGCGAGCAGCGGCAGTGAAGAGTGTGCGAGGGAGATGACGGTCGTCGCTGGCAGCGCGCGGTGTTGTGCACTTGGGGCCGGAGGCAGATGGATGCGGTGGCATGCGAGGTGGGTTGCGGCGGAAGGAGGTTCGGCCGAAAGAAGAAAAGAAGGGAAAGAGAAACAAGGCAGTGGGGAAGAAGAGGAACAAAAGAAAAAGAAAAAAAATAAAAGAAAGAAGGAAAGAAAAAGAAAAAAGAAAAAAATAGTTTTTGGGTTTTTTTTCTCTCTTTTTTTTCTGATTGCAAACTTAAATTTCAAAATTCGAATTGTGAGAACCAAAACTGAAGGTGTAAAATAGAAAATGTTTTTATTTTGAATTTTTTAAAATTTTTTAATTTTTTTTTAGGAAATTGAAATTCCAGAATTTGAATTTATATATATATATTTTTTTGGTATTTTTTTATGTTTGGGTTGTCAAATACAGCGTGGGCACGTCAAGGTTATAAAACATTCACTGACCGCAGGAGTCACTAACATGGCGTGGGCACGCCAAGATTGCATTTCCTGTCAATGTCGCGAGATGTTGAGATTTAACCAACATGGCGCGGGCACGCCAAGATTGGTAAATGTTCACTGACCTTTGGAGTCACTGACACCGCGTGGGCACACCATGATTCCTATCCTGACTATAGTGGAGGAAAATATTAAAACCGACTACCACCCAAATGAGAAACGACAAAATGAAAAAATTGAACAACGAAAAACGATAAAACCAATATTTGGGTTGTCTCTCAAAAAGCGCATTTTTTTAACGTATTTGGCTAGACATTGTCATGTTTGTTCAGGGAGGATAAAATCTTGTAGCTCGTTTCAGTGTTTCATCCTCTATATAGTCCTGATCCTGATAGCCCTCGTAAATAGAGTCATCCTTCAGCACACGAGCTACAGTCTTCCATGAACTAGTAGATGGCGCCAAACAGGTCAACGATAACCTAAATTCTCCATTAGCTCCTCTATCACGCGCATTTATTGGTCCAAGATATCTTGCCATCGCCAATCTTAATTTATTCCTGTCATGAAATTCAAAATTTTCTGGTATAATAAAGTCAATCTCACTAACAGGAATTGAAAAATAAGAGTCAGGAGAATATTGATTAAGGAATGAAGGAGATGTCACCGTATTTGGAGATTGTTCACTGGATTCATTCACTTGAACGAGTTGATGTTGGGGTCTCATTTCTTGCACTTCAACTTCCTTTTCAATTGCATCTTTAGATCCATTTTCTTGAGACTCTTGTAGCTCCATGTCACTTGTCAGGATAATTGCACTCTCATCTTCTTCAAGGTCAATGTTGGTTTGTGAGGACAATTTTTCACACATCTTAGAAGCTAATTACGTTATCTTGGATGTCAATAGATGCACTTGATCCGCCATCCCGGATGTCAATATATGCACTTAATCCACTAGGTTACTAATCTCCTGATGAAATTGATATGTATTAGCAACTAGTAATTCAATCATTTTTTCAAGAGACATACTTGACATGGATGATGGTTGTTGAGACTCTTACTGTTGAAAACCCATTGACCTGGTCGCATAATTGAAATTTGAATCAGCCCACCATCCTTGATCATACCCATTTGAATAAGGGTCATACCACGTTTGATATTGAGGTGAACAATCTCCAAAAGTATCGATTGGAGCACTTAGGTCATCTTGAAATGCGAAGTATATGTCGGTTGAATGATCTGAGACAAAATAACTTCCACAATTTGCAACAGCCAATTGATCATTAGAAAAGCATGAGTCTCATAACCCCTTCTAGAAATAAAATCCAGTCTATCACCAAAATACGGAATGTTAGCAGCCATAAACTATATATAAAAAAATAGGAGAAAAAAAGAAAAAAAAAGAAAGAAAACAAGATGAACTCAAAAAGAAATAAATTAATTAGGCACCAGTCCCCGGCAACGGCGCTAAAAATTGACAGGGTGTCGAGCCTATGCAATAATAATTACCTACTCAAGAAAAATACAAATTTTGTATATAGCGGTGAGCAGGGTCGAATCCACAGGGACTGGGGATAATTCGTTTCTTCTAAAGTTCAGCGCATGAGGGATTTTTGGAAAATATAAAATAACTAATTAACTAACTAATGAAACACCTAATAGAAATAAACAATAATTAATCAATAACCAATACGACTCTAGCCAAAGGTGCAACTTTTCAGACACGGTCCATTCAACTGATCATTGATGCAAAGATAATTCAATTACTCATTACTAGATTGGTTATAATTGTCATACACGCGATGAACAACCAGCATTTCCTTAATTTCTCGATAGTTAAGGTATGACCGTTAACTATTTCTCTAACCAAGAAATAACCCTAGGTACGACCGTAGGATTTAATTACTCGATTGCATTAATAATTAGAAAAGCCTAACCTTAACGAACAAGCATGCTATGAGGGTTTGTTTAAGTTAGATCATACGTTTCCCTAACATGAAACCAATCACGCTAGTTGCCACTGGTATTAATCAATTGAACAATTATGGATTCAATCAATTAATTTGGCATTAGATCATTAGGTTAATTCGAATATCGGACCCTTGACATTCAAATAACATAACAAGCATAACCAATTAAATCAGGAAACATACAAATACCAATGAATAAAAGAAATAAATAAAATTAATTCGATCTCACAGATATTTGGAACCACGCCTTCAAGTTGGCCTTCGACTAGATAAGAAACTTAGTTCATCTACATGGAGGAAATCACATGCGAAATTGCAAAATTTATTAACGAAAACAAGCTATATTCCCCTCGTTCCCTTTGAAGAGACGGAAAAGAAGAAAAATAAATAAAATGAAGGAGTTCGACCAAATCCAAAAGAACGAAGTTGTTTCTAATCTAAAACAATTGCCTTACTTCTCTCCGTGGTCCCCGCCGGATAAGGAACAATCAACAACAAAAAGCTTCCAGCACTCCCCGAGAGATTCCTTTTCCTTTTCGTTTTGGAAATCAATCAAGATTTGGCAATCAATCAGGATATCAATCAAGATTTGGAAATCAATCAAGATTTGGAAACCATTCAAGGCAAGGCTGCCTCTTTTTTTTTTTTCCTTCTTTCTTCCTTTTTTTGTTTTTCTAACTTGCCAATTCAAGAAAATAAGGTAGTCGCACTTCAAGATTCAAAAGGATGATTTTTAGGGTTTTCAAAGTATCAAGATTTTTTTTTTCAAGAACCCACTATGCAATCCAAGAATTTCAAGAAATTACCAAATCAACTACAAGAAACAAACACAAGGTAAAAAAATGTAAAAAAAAAAAAAATTTTGGATGAATAGTACTGCTACAGTAGCGTCGGATGAACAATACTGCTACAGTCATGAATAGTGCCGATGAATAGTACCATCGTGAACAGTTCGATTTTTTTTTTTTTTTTGCTTTTTGCTTTTGACGACTCAACACAAGGTTACGACTTCACTTGGAAGAAATTTAATGGGAGTTAAACCCTTGAAAAACCTATTTTCAAGAACGTAATCACACCAAAAAATTTCAACCTCGATCAATCACAGGATATGTTAGATTCAAGTGATAAAATCAAGAGAACAAGAATCAAAATTTATTTTTTTGTTTCTTTTAAATCAAAAGGCGGCTAGGGTTTTGGTAGAAAAATAAATAGAAGAAAAAAAAGAAAAGAAAAGGATATTAACCTGAATCAAGAGCCGAACCTCTGATACCAGATGATACGAACTCGACCCAACAAGAACCTGTCTTGAAGAACCAAGTCGATCAGGCAGCGGAAGGATCTATCTTGATCAGGCTATGGAACAATAACTACCTTGCCAGACCTAAAGAGAACCCGTCTCTCAAAACCTAGTGGATTGGTTATTGGCTTGAAAGAACAAGATGATGTGATCATCTTGCCTTGAACACCACAAGTATCCAACCTAAATACTTGATACTGTTCAAGAAGAAACGTAAGTTCCATCAAGGAACTCCATAAAAGGAGACAACTCTCTTTTTATTAATTCATCTTCAATCTCCCTCAGTAGTTAAATAAAGTTGGCTATTTATAGCCTTACAAGACTCAAAACCCTAATCTAAATTGGAAACAATACAAGCTTCTTTATTTGACTTGACACAACTTCCTAAATAAATTTGAAAGTAATTAACTACTTTTCTAAAACTCTAATTCAATTAGAATAGGAAACTAACTGACTCAATTGGCTTAACTATGGTCAACATGACCTTAGCCTTTATTTCCTTTAATAACTCAAGACTAACTAACAAGTATTGCTGAAAACTTACTTAAATAAATAACAAGAAATAAGCATGACAAATCTTCAATGATTCTTGAACCCGATTGCACAATCAACCATCAATTGAATTTTCTTGAATTTGAAGGGAATCCAAATCTTCATGTTCTCATCAGGTGGTCGAGGTCGTGGTCGAAGTCGTGGGCGAGGGACTAGACAGGCCCAACCTCAAAGGGATGACTAGAGATCCACAACTGGACCGACCCAAGGCCAGAAAAATATTGAGGGTAATCAAGTGGCTACTGCCATTAATAGGATGACTGATATCCTAGAGCGCTTAGCTGATAGACAAGGTCTTGGACCGCTTAATCAACCTGGGGGTCAGGAAAGAGGAGAGGATAGAGCCTTAGAGAGGTTCTTAAAGTTCAATCCACCTAAGTTTCTTGGAGAACCTGATCCTGAAATAGCGGAGAATTGGTTAGAGAGGATGACCAACATATTCGCTGCTCTAGACTACTCTAAAGATAGGCGAGTGAATTTTGCTACCTTTCAATTTGAGGGAGTAGCCCGTGCTTGGTGGGATCTGATAAAAGGAAAATGGGAAAGAACTCAAACCCCTTGGAGTTGGGAGAATTTCACGAGGGAATTTAATAAAAAGTTTCTTCCACCCTTGATTCAAGAAAAGAGAGAGGATGAATTTATCAAATTAAAACAAGGGACCCTTAGCGTGGCAGAGTATGAAGGGAAATTCACTAAACTTTCTAAGTACACTCCTGAACTGGTAGTCAATGAACGAAAGAGGATTAGACGGTTTGTACAGGGGTTTAATGTGGAAATTCAGGGGGGTTTGGCCGCAACCCAAATTTCTACTTTTACTGGGGCTTTAGAAAAGACGCAAAGGGTTGAAAGTGCAAGACTGCAAGTGAGGGACTTTCACAATAGAAAGAGGAATTTTTCTATCTCTGCGTCTGGGCAGGCTAGTAAAAGTGCACACCCTTCCAAGATGGGAAGAGGAATGGGAGGAATAAGGGCCACTGGAGCTTCTAGGGAAGTTTTATCCAGAGGAGGTCGCAGTGGACCGGCTCAGGCTAGAGGGGCGCCTTCTACTGGTTTGGCTGTGACTCCTCAAGTTACTTGTGGATACTGTGGTAAATCTAACCACTTTGAGAGTGACTGCTGGAGGAAGTTAGGGAAATGCCTCTGTTGCGGGAGTACTGATCACCAACTCGCAAGTTGTCCAAAGGCACCAAAGTTGGGAGGTAATCCTCAGAGACCAGAAAAGTCAACTTCTAAGCAGACCAGTGCCGGAGGAAATCGACCGAAAGTATCGGCTAGAGTTTATGCCCTGGACTATCAGCAGGTTCCTGAGGCGACTGAAGTGGTTGAAGGTACAATTCCAATCTTTCATCGCTTAGCTAGGGTTTTAATTGATCCGAGTGCAACACATTCTTTTGTAAATCCTAACTTTATGAGTGGGATAGACTTGAAACCAATTAAGTTACCGTATAACTTGGAAGTTAAAACACCTACTGGAGATCAAAGTTTAATTGCTAACTTCGTATATAGAGATTGTGAAGTCTATGTCGGGAAACGAAAACTATTGGCCGACTTGGTAGGTTTAGCAATTAAGGGATATGATGTGATTTTAGAAATGGATTGGCTAGCCCGTTATAATGCCCAGTTGAATTGTAGGACGAAAATTGTAGAATTGTGTATTCCAAGGGAGGCAACCCTGAGGCTGGATGTAAGGAGTAAATTAGCTTCATCTGCACTTATTTCAGGAATTCGGGTTAGAAAATTATTAAGTAAAGGAACTCAAGGGTATTTGACTTTTCTTATTAACACCCCTAGTGATAAGGTGAATTTGGAGGGCATGCATGTAGTGAAAGACTTTTCAGATGTTTTTCCCGAAGAGTTAGAGTCTCTACCTCCAGAACGGGAAATAGCTTTTAAGATTGATGTAACTCCGGGAGTGACACCGATCTCTAAGACGCCATATCGGATGGCTCCAGCGGAATTGAAGGAGTTGAAATTGCAACTGCATGACTTGCTGGAAAGGGGTTTTATAAAAGAGAGTGATTCTCCGTGAGGAGCCCCAGTTTTGTTCGTTAAGAAAAAGGACGGGAGTTTGAGACTATGTATAGACTATAGAAGCTTGAATGAGGTCACTATTAAGAATAAGTACCCATTGCCCCACATTGATGGATTATTTGACCAATTGCAAGGGGCTGTAGTATTCTCGAAGTTGGATTTGAGACAGGGTTATTATCAGTTGAGAATTTTGGAGAAGTACATACCCAAGACTGTTTTAACTCGAGATATGGGCATTTTGAATTTGCCGTGATGCCGTTTGGGTTAACGAATGCACCTGCTGCTTTCATGGATCTAATGCATAGAGTTTTTAAGCCTTATCTACATCAATTTGTAGTGGTCTTCATTGATGACATTTTAGTGTATTCTAAGAATGTGAAAGATCATGAGAAACATTTGAGAATTATTTTACAAACCCTGAGAGAACACCAGTTATATGCTAAGTTTAGTAAGTGTGAGTTTTGGTTAAAAGAAGTGACTTTCTTGGGACACATAATTTCTAAGGATGGGATTAAAGTGGATCCAGCTAAAGTTGAAACTGTTTCGAAATGGAAACGATCGAAAAACCCTACCGAGGTTTGGAGTTTTATTGGATTAGTGGGGTATTACCGGAGATTCATCCAAAGTTTTTCAAAAATTGCTGGACCCATGACTGAGTTGACCAAGAAAAATGGGAAGTTTATTTGGAGTCCTAAGTACGAAGAGAGTTTCCAGGAATTGAAAAGACGTTTAACCAAAGCCCCAGTGTTAGCTCTACCCAATGGGAATACAGATGCATCTAGGGAAGGATTGTGATACGTTTTAATGCAAAATGACAAAGTGATAGCATATGCCTCTAGGAAATTGAAATCGCATGAAGGGAATTACCCGACTCATGACTTGGAGTTAGCGGTTGTGGTCTTTGCTTTGAAGAAATGGAGACATTATCTGTACGGATTGACATTTGAAGTTTTTACAGACCACAAAGGCCTTAAGTACTTATTTTTTCAAAAGAACTGAATTTGAGGCAGCGTAGATGGATGGAACTTTTGGAAGACTATGACTACACGATCATGTACCATCCAGGAAAGGCTAATGTAGTGACCGTTGCTTTGAGTCGTCAAGTGCAAATGGCGGGGTTGATGATTAAGGAACTTCATTTGTTGGAAACGGTTAGCTATTGGAATCCTCGACTGAAACCGAGGAAAGTAATTTTGGGAAATATTGTAGTGAATTCCACCTTATTGGAACGTATCAAGGGATCTCAAGAAAAGGACACTGAAGTGCAGAAATGGTCGGAAAAAGTTGGAAAAGGAGAAAAGTCGGATTTTAACCTGGGATCGAATGGTATTTTGAAGTTTCGGAATCGGATAGTGGTGCCAAACGATGAGGAACTTAAGAAGGAGATTTTAGAAGAGGCACACCGATCGAAATTTACGGTACATTCTGGAGGGAATAAAATATACCAAAATTTAAAGAGTCTGTATTGGTGGGAGAATATGAAAAGAGAAATTGCCCAATTTGTTCAGACTTGCTTGGGTTGTCAACAGGTTAAGACTGAGCATCAGAGACCATCGGGACATTTACAACCTTTAGAGATACCTGAATGGAAACGGGAAAACATTACTATGGATTTTGTATCGGGTTTACTTAGGACACAAAGAGGCCATGATGCTATTTGGGTAAAAGTAGATAGATTGACCAAATCGACTCATTTTCTGCCGATTAATATGAAGTACCCATTGGAGAATCTAGCTAAGTTGTACATGGATGAAATCATCAGGTTACATGGAATTCCTGTGAGTATCGTGTCTGATAGAGACCCGAAATTCATATCAAGGTTTTGGCAAAAGATACAAGAGGTGTTAGGGACTAAATTGAATTTTAGTACCACTTATCATCCTCAGACCGATGGAAAATCTGAGAGGACAATCCAAACTCCTGAGGATATGTTGAGAACTTGTGTTTTGGATTTTGGGGAAAGTTGGAGTAAGTTTTTTACTATGGTGGAATTTGCCTATAATAATAGTTTTCACTCCTCTATACAAATGGCTCCGTATGAAGCGCTTTATGGTCGGAAATGTAGGTCTCCGATCTGTTGGGATGAAATAGGTGAACGGAAGATCTTAGACCCGACCACAGTGCCCTGGATTGAGGAAGCGAATGAGAAGGTAAAATTGGTACGTCAAAGGATTCAAACCGCGCAGAGTCGTCAGAAGAGTTATGCAGATAATAGGAGGAAGGATTTGGAATTTTCGGTTGGAGATTTAGTGTTTCTTAAAATCACACCGCTGAAAGCGAGCTTGATGTCTGGGAAAGGAAAGAAGTTACAACCGAGATATGTAGGACCTTATAAGATTATCCAACATGTGGGGAATGTGACATACAAGTTGGAGTTGCCGCCGAGTTTATCCCGAATTTATAATGTGTTCCATGTATCTATGCTTAAGAAGTACCATCCAAACCCTTCTCACATTTTGCAACCGGAGAGTATTGAAATTGATGAAACCCTGACCTATGAGGAGAAACCGGTTAAACTTCTGGATAGGAAGGTGAAGGAATTGAGGAATAAACAGATACCATTAGTAAAAGTCCTCTGGAAGAACCATGGGTTGGAGGAAGCAACTTGGGAGGTCGAGGAAGCAATTCGAGAAAAGTATTCAGGCCTGTTCACCAATCAAGGTAAATTTCAAGGACGAAATTTTTCTTAAGGGGGAGAGGATGTGAGGACTTGTAAAAATTATTATTTTTCGACTCCTATTTTTGCTTATTTAATTATTTATCTGAATATTTGCTCCGATTATCATTTTCTAACATTATTAGACTTAAATACATGGAATTATGACTTCATTATATTTTTAAAACGACTCGTTTCAAAAATTAATTTTTGGAAACTTGATTAATGAAAATAGTGAAAACGTGTTTGAAAATTTTAACCAATTGGGAGTACAATAAGTTCGAAAAATTGGAGACATATACAATGGTGCTAAAATAGGTAATTTTATATTTAAGTACTCAAGTGATAGTTAGTGATACGATCGTTATAAGAATTTCTCGAATGTTTCACTCTATCACGCCTAAATTGGAAATACGCGTTTTCACGTGCGCGATTAATTGAGAGACTTTAGACCATTATTTTGGGACTATTAAGAGTGAATAATAATATGAATATAAGTGTATTGGAGGTTTAGTGCACTAGTGAAATAAACTCGAGAGGAATCGAGCCCAAAATGCGCGCGTACATGCGCGAGAGAGAGTTGACTTTCAGGTGAATTGTGGCCACACATTTAAGCTTACTTTAGAAGCTTTATTTCAGCACTACACACTCTCTCTTTCCCTCTCACTTTGGCTGAACCATCAGTTGCAAAAACAACTCAAAGTTTCTCAAATTTTCATCTCCAAATCTTGCACAAACCTTCACTAAATTCAACCAAAATTGAACTACACTTAGCTTAATACTTGGAGATCACATTAAGCTACAAAGGAGAGCTGCAAACCACGGTTTTTTTGGCCAAGGGAAGGACCGAAATTTCTGCTTAGCTCATCAACAAACGTAAGTAATGATCAACCACTTAATTCTTGATTTATGGAAGATAGATTACACTCATGAGCTCTTGGATTCTCATGGGTAGTTTTAAATTGATAGAAAATTTTGAATGTGGGCTCTATGAACTTTCACTCTTGGGTTGATGGCTGATATGATGTTTGATGATGGATTTAATGTTGATTTAGTGTTCAAATTGGTAGATTAATGGTGCATAGCTAGTATAAACTTCAAGGAATGCATGGATGAAAAATTTCCAATTCTGTCCCTGTTATGATCGTGCCTCTTTATGCGGAATTTTGAGGTTTTAATGGCTTTGATATGATGTTTATATGTTGTATAGATGATGTATAAAGTTTCATCGAAAAATATTGAGGTTTGGTTGGTCAAATGGATTAATCTCACGAAACTAGCAAATCTGGAAAAATTTTCCCGTAATGCTCAGACAGCCTTCTTGTTTTGGCCATAACTCTGTGCTCCAATGTCGAAATCAAGTGCCATCAGTGGCATTTGAAACTAGATATTTCCAGCTTTCCAACGGTATAAAATGCAACCCCTAATTCCACCTGAGTACCCCGTACCAACCGTTTAAAGATGACTGTCCTGTTTCTCTGTTTTCCTAGAACGAAGTTCAGAAGCTACAACTTGAGGCTTGAATTTGAACTAGTTGTGAGCTGAATTTCAAAATGATTTCTTCTGTGAAATTATAGTTTTATGAATGTATTTTCCAACGCCACCAACCATCTTAATTCCGAGTTGAATTGAGTGATTTGTAATCAAAATACGAAACCTGCCCTGTTCTTGAAAACCCTAAATTTTGGACAGAATTGATGCTAGACTTGGTGTGGACTTGCCAATTGAATTTTCTGGAGTTAAAACACTTATCAAATATACCATGAATGTTCCTTAGGCTTATCCTACACAAATGAACCATGTTTGAAGGATTTTCCTTGGCCAAATGATTGGAATGGAAAAGAAAAAGCTCAAGGCAGATTTGCCTTAGGATTTTTCGAAATTTTGGTTGTTTGGTTGACTACCTTTCCGAAGTTATTTCTCCATGAAATTTGGTAGAGGGACAACCCTTATATGGTAGTATTATACTGCTAATTATGGTGTTATTCCGAGGCCGTTTCATGGCTCAAATAAATTACCAAAGTTCATGACTCGAGTTTGGAAAATCTTTATTTCACAAGGAAATTTTGGTAACTTTGAGTTGCCGTATCTTAGTGCTCAAAACTCCGTTTTTCGTTCCGCTTGTTTTGTTGTAAACTTGGATTGTAACTCTAGTAGAGTTCCAAATTTCAAAGATTAATTCCAATCAAGTGAATTTTGCCGAAATTTCAAAGTTGGCCAAAAACCAACCTAAATCTGCCTTATGAACCAAAATAGCGACTTTGAGCTCATTTTTGAAAGTTTTCCATTTGGAATCTTAAAAAAGTGTATTCTAAGAACTTTTAGTACCTTGGAAGAAGTTTCCAACGGTACCAAGTTTTCCAATTTTCGACATGCGAAATGTGAGATACGATTTTTTCAAAATATCATATCAAAAACTGAAATTTTCCGCACTTCAAGGAAATGAAGTTTTTTTTCAAGTACTCCTTATTCCTTCGATAGTACTTGAACGTTTATACTTGATTTCCAAGACAAAAGACTCGATTGCTCTTATACTTTAAGAAACTCCACTTGAATCTCGATTTACGAGTAATTGAGGTTCATTATCATGAAATTTTTCCTAGATTGTACTCGTGCACGATTTTCCTTGATAATTGGGATGTGTGAATGATAATTCACTATTATTTGCTCAGGCGCACACGACGACCTTCAAGAGGATCTCACAGTGAACGCCTAAAACTCCGAGGGACATTTCTTCCTCATTTCTTATATTGGTGAGTGTCAAGCGTGTGAATTATGTGAAATATCTGCAAATTGATAAGTGTTATATAAATTTGGACTTTTAAACCTTTGAGTCGAGTGTGTACTTTATCACACTCGTCCTCATTTAAACGAAGTGAACTTGAGTTAGTAAAGTGAAGTGCTTACTTGTTTAAATAATTGGTTAAGTGAATATATGTGAAGTGCTTAAGTGATTATTTATGCTGTGATTGCATAAGTCGTTGGAGTGAACCTCCTCGATACAAAAGTGTAAAAGTGGGGGACGCCCAAACTCTCTTATTGGCTAGCCTTGGACTCGAGCCAGCAGGGGTTTGGTTGAACTCCTCAGTGAACCATGAGATTTCATAAGCTCGACCTATTGAGAGATCTTGCTTGGCATACTCGCTGAAATATCGCCTCATAAATGTATTGCGGGCCCGATGTGGTATGTAAGGTTGAGAAGGGGAAGTGTAAGTGATGTTTCTATGGATTAAACCTACCCGGTTGACGGAGTGTCAACGCGTGGAGGTTCATGATCGTGCAAGTGGAAAATATCTCCTGAGAGCTCCCATATCCTTGAATTGTTTCTGTTTACTTTTCAGTAAAGTGCTCTTTATTGAATGGTTATTGTTGTAAATTGATTAATTTGGGGGTGTTACTTGAACTATGTGCCTGTATGTGTGTTCTTGGCCTCACGAGCGTTTTGCTCACTCTGTAGATTTGTTTTCTTTAACAGGATTTGTGCTTGGAGTGAGATTCGGAGGAATTTCTCTTTTGTGTGCTCATGTAATAGGGTTCCAACTCTTTTGTCTAGACTTTTGGGATATTGTATATTTTTGGGCTGTATTATGGAAACCCGATGTAAGGATTGGACGATTGTTACATTTCGTTAAACTTGAATGCTTCCGTACTAATTGTATTTATCTTTTATGGTTGTTGATTTCTGGCACCGTTATAAGTTTGAATGGTGTTTACTTGAGTCCTGGCGAGAGTTGGGCAGGCGTCCTGCGGATACCTTTTGGTTCGCCTTAGGGAGAAGTGGGGGCGTCACAGTAACTCCACCAATGCCACCTCCCGCCACCCCTCTCCTCCCTTTCCCCTTCTCATCCCCTCTGCCCCGCCACCCCCCTCTGCGCCTTCGCCCTTTGCCCCGCCACCTCCTCTGCCCCGCCTTCCCCCTCCCCCACCCGTGCAAAAGCTCCCCCTCCCTCTCCCTCTGCCCGCAACCCCCTTCCCCCACCAACGCAAAAGCTCCCCCGCCACCCTTATGCCCTCAACCCCCCTCCCCCACACCTGCAAAAGCTCCCCCGCCACCCCTCCCTCTCCCTCTCCCGCCACCCCTACAAAAGCTTCCTCGCCACCCCTCCCTCTCGCTCTCCCTCTACCGCCACCTGAGTTTTGCAGCAACAGAAATGATTTTTTTTTCCAATGTTCCATCTCCCTCTCCTCTCCTTATCTTGCCGGTAGAATAAGCAGCAACAGCCGAGTGTAATTTTTAATTTTTTTTTTTTTGCAATTTTCCTTCTCCCCAAGCTGCGGGAGGGGGAAGGTGGTGGGAAAAGATAGGGGGAAAGAGGGGAGGGGGAAGGGAGAAAGAAAAAAAAAAGAAAAAAGAGATTTTGGAAACCAATATATCGGTCAAAGGGGGAGGGAAGGGAGAGAAAAAAAAAAAAAGGAAGGCCGGCAAAAGTTGGCCGGAATAGTTACCGGCGGCGGAAGCGGTGGTGGAGGTGGTGGCCGGTTGGGTGGGGAGGAAAAAGAAGAAAAGTTGAAACGAAAGTTTTTTGTGTATTATTTTGAAGTGTGTAAGTAAAAAACTTTGATAAGTTTTTTGGGATTTCTGTAGCAAAAGTTGTTAAAAAACTAGTAGCTAAAAAACTTGGCCAAAAATTTCACTTCCAAACAAGCCCTAAATTTTGAGTCTAAACTGTCGTATTTTTAAAATCCCATTTAGGCCTCTTTTTACTTATTTTTGTAAAATGAAAAACAAATTTTTTTGTAAAAGCCTTTTTGTTATGAAAAATGAGACACGACAACGAGAAGTTTGGATTTATCGATAAATGGTGAGGGAGTGATTGTTCGTTGAGAAGGTTCATTTTATTATTTGGCCAAATTTCAGAGACGGACTAGCAGTTTAGTCAAACACTTGGGCCAGTAAATATAATTAACCCTTATATTTTTCCAAATCGGGTGACTCGGCTCACATGACTCCAGTGGTAAAAGGTATTTAAGAAAATCAGGAAAACTGTTATTTAATGCCATTAAGACAATTATTTCCCCAACAGCCAGCTGTACTTGTATGCTAATATTATAAGATGAAAAAGGATTCCATCTGAAATTCGAGAATCAGTATTGGTGTTTTGATCGGCGAAGCCTTGGCTTTGGTCTCCTCTCCACTGTCTCAGATGGCTTCCTGCAACACCGTTTTCCTATTCTCTATTTTTCTTGCCCTAATTTTCCTTCAGAGCACTGCAGATGATGTTGGGAGTGTTGTCGATGATTTCTCCAAGGATGGCTCTGATTTGTCAGCTGAATTGGCTCTACTCAAATCCAGGATTGATGCTCTTGGTTAGTACTAAAGTTCTGGCTTAAGCTAGTGCTTTGTTTTTTCTTGTTGCTCTATATTTAGAATTTGTTTTCATTTGAGAGCTCTGGTATGGAAAATTATCACTAATCATTGACATTTGTAGCCTGTTTAGTAGGTCTGCAGGAAAATTTGTATGTCAAGAGGGTTGACAATTATGCATTTACTGTTTTCTTTTTTTTTTTTTGTGAAATTTCTAACTAAGAGGTGGGATAATGGAAAGGATGATGTTTTCTGGGCCGTCAATGTCCAACTAATAAATCCCAAAGAAGATCATAGATTTATGCTGAATAATTGAGGTTTCTCGTAGGTCAAGGAATAAGTGTGAAAATCTCAGGGAGTTCTGACCATTTAGGGTCTGTTTCTTTCGACTAAAAATGTTTCCGGGAAATGTTTCATCCCTTTGTTTAGTTCGTTTTAAGCCATTGAAAATAACTTACACTGAAGAAATATTTTACATAAGTGGGTGTAAAACAACTTCAGCATTAAACCTACGGAAGTTATATTCCACTCACTCACCCCGTCTGGCGGCCTTTGTCTTGTTGGAAAGAGGTTGATAAGAATTGAGAAACATTATCTAGACATAGTCAAGTTCTTAAGGAAACTCCTTCCCAAAGTTCATCGGCAACATTGCAGGCAATCATTTCCTCCCCTTTTCATTGTGAGCCTTTCTTTTCATACCCACTCAATCCAACCTATCACATATCCATGCTACATCTTCATGGAAGACATGCAAAAATGAATTATACCTGTGGAAATAAGGAAGTTCTGGAGAGGAAAAGGTGGAGATTGTTGGTAGAGGAGGGAGAAGAAAACTTGGAGAATTTTTTTTTTAGAAGGGAGAAGGATTTTTGAGATTTGCCACAAAGGAGAGGAATAAATATTGCTACCAAATATGCTTTTGAAAATTTGGATTTGTGGTGAGATATTTATATCTTTGAATAATTTTATCATCATCTTTAATTTTTTACCAATGATTATGGTTGATTTGAAAAGGAATCCTGGTTCCTCATGTGGCTGTTGCTATATATATATATATATATATATATATATATATATATATTTTGTACTTGATCTGAGAACGATGGTAGGGGTGGTGTAGATGTGGTGGAGGGTGGTTGTGGTGTATGGTGTGTAGATGATACTCAGGAGAGTGGTGTGATTGAGGTGGTAGATATGGGTTTGAACAGCTCTTGAGGGTATGGAGTTAATGGATTTATGATTCATGAAAACATTGATTTTCCAACAGTAACCAAACACCTGAAAACGACCAACAAATTAAATACTTCCCTGATACTGTCTTCCACTGAAATTATTTTTCCAAGGAAAAGATTTTATCTCCAATTAAATGGACTATGGCCCTGTTAATTTTCACTGGAGGGATGGCTAAAGATGAGGTTGTTGAAGTGATAATTAATTGGGCCCTACAGAAGGCACCTTTCACAGGGTTTTTCTGAGATGCACCTAGTTGGAATGGAGTATTCAATTGGTAAATTAGAATGGAACAGATGGGCTCAGGTTACATGCACCTTATGAAGAATGTTGGTGGTGAGGAAATAAACCATTTTGCTATAAGTACTTTAATTTATCGAAATTTTCTTCTCTCTCCGAGTGAAAATACTATCCACCTTTTAGTGCTTGAAACAACAGACTGAAGTCCTCCTTTTGCCTGTAGGAGGTTATGCTATATCGAGGGGCTCCAATAAAGTTGATCTTTTAACATTTTGGATGCATGGATGCTTAAAGTTTGTCTCAAGAAATTTCCCAATCCTATAGGGACATTATTTTGGATTTTGTTTTCTGGCTGTCAAATCAGCTGGCTTTATAGTCTTATAAGTCACCTATCCATAGGTCTCTATGGCCTACGGTTAGAAGGTTGAAAAGGAAAAACATGAGAGAAAGAATTGCTTGAAAAGGAAAACTTTGTACAGACCGTGTTCATACTGACATCATAATAAGGGGAACAATGTTTATAACTAGAGATCACTCTAAACATGAAGCTAGTAACGTTTCTAGTCATTTTCCAACAAACATGATCTTTGACTGTGGTATGTGTGAATTACGTCATTCCTGGTGATATTCTAACTTGTTTAGCTAATTAATATCTTTTGTTACTTTTGGCTGTGTAATTTTTCTTCTTGTTTACTGCACCAGAATTACTTTTTGAGTACAGTTTTCTATGGGAGCACTGACTTACTATATTATGGTTGAATATTTTAGCTCTTGAGTTGGGAGTAATTTCTGGGAAAAGTAAAAGCTTTGCAAAAAGTGAATTCTTTTTGTTGCTTTCATTCCCCACCCCTTTGGAATATCTATATTAAGAGGAGAGGTGGTAAAGGATGACATGATCAGACTCCAAAAAGCCGAGTTGTGTTTTTCTCTGGAATCTCTATATTGGTGTGGTCAGACTCTGAAAAGCCAAGTTGTATTTTCCTCCTTTGGAATCTCTATATTAAGAGGAGAGGTGATAGAGGATGACGTGGTCAGACTCCGAAAAGTTGAGTTGTATTTTCCTTCTTGGACTTTTTCCCCTTTTTTTTTTGGGCCGGGGGGGGGGGGGAGGGTTGGGATTGATGGTCTTAAAGTTTACTTACTGGAGATAGTGTGATTATCAAATTCTCAGGCTGTTGCTCCTGCGTCGACACTTGAAGTTCCAAGTTATTGAAGATCAGAAATGGAAATTTAAAGTTATTCTCAAATCTGATTCTATGAACTGAAACTTTTCATGGCTTATATAGTGCTTTACAAGGTTTCACGCTTTATATTTCTTGAGATGATAGTGGGTTGAGGGGGGAATATGTACCAGCCAAACCTTTTCAGAGCACACTATAGGCTAGTCATTCACCTAGGAGGGAATATGTAATGGCCAAACAATTTCAGGGCAGAAATTAGGCTAGTCATTCACCTAGTTCTGATTAGGGCTCAAAACTTGACAGTAATAAGTACCAAAATTGCATATTAACGTTAACTAATACTCTTTTAAATGACAGTACTATAAGAAGTCCATAGGATCCTATGATAGAGAAGATAAAATACAAGATCTTCACATCTTGCTTCAACATAAAATCAGAAAAGATCTTCTCTGTTTTCTGCAAATTAAAACCCAAAACGTACTGCTTTGCTTTATCTCTTCTCTTCCTCAATTATCTCAAAAGTTTTCAACTCTCTGCTTCCTTAACAACACACTCATATAGCAGCCACATCTCCCTCCCATTTCCATTAATTGGAAAAGTTAACTTTGTCACTCCCTCACACTACTAGTGTCATATTTTGCCTCCCTTGTAGTTTCTAGCTTTAGTTCTTTTCAGCTATAAAAGAGAATATCTATTGCTTACACCATTGGAATTCCCTCAGGTTTATTTGTCTTAACCCATTTTGAGTAGTTAAATTATGCTGATCAGATCTTGTATTCATTTCTTTGAAATCAATTCTTCTGGTATTTCCTTCTTATCAGTGCTGATAATTATTAATGTAAATGGTTATACATGTCTTATCTTCCTAGCATCATTGGATATTTAACGGTAGTAGCTTGGATATTTGATGGTAGAGTTACTTTAATAAGTAGTTATTGAATAATTGTTTTCCAAAAGCTCCTAAGATTTGTATCTACATGCAAAGAAACCCTTACTTCAATAAAGACTAGTAATGGTAATAGTCACTTTAATGCTTATGAACTTAAATTGGTAAAAAGTAACAATTTCCACTGGTCACACTATTAATATTTCTAGCACATAACTTTTAGGTGTTCTGCAGAATATGGGTGCTAAAGGAATAGATTCTTGATGTGTTATTGGTATTCCTGAATCTTTCAAGATATTCTGTTATCTAAGTGAAAATACAATTCCTATTTCTTCCAAGACACGATGTCAAAACATGCATCTTGCTTTGACAGTAATCTGATTTTGCTATACTATTAGGATTCTTGGTAAGCGTAATGACCTGTTCTATGACCCCAAAAACGGAAAGAAAGATCTTGAGATATTCTCCTAATCTGAGCATTGTAGTGGATTTTATTTTCCTGTTGTCAAACCAGTTGTTTTTGTAGTTTTTGAATTCTACTGGTGTGGAGTATCCTATTCTCCATGTCAATCTAGAAGGTACTGAAGGAAAAGCTCAAGCACAAAAATTTTTGAAGCTCATAATCTTAATATGGCTTAGGCACTTGTTGTTGCTGAAACGTAATAGTTGATGTGATCATGGTTAGGGAAAAAAAGATCTTGAGATATTCTCCTAATCCTAGGATTGTAGTGGATTTTAAAGATGGCTATGCTAATGATTCTAGTAACTTTTTGTGCAACTTTCCAAGAAATGTAATATTTGATGTGATGTGTGATACTCTCTATTAATGGTTTATTTATTGGCCTAATAGCATGAGATTATGTTCTTTTAAACATCCATACATGGCAAATAGTTAAGTTGATACTGCAACATGGTAATCTAAGAACTCTTCAAATCTCAGCGTAAAACTGATTATGCTTCCAGTGTTGGATATGTCCTGCAGAGTTTATGCATGTTATGCTAGTTTGTTAACTATGTCTTGCCTCCACAAAAATTTTTTTTGGGGGGAACATTGGTATTCTCAAATATCTAAATTTTTTGAAAAGTTGATTCTGTTAGTAGCTTGACTTCTTTTCATCAATTGTTCTTTGGAGTTGAGATGTAGATTCATCTTTTTGGTTATGTGCAATATGATGGATGAAATGTTTAGTTGCTTTAGCATAGCTTGATAATTTGGCTTTTACATCTGCAGAGTTCCATATCAAGGAGAAGAATGAAGAGTTGAAAGCGAAGGATGATGCAATTTCTGAGCTGGAGAAGAAGATTAAAGAGAAATCTGATAGCATTTCTTCATTGCAGAGTGAGATAGTGTCTCTGCAGGTGAATAATTGATTCCTTTTAATCTTGCATGTGTGTTTTCATTTTTTTTAAAATAAAAACTTGAAGATTTGGGAAAAATTTATTGTTGCAATAACCATGTTTCTTGTTATTGGTTAGAAAAAAGGAACTCTAGATGCTGAGGAAGTGGTCAACAAGGCTCATGCACGAGCTGCTGAACTAGAGAAAATGGTGGAGAAACTTAAAATGGAGATTGATCTGAAAAATAAGGAAAAAGAGGCATTAGAAGCTCAGGTGAATGAAAAGGAAAAGAAGGCACTTAACTTAAATTCAGAATTTGAGAATGTGAGTTTTAATTAGATTGTTGCTGAAACTACTTTGCATGTTTTCATTCATGCCTTGTATGCAGAAGAAAAATCCCTTCATGGTACTGTTTCTATGATCATGCATTTTTCTGTGGTGTGTGCTGCACGTCGATAATTATCTGGAAACATCATGGGTATAGGGATGGGTGAGATATGTCTTAATAAAACTTCTTTAAGTACTGCAGTTTAAGACTTTTGTCGGTCTTGACTGGCGCTCACCCCCGTCTACCCTGCTCTTAATCGCACTTTGACCTTGAATCTATGGTTAAGATTCCACATTAGTGCTAGCAAGAGCTGACTGATAGAATTTATGACGCAGCACGAACACTTGGTAGGCACAACAGCTCTGTAGAAAAAACAGATATCGAATTTCACTCGAAGTTGAATAAGCAACTAGGAATAGGATGAGAAAATATGCTTAAGAAGACGAAAATCTGGTTAGTAGGTCTAGGAATCACCCTAGGAATCTTTAGGCATCACGCCTAAAGTTAAGATGTATCACACAATCCTAAGAAAAGACGTTGAGTTTGCAGAAAAATTTTATTGACCAAAAATCTGATTTCTTTTTGTGGAGAAATGGTTATTTATAGACACTAGAACAAAGCCAACTCCAATCCCAATTAGGACTCCTAACTAGAATAGAATTCTAGTAGAAAGCTAGAAAGCTAAGCTTTCTTATTCCCCATAATAACTAAAATACTAATTACCAATAATAATTACTAAATAGAAAATTACCATAAACACAAAATTCCTACAGCTAACCAAATTACTAAAATATCCCTGTTGGTGAAAATCAGAAACCAAGCTCCATAAGATTCAAACCAACTCCCAAGTTGGTTCCTTGTCATCAAAAGCATGCTAAATCAATGCTTGGATATTCGACACATCCTTCCCACGCCTCCTATAAACCTTGGTGGATTTTTTGCCACTTATCTCTATCATCTCTCCCCGGCTTGAGAAGACTCGACCCCGGTGAGTTAATGGCCTGATACTTCTCAGAGAAATCTAGATCCAACTGCTGAAATTCAGTCTGCATGTGGTCGTCTCCTCCAATGAATAAGAAACTTCTGGTAGCCGCCCCATCTAGTTGACACAATTTGGTGGTCAAGAACATCTTCAATTGCTTCACGTATGCGTGTCGGAGGTGGAAGAGCAGCCTTAGAAGTCCTATCTGCTGAATCATCTAAATGACCATCATAAGCAATCAAATCTTCAATATTGAACACATTGCTAATCCCCATATCGTCGGTAACTCAAAAACATAAGCATTTGAGCTGATTTTCTTGAGAACCTTGAAAGGACTTGCGCTTCTTGAATGTAGCTTCTTGTAGACACCCTTAGGATACCTCTCTGGCCGAATACGAACAATAACTTCATCCCCTTCTTCAAATTCTGCAAATTTCTTCTTCAAATCTTCATGTGCTTTGTACTTTTCATTGTTAATAGCAATCCGGCGTCGAACTTCATCATGTATATCCAAAATATGCTTAGAAAAAGCCTCAGCTTCAGCACTTGGACGACCACTAACTGGTATTGGAAGCAAATCAATTGGTTTGCGAGGATTATTTCCCATTACAGCCTCAAAAGGACTATAACTAGTTGATCGATTCACTGAACTATTGTAAGCAAATTTTGCCATTGGTAGAATTTGATTCCAAGTGGAAACATGATCACTAACCAAACACCGAAGTAGATCACCAAGGCTACGGTTGACAACTTCTGTCTGACCATCCGTTTGTGGGTGGAAAGAAGAAGAAAACTTGAGTTTTGTGTGTAGCATCTGCTACGAAGTCCGCCAAAAATAACTCATAAACTTCACATCCCTATCTGAAACTATAGTCATTGGCAGTCCATGAAGTCTAACTAGCTCTTCAAAGAAAATCTTAGCAATATGGACAGCATCTGAAGTCTTGGCACATGGGAGAAAGTGAGCCATTTTCGAAAATCTGTACACAACTACTAGTGTAGAATCATAACCTTGCAATGTTCTTGGTAGTCCAAGGACAAAATCCATGCTCAAATCCTGCCACGGTTTATGTGGAATGGGTAGTGGCATGTAAAGACTAGTGTTTTTCTTTCGCCCTTCGGCCAATTGACAAACTCGGCATCTAGCAACAGTCTTGCCAACATCATGTCTTATACTTGGCCAATAGAAATGATCTTGCATCATGGCAATTATCTTGTCACGTCCAAAGTGTCTAGCAGCACCTCCACCATGTAATTCCCAAATTAATTCCTCCCTCAGTGAAGTACTAGGAACACAAAGTAGAGTCCCCTTGAAAAGATAGCTATCATGGATGGAAAAACCAGCATATTCTGCTTGCTTACCAGCTATTAAATCCTCATATATGACCTTGAAATCTCTACGACGAGGATAATCTTGCTTAAGTGAATCAAAAACAACCACTTGAACAGCCATAGTAGTTAGAATAAGATGCACACGACTAAGTGCATCAGCCACCTTATTCTCAACACCTGCCTTGTGTTTGATAACAAAATTGTATTGTTGCAGGAAAGAAACGCATTTGCCATGCCGATGACTGAACTTTTTCTGAGAATTATATATTTGAGGGCCTCATGATCAGAATATAGCACAAATTTCTTATAAGTAAGATAATGATGCTAATGGCGAATAGATTGAATAACAGCGTAGAATTCCTTGTCACAAGTAGAGTACTAAAATAAGCAATAGGATGACCTTCTTGACTAAGAAATGAGAAGCATCACATGCGATACCTTAGAAAAATCTGGTAGCCTAAGCATTGGAGCTTCAGTCATTTGCTTCTTCAATTCTTCATAAGCCTTAGTTGTAGCTTTTGTCCCAGTGATGGGAGCCATAATAGAGCTAAACCCCCTCATAAATTGCCTGTTGAACGAAGCTAGCCCATGGAAGCAGCGAACCTTCTTCAAATTAGTAGGAACCAGTCAATTTACTATTGCCTTCACCTTTTCTGGGTCAGCAGCTATCCTTTCATTTGAAACGACAAAACCCAAAAATACAACACTAGGAGCAATGAAAGTACACTTCTTCAAGTTGATATAGAGCTTTTCTTGATGAAGAACTCTCATTACTTGTTGAAGATGGTTAATGTGCTCCTCTTTGTTCCTAATGTAAATTAAATATCATCGAAATAGACAACCAAAAAACGGCCAATAAAGGGCTGAAATACCTATGTCATGAATCTCATAAAGGTGTTGGGAGCACTAGAGAGGCCAAATGGCATCACTAGCCACTCGTAGAGACCATCCTTTGTCTTGAAGGCTGTTTTCCACTCATCACCCAGACAAATTCTGATATGATAGTACCCCTTTTGCAAATCAATTTTAGTGTAGATAGTTGAACCAGCCATCATATCAATCATATCATCAAGTCTAGGTATGGGAAACCTATACTTGATTGTTATCTTCTTGATTGCACGGCTATCTACACACATTCTCCAGATTCCGTCTTTCTTTGGAATCAATAAAGCCGGCACTACACAAGGACTTATGCTGACTTGAATATGTCCTTTGTCCATGAGCTTATCCACTTGTCTCTTAAGTTCAACAGATTCACTCAGGTTCATGTGATAGGTAGGCAAGTTAGGGAGTTGCGAGTCTGGTATGAAATCTATTGCGTGCTGGATATCACGCATAGGTGGTAGTCCATGCGGCAAATCTTCTGGAGCTACATCAGCAAAATCAGAATCAAACAGCAATTTGACAATTTCTGGAGGCACTTCTTGAGAGTTGACAACTGCTGAAATTTTCACCTCTTTGAAGACTAATACCATGATAACTTTTTGCTCCTTGCTCTCCCTTTCAAATTGTTTCTTGCTCAAAATCTGAAGAGGCTTCTTCCTCGTCTCGATCACTTCATTATCCTTTGAATTCTCTTGTTTGGTTGGTTTCTTCTTGTGAAACTACTTCATAGTTTTAGCACTCTGGCTTTAAGACAATCTGCTTGTCATTAAACTTGAATGAGTAAGTGTTCAACTTCCCATTATGATTCAGATCTTGGTCATATAACCAAGGTCAACCAAGAAGTAAGTGGGAAACAGTCATTAGAATAACGTCACACCATATAGAATCACTGTAAGGACCATGTTTAATGGACACCAAGCAACATCTCGTTACCAGAATAGAGCTACTGTTGATCCAATCAACCTTGTAAGGTTCAGGATGTGGATCTGTAGGCAAATTTAACCGTTGTACAGTAGATTCTGAAAGCACGTTCATGCTACTGCCACCATCAATACTGAGCTTTCTAGTCTCTTGTCCATAGCAAACTAAGTTTTGAAAGATTGAAGTTCTTCACCAGTCTTCCTTTTGTGACTTTGGTGCATTGAGGATACGCTCACAACCGAGAGATAAGACATGTCTTCTTCTTCCTCTTCCAAATCATCAACATTAAGTCGTGCCACTCAGTCAAATAATCAGCATTTTCATCTTCCTCGACCTCTAGATTTTCCTTACATCCGAAATCGGCACCAATGTGCAAGTTTCTCTTGTTCAGGCACTCCCATGCCATGTGTCCCTTCAAACCACACTTGAAACATCCATCTTTGTTCTTGTTTCTTTCATCGATTGTGGAAGCCTTAGTTTTTGTCTTTGCATGCTGGGAAGTTGCTTGAGTTGCTACTGATTTATATGGCTTTCCATTTGCAGCAAATCTTTTAGGAACTACCTCCCCACCTTGAGTATTGAACCTCTGAATTAGTGGCTACTGCAGGTTCTTTTCAAATCCAAGAGCTGCTTGGAATGCATTATCAACTGTGTAGATATCACGTCCCATCAATTCTTTGCGAATCTCAGGTCTCAAACCCAACTTAAATCTGGATAAAGCTTGTGCTGGACTTTCGGTGCCTCCGTAGTGAATTTTCAGCACTTCAAACTTATTCATATATTTAGCAACTGTCATTCCTCCTTGCCTTAAGCTATTCATATCATCAAAAAGATCAGCTTCATAATGTAGAGGCACGTACTTTCTCTTCAAATGCAGCTTCATCTCTTCCCACGTTAAGTCTAGTTATCCAGCAAGTTGAAGATCATGCTCAACTCCTGTCCACCACACTTGGGCTTGTCCAGCAAGTTTCATGATAGCAAACTTAACTTTTCTCTCATCAATCATATCATATCAATCAAAATAGTGTTCCAAAGTAGCAAGCCAATCAGAAAAAACCTTGGGTTCAATTCTTCCATCGAAATCAGGAATATCAACTCTTATCTTTTTTGTGATGTCTCCTGCAAAATGATAAGAGTCTTGTCCCCCTTGCCTTGCCGATTGAACAATCTCATCAACCATGTTAAGAAGAGAAGCTCGTGGCCTTCCAAAAGATTGATTTAATCTATTTTCACTCCTACCAGATTGATTCCCGGTTATGTCTTTAGGCTGTTCGGGATGCTCTGGTGCCTTTCCATTGATTTTGACCCCATATTCGGACCCACTGTGGCCTCTAGATTCAGGAATTTGTTGTTGCTCAGTATTAAAAGCTTTAGTCTTCTAACACATCAACCCTCTTCAAGAGAAGATTAATGATGTTATCCCATTCCTTGTCTGTGTATCGACCCCTAAAATTCAACCCACTTCTTGTTGTCATGGGAAAGCCTTGCTCTGATATCAAAACTGACATAGCACGAACACTTGGTAGGCACAACAGCTTTGTAGAAAAAGTCATATATTGAATTTCACTTGAACTTGAATTAGTAACTAGGAATAGGATGAGAAAATATGCTTAAGAAGGCGAAAATCTGGTTAGTAGGTTTAGGAATTTGTGGCGAAATGGTTATTTATAGACACTAGAACAAAGTCAACTCCAATCCTAATTAGGACTCCTAACTAGAATAGAATTCTAGTAGAAAGCTAGAAAGCTAAGCTTTCTTATTTCCCATAGAAATGGTCTTTATTTTCTCAACTCTAATAGTCCGATTGCATGTCCTGCTACTGTTTCTCCTCTTGAAATTCACTGTTGTTTGGGTCATCCGTCTCTACAAAATTTGAAAAAGTTGGTTCCTACTTTGAGTCAGTTGTCTTCATTAGAATGTGAGTCTTGTCAGTTTGGGAAGCATCATCGTGTTTCTTTTGCTCCTAGAGTCAATAAACGGGTTTCTGAACCCTTTTTGTTAGTTCATTCTGATGTTGGGGTCCTAGTCGAGTCACTTCAAAGTTAGGTTTTAAATATTTTGTAATCTTTGCTGATGATTTTTCAAGAGTTACATGGCTTTATTTAATGAAAGGTCGTTCAGAACTATATTCCATTTTTTGTGCATTTGTTACAGAAATAAAGAATCAGTTTGGTGTTCCTGTACGTATACTTCGCAGTGATAATGCGAAAGAATATTTTTCCACTCCTTTTAATACCTTTATGACTAAGTCTGGTATTATTCATCAGTCCTCTTGTCCTCATACTCCACAACAGAATGGAGTTGCTGAAAGAAAAATTGGACATTTAATCGAAATTGCTCGAACACTGTTGTTGCACATGAATGTGCCCAAACAATTTTGGAGTGATGCAGTTCTAACTGCATGTTATTTAATTAATCGCATGCCATCTAATATTCTTGGAGGTCAATTACCTCACTCCATTCTTTTTTCTCATGAACCTGTGTTTAAATTACCTTCTCGTATTTTTGGATGTGTGTGCTTTGTTCATCAGCTTGCTCCCGGGGTGGATAAATTAGATTCTCGTGCTATTAAGTGTATTTTCTTAGAATACGCACGAGCGCAAAAAGGGTATAGATGTTACAGTCCAGTTTTAAATCGATTTTTTACTTGTGCTATGTTACTTTCTTTGAATCCACTCCATATTTAATCAAACACAGTATGCCTTGTGAGTTAGACCAGTGTCTCTCTTTTTCCTCTCCTGTTTTACCAGTCCCTTCCCCTTTATTACCTGAGTTATCTAGTCCACCAGATTCCATAGCTCGATTATCTCGTCCTCATCTTCAAGTTTACTCTCGTCGTTCCATGGTTGAGAAAGTTCCTGATATGCCACGCACTTCACCAATTAACTCTCAATCTTCAAATCCAGATATGACACCCTCCTCTGAGTTAGATCTTCGTATTGCTTTACGCAAATGTAAGAGACATTGTACTTCCCATCCTATTTCTAATTTTGTTTCTTATTTTCGTCTCTCTATGTCATATACTTCTTTTGTTGCTTCTCTTGATTCTATCTCCATTCCTAAGTCTATTACCTATGCTCTTAATCATCCTGGTTGGAGATTAGTTATGCAAGAAGAGATGTCTGCTTTGGAACAAAATGGTACTTGGGATCTTGTCCCTCGTCCTTCAGGTAAGCCTGTTGTTGGTTGTAAATGGGTGTACACTATAAAAGTGCAGCCTAATGGTTCTATTGATAGATTGAAGGCTCGTCTGGTAGTTAGAGGATTTACTCGGGTGTATGAAATAGACTATTTAAAAACATTTTCTCCTGTTGCAAAGATTACCTCAGTTCGTCTTCTTATCTCTTTGGCAGCAACTTACAATTGGCCATTGCATCAGTTGGATGTGAAAAATGCATTTCTGCATGGAGATTTGAAAGAAGAGGTATATATGGAACAACCTCCCGGATTTGTTGTTCAGGGGGAGAATTCGCGGTTGGTTTGTCGTTTGAAAAAATCCTTATATGGATTGAAACAGTCTCCAAGGGCCTGGTTTGGCCGGTTTAGTAGTGTTGTCATGGAATTCGGTTTGACAAGATGTGGAGTAGATCATTGTGTATTTTATCGGCATTCTAATGCTGGTAAAATTTTATTAGTTGTTTATGTGGATGATATTGTGATTACAGGTGATGATATTGTGGGGATCCAGAAACTTAAATCCAATTTGCAGGTAAACTTTCAGACAAAGGATTTAGGTCATCTATAGTATTTTCTGGGTATTGAGGTAGCTCGGTCTAAACATGGGATTTATTTATGTCAAAGAAAATATGTACTCGATATGCTGAGTGAAGTTGGGATGTTAGGTTGCCGACCTGTGGATACTCCTATGGATCCTAATGTAAAATTAATAGGAGATCAAGGTACATTACTAGATGATCCTAGGCAATATCGAATACTTGTGGGTAAATTAAATTATCTCACTGTAACGAGACCTGACATTTCGTTTGCAGTGAATGTTGTGAGTCGATTTCTTGATACCCCTCGTACTAGTCATTGGGATGCTGTTATACGAATTCTCAGGTATCTTAAGAGTGCTCCTGGAAAAGGATTGCTGTATCAAAATCATGGACACACTGATATTGAAGGATATAGTGATGCAGATTGGGCTGGTTCTGCCTCAGATCGAAGATCGACCACAGGATATTGTGTATTTGTTGGTGATAATTTAGTGTCGTGGAAGAGTAAGAAGCAAACAGTTGTCTCCAGATCAAGTGCAGAATCTGAATACTGCGCTATGGCTCATACTGTGTGAGTTGGTTTGGTTGAAGAGCATGTTACTTGAAATTGGGTTTGAGCATAAACAGCCTATGAATTTAGTGTGTGATAATCAGGGAGCTGTTCATATTGCGTCTAATCCAATGTTTCATGAAAGGACAAAACATATTGAATTTGATTGTCATTTCATTCGAGAGAAATTGCTTGACGGAGTCATCAAGACATTTCATGTACCGTCTGTAGATCAATTGGTTGATGTATTTACCAAGAGTTTAGGGGGCTATAGGGTGAAATACATTTGTAACAAGTTGGGTGCTTATGATATATATGTTCCAACTTGAGGGGGAGTGTTAAGAGAATATTAGTATTCTTGTAGATAATAAATTAGTAAAGGCATTCTTGTAAATAGTTTGTTAGGTTTGTACTCTTATAAATACTAGTTGGTCACTCATAATACAGTGATTAGATGTTTTCCTCCGAAAATACCTGTTAACAGTAATTATTATTGGCGATTAGTATTTTAGTTATTATGGGGAATAAGAAAGCTTAGCTTTCTAGTTTTCTACTAAAATTTTATTTAGTTAGGAGTCCTAATTAGGATTGGAGTTGGCTTTGCTGTAGTGTCTATAAATAACCACTTCACCATGAAGAGAAGTCAGACTTTTGGTCAATAAAATTTTCTTGCAAACTCAATGTCTTTTCTTAGGGTTGTGTGATACATCCTAAAGATTCCTAGGAATGATTCTTAGACCTACTAAACAGATTTTTTGCCTTCTTAAGCATATTCTCTTATCCTATTTCATGTTGCTACTATAAGCTTGGGTGAAATTCAATATTTAAGCTTTTCTACAAAGCTGTTGTGCCTACCAAGTTTTCGTGCTGCGTCAATTTAAGAAGATTATAATCTAGCAACTAGAAGGTGTAGGACTGTTACCTGCAAAAATTTGACAAATAATTCTTCAGAGGAGATGTTTTACACTAGAAATAGCAAAGCTGAATGATATGTTGGAAAAAATGCTCCCCGTACAATGAGCTTCATGTCTTTTCATAGCATAGTATCCATTTCATTGGTCATTCATTGACATTACTTCATTATGAAATGATCTCCTAGGTTACATCAGATTGGCGATCAATTGATTGACCTCACATTGTTAAGTGTTTGACTACAACAGTACCATTCATACATGTAATTACAGTGGCTGACTTAGCTTGAAGAAACAAATGAGTTTCTACTTTGGGATTGGACCTAATAGTGGCATCATTCTTTGAGGTTAAAGATCTTATATCCAATATGTTTCTTGTTTTCGGAAGTTTGATTTTCGTGCATGAGTGGGTCACGGAAGTGAGGTACTGCTGGTTATATACTCTACTGCTATCCAAAGCACTAGTTCTATTGATAGGATGATATTGAATTGGATACTGATATTGTGGTGTCCAATTAAATGGTTTTGGACATCAGTGGTAATCTTAATTATAAACTTTATGCCTTCTATATGGGGTGGACTAATTACACAGGGGAGATGAGAATGGCAAAATTGAGTGTTATAAGGTTAAAGAACTATTTATTTCTGCTAAATTGTATAGCATTATTTTATTTGGTGCCATAAGGGTACACAATAAGAAGTGGGCCCAGTCTTAGTTCATCCATGAATGGTTGCAATTCGGGTGGGGGGGGGGGAGATGGTAATTTTAAGCGTTAATATTGAATCCGCCTTCCTTTTTTAGTTAGCTTATCGTGTGCCCTTATGGCACCAAATAGAAAAAAAGAATTATATTCACCTCTCTTATAATCATGCAAAACAACTTTAAAGTATATTTCACGTTAGCACTAAGGGCTTATTTGCTTTGCAAATTGGATAAGGGAGGATGAGTCATTTTGGGATTGGTTGTGTCCTGAGAAGACTCGTCCTAGGATTTTTCATCCTATTTAAGATAACAGTTTCCTACTGGTTAACTCATTGACTGTTGATATTATACTTGGTTGGCGTAGACTTACTGTTGTATGTACGAAAATAAGTTCAAAGGAGTGTAAAAAAGTCATTTTATATTTTAACCATGTCAAACTATTTTGTTATCCAGGGTACCCTCTAGCGATTATGTTATCCCACGAATTGGCTGCTATTATTAGTTTAGTGGTATAAGTCATACCATGTGGAAAACCCGCTCAAACAAGGGACGACATGGGAATTAGTAGGATTAGTCTGTGTCATCCTGTAAGAGCTTGTAAACTATAGCTTCAAGAACATTTTTCCGCACCTAGAATTTTGTCGTGTTTGACAGCTGTCTTACAAAGACTACATCCAGCAGTTTCTTATACCTTGCCTGCATTTTACTGCTGCATCTCATGAACTTTGAAAGAAAACTGATCAGGCATCTATTAAGTTGTATGCAGATCAGAAGAAAAGCTGTTCCCTGTCTACTATTTAGTTTGGAATTGCAAAGGCATAGGCTAAGACGCTTTACTTCTTGTGGGTGGAAATATACGATTAGTGGAACAATACCAAGAAGCTCGGATTTTCAACATTTTAAAAAGAACTTGTATATTGTAGGTGGCTTAATTTTGTTAGAAAACAAAAGCTTTTGAAAAGCTGATATTATTGAAAGGATAAAAGAAAATAATGACTTCCTCCAAATGAATTGAAATGTACTATCTTTGGCAAACATTTTGATATTAAATTACTGCACAAAAGGGTAAAAGTTATTAGTCCTATTCCCATCAATAATCTCGAGAACCTGGAAAATAGAGCAAAGTTTAAGAAGAAGAATACTGAAACTTGGTCATCAGCGGCTCATGTCATGGTACTCTGGTGAGGGCTTCAAGAACTCCACACAATGACCTCCTCATGCATAAACTAATGTTATCTTTTTTTCCCCCCCTTTTCATCCATTTTGTATCTCTATATTTTGATACATTCTGGAACTGCAACAACAATCAACACTTAATAGCAATAGGTATTTTAGAATTCCTTTTTCTGAAAATTCATGTTTGTTACTTCCACTGCAGTGGGAATTAACCACCTCTTTAATTTGTTTCTTCTTTTTCCTTTTCATTTCTGTTTTGCTATTTTATGGTCATCTTCTTTACTTCATGTGTTAAACAGATAACCCTACACCTGGTAAATTCAACAACAGCTACCCATTATTGTCATTGTCGTCAACCTTTCTCAATACCCTGATAATTTTTTAACTCTCAACATTATCTGCATGACTGCATTTCAAGTTCTATTCTATTCTCATCTTTGATATTAAAATCAACCAAAGCCTGAGAGAAGAGGCCAAAATCACCACCAAAAATCTTCCCAAGCTTTGTTATATCAAATCTAGAAATTACAATTATTGTCCCCATATTACTGTAATTCATAAACAACAGCAAAAAATGGCCCTTAAGCATGAACTATTTTTGACCAATTAAACTAAAACAGAGCCCTATCTACTCATCTAGTCATCTTTACAGACAAACTGCAAAAATTATTAGTAGTTGAATGTTAAGTTTTCATTAACCACCAAAATTTGCAACAGCATCATAGTAGAAATGAAACCGTTTCATCGAAGACCGACTCTGTCGAATTCCTTCTTTCAGACAGGGAAGATAAAGCTGACTTCCACTACAGAAAGAGCAGCTTAACTAAGACTAAGAGATGCTAGTCCTCGATAAAGCTAACAGCTGGAGGGAAAGGTAACTTAAGACGATTATGTGCATTTGTGACAATAGGCCAAAGACCATCAAAAGGAAGAAAACCTAGCAGAGAGTCGAACAAAAAATATTGTATTAACATTGATAGTAATCCCAAGACATGCTTCCCCTATAGGCTCTATCTCTTGACTTCCTGCTTTCAAAGCTACACTAGCTCCTGGCTGTTATATGTGTTTCCTCAAAGGATTTCCCCATATTGAACACCTGGTTAATTTCTTAAAAGGCTCAAGTAGACAAAGCTTTGAGGTAACTAGCTTGTCCAGGTCTTACACTTTGCGAGTGTTTCCAAATATGTTCTAATTTCTTGGTCAGAAGGAAACTCTGGTCCCTTTTTTTTTTTTTTAAATGTAATTTTCCTTGAACATCTAGAGACTGCTGCAAATGCTAGTGAATAACTATTTCATATGGATTAGCTAAGGCTGTAAAACCTGCTATAGTTACTCTTTTCTTAAACAGTTGAAGTCAAATAGGATAGTTTTCATCTTGTGGGTCCCTTTGAATGCCTATACTATCCACTTCTTATTTTATAAACCACCACCATTTACGCCAATAGCTAGAGTAGTATATGCAAATGCCTACAATCTTGCTTAAGTTTCTTTCTATCTGATGAGCTTAGTGGTATTAGCTGATTGCATGCTTGTATGCTTTATTTCGATTGGGTCAGTTATTGCGACTTCTTGTATTGGCGATTTACCCTCCAACAGATGAATTCCAATTCTGTAATCTTCATTTTGTTCAGGTGAAGAATTTTGAGATAATTATGCTGTAGTGGATGTTGTTTAGGCATGTACCCTGATGTATGGGCTTCTTACAACTAATTTAGGCATGTTCCTTGACGTACATGTAACCTTTTACACATTCAATCTTTTGCAGGTTTATGTAGGGTAGATTGTTATACTGTTTGATTTCTTCTCTTGTTATTTGTTTCTTTTGGAAAGGGTGGGTAAAGACTAAACTACTATGTAGATTTCATAAAAATACTAAAAGAACTGTGTTATAGAGCCGGTAGAAAATCAAGAAAGGCAAATTACATCCAAAAAAATGCTTTTGAATCTTTTGCAATAGAGAACAGTAGACGGTATGCCATGCTAATGTGCACATATATATTATATATAAAAGTGTTATGGTTTTTAATTGTTAATTATGCAGAAGTATTAGATATCTGAGTTTGTTTTCTGAAAGATCAGGCATTTAATTATACTTTAAACAAATCTAGAGTCACAAGCTAATATTTTTGGTGTTTCTGTCTCCTTTTTGCAGCTCCAAAACATTGTTAGTCAACAGAAGGCTAGGCTACAAAAAACTGAACGTGCTCTTCAAATGGCTGAGGCATGTAACTGATGTGGTGGTTAAAGTATTTTTGTAACTCTGTTCATGAGGTTCGAACAATTGACCACATGTGTTTTTCATGTTATTCTCTGTACAGGAGGAGATGATGAAAGCAAAGTTTGAAGCCACATCAAGAAGCATTGCGCTGATTGAGGTAACCAAGCTAGTTTATTTGTTTTACTATATTTAATGAGTATCTATTCAATTCTGATGATTTCTGTTCCTTTTATGGATGCTGCTTGTTTTTTTGACCATTACTTTTTCTTTACCTTTTATGGGTGGGATATGCTAGGATTTTTCCTTCCTTTCTTATTACAGAATGGAGCCAATTTTCTCTCAATTATTGCTTATCAAATGTTGTATTGAGTAAATGGCATACTTCACCCTTTTGGAATTGAATTGCACTTAATCTTAATTTCAATTGAATTATTTGGTTCAATATGCTGAGTGCAATTAGTTGGTCTAAACCTTGAACAGATCGGTTGGTTAGCATTTTAAGGCAAAACGTTAAGTGCAAATAAGTTCCTAATGGATTTAGCTGTAGGCTTTTCATTAGAGGAAAAGATATGTGAGAAATAACATGCACTGAAGCAAAATTTGATTTGCTTTATATCTTTGTTTGGTAAGATTTATATTAGGGGTGGCAATTTTCGACACGACCTGAAAACACGACACGAACCTAACACGAAATTAATGGGTTTGGGTTGAGGTTTCGGGAATTCGGGTCAGAATCGGGTTGGACCCGATGAACCCGAAAAGAAAACAGGTCGATTTCGGGTCAACCCGTGGTGACCTGATATGACCCGTTTATGAATTAAAAATAATTTAATAAACATAAAAATAATTTTATCTAACTAAACTAAGTTATTCTTTTTTTCAAAGGCATTAATTACTTAATCCTAAATGAATTTATTTAATTTGTGTGAAGTTGAAATTATTATATTTGGACAAATAATATATTATATTATTTTTTACTTTTATACTGTTTTAATTTATTTTATATTTTGTTTGGGATAAAACACTTTTACGATGTTTAATTTATTTTAGATTTGGTTTGGAATTATTTATTTAAATTTTTATTACTTGATTATGTAATTAGTTTTGTGAGAAATTGATTTTATTATAAATTACAGTGATAAATTAATAAATTAAAATTAAGTTTCAAGTCATTTCGGGTCGACCCGTCAACCCGTCAACCTGAAATTTTCGGGTTCGGGTCAGCATACCTGACCCGTCACGGGTTGGCGGGTCGGGCTCGAGTCAACAGATTTTCTGAGGGGTTGACCCGAACCCGACCCGCCAACTTGATTTTGACCCGAATTGCTACCCCTAATTTATATCTTTGTTTGGTAAGGAAAACTTTGACGAGTTGGTGGTTATTACTAAACAGTGTATCAAACTTAATTTTCCTATGATATGGTGGGAAACAGAATGTAGAAAAATGTTGGTAATAAAATAACTTTTTAGCAAACCAGACACAGAAAAGAAAGAGTGGCTACCTTTCCTTCACTTTCTTCGCGTTTAAAATATGCCTGAGTTAAGAAAACTTGGAAGTGGTGAATTGTCTTGAGCAGTCAATTGCCCCATTCTGTTCTCATCCAGTTTCTATTGGAACCAGCGGCTATGGATTAAAGCAACTACCAATATTTAGCTTAAAACAACATTAAGCCACTAGTGCCAAGAGGAGTTGGAGATTTGCATCTAGATACAATTGAGTTGACGTTTCATAATAATTCAGGGCTAAAGAGTTCTCTTAGTAGTGTTTACTATGTTTCTTGACCGAAAGAGGACAGAGATATCTTGGGAGTAATCTTTTTCCATATAGAATAATAGATACAACAGCCATATATATGCAAGATTGAAATCAATCAAGATCCTAAAATCAAGCTAGTATAATTAGGCTATCTAATCACTATAATTCAGCTACTTACTATAACTAAGGTACTCACTCTAATTGAGCTAATGTATCTAGACATATTAGCTAATGCAGCTAGACATATTCAACACTCCCTCTCAAGCTGGAGCATATAAATCATGTGCACCATACTTGCCACACATATTTTATTCGAGGACCTCTGAGTGACTTAGTGAGAAAATCTGCAAGTTGATCATTTGAACTAAGAAGCCATATCTTAATGACTTTGGAAATCAACTTTTCTCTCACAAGTGACAATCAACTTCAATGTGCTTAGTCATCTCATGAAAGACTACATTGGAGGCAATGTTGAATGTAGCTTGATTATCGCAAACCGACTTGATTGGATTAGGAGTCCCCTATGCAATTCATTGAGCAATTGTTTGAGCCATATTAGTTCACATGTAGCCATAGCCATAGCTTGATATCCAGCTTTGGCACTAGATCTAGCAACCACATCTTGTTTTTTACTTTCCCAAGATATTAGTTTTCCACCTACAAGAATACAATACCCTGTGGTAGAATGACGATCAATAGGCGATCCTGCCCAATATACATCAGTGTAACCAATTACTTGCATCTTTGCTCTATCAATATCTAACAATACTTGGCCTGTTGCGCTCCTTTGATATATTTCAGGATGTGAATTGCTGCATTCCAATGAGTATCACACGGGGAGTCCAAAAATTGACTGATAACTGAAACACGGAAGATATGTCAGGTTGCATTACTTTAAGATAGTTTAATAGTCCAACAAGCCTTCGATACTTTCTAGGATTATTAATAGGCTTCCCCAGTCCAACAAGCCTTCTAGGATATGTCAGGTTGCGTTACTTTAAGATAGTTTAATCATCCAACAAGCCTTCGATACTTTCTAGGATTATTAAGAGGCTTCCCCAGTCCTAGCAATAATTTAAAGATCCATTGGGGTATCCATAGGTGACGCAGCATGAAGACTTGGTAGGTACAACAGCTTTGTAGAAAAGCTCAAATATCGAATTTCACCGTAATTTAAAATAGCAACTTGGAAGAGTAGGATGAGAAAATATGCTTAAGAAGATGAAAATCTAATTAGTAATTCCAGGAATAACTCCTAGGAATCTTTAGGCATCATACTTAAAGTTAGGATGTATCACACAATGCTAAAAAAGACATTGACTCTACAGGAAAATTTTATTAACGATAAAATTGGACTTCTCCATTTATAGGTACTAGAACAAAGCCAACTTCAATCCTAATTAGGACTCCTAACTAGAATAGAATTCTAGCAGAAAGCTAGAAAGCTAAACTTTCTTATTCCCATACTAACTACAATACTAATTATCAATAATAATTACTAAACAGAAAATTACCATAAACATAAAATTCCTGTAGCTAACCAAATTACTAAAATACCCTTGCTAGTGAAAACTAAATTATTAAATTACCCTTGCTGGTGACAATCAGAAAACAAACTCGATAGGATTCAAACCAACTTTCAAGTTGGTTCCTTGTCATCAAAAGCATGCCAAATCATTGCTTGGGCATGTGACACATCCCTCCCACGGCTCCTATAAAGTTTAGTGGATTTTTGCCACTTATCTCTATCATCTCTCCCCATTTTGAGAAAACTCGACCCTAGCAAGTTAACAGCCTGATACCTCTCATAGAAATTTGGATCTGATTTTGAAATTTAGATTCGGTAATTAATGTACAATCTGTACGTGGTCGGCCCCTCCAATGAACAAGATACTTCTGGTAGCGGCCCTCTCTAGTTGACACAATTTGGTGGTCAAGAACATCTTCAATTGCTTCACGTAAGCATGTAGGAGGTGGAAGAGCAGCCTTTGAAGTCGTATTTGCTGAATCATCTAAATGACCATTCTAAGCAGTCAAATCTTCAATATTGAACACGTTGCTAATCCCCATATCTGCAGGTAACTCAAAAACATAAGCATTTGAGCTGATTTTCTTGAGAACCTTGAAAGGACCTGCACTTCTTGAATGTAGCTTCTTGTAGACGCCCTTAGGATATCTCTCTGGCCAAATACGAACCATAACTTCATTCCCTTCTTCAAATTCTACAAATTTCTTCTTCAAATTTGCATGTTCCTTGTACCTTTCATTGTTGATAGCAATCCGGCGCCGAACTTCATCATGTATATCCAAAATATGCTTAGAAAAGCCTCAACTTTAGCACTTGGATGAGTGCTAGCTGATAATGGAAGCAAATCAATTGGTTTGTGAGGATTATTTCCCGTTACAGCCTCAAAAGGACTATAACTAGTTGATCGATTCATTGAACTATTATAAGAAAATTCTGCCCTTGGTAGCATTTGATCCCAAGTGGAAACATGATCACCAACCAAACACCGAAGTAGATCACCAAGGCTGCGGTTAACAACTTCTGTCTAACCATCTATTTGTGGGTGGAAAGAAGAAAACTTGAGTTTTGTGTGCGGCATCTTTCACAAAATCCGCCAAAAATAACTCATAAACTTCACATACCTATCTGAAACTATAGTCATTGGTAGTCCGTGAAGTCTAACTACCTCTTTGAAGAAAATCTTAGCAATATGGACAACATTCGAAGTCTTAGCACATGGGAGAAAGTGAGCCATTTTCGAAAATCTATCCACAATTACTAGTATAGTATCATTACCTTGCAATCTTCTTGGTTGTCCAACAACAAAATCCATGCTCAAATCCTGCCACAGTTCATGTGGAATGGGTAGTGGCATATAAAGAAGTGTTTTTCTTTCGCCCTTTGACCAATTGACAAACTCGGCATCTAGCAACAATCTTGCCAACATCATGTCTTATACTTGGCCAATATAAACGATCTTGCACCATGGCAATTGTCTTGTCATGCCCAAAGTGTCCGGCAGCACCTCCACCAGTCTAATTCCCGAATTAATTCCTCCCTTAGTGAAGCACTAGGAACACAAAGCAGAGTCTCCTTGTAAAGATAGTCATCATGGATGAAAAAATCTCTACAACAAGGCTAATCTTGCTTAAGTGAATCAAAACCAACCACTTGAATAGCCATAGCAGTAAGAATAAGATGCACACGACTAAGTGCAGCAACTGCATTATTCTCAATGCCTGCCTTGTGTTTGATAGCCAAATTGTATTGTTGCAAGAAAGATTGCTATGCCGATGATTCAACTTCTTCTGAGAATTTAGTTATTTGAGGGCCTCTTGATCAGAATATAGCACAAATTCCTTATAAAATAAGATAATGATGCCAATGGCGAATAGATTGAATAATAACGTAGAATTCCTTGTCATAAATAGAGTATTTCTGCTTTGTGTCATTCAACTTTTCACTAAAATAAGCAATAGGATGACCTTTTTGACTAAGAACTCCACCAATCCCAACATGAGAAGCATCGCATGCGACCTCAAACACCTTAGAAATCTATACTTTCCCAGGATATTAGTTTTCCACCTAAAAGAAAACAATACCCTGTGGTAGAATGACGATTAATAGGTGATCCTCCCTATACATCAGTGTAACCAATTACTTGCATGTTTGCTCTATCAATATCTAACAATACTTGGCCTGGTGCTCCTTTGATATATTTAAGGATGTGAATTGCTGCATTCCAATGAGTATCACATGGGGAGTCCAAAAATTGACTGATAACTGAAACATGGAAGATATGTCAGATTGCATTACTGTATGATAGTTTGATCGTCCAACAAGCCTTCGATACTTTCTAGGATTATTAAGAGGCTTCCCCAGTCCTAGCAATAATTTAACATTAGGATCCATTGGGGTATACATAGGTGACGCAGCATGAAGACTTGGTAGGCACAACAGCTTTGTAGAAAAGCTCAGATATCGAATTTCACCGTAATTTAAAATAGCAACTTGGAAGAGTAGGATGAGAAAATATGCTTAAGAAGATGAAAATCTAATTAGTAATTCTAGAAATCACTCCTAGGAATCTTTAGGCATCACACTTAAAGTTAGGATGTATCACACAATCCTAAGAAAGACATTGAGTCTGCTGGAAAATTTTATTAACGATAAAATCTAACTTCTCTTTGTGGAAAAATTGTTATTTATAGGTGCTAGAACAAAGCCAACTAAAATCGTAATTAGGATTCCTAATTAGAATAGAATTCTAGTAGAAAGTTAGAAAGCTTTTTTATTTTTCATAATAACTAAAATACTAACAACCAATAAGAATTAGTAAACAGAAAATTACCAAAAACATAAAATTCTTGCAGTCAACCAAGTTACTAAAAAACCCATATTGGTGAAAATCAAAAAACAAACTCGATAGGATTCAAACTAACTCCCAAGTTGGTTCCTTGTTATCAAAAGCATGCCAAATCAATGCTTGGGCACTTGACACATCCTATCCATGCCTCCTATAAACCTTAGTGAATTTTTGCCACTTATTTCTATCAACAGGCTTAGAATTTGAGATGCTTGCCTCCTCCAGAATATCCAAGGCATATTTTGTTGACAAATAATAACACCATCTTTAGATTGAGCAACTTTGATGCCCAAGAAATAACAAAGCTTGTTGAAATCTTTTGTTTTGAAATGGCCAAAAAGATATTTTTTTAACTAAACAATCCCTTCATGATCCTGTCCTTTGATAATAATGTCATTCACATAAACAGGATAAATGCTACCTTTCGATGGAGAATGATGATAAAACACTGATTCCACAAAGCCTGGTGGTGGTTCCATATAAACTTCCTCTTGCAATTCACCATGAAGGAATGCATTTTTTATGTCTAATTGGTGCAATGGCCAGTGATGTACAGTAGCCATGAATAGTATGAGACGAACAGAGGACATCTTGGCTATTGGAGAAAAGGTGTCAGTATAATCCAGACTGCAAATTTGAGTATATGCCTTAGCCACAAGACGAGCTTTAAGACGATCAATTTTACCTTCGAGACCAACTTCAATAGTTTAAATTCAATGACAACCAATAACTGATTTACCATGTGGGAGATGAACCAACTCTTAAGTGTTATTGGAGTCGATAGCAGCCATTTCATCCTTTGTCTGATGCCACCCAGAATGGCATAAAGCCTCACCTATGGTTTTAAAAATAGATATAGACGACAAATGATTGTAAGCACAAATTTTGTTGTCTAAAATAGAAAACAAGAAAACTTACACAAATATCAAATAAACGAAATCAAATAATAAAATGATTACATATCTCTGAAATTTCTTGAATCAAAGAAATTAATCCCCTAATTCTTCTCTTCAAAAGATTTCAATAGAAGGGCGGAAGAGGCTTGTCCTCCGATCAAGAGGGTGTTTCGTTCAATTTGGGCGTAGAAAACGTATGATTTGATAATGGCATTGAATACTTGAATCTTTAGTCTTCAACACGAATGGAAGGAGGATTTGTCCGACTTGATTTGGATTTGGATTTAAGGGAAAAAGTTTTTAAGAAAATTGGATAGATTTTCTCTAGAATTTAGGGATTTCAATGTGTCTTTCGCCTTGAGGGAAGACCTATATTTATAGCCAAGATATGTAGGCAATCTAAAATCATTACAGATTTAATGCTATGCAGGAGATTCTCTAGAATCTTCTTGTATTTGGGTGACTTGTGACTCAAAAAACCCATTTAATTGGGACTATTATGATAGGCTGGCCCAAATAGTCAATTGTGAATTAATCCATTTCAGTTTAAATGGACATTATAAATTTGATTTGATTTAACAACTGATATGATACTGGCCCTATTTGTCAGTCCAAAACATAAGGGACCTCTATGGTTTAATTTAACTTAATTTAATTCAATCAAGATTAACTCAATTCATTTAATCTTGACTAAATATATTAAACAAATTCTCTTGTCTACAATGACAGATAGGCATAATGGGATGAAAAAATACGATGATAACTCAAACAATTATCATTTAGAAATTAATTTCGAGTGGAACAAACATCTTTTTTGACAGCAATAAGTGGAATAATAGTAGGTGGGACCGTGGTAGGTGGAGTCAGAACAGTGGTTCAGTAGATTCTTCAACACCATCATTCAGAATTTTATTTAAGGACGATCACATCGTTGATAAGTGGCGGTGATCTGGATGGATTGATAGGTTCATTGGCTACTGACTAGCATCGATATCATGGGTAAGAGGAACGAAATAAGTAGAGACAGGAATATCCTCGGTGATTGTAGAATGATTGGACTTATTATGAGAAAAGAAATGAGCAGTCTCAAAGAACATAACGTTTGCAGAGATGGTGTATAGTTTGAGATTAGGAAAAAAACATTTATACCATTTCTGTGTTCGAGAGTACCCAAAAATACACATTTGAGAGTAGGAGAAGATAGCTTGTCTTTCCCTGGAGTTAAGTCATGAACAAAACATGTACAACCAAATGTACAAGGGGAAATAGAAAATAGAGGTTGACTTGTATATATAAGAGAGCATAGAACTTGATTATTAAGAACAGATGATGGACATGCGATTAATCAAATAGCATGCAGTGAGAATAGCATCCCCCCAAAGACATAGTGGAACGTTCGCATGACTGAGTGAAATACATGTTTTTGCCAAATATCTAGTTTTCCCCGATTTTGTTGTGAGGTATCGAGAACAAGATGATTGGTGAATAATTCCGTTGGAACTAATAAATCGTTAAAAAGGAGTAGAAAAATACTCAAGAATAGATGATTATTAAGAACGGATGATGACATGCAATTAATCAAATAGCATGCAGTGAGAATAACATCCCCTAAAGACGTAGTGGAACGTTCGCATGAATAAGTGAAGTACATGTTTCTGCCAAATATCTAGTTTTCCTTTTAGCAAATCCATTTTCTTGTGAGGTATTGAGAATATGATGATTGGTGAATAATTCCATTGGAACTAATAAATGGTTAAAAAGGAGTGGAAAAATATTCACGTGCATTATCACTTCACAAGGTTCTTAGGGGAACACCAAATTGTGTTTGAATTTCAGAAACAAAGTTGTGAAAAACAAAAAACACTTTAGATTTACTTTTCATAAGAAACAACCAAGTACGTGAATAATCATCAATAAAAGTAACAAAATATTGTATCCTAAAGTGGAAGTAACACAACTTAGTCCCCAAACATCAGAATGGACTAAAGAAAATTGAAATTCAGCTCTATTTTTAACCCTTTTTGGGAAATGACCATGGGTGTGTTTTCCAAGTTTGACATGACTCGTACTCTAAAGAAGACATAGTAAAGGATGACAGCATCTTCGGAAGTTTATTTAAACTTGACTGACCCAAACGACTATGAATTAGTAAAAGATCATCTACTGCAGAACAAATTATTGGTGTTGGCAAAGAGAGATGGTAGAGACCTTGTGACTCACACTATGCTAATCGTTCGTCTCGTACCGCGATCCTGTACAATAATAGATTTCTCATCAAATGTAACTAAACATTTAAGGCAATGACACAAGTGACGGATAAATACTAAATTAAAAGGACAGCTAGGTAAGGACAAGCTCAAATGGCATGGAAGGAAGAGTAATGTTAGGTAGAGAAGTAGAACTACTAAGTGAAGAGAAAAGATGTGGATTACCAAAAATATGATTTGTGGCAGCAGAATCTAAAACCTATGGACCAAGAGAAGGAGTTGAGAAACATAGGTGCTAGCATTACCAAATTTGTACTACAGAGGCAGTAAGCGTGGAAGACTGTTTGGCTGCAAACCACTTCAAAATCCTCAATACTCAGGCTTCTTGTTTGAAAACCCTAAATGTCTCAAACTTTCACAATTCTCAGATTGGAAAACATTCGCTACTTGTGGTGGATGACGTCCATGCAAGAGCCAACAATGATCTTGTGTGTCCCAACCTTTTCACAATGGTCACAATGAGGACGGTTTCTATTACCATTGTAACCACCTCGGTCGCAGCCATGACTGCAGCCTCCTCTTTGGGTAGATTGAGATGCCAAAACAGATGAGTCAACATTGTAGTTTATGTAGATGATAGTGGTTCATTAAGAATTCGTAGAAGTCTAAAAAATGCTTGAGATAGGGCTAGCAAGGATCTGATCACAGATGGCCAAATATTTGGCAAAAAGAGCCAAAAGCATAAAAAAGGTACCTCTTTGAGAGAGTTGTTCTTGTTGAAGTGTAGCAAGAGGCAGCAACTCATTGAAATATGAAAGGATAACTTGAATTCTGTCTAAGTAAGAGCTCATGGACATATCAAGTCTTCATGGGGCAGTAAGGTTCACCAGATCAGAACAAATAGCATAAACGCTGGAGATATCATTGGTGTATAATGCTTTGGTTTACTCCCAAACACTAAAGTCTTATGTGGATGAAAAATTTGCTTTAGCGAAGAATAAATAGTTTGCCAAAGCATGCTACACAATTGGGCATCAATTTTCTCCCACATGGATCGATTAACCATAGTATCATTAGATTTTGTAGTGAGATGATCTCTGTATCCTTGTCCCAAAACCATAACTTGACATTGGAGACCCAAGGAGAGTAGTTACTGTCTTTCAATCTTTCAGTTGTGATAATTGTAGAATCAATAATAGATGGATTAACAATAAGAGGAGTTGTTGTAGTGGATTGGGATGTAGATGTTACAGATGTGTCGGATATAGACATGATGATAGATCAGAAAAAAAAAACATCAGGTAAAATCACCGGGGGAGAGGATCGAAAAATAAAAATTCTAAAAGTTTCTCTCTCATAGCTTTGATGCCATGAAAGACAAGGAGGGGAGATATATTTTGGGAGTAACCTTTTTCGTATAGAATAAGAAATACAGCGGTATATACAAGATTGAAAGCAATCAAGATCCTAAAATCAAGCTATTATAATTAGGCTATCTAATCACTATAATTAAGCTAATTACTACAACTAAACTATTAGCTCTAATTAAGCTAATGTGTCTGGACATGTTAGCTAATGCATCTAGACATATTCAACATTGACAATAATGCTGATGGTAATATTTCTGTCCAAAGTGGAAGGGGAGACTGGTGTGTAATGTCACTTATTACATTTCTACAGGCTTTTACACAATCTAGCTCTCCTCGTACACATGAATAAATTAAAAATATCCAGTGCTTCTGTTTTACTGAATTAACTACACACCTATCCTCTGTACAAAGATGGTTTAGAAACAAATGAGCTTTGGGAATGTAGAAAATTAGATTTCATTGAAGTAGAAGCTATTATTAACTGCTGAAGCGAGGATTGTAGCTCAAATCTATTGTTAAATGATAGCATAGGAGAAAGTTGAATCCTAATTGAATCCTAATGCTCAAAAACATGTTATGATGCTGGAAATGCCCATCGAAACTCCATTTTTGAGCTCTGTTGTATGTTCAATTCTCTTCCAGAATGCTTTACTGAGGAATCGATTAATGATTTCTGAAAGGTAACTTTCTGTACTTTTTTTTTTTTTTTTTTTTTATTTCACTTTAAGTAGTCCCTCTGGTGGTGGGCAAGATGAAGTGGGGTCTCATGACTTGATAAAAATTGTTATTCTTTGACTTCTTGAATTATTTTACCCTCCACTGCAAAATCATGGCAAAAAGGGGATCTTAGATATAGAGGCAGGATATGGATAGCAAGCTTTGACTTACTGACATTGTTCTTCTAATAGTAGATTTATTGAAGTTTGAAAAAGTAAATATACGATGCTATAGGGAACAGAAAATATACTCACTGAGAGGACTGGTCTAGAGCAAGAAGTATGTATGTCCTGATTCATGTGAGGGTCGATTAAGCACCGCTCATTTTTGGCACAAGCAGGCATAAAGCTTCAAGTCACAGGAAAGGGGACCAGAATTTGTATTTACAAGAAAGTTTTCAATGAATTGCAATTGTTGCTCTTTTGATAAATTTTGGCATTGGCAAAATTGGGGCCACTACTTTTTCCTTTAGCTAATTTTTGCAATCAAATATGTTGGTTCCACAAGTTCTGAGATTAGTCAATGGTAGAATATTCTATAATAGTACGGATTTTTATCATTGTCCTCCATTTCTTAGAATTTTTTGCTAGTTATGGTGTTTTGCAAGTGATGTTTTTTGGTCTCTGCTTGATGAAAGTTTTGTCTTTGGTGCCTTTGTAACTCTCACGAAATGCTGGTAGCCTTATCTTTTTTATTAACTTTTAAATTCTTTTTCCACAAAAGAAATTTCTAATAATTTAAGTTACACAACCTTCAGCGCAAGTGTTGATATATACCTTTTTTTCCCTGAAATGTTAGAAGGTAAAGTTTGATATATGCTACTGGTATCTACGCTGCATGTTGTTGAGGTCTTGTGGAATCTTCCCTTTTTATGTTTTAATTTGTGTACTTCCTTGAAAAACTTGGTGTTGGCAGTGCTTGTAAGACAATATCACTGAATATAATATTTAAATGGACAATGATCTATCTCAGTTTCCAAGCTAACATGCTTCTTGTTTATGCAAAATCAGGTTCATGGTGCATGGCTTCCACCTTGGCTTGCAGTTCATTTAACACGTTACCAGGTATTCTGGAGCATGAGACTTGGGTTCTTCACTATACTATGTTTTGTGACTATTGATTTTTAACAGATGCTTCTGGAGAAGCACTGGGAAGAACATGGTAAACCTGCTGCAGATGCATTGTTACAGAAGGTATATTTGTTTATTTTACTTCAAATCTTTTATTTCCCTTTCTGGTGTTGGTAAGATTGCTTGAATACCAACCAATGTTTGTGCTATTTGTTCATTTATTTAGGCTATCAAAGGAAAGGCGAAGGCCGAAATTTGGGCTGGGCCGCATATTGAAACCATTCACACAGTAAGAATCAAGTTTCCTTGAAGTGCTAAAGAACCCTTGTATTTGTAATGCTTTTGCCTTTGTTTCTGAGAAATTTGACACGTGTGCATTGTTCTGCTCATTCAGGTGGTTAACATTTGATGTTGATTGTCATAACTGGTTCCTTTTTACTGGGGGTTGTAAATTGGTTCATTTGCATTGAATTTTTCTCACTGTAATATAGGTCCTTAGTAGTTCATGTAGCTTGTGTTTCTGGTTGTGTGGTTGGTTCAAATGCGAATTATATGTTTGGCATTATGATTATCAGCATTTCGTTAATTTGTGTTGTGTTGGCCTCGTCTTCTTAGAGTTTGTTATTGTTGGTTACTCGGATGAAACTTGGGTAATTACAAGTTTAAGCTGAGCCTAAGTAGGCTGCCTTTACCCAGGTAATGCAAATTGATTAATATTATTTGGACAAGATCAAGTGATGTTTAATTGAGTGTAGCTTTGATTAATTTTGCTGGGCTAGTGTATTAAATTTGTAACTGCTGCTGGGAGAAGGATAAGCTTTGTAGTAATCATGAATCGAAGACTAAATTGTCTTTGGCCTAGTAATAAAATTCTTGATATACCTTTTCTTTTCTTTTGTCATGAAATTTGTAGAAATGGATCCCGGTCATAAAAGAGCAGTGGCTGATCCTAGTCACTAAAGCTGAACCACATGTGCAGTCACTAAGTACAAAAGCGCTGGAGATTTATGAATCATCTAAAATTGCAGCAATGCCACATGTTATAAAAGTTCAAGAACTCGCAGATCCTTATTTTCAGGTAAAACATCTCAACTTGGCAGGCTTAATTTACCCCATTCCTTTGGGGAAGAAAAGACCTGCCCAATTCCTGATAGTCCCAGCTGAACCAGATTTCAAAACTATAGGAAAGCACATATATAAACACCAGAAAGCTGATTGCACTGCCTTGAAAAACAAAAATCAAGAATAAATAAACAAAAGATAAAGAAAGTTGCCATGCTTTAGTATTCTGGAATATTTTGCAGGAAATTAAGAAGTACAGCAAACCATATATTGACCAAGTTGCCACTGCAGCAAGACCCCATGTTGATAATGTACGAGTTGTCCTGAAGCCTTATACTGAGCAAGCTTTTCATGTTTATGGAAAGTTTCTTGAGTCTGCCAGTACTTATCATCATCAGGTGATTATTTCTTGATTTCTGAATTTTTCTGTTTGCAATTCTGGTAGTTAGTTATTGAATTTTCAGAGTCTACTTGCATTGATGTCATTTTATATTTCGAGCATTCATTGATGTGAACTTCCATATTCTGATTGTGTTGATGTCATTTCTATTTTATGTTGCCAAGTTTAGGTTATCCTGCGACCCTATGGTTAGTTACTTGAAAGTATTTTATCAAAAAGTTCCCTTTTCTGTTTAAGCATCTTTTATCTTAATTATGTGAGCCTAGATCGTATTGATTAGTTACTTAATTGGACATGTAGGGTAGATATTCCATTCAAATATTATCCAAAATTTTGCCTTTTCAGTGTAAGTTTCTTTAGTGTTTGAGAGAGAGTGTGTTTGAGGTGTGCATGTGTGTGTGAGAGAGAAAGAGAGAGAGAGATGGTGTCATGAATATCAACCAGGGTGCAGTAACTGTTTAGCAGCATAGCAGATTTGTAAGACCGTGTGAACTGCAAATCCTTTAAGATTCCATATTAGATCATGTTGTAGATCGAGCTATAAGAATATCTCTCAAGTTTTGTCATTTTTTACAAGGGCCTTTTGATGGTTTGTTGAAATTACAATGACCTTCCTCATCACACTTAATATTGTATAAGCATTTTATTGGTTCTGACACTTTCTTTTCTTAGTCTTTAAAGCTTAATTTCACAATTTTCAAGATGATAGGTTGGCAACTTTAAAAGGTACCAAAGGTTTATGGAATTTGATGGTGATTTGATTTCAGAATAACTGATCAGAGATCATTGAATTTGTAACTCAATTCAAATCTCCGGAGTTCTATTTTAGTCGTGTATTTGAAAGTTACATCTTTACCATATTTTTCTCTTTTTCAGCAGCCCATATCTTCCCGAAGATGCACTTATTTTTCCTTGCATCATTAGCTAGTTATCCCCTAACTTTTGAATTCCACCTCCAAAGGACAATTAAAGAAACTGGCATTGCAGTTCAAAGGCATGACCAACTTTGTTGAAGCAACTGCATCTAGTACAGGAGGTTTTACAGAGACCTCATGGAGGTTTCTTTGGGGAGGCCACCTTGAACTAACCTGATTTTCTTTGAATTTAGTGACTTCTGTCTGCAACATAAAATGAAAAGAAGGCCTTTTTCTGTATTTCTGCATATGCACATGTGCTAATGAAAATGATTTGCAATTGACAGTCTACGGCCATGTGGTTTGTAGGTTCAGGGCACTGTCCAAGAAAAGCTGCAGATGCATGATCTTACAAGACCTCTTGCCACGAAAGAGCTAGTGTGGTTTATTGTATGTTTTATTTACTTTTCTCTTTCTTTTTTCTTTTAAGCAACCTTGTCTTGCAGTTGCTATTTCTTCATAGTTTCTAAATTTTGTTTCATTCAACTAGTATCCGATTGGATTTTAACTTGCTCAACTTTTATTGGTTAGGCTTCCGCTCTGTTGGCTTTACCCATAATAGCTGGATTTAAAATCTGTTCAGCTATTTGCTGGTTAGTCTTAGCCTACTTCTTGATTTGTCAATTTTTTATCGTTTTGTTTTTATGGGGGAAACAAATGCCTCGATGACTCATTGTACTTCATAGTCTTTTAATTTATATTTTATTGAATTTCCTTGTTTTTACCAACATATTGCAGGAAAAAAACAAAACATTCCAATCGACATGGCCATTCAAACCATTTGCGTCGCAGGGCTAAACGGAGTCATCCAGACAAGTGATGCCTAGCGAATTTCATGGTTTATGAATTCAAGGTATGCCTCTGTACTTCAAGGGAAGCATTTCACTGCACAAATTCAAACATGTACTCCAGCATGCGCAGCTGTTTGTAATAACTGTATAGATTTTGTCTACGCCTGAGATGTTACACTACTGCAATTTTTGCTGTTGGAGCAGAGCTTTTCTTCTTTTTTGTCTTCTCCAGAAGTATGTGGATTATAATGGAGAATTTGAGCAAATTATTGATTAGCTCTATTATCATGTTAATTAAGGCCTATTGATGATTATTTAATGTGCAGGCCCAGATCTCTTGGGCAGTGCCATCAATTATTTATTTAATAGCTGTATAAGAACTTCCTGGCATATTGGGAAAATAATCTCACTAGGATTGTCTACATTTGGGTCAGCTCAGTTGGATTAAATGATTTGTCTTATTCCCTTTGTTTGTTGAGAGTCACCGCTCCAATAATTGTTTTGCTGAGGAATGCACTCTACTAGTTGTTAGGTTCAGTTGTGCTGCACGCTTGAAGTGGCCCTACGAGAGCCATTGAGACTTTCGATTTGTGCATTAGAAGTCGAGTTTCTTGCTCAATCATAAATTGAGGGACATTGAGGTTGAGTTTTTGCATTGTGGTATCCAAATTTTCTCATCTAATCCAAATTGCAAAGATTGTGGAGAATAAAATTATAAACATCTTGAAATTGCTCCCATTTAAGGATGTTACTTTTGATTGCTGCAGTTGCATGTTTAATATTAAAGGTACATATGCACCAAGTATTTTCAGCATTTACCACCACCTTTATAGCATATCCTCAGTTCCTTATGATCCAATTTCAACAATGTTTGCAGACGGGGGTTGTCAATTTGCTTCGCTTGGCTTTGGCAACTGTTTGGTCCTGTATCTTGCTTCGAAGTCTATCCTTGATTGGAAAGCTGCTATGTTTTACAATTTCTTCATTCTGCCGTGCAATAGTTGACTGGTCGACAGAAAAGTTTAATTTTGGAATGTATTTTGGTAGCGTAATTAAGGTGGTCTAGAGCGTATATGTATTTTGTATTTGAATAATGATTGTCAGCCTGCCATTTCTTTGTTTTCTCGATGTAGTTTCTATGTTACAGCTTCAACGCTGTTTTAATGGGTTCTGACTAGAAATCTTTTCATATATCCCTTTGTGGTTACAGGAAGAGAAAATTATCATTTGCTTTCTTTGCTTCTGCCATCAGTCTTTGGGAGATTGCCTTTCGTGTGTTTGTGGGCCTAGAGCTTCTTTTTTTTTTTTTTGAAGGGGGGGGGGGGGGGGGGGGGGAGTGTTGAGGAGTGTCGTTGAAGTGAATAAACCGCCGTCTCAAAAATGGAATGTAAGTTGTAACACGCTATGGAAAATAAAATCCCTTAAACATGCATGGCATCTTGTTTTAACTAAATCAAGAATTGAAAATTTGTATAAAATTTGAACTTTAAAAATTCTAGAAGTTAAGTAAAAATTTAGCAAAAGCGTAAAATTTCGTGTCCTAGTGTGTATAAAACTTGTCACTTGCTGCATTATAGGGAAGGTAATATAGTCTAGATAAATTTTTGATAGCATAAACATTTTGCATGTCCGTTTGATCCAAAGGTCTGCTCATTCCTCACTTCAACTAATCTTAATAAGCTCGTAGCTATTTAAATCTGCAAAACAATTGGTAATGTATGGTGAGCAAATAAAATTGCGGGTCAAGGATCCTCGACTATCCTTGTGGATTAGTATGCGTTATATTTAGTATTTTTGGTAATCATTCATTTGTCATAACATACAATATCATATATAGAAATTTACATAATGCACAATTATTATTTTTCATATGAGTGGCAAATAATCAATTCCCGATAGATGATAAGCTAATATTTCATTCTATATGATACATGAAAACCTTTCATTTCCTAGTCACAGAACTAATCCTTGTCAGTTTCTGAGCACTCAATCTAGTATATAAACCCACTTAAAAGGGCAGCCAAGTAGACGGCTAATCTCACAATGTCCTATAAGTCAAGATTTTGATACTTTGATTGGTCAATATGCGAGGTGAATTATAGTTCTCTAATAAGACGTGAACATAATTGAACTATTTAGAGTATAATTTCAATTCACACAATTAAGCAATTCATGCTTAGCATTTGAAAATCAATAGTCATTTCATATCCTAATCACAGGAGGAAGCTGTTATTAGTTTCTGAGTACTCAACCTAATATATATATCTAACTAAGAAGGTAGCCAAGCAGACGCCCAATTTCACAATGCCCTATAAGTCAAGATTTCGATATTCTGATTGATCAATAAAAGAAAAATGGTGAACTATAATTCTCCGATAAGGTATAAACATAATGGAGCCATTTAGGGTATAACTTCATATAATTTCAATTCAGACAATTAAGCAATTCATACTTAGCATTTTTTTCGATGAATGCGAGGTTGGGATGCCAGCCCCAATTTATTAAAGATCAAAAACATACAAGGAATTCAGAAATACAAAGAACATCAGCAGACCCTTCTTCGAAAACTAGGAAACCCTAATCTATCCAATTTGACATTTCCACAAACCATTTTTGGCAATTCCATAAACCTATCAAATAAGCTTTCTCATTTGAAGTCAGCACCAAAGTTTGCAAGCCAATTAGCTGGTTTATTTGCCTCCCTATAGCAATGCGATATCACTCGAAAAAGATGCTTAAACTTAAGCAGCTCTTCAAACTCCCTTTGTAACCTCCAAGGACATGCAAAAGACCCTTGAAGCATCTTAACTAGAATGAGCGAACAGGTACTTTGAAAGGGATAAATCGTCTCTGTATAGATAAAAGCATTCAGAGACCTGGATAAAACTTCAGCTACAATAACGAACGAAGCTGGAAAAATAGGGTCTCCCTATCTCAAACCACGTTTGGACTTAAAAAAACCTTGTGTCAAGCGATTAACAATTACCGAGAGCCAGACATTCGAAATCAACCTCCAAATTATATCAATCCAAGTCTCACTAAACCCAAAATGCCAAAGCACCTGCAAGAGAAAGCACCAGGACACTCTATCATACACCTTCATTATATCCAACTTGATTATCACCACATTCCCTCCACGGTTTGGTTTCTTGATGTTAGACAACAACTCTTGAGCTAATAGAAAATTATTTGAAATTTGCCTTCTGTGAACAAAACTACTCTGTTGTGGAGAAATAATCTGAGGAAAAACCTTAGCTAATCTCTCCGATAAAATTTTAGAAAGAACATTGTTGATAAAATTACACAAACTTATCGGCCTATATTGTGTGAAATCTTGCAAGCTTTGAACTTTTGGGAGTAAGACAATTGAGGTAGCTGTAATAATGTTCCTTGGCAACTCCTTACCATAGAAAAACTAACTACTACCATATGACCATCCTTGGCAATTACATCCCATGCAAAAGTGAAGAACTTCCTTGTAAATCCATCTAGACCCGCAGCACTCTCTTATCCATTGAAAAAATTACACTCTTTACTTCTTGGAATGAAGGAATCTCTGTCAACAGCAAATTTTCTTGATCAGTAACTGTCCTAGGGATAACATGTGGAATGTCATTTGATGTAGGACCACTCTCCTCCGTGAATAAGTGTTGGAAAAAGGTTAATACTTTAGTGCAATTTTGCGACTTTGCCTTTATCCAATCTCCATTAGATTTCCTAATCCGATGAATGATAGCCTTTCTCCTCCTCTCTGCTACAGCTAAATGAAAGAACTTGGTATTCCTATCACCATCAGACAGCCATTTCATTCTTACTTTCTGCTTCCAAAAACCCTTTTCAATAACCAATGAATGCTGAAGTCTTTCACGGGCTTGTTGCAGCTGAAATAGCAACTGATTCGTAAGATTATTATCATAAGCTGTGAGGACTTGCAAATTTCATATATATTTCTTGAAAATTCCCTTTTATTTGAAAATTATTTGGCAATTATTATTCTACACTATCCTACTACTCAATCACCCTAGAAAAGTGCCAATGATCATAGGAAATTAGGGTTTTCCTTTCCGATTTCAATTCGAAGTGAAATAGGATTTTTCGTGTATCCGTAGTGTAATTATCCGGTATGGAGTAAGGATCAAATTTGGTGCTTAAAAGTGACTTTTAGGTGAGAAATAATATGTGATTAGAAGCAATGATAAAAAGTTAGTGAATAGAAAGTAAAAACCCTAGTACGTGTGATTTAAGGAAAAACGGTGCGAACCGACGTGTACCGTGCATTACCGATTGAACACACCACTTGATCACTACTTTCTTACCGTACAAGCTCATTAATATTTGAGCAAAATATCCCCTCATTTCCAGCTTGCTTTGGCCGAAAATGTTGACCAAAATTGCAAGGAGAAGAAACAAAAAAAAATATGTAGAAATTGGAGTGACACTTGTTGGCCAACTAAGGGCCTTGACCAAGACCAATTGTCTTGCCTTCTTATCACCTTGGAGCTGCCTTTCTTCTTCATTTTTCTGCTGCTTTGGCCGAGAGAGAGGGAGAGAAAAAACCAAGGGAGAGCTACACCATTTCATCTTGAGTTTGAGTGTATTAAGTGAGGAAACAAGGAACTAAACCGATTAAAACCTTCCTTGAGTGTTTAGCTAGTGGTGTGTTGGTGAAATTTTGGAAGGAAAAGCTAGGGCTGCTCTTGGTAGTCACTTTAGCAAGGTAATAATGCTGATTTCCCCATTTCTTACTCTTAATCTTGCTTAACTTGGCATAGCACCTTAAATTTGTGGTGGATGATAGCTATTATAATGATTTGGATGGATATAGTGTATGTTTTCTTGAGTTATATGAGTTAGGGTTTGAAGGAATTTCTACCTATACTTGCTCTATGGATAGTATATGTTGTATCTAAGCTTATATAAGAGGTTGTGGTGGTGATTGAGGCAAGAAATGAAGAAAGTTTCCTTTGAAAATGAAAATTTTCAGATTTCTGGAATTGTATGCTTCAGTTCTGTCCGGTTTCAGTGCACTATGTTAGAGGCAGAATTAGGCTTGGTATAAAAAATGAAAGTTGTAGATAATGATGTTTTATAGATGGTTACAAAATTTCAGCTCAATCGGACCAACGTAGCCTGTTAAAAGACTAAAATACCCTCGCTGCCCTAGGATGTATCCAGTGATCCGTTTTAGACAGTTCATCTAGTTGACCGTGTCTATTCTCTATGATCCGTGCTGATTTAGCCATTTTCCAAAAAATGAAAGTTTTAGTACTCTGTCTTATATTTTCAACACCTCAAATAACGCCTTAAACGGACTTTGGTAGCCTGAGATATGGCCATTTAAATGTAGTACGGTTAACTAGCCGGTTAGTTGGAAGTTGGTTCTGTGAATTAGGAATTTGACTAGGTTACACTGGAAATTTGACTAAGTGATCTTCATGAAAGTTGTAGGTCCTCGTCTTAGCTTCGAAACAGTATAAGTTTCACACCAATCCGATAAGCGTAGCTTCGGTTGTGTCCGTTACGCAAAACTCTATCAAATCTGTCTCTTGTTAAACTTCATTTCCGCACTTGTTGTTAGCTTGATTTTGTCCTTGTATTGTCTTGAGCCTATTGAACGGCTATTGAAATTAGATTGTTGTGTGTGTACCTTTGGGTTTGAATGAGGAAAATAATGAAGCCATAAATGGCTGGAAATAAGAAAATACAAAGGGCATGCTGCCCAAATTTACGCTCGAGGACTAGAGAATTACACTTGCGACTTGGGTAAAGTTGATAAATGAATATCACGTGAACCATCTAGGACTTTTGCTACTTTGGTTATCGAGGGTTATATGTTAGAACCTAGCCAAACTTGTACCCTTAGAAAAAGTGGTAATAATCACTATAAATCCGTTTTCCTTGCACTTTCGACTCAAAAGTTATTTCCAAGTATACATGTTACAAAATTTTTCAGTTTGAAAAGCGAGCAACTGTTTCACGACTATTCTCCAAGTGAATTTCAATTTCTTGATTCTTATTGAACGAAACGTCTAAGTTTCGAACCTTAGTTGATTTTCAGAGTTCTTAAATCAAGTTTTATCACAGATTTGGACTCCAAACCCGGAGTACCACCCAGACGTGAACACTAGAGGCACTACTTTTGGTGAGTGCTTCCAAATATCTGATTGAACTTGATATTTGTGATTTCTCTTTGAAAAATGTGATTACATGATATATAAGTGATTTGACAGGGCAAGGGTGTACTTTATCGCACTTGCCCTAATGAGACTTGTACTTGTTCATCAATTTCAATTGACTTGCTTTACATGTGTATGAATTATATCTTGCCTGAAATTCCAGAAACCCTGTGGCTAGTTAATCGAGTCGAGCTGGAAAGGGCCTGGTCGATTAGATAACGAACCCTGGGTAACTAGTAATGTCGAGTGGAGTGTTATCTCCTCGGCTAATCGGTATACTCGAGTATTACCACCCGTGTTTCGTGTGGCGTGCGGGCCCGGATAAGGGGGTTGATCGGTGGACGGAGACTGGCGTGAAGTGGGGTTTTCTTTCTGGACTAGTTATCACTTGAAAGTTGACGCAGTGTCAACTACCAATCGATCAAGCTGGGATAGAGCCGAGACATGAGCCACTGTATCCTTATATGTGAATATGATCCATATATTCTTGATTACCTGAAGTATTATTTCTTTGATTGGACTTGTTTGCTCGCTATTTCACTATTACACTGTTATTACTTTGTTTGATGGCCAATTTGATATTTGGAACTTCACTGAGCTTTGGCTCACTCCGTTAGTTTTGTTTTCCTTACAGAGGTACGAGCGAGGCGTGAGACGTGTAAAGACTAGCGTAGTCTAGTTGTTTTGACTTTTGACTCGTACTCGCGCTATTACTCGAATAGAATGTTTTGTATCTGGATTGTATACACTTTGAACCAGTTTGGGTATATTGAGGTTTTGTATCTTGATTGTGCATCAATGTTAATTATAAGCTTCAATTGCAATGTTATTCATGGTCCACAGATGTATGCACGTGATACGAGTGAGTGAGTCCTGGCGAGAGCTGGGCAGGCGGTCCGCCGAACCCTTTGGTACGCATTAGGGGAATGTGGGGTCGTCACAAGTGGTATCAGAGCCTAGGTTGTGAATTGATCTGGATAGATTGAGTGCTTGACACGATAGGCTAGAGTTTTATCCTTGAGTTTAGCCTTTAGCCTTGTTTTCTACGTCTCCTGTACTTACCTTGCAATGTTATTTGCAAACCTAGGTGATGGCGGGTACTGATGCATCTGGGAGTGCTGGGCCGTCTCAGCCCGTACCTACTGACGCTCCTATTGACGAGCCACATCTGGAGGGACCCGTCTGTCGCTTGATCACGTATCAGGAGAGCCCCGGTGGGCCAGTGCAGCAGTGGTCCCCAACGCGCAAGATCCGACGCTGCGACTGCTGGAAGACCTACTCCTACCCTGATTGAGTAGTACTCGCAGTGGACGACGAGCGGAGACGATTGGGTAGCGCCAATCGTAGGTGCTATTCGGAGATAGAGCGTCTCCAGGCTACTCTCCGAGACCAGGGAGCTCGGATCCGAGAGCTGGAGGCCTCGGTTTTGGAGAAGCAGCAGCAGACTGATGCTTTCCGTGAGCAGGCTCAGGTGACGACTGGACGCCTTATGCGAGTAGTTGAGGATATCAGAGACCGGACCGGCCATATCCTGACTGAGTGCGAGGCATTGGTGGATGATGTGATACAGGACTTGGCAGAGGAGGGTCAAGTGCCTGTAGCCCCTGACGTTCCTGGTGCTCCTGAGGAGGATCCTGAGGAGGACCCGGAGGAGGAGCCGAGTGCATCCTCAGAGTCTGTTGGGTCGGCGTCTAGCCAGACGACTTGTTAGGATCGGGGATTGAGGAGATTTTTGTGGGGTAGTTAGGAATATAGTTGGACGATACGTTTTCTTTTGTTTTTGACTTTGACGTATCACGGTGGATGTAAATAGGGTTTCTTCTGTTCTATGTTCCTTGGCTAGTATAGCCTTTGACTTGCCTAGGTTGGCATGTATATGTGACTTGTTTGCTATGTATATAAAGTACTTGTTTATTATGCATTTTATTACCTCTATTTATCCTTTTGCAACGTGCGATACGAGCCATACCTTACTTTGTTTATATGTCCATAGTTGGTTAAATCCAAAACATGGAGGGTAGAAGAAGTCAAGCCAGGGGAACTAACCGAGGACGCGGGCCTAGTTGGGGCCGTGGGGGTAGACAAGCACAGGAGCCGGTGCAAGAACCGAGAGAGGAGAGAGAGGCAACGATTGAGCCACAACTTGAACCCCAGGCTGTAGGGGGAGATCAAGTGGCGACCGCAATCCAACAAATGACTAATATTTTGGCCCGTCTAGTGGAACAACAGGGTCAAGTCCCCGTAAATCAACCTAGAGACCCCGATATGGGGCAAGATAGGACCTTAGAGAGATTCCAGAAGTTATCCCCACCTAAGCTCTTGGGAGGACCAGACCCGGAAGGAGCTGAGAAATGGCTAGAGGCCATGATCAACATCTTTGCCGCTTTAAATTATACAAAGGATAGGCAAGTACAATTCGCTGTTTTCCAGTTTGAAGGTCCAGCCAGGGCTTGGTGGAATGTAATTAGGGCCAAGTGGGAGAGAGAAGGAACTGCATGGACCTGGTTAAACTTTGTACGAGAATTTAACGAGAAATACCTTCCGCCTATCGTCCAGGAGAAGAGAGAGGACGATTTTATTAAGCTCCGGCAGGGAACTTCTAGTGTAGCTGAGTATGAGACTCAGTTTACGAAATTATCAAAATTTGCTCCTGAACTGATAGCTACGGAGCAAAGAAGAGTACGGAGATTTGTGCAAGGGCTCAACGTGGAGATACAAGAGGCCTTGGCAGCAGCTCAGATTAATACGTTTACGGAGGTTCTGGAGAAGGCCCAAAGGATAGAGACTGCCAGGGCACAAGTGAGAAATTTCCACGCAAAACAGAAAGGGGTACCTATGGAGCCCAAGAGTCAGTGCGGAGTGATCGGAACATGCCACCCGCTAAATCCGATCGTGGGGCTGGAGATGGACGGTTTTCGAGTGCATCTAGGGGAGGTGCACCGAGAGGAGGTGCCCAGAGTGCGAGAGCCCGTAGCTTTCTTAAGTACTAGGTTTTATTTTTCTTTTAATTGCACGCTTTTCCACATTTTATTTATTCAAAAATTGTGAAAATAAATTTTATGAGTAAATATAGTCTTTAGATGATTTTTCTAGTATCGGTTAGTTTCTGAGAAATTAAGAGCATATATTGGACGTGGGACCCACTAGTGCGAAAAGTTCGGAAAAATTCGGCCAACTAGGTTAAGTTTTGGATACTGGAATTAATTTATCGGGTGTTAAGAGATAAGTAGAGGATACTAAGTGGATTGGTATAAGAGAGACAAAAGTTAGGCAAGCATTAAATTAAGTGACAAGTGTCACTTGGCTATTGGGTGGACCATTTGACTACTATTCCATGTCTTACCAATTGACTTAAATAACTAAAAATTCACCAAAAATTCCTCATTTTTCTCTCCTCTTTGGCTGGCTCTCTCTCTCAAGAAAGGAAGAAAGAAAGCTCTCCAAGTTGCTTCAATCTTTGCTCCAATCTTCTAAATCAACCATTGGAATTTGGTTTTGCTCCATAGAAAACATTAAGTAAGTGTTAGTGAGGTGTTGTGTGGAGTTATTTGGAAAGCTAAGAGGACCAATTGCTCCCTCTCTCTTGTTTCTAAGGTGAGTTGAGAAGAACCACTTTCCTTCCTCTAATGATGCCTAATTTATGATTAGTGGTGGTAGAAGATGAAACTTTATGGATTACATCTTGAGTTTTGGTTGAATTGGTGAAGTTTTCTATTTATTGGTGATTTTTCTGTTTTATTATGAACATGATTGTGTGGCTATCTATGATGATTGGAAATGATGTGTAATGACTCTAGGAGGTGGAAAAAGTGATTAATTGCAACCAATTTCTGGTTTGGAAGAAATTTGAAAAAGTTAGGGTTTGTTGTTCTTCATTCTGCCCGAATTTGTAGCTCCTAGTTAGAGGCCGAATTGGCCTTAGATTAAAACATGTAAGTTGTAGGCAATGACATTTTAGAGGCGCCTACAAAATTTCAGGTCAATCGGAGTAGCGTAGAATGAGAAAAGTCGAAATTACCCTTGCTGTCCTGGTTTTACCCGAAATTGAGAATTGCTTTTGTAATTGGTTGCTTTGGTTAGGAATGCTTCCGAATTGGATGTTGAGGTCTTCTGATGAATTGTAGCCCTGTTTCTAAGCTTTCGGATGGATTTGGAATTTCTGGATTTGGACTTAGGTAGCCTGTTTTATGATGTGTACACCAGAACGCGTTTTGTGAATCTGTTTTTCCGGTTCTGGTGTAGTATCTTGCATTTTTTACCTGGTTACACGCGAAACTAGACAGAGTTGCCTTCTGCAATATTGTAGCCCTATCTCTTAGCATCGAAACAGTGGGTCTTGTACCCTCATCCGATAATCGTAGTGTCTTAGGTGCCATTACCGTAAAATGAGGTCAAAAACTTTTTTTTTCAGGGCTAAAGCTAAATCTTTTCCGGATTTTTCTGGTTTCCTCTAATGCTTATGTATGCTTATGGAACCCTCTTTCAGTAGTATTTGAGCAAAATATCCCCTCATTTCCAGCTTTCTTTGGCCGAAAATGTTGACCAAAATTGCAAGGAGAAGAAACAAAAAAAAATATGTGGAAATTGGAGTGACACTTGTTGGCCAACTAAGGGCCTTGACCAAGACCAATTGTCTTGCCTTCTTATCACCTTGGAGCTGCCTTTCTTCTTCATTTTTCTGCTGCTTTGGCCGAGAGAGAGGGAGAGAAAAAACCAAGGGAGAGCTGCACCATTTCATCTTGAGTTTGAGTGTATTAAGTGAGGAAACAAGAAGCTAAACCGATTAAAACCTTCCTTGAGTGTTTAGCTAGTGGTGTGTTGGTGAAATTTTGGAAGGAAAAGCTAGGGCTGCTCTTGGTAGTCACTTTAGCAAGGTAATAATGCTGATTTCCCCATTTCTTACTCTCAATCTTGCTTAACTTGGCATAGCACCTTAAATTTGTGGTGGATGATAGCTATTATAATGATTTGGATGGATATAGTGTATGTTTTCTTGAGTTATATGAGTTAGGGTTTGAAGGAATTTCTGCCTATACTTGCTCTATGGATAGTATATGTTGTATCTAAGCTCATATAAGAGGTTGTGGTGGTGATTGAGGCAAGAAATGAAGAAAGTTTCCTTTGAAAATGAAAATTTTCAGATTTCTGGAATTGTATGCTTCAGTTCTGTCCGGTTTCAGTGCACTATGTTAGAGGTCGAATTAGGCTTGGCATAAAACATAAAAGTTGTAGAGAATAATGTTTTATAGATGCCTACAAAATTTTAGTTCAATCAGAGCAACGTAACCTGTGAAAAGACCAAAATACCCTCGCTGCCCTAGGATGTATCCAGTGATCCGTTTTAGACAGTTCATCTAGTTGACCATGTCTATTCTCTATGATCCGTGCTGATTTAGCCATTTTCCAAAACATGAAAGTTTTAGTACTCTGTCTTATCTTTTCAACGCCTCAAAGAACGCCTTAAACAGACTTTGATAGCTTGAGATATGGCCATTTAAATGTAGTACAGTTAACTAGCCGGTTAGTTGGAAGTTGGTTCTGTGAATTGGGAATTTGACTAGGTTATACTGGAAATTTGACTAAGTGATCTTCATAAAAGTTGTAGACCCTTGTCTTAGCTTCGAAAAAATATAAATTTTACAGCAATCTGATAAGTGTAGCTTCGGTTGTGTCCGTTACGGAAAACTCTATCAAATCTGTCTCTTGTTAAACTTCATTTCCGCACTTGTTGTTAGCTTGATTTTGCCCTTGTATTGTCTTGAGCCTATTGAACGGCTATTGAAATTAGATTGTTGTGTGTGTGTCTTTGGGTTTGAATGAGGAAAATAATGAAGCCATAAATGGCTGGAAATAAGAAAATACAAAGGGCATGCTGCCCAAATTTACGCTCGAGGACTAGAGAATTACACTTGCGACTTGGGTAAAGTTGATAAATGAATATCACGTGAACCGTCTAGGACTTTTGCTACTTTGGTCATCGAGGTTTATACGTTAGAACCTAGTCGAACTTGTACCCTTAGGAAAAGCGGTAATAATCACTATAAATCCATTTTCCTTGCACTTTCGACTCAAAAGTTATTTCCAAGTATACATGTTACAAAATTTTTCAGTTTGAAAAGCGAGCAACTGTTTCACGACTATTCTCCAAGTGAATTTCAATTTCTTGATTCTTATTGAACGAAACGTCTAAGTTTCGAACCTTAGTTGATTTTCAGAGTTCTTAAATCAAGTTTTATCGCAGATTTGGACTCCAAACCCGGAGTACCACCCAGACGTGAACACTAGAGGCACTACTTTTGGTGAGTGCTTCCAAATATCTGATTGAACTTGATATTTGTGATTTCTCTTTGACAAATGTGATTACATGATATATAAGTGATTTGACAGGGCAAGGGTGTACTTTATCGCACTTGCCCTAATGAGTCTTGTACTTGTTCATCAATTTCAATTGACTTGCTTTACATGTGTATGAATTATATCTTGCCTGAAATTCCAGAAACCCTGTGGCTAGTTAATCGAGTCGAGCCGGCAAGGGCCTGGTCGATTAGATAACGAACCCTGGGTAACTAGTAATGTCGAGTGGAGTGTTATCTCCTCGGCTAATCGGTATACTCGAGTATTACCACCCGTGTTTCGTGTGGCGTGCGGGCCCGGATAAGGGGGTTGATCGGTGGACGGAGACTGGCGTGAAGTGGGGTTTTCTTTCTGGACTAGTTATCACTTGAAAGTTGACGGAGTGTCAACTACCAATCGATCAAGTTGGGATGGAGCCGAGACATGAGCCACTGTATCCTTACATGTGAATATGATCCATATATTCTTGATTACCTGAAGTATTATTTCTTTGATTGGACTTGTTTGCTCGCTATTGCACTATTACACTGTTATTACTTTGTTTGATGGCCAATTTGATATTTGGAACTTCACTGAGCTTTGGCTCACTCCGTTAGTTTTGTTTTCCTTACAGGGGTACGAGCGAGGCGTGAGACGTGTAAAGACTAGCGTAGTCAAGTTGTTTTGACTTTTGACTTGTACTCGCGCTATTACTCGAATAGAATGTTTTGTATCTGGATTGTATACACTTTGAACTAGTTTGTGTATATTGAGGTTTTGTATCTTGATTGTGCATCAATGTAAATTATAAGCTTGAATTGCAATGTTATTCATGGTCCACGGATGTATGCACGTGATACGAGTGAGTGAGTCCTAGCGAGAGCTGGGTAGGCGGTCTACCGAACCCTTTGGTACGCCTTAGGGGAAGGTGGGGTCGTCACATAAGCAGTCTTGATCTCCAACACCTCTCACTCTGCATTTCAAATAGCCAAGAAAATATCACCAAAAGAATTCTTGGACCATTGCTTAAGAGCCTGCTTAACACTCTGCAACTTATCTGCCAATATGCGCAAAGGGGACCCAGAGAATGACTGAGACTAGCTATCGTTAATGACATCCAAAAACCCCTCTTTGGAAGTCCATACTTTCAAAAAGCAAAATGGTTTCGGCTTGTTATCCAACCTAGTTGATGTAGATAGCAACAGAGGAGAATGATCCGAAGGATCTCTTCCCAGATGTTGGATGAGGACACTATTAGCCATCCTCGTTGCAATGGAATTAAGAAGTAATCTATCTAAGCGCTTCCAAACTTGAGCGCTGCCCTGCCTGTTGTTGCACCATGTAAATCTTGAGCCAGAAAAACCAGCATCGCAAACTTCTACCAATGACATGAAATTCAAGAATTCCAGCCCTTCAGTAGGTCTAAATGGCAAACCACCACGCTTTTCCTCTCCATTCACTATCACGTTGAAATCCCCAACCAGAAACCAGGGCATCGAACTTGGTTTATCCAGTAATAATTCAGTCCATATGCTCTCCTGCTCCTGAGTTGTGCATTTTGCATGAACAAAGGAAAAACAAACTGATGCAGGAAAGAATTGAGAATGTATATGTAGTGTGTTAAGTGTTGATCTGATTCTCCCACACTCTGGCACCTAAAAGGAGACTGATAAAAAATCCATACAGTACCCCACTGATTCGCTAAACAACAATCCATCCCAAATTTTAATCTAATCAAATCAAAACCACATAGAGCCATCTTTGGTTCACAAATTGCCACCAAATGAACAGAATATAATTTAATCAACTTTCTAAGCCTTTTTAAATTAGGGGAGCGAGAGACACCTCTTATATTCCAAAACAGCATATTAATCATCAGACAAGATGGAGAATGAATTTTTTGAAGAAGTAGTCATCGAGCGTAAAGTTTGATATGATGGAAATTTGGCTCAGATACCTCATTGTTTAGCATTAGAAATATCTTGAAAACTCTCAGCAGTTTATGCATGGTTAACAGCAACAATCACTGGATCAAGATTTAGCGCGACTAGTGAAGGTGCTTCGGCTCTATTCTGGTGTATCTTTACTCCGCCCCTAGGAGAAAGATGGCCTACACTTCCCTACACCTCACGAAGATCATCTGCAATTGAGGAGTTTTCCCCACCATTCAAGCTCCTATCCATTTCGGGCACCACTAGCAGACCCGACGCAACCTTATTCGCATCAGGTACAGTAGGGTTTGTCCTCCCCTCATCTAACCTTACCATCTCAGGATTCTGTATTTCTAAAAGCTCACACACTTCTTCAAAAGTAGATGCAGCAAGATCTTTAGCAACCAGACTCAAAGCAGTAGACGACTGCTTCTGCTACTGTTCAGGTTCTGATGTCGTAGCGAGGTTTTTCTTTGAATGCCCCCGCTCCACTGCATTAACAAAAGCCACAACAGGCATGTCAACAACTAAACACGTGGTTGGCTGATTTCGTCGAAGATCCTCCTCAACTACTGCAACCAATGAAACTTTCTGTGCCTCCGCAGTAGCACCAAATGAGGTAGTACAAGCAGTGTCAGGTTTACTAATCTCTTTGGGCCTAAACTCCATCTTCTGAGCATGCTCCACTGCTTTCTTCCCTTCCATCTTGTAGGGCCGGAGTTCAGGATTCAAAACATGGCAGCTCCCCTCTTGATGACCCTGACAAAGCAATGGGAGCAATATTTAGGGAGATTTTCAGGGACTAATTCCTGCCAAAAACCTTCATGATTTTCATTCTCAACCCAGACCCTCGTGGGGCATGGTTTAAGCAAATCCACTTCTATGCAAACCCTAGCAATAGTCGATCTCGACATAGCCAAGGTTGCAGCATCAAGAAATAACAGAACTCCCAAAATAGCAACAATCTGAAAAAGCACCTCCTTATTGAATAAGTGCAATGGAAGCTTGGGCAATTGAAACCACACTGGAACAACCGATGGTTCTCTGTCCGCGTAAGAAGCTGGAGACCACTTGAAGACTCTCATCGGGAAACCATAGACATACCAAATACTACGAGACCACACACGATGGATATGGGTAAAAAACAAAAAAGCCCCCTGTGATAAACCTAATACACAGAAAAGCCCCCCATGGTTTCAAAATATACAACACGACCCCTCATGCTTTGAACTAAATTGTAAAGGTGACGGAATCCGTTAAACTTAACGAAAATGGTCAAAATGACCAAAATACCCTGATATAATTCAACAAAAAAACAGCTCAAAAAATCATTTATTTTATTTTCTAAGTAGAGAGAATTGAGAGTTAAGGGGTAGAATAGGTATATTTGATAAAAATTAGGTATAAAAAATTTTTTTTAGGTTCCAATATGTCATTTCCGTTAAGTTTAACGGATTCCGTCACCTTTACAATTTAGTTCAAAGCATGAGGGGTCGTGTTGTATATTTTGAAACCATGGGGAGCTTTTCTGTGTATTAGGTTTATCACAGGGGGCTTTTTTGTTTTTAACCCCGATGGATATCAACCTGATTATGAAACTTAATCAGAACGTGCCGCACATCATGGAGACCCACAGAGGCTAGCTCTCTTAAATCCAATGAAAGGAAAAATGGTCTCAAATCCTCCATTTTTGGCTGCCCTCTAGAAAACTTACCCACCAAAGCAAATCGATATGGAGCAGACAATGTATCTAGCACATCCTGAGAGAAGATAACTGCAGGCTCCCCTTTGTGGGTGGAAGATGCAGCCTTAATGGACAAAACAAGTTGAGTCGAGTTCAGTGAAAACAATTCTGAAAATGATTTGCACTAGAATGTAGGGGAGGAAGGATGTGGCCCCACAGCAGGAGCTTGGAGGGCAGCCATGAAGGTATAAAACCAAGGAAGCCCTAGACAACAAACCCTAGAAAACAGTAGTAAAAATAATTCATATATGGACCACTTTTGCACACCAAAATCTTCATTTGAGAAAATATACTTTTGCAAGACAATTCCTTTTGCATACATTTATAAGCCTTGAAAACATTTAGGAAATGATGCATGCAAAAAATTTAATAAATTTTACAGCTCTATACTTGGAAATGTTACTTTAAGACAACCTTAAACATGCAATAATCAGAAAAACACCCATGCCTAGCCCATCACTGAGTATAAAACATCCCTTAGGCATTTCATGCAAAATCCACATAAGCCTTTAAGGGTTTTTGACCTCAAAATCTTGACTTAAGATTGAAGCAAAAAAATTTATTGATAGACCTACCTTCAGTAAATTGACCATAAGTTGAGATAGAAAATCATTTGAAAATCTAAAGATATTGATGGAAATTACATTCAAAATGTTAAAACATTTATAAATAAACTGTTTCAAAAATTCTTCAACCCATCATCACTAAAGTTTAGGGTTGCAATTCTTTTTGTCACCAAAACCTACTTTACATTTTGAATTTTTTTTGAAAAATCACTATAATTTGCACAGACATTTTTCGACCGTGAAAATTTTATAGCAAGTAGAAGCTACATTCAATTTGGATATTCTTAGAGTGAGTTATGACATTTCAAAGCTTAGAAGTTCATCAGTTTATTATGGGGTTTTTTTCCCATAAAACCATTTTTCAACAAAACATATGTGAAAATCTTTCTAGACTTTTCAATAAATCCTCAAAATATCTAGATTCAAAGTAATTCCTTCAAACTTTGAAATCATGTTTTATCTTTAGAAATGTACTTCAAAAATCATTTATTACTTTAGAAATTACCTTGTAAATCTATCAAGATTTGGCAGCAAAAAAGAACCATCTTTCTTGTTTCTATTAACCACTAGAAAATCCTTTAAAATTGAAAAAACCACTTTCAATCCATTATTGTATGGGTTAATAAAGTACTCAAGAAGTTTGTTGAAAAATCTCATTGGTAGCTAGGTGCCCAATAATGGTCTACATATTTCTTTAAATAATGAGGATAATTATATTTTTTATGAAGAATATGATGAAAACCCAGCTTCTATTAGATATTTTGATAATGAAATAGAATTTGATGATTCGGATTGGCATTATCCTTCTCCTTAAGATGGAAGAATGTTCAATATGTGATGCTATGTTATTCCTTATAAAAGAGTATGCCTATCAATTATAAGAATTGAAAGAAAGAATTTTATATTATGAAGGTAGATGGATTTATGTTACTTTAAATAATTGTAACCTTCTACTTGTCACCAGAGATATAAAAAATTAAAAGAATTAGAAAATGAAAGATATTTATTAAATAATAAGTATTAACAAGTAAATAAAGAATTTACAGACCACCATGGAAATGACCATTTACATGAACAATGAATAAGCCAAAAACAATAACATATTACCAAGAATGTCAAAAATACATTAGTAGAGATTTAACAATAAAAGCCAAAATATGATACGAAGAAGCTCAATTTAAGCTATGTTTCATGCAAAACAAGAGCAAATTGGAATGTATGAGTCCAAGCCAAAAGTGGAAACATGTGAAGATGAGTTGTTCACGTTGGTCGGGTTGAGAAAACTTGTGATGACCCCACCTCCCCCTAGGGCGTACCCCAGGGTTTAGCGGACCGCCTGCCCAACTCTGGCCAGGATTCATTCATTCGCCTCAGACAAAATAAGATATAACCTCGAGAATAAGGGAAATAACAGTTCCCAAACTTGGAACGTATACATACATACATTTCTATCTCAAACAGTAATACAATCCCAAATAAAACAAAAGTTAATACATTCCACCCTAACCAAGCACTAGCGCGAGTATAATCGCAAAATTCAAAAGAACTAGACTAGGCTAGTCTGTACCAGTCTCACGCCCTCGCTCGCATCCCCTGTAAGGAAAACAAAACTAACGGAATGAGTTAAAAGCCCAGTGAGGTTCCCATACACATAATCGAGCAATTAAATCCATGACATTAATCATTTGATAGCAAATAATCCAGAAAACATTTAACATATAAAAGTAATAATAACCCACTCATTAAAAGGATACATGCTCACGAGAAGCCATTTGTTCATTCGTTCCCCAACCATTTTCCTTATTCCTCTAACATTAGAAAACATTTGCAAGTGAAAACTCCTCCAATATTCTTGACATTCATTCATTCATTTCATTTCCCGCCACTAGCCAATTCTCTGGCCAGTCTCCACCAATCTTCGTGGACATACTCGAGTATACCAAACATTATCCCAGGGTCACCAATCGGACGACCGAGTCCGCTTCTGGCTCGAGTCGATTGGCAATGAAGGGCAAGGGCCCAGTTCAGCCAAAAGGCTTACATTCATACACAAGTAGCATTTAATCATTTAATCATTGAAAATTTCACATTCCTTTAGGTCGAGTGCGATAAAGTACACACTCGCCTAGCAAAATTCATTTTTAGCAATCACTAAAAACATTTAACATATAATCAAACATTCACAACAATCCACAATGTCATTGGAAACATAACATATAAAGAACACTCACCCGTTTAAGCAAAGTAACGTCCAAATTTCCTTCTGGATAATACCCTCAATTACCGACAAACCCTAAGAATAACCAACAGAAAATATTAAGGTTCAACCATCCAAAGTTTTGGTGAATCAAAGAAAATCCGAATAACTACTAGTACAATGTATAAAGATAATTTCTGGAGTGAAAAGAGTACATTTAGACCAAAGGACATGAGTAAAATATTTGTAAAACTCATGCTCGCTCTTAAAACTTTTGAAATCTCCATTTGAGTCGAAGTGACGAGAAAAACGTATTTCTATTAGTCATTACTTTCATTTTTCCAAGGGTACAAGTTTCAGCCGAACTCTAGCTTATATACCTCTGCAAAAGGGGACTCGAATAACCTAGACAATTCGAGTTAGATTCGTCCTCAAATCCTTACTCAAGTCGCGAGTATATCTACCTAGCGCTCGAGTGAAAATTTAGGCAGCACGCCCTTTGTATTTACCTATTATCCAACCATTTATGGCTTCATTATTTTCTCAATTCAACCCCAAAATCTTACACAAATAATCTTACCACGATAGCCTTTCAATAGGCTTAATGTCATTCAATTACAAAACAATGCTAGCAAATTGATCGGAACTAATGTATAAGACAAATAACAAAATAACAGGTTTGACGTCTCTTAGCGTTTCGGTCACAACTGAAGTTACGCTTATCGGATTGGGGTGAACGTTACACCGTTTCGAAGCTAAGCTAAAGGGTTACAACTTTCATGAAGATAACTCAACCCATTTCACATTTGATCCAGGTCGAATTTGCAGATTACAGAACCAGAATTTCATTGTCAGTCTGGTTATCAGCAGTGGGTTTAAATGGCAATAACTCAAACTGTAAAATTCCGATTGAGGCGTTTCTAGATGTGTTGGAAAGTTAAAATGTAGGGATAAAATTTTTGTGTTTTGATCAAAGGCTTATTTGATACGGATCAAAGTGAAAAATGTAGCAAAAAATGTGAAATCTCAAAACTGCACGTGGAAAAGAACATTTGGCAGTTAGGGGTATTTCAGTTATTTCATATGATACAGTACTCCGATTGAGCTGCAATTTTACAGGAAGCTATATAACACCATTTCCTACAACTTTCATGTTTTGACCTAAGCCTAATTCAGCCTCTAACATGGACAAATGAAGCTGGTCAGAAGCAGGGCAGAATTCTCTACTAAAGCTGGAAAATTCTTAGTTGGAAGCTAAAAGGCATATTAAAGCTATAAATCTTCAAATCAGCTCTCTCAAGTCTATAACAAAGTTGGATATAACCATCTCATGGCTGGAAAAATATGAATCAAAGCTAGAAAAGTTCCACCAACTTCACAACCCATGAAATTTTCCATAGAATCTACCACAAACAAGCATTAAATCTACTAAAATGCAAGTTAAAAGTGAAGAGATGGTTTCTAAACATGATTACCTTTAAACTCTATGAAAAGAGCAACCATAAGCTTCCTTGTCTCCCCAAATTTCTCCACCAAAAGTCTTCTTCCTTCCTTATAGTCACTTTCTATGGTTTGGATTACAAGCTTAGGATGAAATCTTGAAGATTCAAGCAAGGGTTGAATTTGTAGTATGAAGTGCTCTTCCTTGTTTTTCCTCTCACCATTTTCGGTCAAGAGACAAGGAGAAATGAAGCATCTTGGTTGGCCAAAAAAAGAAGAAAATGAAGACATCTTGGTCAATTTTTTGTTTCAGGAAAGTTAAAACAAGTTGGTCAAAGTCCAACTTCCATAGGTTTCATGACACTTGGCTTTTTCTAGACTTTTCTCTTATTTCTTTTGGTCAAAAATTGTGGCTAACATAAGAGATATTTTGGGGTTAATTAACTGAAATAAAAGCAAGGCTATTAAGGTAATAAAGTAGTGTTCAAGTGGTGCACTCACTCGGTAACAAACGGTACCCGTCGGTTCCAACCGTTTTTCCTTAACTCGCACGTACTAAGGTTTTCACTTATAATTCACTAACTTATTATTATAACTTCTAATCACACACTTTTTATTATCTAAAACTCACTCTTAATCACCAAATTTAGTACACACTCTGCACGAATTACTCACACTACGAAAAGACGTAAAAACCCTAGTTTACCTTAACGATGAAAGTAAAGGGGAAACCCTTGGTTCTATGATTAATTGTAACTATTGGGGAAGTGAATGAGTAGTAAAGCTGTTGTAAAGTAATAAATTTCAAATTAAAGGGAATTTTTTAAAAAAATATAAGAGATTTTACAAGTCATGATACTCTCTCCCCCTTAAGAAAATTTCGTCCTCGAAATTTTTACCTTCCATCGCCACAGATGACTCCAAAACTTGTTACTTGTCTAAGGCATATACCTGTGCTGGTACTTTGGATCGGTTCCCTCTTTCATTAGCTTGTTTCGGTTTGGTTCCATCCACTTGTTGTGCACTATACTCTCGTGCTTGTTTTTTCGAGCAATTGCTAATTTGATGATTGCTACTCCCATAAATCAAACACTTTCGCCCCTTCCTCCAACAATCATTGTCAGTGTGATTTGCCTTCCCACAATACCACAGGCCAAGTGAGAAGACACTTTTTGGCCTTCTCAAAAAATTTCCTCTTGTCCTATTTGACTTCCTTTTGTAAACCCTTCATCTAGTGCTCCTAAGGTCCATGGTGGGTGAGGTAAATGGTTCACCTTTTGCATTTTGAAAGGCATTATCTTTTCTCTAGGTTCTTCATGTATACTACAAGATGTAGCTCTTTTTCATGTTTGGAAAGCTTTTACCTGTGCCTTCGCATCCTCAATTCTTTGAGCTTTCTCAAGAGTTTCTGTAAAAGTATTAACTTGAACCGCCGCTAAAGCTTCCTGGATTTCCAAATTTAATCCTTGTATAAACCGTCTCACTCTTCTCCGCTCCGTAATCACCAATTCGGAAGCAAATTTAGACAGTTTAGTGAACTGCATCTCATATTCGGCCACATTCTGGGTTCCCTGACGCAACCTAATGAACTCATCCTCTCTCTTTTCTTGGACCAAAGGTGGGAGATATTTCTCATTAAACTCCCTTATAAAGTTCACCCAAATCCATACAGTCTGTTCTCTCTCCCACTTTGCCCTAATAACATTCCGCCATGCTCGGGCTAGTCCTTCAAATTGAAATACAGAAAAGTTCACCTGTCTTTGCTCCGTGTAGTTCAAAGTTGCGAAGATGTTAATAATCGCCTCCAGCCACTGCTCAGCTATCTCCGGATCAGGCCCTCCAAGGAATTTCGGAGGGACAAACTTTTGAAACTGCTCCAGGGTCCTATCCTCTCCTATCTCGGGGTTCTAGGGTTGATTCACTGGCATTTGGCCTTGTTGGTCTACCAATCGCGCTAAGATATTAGTCATCTGTTGTATCGCTGTCGCCACTTGGTCCCCTGTTTCAACCCTCGGTTCACGATCTTGCTCAGCTGCAGTTTCTCTTTCTTCTCTTGGTTCTTGAGCTTGCCTAACCCCACGGGCACGACTAGCTCCACGTCCGCGACTACGTCTCCCCTCCGTACCCTTTTCTCTTTTTTTTCCCAAAAGGTACTATTGTACATAAACAAAATAAATTGACTAAAGCGGCAAGATAAAAACAATTTTTAAACCATAAAATCAAGAATAAGGAAACATGCTTAGCACATCTATAACACATCAGATTCACAAAGATACATATCAAGTTGAACAAAATCAAGTGCAGCAAGTACTATGCATGTAAGCATCGACATGTCAAAAGAGAAATACATACAGTGGCAACACAGGGGCAAAACAAGAAGAAAACACAACATGCTATCCTATATTGGTTAAAATATTCTTCATCCGATCTCTCACTTCTCTTACTTCCCAAACTAGCCGTCCTTAGACCCTTTCCACTTGCTCTCGCAAAACATTAGCCCGTTCTTATTCCACGCAATGGAGATCTCAAGTCCTTAATGTTGCCCTTAACTTTTGAGCATTCGGGCACAAGAATCCGAAATAAGATAATTCACAACTCGAGCCGGCCGGTCCCAAGAGTAAATCACCACATTTGAGATTCCTACCCGACATACCTATCTAATTTCCCTAAGTATCAAGATAAAGAGTTTATACCTATAAATTCGTGATTCACAGCTTACACTCAAGAAGAGTATCTAATCATTTACACTTTTCACGTAATCGGGACCATAATATCACTTGGCCAAAGTTCACCCAGCGCAGAGACCACGCGAAGTGGCTCTGATACCACCTGTGACGACCCCACCTCTCCCTAGGGTGTACCCCAGGGTTTAGTAGACTGCCTGCCCAACTCTCGCCAGGACTCGTTCATTTGCTTCAGACAAAATAAGGTATAACCTCGAGAATAAGGGAAATAACAGTTCCCAAACTTGGAACGTATACATACATACATTTCTATCTCAAACAGTAATACAATCCCAAATAAAACAAAAGTTAATACATTCCACCCTAACCAAGCACTAGCGCGAGTATAATCGCAAAATTCAAAAGAACTAGACTAGGCTAGTCTGTACCAGTCTCACGCCCTCGCTCGCATCCCCTGTAAGGAAAACAAAACTAACGGAATGAGTTAAAAGCCCAGTGAGGTTCCCATACACATAATCGAGCAATTAAATCCATGACATTAATCATTTGATAGCAAATAATCCAGAAAACATTTAACATATAAAAGTAATAATAACCCACTCATTAAAAGGATACATGCTCACGAGAAGCCATTTGTTCATTCGTTCCCCAACCATTTTCCTTATTCCTCTAACATTAGAAAACATTTGCAAGTGAAAACTCCTCCAATATTCTTGACATTCATTCATTCATTTCATTTCCCGCCACTAGCCAATTCTCTGGCCAGTCTCCACCAATCTTCGTGGACATACTCGAGTATACCAAACATTATCCCAGGGTCACCAATCGGACGACCGAGTCCGCTTCTGGCTCGAGTCGATTGGCAATGAAGGGCAAGGGCCCAGTTCAGCCAAAAGGCTTACATTCATACACAAGTAGCATTTAATCATTTAATCATTGAAAATTTCACATTCCTTTAGGTCGAGTGCGATAAAGTACACACTCGCCTAGCAAAATTCATTTTTAACAATCACTGAAAACATTTAACATATAATCAAACATTCACAACAATCCACAATGTCATTGGAAACATAACGTACAAAGAACACTCACCCGTTTAAGCAAAGTAACGTCCAAATTTCCTTCTGAATAATACCCTCAATTACCGACAAACCCTAAGAATACCCAACAGAAAATATTAAGGTTCAACCATCCAAAGTTTAAGTGAATCAAAGAAAATCCGAATAACTACTAGTACAATGTATAAAGATGATTTCTGGAGTGAAAAGAGTACATTTAGACCAAAGGACATGAGTAAAATATTTGTAAAACTCATACTCGCTCTTAAAACTTTTGAAATCTCCATTTGAGTCGAAGTGACGAGAAAAACGTATTTCTATTAGTCGTTACTTTCATTTTTCCAAGGGTACAAGTTTCGACCGAACTCTTGCTTATATACCTCTACAAAAGAGGACTCGAATAACCTAGACAATTCAAGTTAGATTCGTCCTCAAATCCTTACTCAAGTCGCGAGTATATCTACCTAGCTCTCGAGTGAAAATTTGGGCAGCACGCCCTTTGTGTTTACCTATTATCCAGCCATTTATGCCTTCATTATTTTCTCAATTCAACCCCAAAATCTTACACAAATAATCTTACCACAATAGCCTTTCAATAGGTTCAGTGTCATTCAATTACAAAACAATGCTAGCAAATTGATCGGAACTAATGTATAAGACAAATAACAAAATAACAGGTTTGATGTCTCTTAGTGTTTCGGTCACAACCGAAGTTACGCTTATCGGATTGGGGTGTACTTTATACCATTTCGAAGCTAAGCCAAAGAGTTACAACTTTTATGAAAACAACTCAACCCAGTTCATAGTTTATCTAGGTCGAATTTGTAGATTACAGAACCAGAATTTAATTGTAAACTGCCCGCGGAAAAAAACATTTGGCAGTCAGGGGTATTTCGGTCATTTCACATGATACAGTGCTCCGATTGACCTTAAATTTTGTAGGCAGCTATATAACACCATTTTCTACAATTTTCATGTTTTGACCTAAGCCTAATTCGGCCTCTAACATGGACGAATGAAGCTGGCCAGAAGCAGGACAGAATTCTCTACTAAAGTTGGAAAATTCTTAGTTGGAAGCTAAAATGCATATTAAAGCTAGAAATCTTCATATCAGCTCTCTCAAGTCTATAACAAAGATGGATATAACCATCTCATGGCTGGAAAAATATGAAACAAAGCTAGAAAAGTTCCACCAACTTCACAACCCATGAAATTTTCCATAGAATCTACCACAAACAAGCATTAAATCTACTAAAATGCAAGTTAAAGGTGAAGAGATGGTTTCTAATCATGATTACCTTTAAACTCTATGAAAAGAGCAACCATAAGCTTCCTTGTCTCCCTAACTTTCTCCACCAAAAGTCTTCTTCCTTCCTTATAGTCCCTTTCTATGGTTTGAATTACAAGCTTAGGATGAAATCTTGAAGATTCAAGCAAGGGTTGAAGTTGTAGTATGAAGTGCTCTACCTTGTTTTTCCTCTCACCATTTTCGGTCAAGACAAGGAGAAATGGAGCATCTTGGTCAGCCAAAACAAGAAGAAAATGAAGACATCTTGGTCAAATTTTTGTTTTAGGAAAGTTAAAACAAGTTGGTCAAAGTCCAACTTCCATAGGTTTCATGACACTTGGCTTTTTCTAGACTTTTCTCTTATTTCTTTTGGTCAAATATTGTGGCTAACTTAAGAGATATTTTGGGGTTAATTAACTGAAATAAAAGCAAGGCTATTAAGGTAATAAAGTAGTGTTCAAGTGGTGCACTCACTCGGTAACAAACGGTACCTATTGGTTCCAACCGTTTTTCCTTAACTCGCACGTACTAAGGTTTTCACTTATAATTCACTAACTTATTATTATGACTTCTAATCACACACTTTTTCTTATCTAAAACTCACTCTTAATCACCAAATTTAGTACACACTCCGCACGGATTACTCACACTACGAAAATGCGTAAAAACTCTAGTTTACCTTAACAATGAAAGTAAAGGGTAAACCCTTGGCTCTATGATTAATTGTAACTATTGGGGAAGTGAATGAGTAGTAAAGCTATTGTAAAGTAATAAATTTCAAATTAATGGGAATTTTTTTTAAAAAAAATAAGGGATTTTACAAGTCATGACAAAACTGAGGAAAAACAATCCAGAGAGGATCCGTGAGTTGATCTGTGCATGGCTCTGGTCCCTTCAAGTAACTCGTGTTGTTTTTTGCTTGTATTACTTTCTGCCTAGAATCTGCATTTGAATTCGATCACGGTTTCTGTTAGGATCAATTTTTAGGATTTTTTTTATTTTTGCATAATTTGTTACGTTTTTTCTTGTTTATGTCAGTCAGTAACTTTTGATGATTACAAAACAAATGGATGTTACTAATGTTCCCTAAATAGACCTTTTCAGAAATGGAGCAAAATAGGGTCAAAGATTACGCACAAAGGATGCTGAAGCTACTATCGGACGTACAAGAAGACTGGATCGGCCGTCCGACAATCTTTGTACAACTTCGGACGCATGAAGAACTTCACCCTCGGACGTCTGAAGATATTGAGCCATTCCTTCTAAACTCACTGATCTCGATCGGACACACATTATCAGAGCACTGGACATCCGACAAACGTTGCGACACTTCGGACGCAAAACTTTGGAAGCACCGGACGTCCGAAGAGAATTGAAGAAGAATTCTCAATTTCACCCCTACCCTCGGACGCATACATTGAAGGTACCGGACGTTCGAAATAATTCAAGAACAATTCTTGAGCTCACTGCCTACGATCGGACGCAAGAAAGTGGTCTACCGGACGTCTGACACTACTAACAGCTAGTTGATTCTTCAGCTGCCTTCTGTCCGTTGGAAGCATTAATTGAGGAACTTTTTGGTCCCATATAAATAGGACAAAATCAACCACTTCCAGGCAACTTTGCATATTGAGACTACATCATATCTAGAGTGATTCAAGTGCAAGAATACTCTTAAAAGAAGATTTGTACTCTTAGTTGTGTAATTTTCGATTAGTTCTTCAAGTGTGTTTCAGTTACTTCAATAGTGTTGTTTTGTGAGGGTTATTTGAGTGATAGTAAAACTTCCTTGCTTGACCAAGTGTGACTTGGGGTAAGGAGGAAGTGATCCTTCCCTTGTACACAAGAGATTGGTTGTAAGTTGATCAACTTGAAGAAGCTTGCTCCATAAAGTGACATTCAAATTCAAGAGGAGTTTGGTATTTGGTTTGATACTTTATTTCTTTTATTTTCTATTTTGATATATAAATTGCTCATCTCTTCTACTCATAAGCACTTGTGCTTTCTCATTCATTGCTCCATTGTGTGGTCTTTTAGAAAAAGAGAGCAAGTACTCAAAAAGTGACTCATAACTTGGCCAATTTTTAACCTACCTAATTCACCCCCCTCTTAGGTTGTCTTCGATCCTTACAATTGGTATCAGAGCTTGGTCTCCTAGAGATTAAACTGAATCAGCTTTGGAGTAAAAATGACAACCAACAATGCCATATTCTTTGAAGGGCAATCCGTCACTAGACCCCCAATGTTCAGTAGATCAAATTATGTGAGTTGGAAGGAAAAGATGATTATCTTCTTACAGTCTATTGATATCGAGTTGTGATTTATTGTGAATGAAGGTCCATATGATGCATCGATAGTTGATGAAGTCACTCATAGACCAAGATAAAAAACTAGAAATGAATTGACTGGTGATGATAGAACCCACCTCACTTTGAATACCAAGGCTATGAATGTGTTATACAGTACTCTAGATTCAAATGAGTCTATTAGAGTCAAAGGCTGTAAATCTGCAAAAGCGATTTGGGATAAATTTAGAGAAATCCATGAAGGGAGTGAGAATGTAAGAGAACAAAAGAAGTCGATTCTGGTCACTAAGTATAAATCTTTTAAGATAGAACCTCATGAAAACGTTGATAAGATGTATTATAGATTCAATGATCTTATTAAGGACTTAGAAGTGCTGGAAAAGGAATACTCTCTAGGTGAGAAAAATAGAAAAATTCTGAATGCCTTATCCAAGGATTGGGAGAGTAAGGTGACTGCCATTGAAGAAACTAGAGATCTAAATTCCATGCCTATTGAATCTCTCATTAATTCTCTAACATCTTATGAACTAAAACTCAAGTCCAAGGTGCAGGAGGAAGAAGATGCAAAGATGAGAAAGAGCATTGCTCTAAAGGCCTCGTAAGATGAAGATGACTCAGCTTCCTTGGATGGAGACGATATGGAAGGTGATGACAGTGATATTGCACTCATCACAAGAAACATCAAAAGAATTCTTAACAAAAGAAGATTCAGAAAAGGAGGACCTAGCAATTCATTCCCAAATCAATTCAACAACTCAAGGAACAAAGGGAAGCAAGAGTTCAATAAGAAGCAAACTGACAAATGCTTCGAGTGCGGCCAACCTGTACACTATGCGAGCGAGTGTCCAATGAAGAAAAAGAAAGAAGGAAAAACTGAACGAAAACCAAAGTTTAACAACTTCCAGATCACTTGGAATGACTGTAACTCAGAAGGTGAAGTCGAAAAAGAAGAGGAATTTGCCCAAATGGCTTTCATGGCCATTGGTGATGAAGAGGTGACTACTTGTAACTCTCAAACTGATAGTGATAATGAATCTGATGATGATGTTAATACTTTTATGGAAAGAATTTATAATAGCTTGAAAGAATCCTATGTTAGAAATAAGGAATTGAAACAAAAGATCAATTTTCTGATTCAAGACATTGCAAATCTTTTTCGACAAAACAAGAATCTGAAAAATGAAAATGAAAACCTGAGAAGGATTGAAAATGATTTACATGCTGAACTCGATAGAAAAACCAACTTCTGTGACATGCTCAAAAATGAACAAGGGAGTTTAAAAAGAAAAATGGATGATCTTAATCAGTTGCTTCAACATAAGAAACAAAACTGCTTTCAAAAGAATGATACAAAACCTCATTTTGGCATTCATGAGAAAAGGTTGAATTCTAGTGCAAATGAATTTACCATTTATAAAAGAAGGCAAATCAGATTTATTAAACCTGTCTATACGAGCAACTTACTGACTATGTGCAGTTTCTGTTGTCAAATTGGTCACATGAAGAGTAATTGTTATGTGCGGAAGAATATGAGAAATTGTATGAAATGCATGTGGATAGTTAGGCATAATGCTAACTCTCAAGAACCCAAAATGTAAAGGGTACCAAATATTATCTTGTGAACTTTTGTGTAGGTAAACTTGGTGAATATTATCAAGGAATTAAAATGGTTCATAGATAGTGGATGCTCAAGACATATGACTGGTGATATATCACAATTCATCAAGTTCAAGCCAAAAGCAAGCGGAAAGGTAACCTTTGGAGATGATAACAAAGCCAAAACTGTTGGAATTGGTGATGCTGATAAGAATGGTCAGACCTTTGTTCATAATGTTCTTTTAGTTGACAATCTGAGCTATAATGTGAGAACCCGTAAAACCCTAATATTTTTCCTAGGGTTTATTACCCCTTAATTACATAATTTTTTTGCATTTTCTGGCTTAGAAATATTTTCCTGGTGAATTTTATGAGCAATTATAGTTTTTAGATGTTTTTTTCTAGCATTGGTGAATTTTTAGAAAATTAAGATTATCTATTAGATGTGGGACCCACTAGTGCGAAAAGTTCGGAAAAATTCGGCCAATAAGGTTAAGTTTCGGATACTGTGAAAAATTTATCGGGTGTTAAGAGATAAGTAGAGAGTGAGATTTGATTGATGAGAGAGAGAAAAGAAAGGATAGGAATGCATTTATGATAGTGACAAGTGTCACAAGATCATTGGAGTTGACTTAAGAAATACTATTCACATTTTTGACTTTTTTGACCAAAGGATTATATATCTCAAAAAAATCACAAAATTCACCATTTTTCTTCTCATTGTGGCCGAACCTCTCACTTGCAAGAAGGAAGAAAATTCTTCAACATTTCAAGCTTCCAACTTGTCCAAATCCACCAAATCAAGTGTTTAACTTAGGTTTTACTCCATACAATCTTTCCTTCTAGTGATAGTAAGGGTATTAGTGAAGTTTGTTTGAAGCTCTAAGGTGGCCAACACCTCTCTACATCTCTTGATACTTGGTAAGTGATGCTTGAACCTCTACTACACCTAATGATGGTTATAGTATGCTTAGAAGTGGCTTGAGTGTTGGAATATATGATTTATTTCTTGGTTTGGCTTGATTTAGTGAAGTTTTCCATTTTATGATGAATTTTCTGGTTTCATATGATTTTGATGGTATGGTTGTTTTTGATGGTTGGTAATAAGGGGCTTTGACTCTAGTGGGTGTGAATTGTTGATAAATGCAACCAATTTTGGATTTGAAGTGAATTGTGAAAAGTTAGGGTTCATGAACCCCTATTCTGTCCGAAATTTTAGGTCATAGCTAGCGGCCGAATTGGACTTTACTCAAAACATGAAAGTTGTAGGTATTGGTGAGTATGAAGTGTCTACAAAATTTCAGGGCATTTGGAGTAGTATAGAGAGAGTTATGCCGTTTTTACTGTTGCTGTTTTTGGTGAACAGAATGTGCGGAACTGCGATAGTAATTGCCTATTTTGACTGGATTGGGTTTGGATTTTGAAGTTGGTGTCTTCTGATGAAATGTTACTGGATGTCTTAGCTATCATATGCCTTTGGAATTTTGGAATTTGGACTTGTATAGACTGAGTTATAGTAATTACAGTTTTGTGTGATTTGCAAACCTGTTTTGGGAATTCTGGTATAGTATTTTGCATATTTGACCTAGTTGTGTTAGGAACTGGATTGAGTGACCTTCTACATTGTCGTATTTCTGTTTCTTGGATTCGAAACGGTGGGTCTTACACCCCCATCCGATAATCGTAGTGAATTTGACGCCATTACCGCAAAATAAGGGCAAAACAGTTTTTCTATTTGGGGCCAAGACTAATGCTATTTCTAATTTCTGGTTTGCTATCATGCTTATTTTTGCATATGAGACCCTATTGGGGTTGTGTTCAGCATTGTTTTATGACTCGTCGTCGAGTCTCTCTTAGGGCTTGCTTTCATTTTGGTTGTTTCCTAGCTAACTTTTGTACTTGTACCACTTTGAGCCCTGTACGGCTTTTGGGAAATGAGATGACCTTTGGTGTGAAATGTTGGGGCTGATTTGAGGAAATAATGAAGCCTTAATGGCTGGAAAAGTAAGAAATTTAGGGGAAGTGCTGCCCGATTTTCTAGGCCGTTTGGTTCTTTTAAGTTGGATTTGCCTTTTGGTAGAAATGAAAGGGCTTTTGGGTTGTTTGCGCCTAGGTCTTCATGCTACCTTTTCGTTTCCAAGGGAATCGTGTTTTTGCATTCTTGCACTAGTATTTATTTGGCAAGGCGTACGACGTGTAGTCGAGCCTCACATGTGCATTCTGTTTACTCGATTCTGGAAGTAAAACCTTCAATTGGTTTATTTTGGTTATTTTAGGGTTTCTTGGCGATTAAGGCCAATCTGAAGTGAAAACTTTTGAAGTTGAGCCGGTGAGTGTACCACTCCCCTCCATTGCTGTTTAACTTGATTTCTGCTCTGCAATTTGTTTAATTTGTTTGAGACGAGGGTGTACTTTATCACACTCGTTCTCTTGTCTGTCCATATGCCAATTTTGAGTGCCTATCTGAATCTGCCGTCTGAATCTGCTATCTGAATCTGCTATTCTGTATCTGTATCTGAATCTGTTATCTGTGTCTGCATCTGTTCGGATTTCTATGACCTATGAGCTCAATCCTGTGGCTAAGTTATTCGAGTCGGGCCGGCAAGGGCCTGGACGATTAGATAACGAACCACGGTAGTCTGTTCGGGGATTTTGGGTATTGAGACCCTTGATTCCGGTATACTCGAGTATTACCATTTCTGTTCGGTTGAGGTGAGCGGGCCCGGTAAAGGGGTGTTTGGTGGACGGAATTCGGTGTAAAGAGGGGTCTACGGACGCGTTGGTTCTATATGCGTTGACGGAGAGTCAACCGGTTTAGATCAAGCACTGCACTGGAAATTTGGCTCCTGAGAGCCACCCGTATCCTTCTGATTTGAATCATTGGTTCTTTTGCTTTATATCTGGCATGTGTACTTGATTTGATTTGCTAAACGTGAAATGCCATGATTTTATTGCTATATGTTTGGTACCTCATTGAGCGCAAGCTCACCCCGTTCTGTTCCTTTTGTTTTCCTTACAGGAAAAATAAATACTTTTGGACTGGATTTGATAATCGGTTGCCGACTTGAGCTAGTTGAACATATCTTTTGTATAGCTCATGTATTAAAACCCTAAGTGTACTTTTGGGGCGTTTCTCTTTTGATTTGGCAAACCGTGTATATGTAATATCTTTTGAAAGCTTTTGTATGTTATTTTGATTTGTAAACGCTAAAGATCAGATGTAAATGTTTGTTAGCTATTTCGGTTGGGTTCTGACGGGTCGGTTACTATTCATGGCCGGCTCCGGATGTCATCTCATTTTATCTTGGGTTGTTTTACTATTTTGATTTGTTTACGCGAGTTTGTAAGTTCCGGATTGAAGCGGATAGCTCTAATCTGATCCGTAGTCCTGGCGAGAGCTGGGCAGGCAGTCCGCTAACCCCTTTGGTTCGCCTTAGGGGAAAGTGAGGCTGTTACAAGTGGTATCAGAGCCACTTCGCGTGGTCTCTGCGCGGAGTGAGACTGGGCCAAGTGGTGTTGTGGTCCTAATTTCATGAATATGTCTAAGTGCTCGTTTGAGCGTAAGTTATGAACCGGGCATGTGATAAGTGTACGAATCATTATTATAGGACTCGAGGAAGCTAGGTATGTATGTCGGGTAGGAATCTTTAATAAGGATGGTTTACTCTTGGGACCGGCCGGCTCGAGTTGTGAATTATCTTAGATGGGATTCTTGCGCCCGGATACGAAAGATATGAGGGCCTAGGTTAGAAAGGATTTGGTGAACTAGAAAGGCCATTCCTCGGTGGATCGTCTATGTTTGTACTTGACTTAACTGGCTGTATGTATGTGTGCGGCCTAATTTTGACCGGCTTGTATATATGTGTTGATCTTGTTTGGAATGTATAACTGTGAGTTATCATAAAAGTTTTGAGTGTTACTTACATGCATCGTGCTTATTTTGGTTTAGCATTCTTGCCTAGACCGAGTGAAACTTATGGAAGGAACACGAAGTGGTCGGGGACGTGGGCGCGGAACTAGACAACCCACGCCGGTTAGGGAAACGGGGGAAACCTCTACTGGACCCAATCCTGAATCCCAAATAGACCCCAATGTGCAGATAGCTGCCGCTATGCAGCAAATGACAAACCTACTAGCACAAGTAGTACAACAACAGGGCCAAAACCCAAACCCTAACCCCGGGAACCCTGGTAACCACGTCGAGAGCGAGGATAGAGCTCTCGAACGTTTTCAAAAGTTTTCCCCGCCAAAGTTTATTGGGGGACCCGACCCCGACGTTGCTGAGAAAATGGTTGATATATTCGCGGCCCTACACTACCCTGACGAAAGGCAGGTCACTTTTGCTGTGTTCCAACTGGAGGGAGCTGCCCGTTCCTGGTGGAACGTAATTAGACAGAAATGGGAGCGGGAGCAGACGCCTAGGACTTGGGTGAACTTCATCCGAGAATTTAATGCAAAGTTTTTCCCTCCTCTAGTCCAGGAGAGGAAGGAGGACGAGTTTATCCGGCTCCGGCAAGGGGCTCAGACTGTGGCGGAATATGAGAGTCAATTCACCCGCCTATCCAAATTTGCGCCCGAACTCATCATGACCGAGCAACGGCGAATAAGGCGTTTTATCCAGGGCTTGAACGTGGAAATTCAAAAAGATCTGGCGGTAGCCCAACTTAATGCCTTTAGTGATGCGGTGGAAAAAGCCCAGCACGTTGAAACTGCAGGGTTACAAGTTAGAAACTTCCAAGCAAGAAAAAGGGGTTTTCCGGGAAGCAGATAATAGTACAATCTCTAAAGTTCGCAAGGGAAACGGGGAAGTACGGCAACCAGGGGTGTCGCGTGATGTCCCTCAGGGAGGACTGGTCTCTGCTACTCGTGGTCCCTGTGGATATTGCGGAGGGCCAAGTCATACGGAAACAAATTGCTGGAAGAAAGAAGGAAAATGCTTGCGCTGTGGAAGCGCTGAACATCGGATTGCTAACTGTCCAGCTCGCCTGCGCGAGCGGAGAGGGATTCTGCCACCGACCAAGCCCAATTCTCAGAAACCCGCCAAGAACAACCCTGGACAGACGAAAGGAGAAGGGACGGGATCGAAGGCACCAGCTCGAGTATATTCTCTAGAGCAGCATCAGGTCCCTGACTCGTTTGAGGATGGAGAAGGTATGGTCCGTTGGGTACTCTAGATTTGATAGATTCCGTTAATAAGAAATTTCGAGGATGAAATTCTTTTAAGGGGGGGAGAGTGTGAGAACCCGTAAAACCCTAATATTTTTCCTAGGGTTTATTACCCCTTAATTACATAATTTTTTTGCATTTTCTGGCTTAGAAATATTTTCCTGGTGAATTTTATGAGCAATTATAGTTTTTAGATGTTTTTTTCTAGCATTGGTGAATTTTTAGAAAATTAAGATTATCTATTAGATGTGGGACCCACTAGTGCGAAAAGTTCGGAAAAATTCGGCCAATAAGGTTAAGTTTCGGATACTGTGAAAAATTTATCGGGTGTTAAGAGATAAGTAGAGAGTGAGATTTGATTGATGAGAGAGAGAAAAGAAAGGATAGGAATGCATTTATGATAGTGACAAGTGTCACAAGATCATTGGAGTTGACTTAAGAAATACTATTCACATTTTTGACTTTTTTGACCAAAGGATTATATATCTCAAAAAAATCACAAAATTCACCATTTTTCTTCTCATTGTGGCCGAACCTCTCACTTGCAAGAAGGAAGAAAATTCTTCAACATTTCAAGCTTCCAACTTGTCCAAATCCACCAAATCAAGTGTTTAACTTAGTTTTTACTCCATACAATCTTTCCTTCTAGTGATAGTAAGGGTATTAGTGAAGTTTGTTTGAAGCTCTAAGGTGGCCAACACCTCTCTACATCTCTTGATACTTGGTAAGTGATGCTTGAACCTCTACTACACCTAATGATGGTTATAGTATGCTTAGAAGTGGCTTGAGTGTTGGAATATATGATTTATTTCTTGGTTTGGCTTGATTTAGTGAAGTTTTCCATTTTATGATGAATTTTCTGGTTTCATATGATTTTGATGGTATGGTTGTTTTTGATGGTTGGTAATAAGGGGATTTGACTCTAGTGGGTGTGAATTGTTGATAAATGCAACCAATTTTGGATTTGAAGTGAATTGTGAAAAGTTAGGGTTCATGAACCCCTATTCTGTCCGAAATTTTAGGTCATAGCTAGCGGCCGAATTGGACTTTACTCAAAACATGAAAGTTGTAGGTATTGGTGAGTATGAAGTGTCTACAAAATTTCAGGGCATTTGGAGTAGTATAGAGAGAGTTATGCCGTTTTTACTGTTGCTGTTTTTGGTGAACAGAATGTGCGGAACTGCGATAGTAATTGCCTATTTTGACTGGATTGGGTTTGGATTTTGAAGTTGGTGTCTTCTGATGAAATGTTACTGGATGTCTTAGCTATCATATGCCTTTGGAATTTCGGCATTTGGACTTGTATAGACTGAGTTATAGTAATTACAGTTTTGTGTGATTTGCAAACCTGTTTTGGGAATTCTGGTATAGTATTTTGCATATTTGACCTAGTTGTGTTAGGAACTGGATTGAGTGACCTTCTACATTGTCGTATTTCTGTTTCTTGGATTCGAAACGGTGGGTCTTACACCCCCATCCGATAATCGTAGTGAATTTGACGCCATTACCGCAAAATAAGGGCAAAACAGTTTTTCTATTTGGGGCCAAGACTAATGCTATTTCTAATTTCTGGTTTGCTATCATGCTTATTTATGCATATGAGACCCTATTGGGGTTGTGTTCAGCATTGTTTTATGACTCGTCGTCGAGTCTCTCTTAGGGCTTGCTTTCATTTTGGTTGTTTCCTAGCTAACTTTTGTACTTGTACCACTTTGAGCCCTGTACGGCTTTTGGGAAATGAGATGACCTTTGGTGTGAAATGTTGGGGCTGATTTGAGGAAATAATGAAGCCTTAATGGCTGGAAAAGTAAGAAATTTAGGGGAAGTGCTGCCCGATTTTCTAGGCCGTTTGGTTCTTTTAAGTTGGATTTGCCTTTTGGTAGAAATGAAAGGGCTTTTGGGTTGTTTGCGCCTAGGTCTTCACGCTACCTTTTCGTTTCCAAGGGAATCGTGTTTTTGCATTCTTGCACTAGTATTTATTTGGCAAGGCGTACGACGTGTAGTCGAGCCTCACATGTGCATTCTGTTTACTCGATTCTGGAAGTAAAACCTTCAATTGGTTTATTTTGGTTATTTTAGGGTTTCTTGGCGATTAAGGCCAATCTGAAGTGAAAACTTTTGAAGTTGAGCCGGTGAGTGTACCACTCCCCTCCATTGCTGTTTAACTTGATTTCTGCTCTGCAATTTGTTTAATTTGTTTGAGACGAGGGTGTACTTTATCACACTCGTTCTCTTGTCTGTCCATATGCCAATTTTGAGTGCCTATCTGAATCTGCCGTCTGAATCTGCTATCTGAATCTGCTATTCTGTATCTGTATCTGAATCTGTTATCTGTGTCTGCATCTGTTCGGATTTCTATGACCTATGAGCTCAATCCTGTGGCTAAGTTATTCGAGTCGGGCCGGCAAGGGCCTGGACGATTAGATAACGAACCACGGTAGTCTGTTCGGGGATTTTGGGTATTGAGACCCTTGATTCCGGTATACTCGAGTATTACCATTTCTGTTCGGTTGAGGTGAGCGGGCCCGGTAAAGGGGTGTTTGGTGGACGGAATTCGGTGTAAAGAGGGGTCTACGGACGCGTTGGTTCTATATGCGTTGACGGAGAGTCAACCGGTTTAGATCAAGCACTGCACTGGAAATTTGGCTCCTGAGAGCCACCCGTATCCTTCTGATTTGAATCATTGGTTCTTTTGCTTTATATCTGGCATGTGTACTTGATTTGATTTGCTAAACGTGAAATGCCATGATTTTATTGCTATATGTTTGGTACCTCATTGAGCGCAAGCTCACCCCGTTCTGTTCCTTTTGTTTTCCTTACAGGAAAAATAAATACTTTTGGACTGGATTTGATAATCGGTTGCCGACTTGAGCTAGTTGAACATATCTTTTGTATAGCTCATGTATTAAAACCCTAAGTGTACTTTTGGGGCGTTTCTCTTTTGATTTGGCAAACCGTGTATATGTAATATCTTTTGAAAGCTTTTGTATGTTATTTTGATTTGTAAACGCTAAAGATCAGATGTAAATGTTTGTTAGCTATTTCGGTTGGGTTCTGACGGGTCGGTTACTATTCATGGCCGGCTCCGGATGTCATCTCATTTTATCTTGGGTTGTTTTACTATTTTGATTTGTTTACGCGAGTTTGTAAGTTCCGGATTGAAGCGGATAGCTCTAATCTGATCCGTAGTCCTGGCGAGAGCTGGGCAGGCAGTCCGCTAACCCCTTTGGTTCGCCTTAGGGGAAAGTGGGGCTGTTACAAGTGGTATCAGAGCCACTTCGCGTGGTCTCTGCGCGGAGTGAGACTGGGCCAAGTGGTGTTGTGGTCCTAATTTCATGAATATGTCTAAGTGCTCGTTTGAGCGTAAGTTATGAACCGGGCATGTGATAAGTGTACGAATCATTATTATAGGACTCGAGGAAGCTAGGTATGTATGTCGGGTAGGAATCTTTAATAAGGATGGTTTACTCTTGGGACCGGCCGGCTCGAGTTGTGAATTATCTTAGATGGGATTCTTGCGCCCGGATACGAAAGATATGAGGGCCTAGGTTAGAAAGGATTTGGTGAACTAGAAAGGCCATTCCTCGGTGGATCGTCTATGTTTGTACTTGACTTAACTGGCTGTATGTATGTGTGCGGCCTAATTTTGACCGGCTTGTATATATGTGTTGATCTTGTTTGGAATGTATAACTGTGAGTTATCATAAAAGTTTTGAGTGTTACTTACATGCATCGTGCTTATTTTGGTTTAGCATTCTTGCCTAGACCGAGTGAAACTTATGGAAGGAACACGAAGTGGTCGGGGACGTGGGCGCGGAACTAGACAACCCACGCCGGTTAGGGAAACGGGGGAAACCTCTACTGGACCCAATCCTGAATCCCAAATAGACCCCAATGTGCAGATAGCTGCCGCTATGCAGCAAATGACAAACCTACTAGCACAAGTAGTACAACAACAGGGCCAAAACCCAAACCCTAACCCCGGGAACCCTGGTAACCACGTCGAGAGCGAGGATAGAGCTCTCGAACGTTTTCAAAAGTTTTCCCCGCCAAAGTTTATTGGGGGACCCGACCCCGACGTTGCTGAGAAGTGGCTTGAGAAAATGGTTGATATATTCGCGGCCCTACACTACCCTGACGAAAGGCAGGTCACTTTTGCTGTGTTCCAACTGGAGGGAGCTGCCCGTTCCTGGTGGAACGTAATTAGACAGAAATGGGAGCGGGAGCAGACGCCTAGGACTTGGGTGAACTTCATCCGAGAATTTAATGCAAAGTTTTTCCCTCCTCTAGTCCAGGAGAGGAAGGAGGACGAGTTTATCCGGCTCCGGCAAGGGGCTCAGACTGTGGCGGAATATGAGAGTCAATTCACCCGCCTATCCAAATTTGCGCCCGAACTCATCATGACCGAGCAACGGCGAATAAGGCGTTTTATCCAGGGCTTGAACGTGGAAATTCAAAAAGATCTGGCGGTAGCCCAACTTAATGCCTTTAGTGATGCGGTGGAAAAAGCCCAGCACGTTGAAACTGCAGGGTTACAAGTTAGAAACTTCCAAGCAAGAAAAAGGGGTTTTCCGGGAAGCAGCTCAGAACAAGCAGATAATAGTACAATCTCTAAAGTTCGCAAGGGAAACGGGGAAGTACGGCAACCAGGGGTGTCGCGTGATGTCCCTCAGGGAGGACTGGTCTCTGCTACTCGTGGTCCCTGTGGATATTGCGGAGGGCCAAGTCATACGGAAACAAATTGCTGGAAGAAAGAAGGAAAATGCTTGCGCTGTGGAAGCGCTGAACATCGGATTGCTAACTGTCCAGCTCGCCTGCGCGAGCGGAGAGGGATTCTGCCACCGACCAAGCCCAATTCTCAGCAACCCGCCAAGAACAACCCTGGACAGACGAAAGGAGAAGGGACGGGATCGAAGGCACCAGCTCGAGTATATTCTCTAGAGCAGCATCAGGTCCCTGACTCGTTTGAGGATGGAGAAGGTATGGTCCGTTGGGTACTCTAGATTTGATAGATTCCGTTAATAAGAAATTTCGAGGACGAAATTCTTTTAAGGGGGGGAGAGTGTGAGAACCCGTAAAACCCTAATATTTTTCCTAGGGTTTATTACCCCTTAATTACATAATTTTTTTGCATTTTCTGGCTTAGAAATATTTTCCTGGTGAATTTTATGAGCAATTATAGTTTTTAGATGTTTTTTTCTAGCATTGGTGAATTTTTAGAAAATTAAGATTATCTATTAGATGTGGGACCCACTAGTGCGAAAAGTTCGGAAAAATTCGGCCAATAAGGTTAAGTTTCGGATACTGTGAAAAATTTATCGGGTGTTAAGAGATAAGTAGAGAGTGAGATTTGATTGATGAGAGAGAGAAAAGAAAGGATAGGAATGCATTTATGATAGTGACAAGTGTCACAAGATCATTGGAGTTGACTTAAGAAATACTATTCACATTTTTGACTTTTTTGACCAAAGGATTATATATCTCAAAAAAATCACAAAATTCACCATTTTTCTTCTCATTGTGGCCGAACCTCTCACTTGCAAGAAGGAAGAAAATTCTTCAACATTTCAAGCTTCCAACTTGTCCAAATCCACCAAATCAAGTGTTTAACTTAGTTTTTACTCCATACAATCTTTCCTTCTAGTGATAGTAAGGGTATTAGTGAAGTTTGTTTGAAGCTCTAAGGTGGCCAACACCTCTCTACATCTCTTGATACTTGGTAAGTGATGCTTGAACCTCTACTACACCTAATGATGGTTATAGTATGCTTAGAAGTGGCTTGAGTGTTGGAATATATGATTTATTTCTTGGTTTGGCTTGATTTAGTGAAGTTTTCCATTTTATGATGAATTTTCTGGTTTCATATGATTTTGATGGTATGGTTGTTTTTGATGGTTGGTAATAAGGGGATTTGACTCTAGTGGGTGTGAATTGTTGATAAATGCAACCAATTTTGGATTTGAAGTGAATTGTGAAAAGTTAGGGTTCATGAACCCCTATTCTGTCCGAAATTTTAGGTCATAGCTAGCGGCCGAATTGGACTTTACTCAAAACATGAAAGTTGTAGGTATTGGTGAGTATGAAGTGTCTACAAAATTTCAGGGCATTTGGAGTAGTATAGAGAGAGTTATGCCGTTTTTACTGTTGCTGTTTTTGGTGAACAGAATGTGCGGAACTGCGATAGTAATTGCCTATTTTGACTGGATTGGGTTTGGATTTTGAAGTTGGTGTCTTCTGATGAAATGTTACTGGATGTCTTAGCTATCATATGCCTTTGGAATTTCGGCATTTGGACTTGTATAGACTGAGTTATAGTAATTACAGTTTTGTGTGATTTGCAAACCTGTTTTGGGAATTCTGGTATAGTATTTTGCATATTTGACCTAGTTGTGTTAGGAACTGGATTGAGTGACCTTCTACATTGTCGTATTTCTGTTTCTTGGATTCGAAACGGTGGGTCTTACACCCCCATCCGATAATCGTAGTGAATTTGACGCCATTACCGCAAAATAAGGGCAAAACAGTTTTTCTATTTGGGGCCAAGACTAATGCTATTTCTAATTTCTGGTTTGCTATCATGCTTATTTATGCATATGAGACCCTATTGGGGTTGTGTTCAGCATTGTTTTATGACTCGTCGTCGAGTCTCTCTTAGGGCTTGCTTTCATTTTGGTTGTTTCCTAGCTAACTTTTGTACTTGTACCACTTTGAGCCCTGTACGGCTTTTGGGAAATGAGATGACCTTTGGTGTGAAATGTTGGGGCTGATTTGAGGAAATAATGAAGCCTTAATGGCTGGAAAAGTAAGAAATTTAGGGGAAGTGCTGCCCGATTTTCTAGGCCGTTTGGTTCTTTTAAGTTGGATTTGCCTTTTGGTAGAAATGAAAGGGCTTTTGGGTTGTTTGCGCCTAGGTCTTCACGCTACCTTTTCGTTTCCAAGGGAATCGTGTTTTTGCATTCTTGCACTAGTATTTATTTGGCAAGGCGTACGACGTGTAGTCGAGCCTCACATGTGCATTCTGTTTACTCGATTCTGGAAGTAAAACCTTCAATTGGTTTATTTTGGTTATTTTAGGGTTTCTTGGCGATTAAGGCCAATCTGAAGTGAAAACTTTTGAAGTTGAGCCGGTGAGTGTACCACTCCCCTCCATTGCTGTTTAACTTGATTTCTGCTCTGCAATTTGTTTAATTTGTTTGAGACGAGGGTGTACTTTATCACACTCGTTCTCTTGTCTGTCCATATGCCAATTTTGAGTGCCTATCTGAATCTGCCGTCTGAATCTGCTATCTGAATCTGCTATTCTGTATCTGTATCTGAATCTGTTATCTGTGTCTGCATCTGTTCGGATTTCTATGACCTATGAGCTCAATCCTGTGGCTAAGTTATTCGAGTCGGGCCGGCAAGGGCCTGGACGATTAGATAACGAACCACGGTAGTCTGTTCGGGGATTTTGGGTATTGAGACCCTTGATTCCGGTATACTCGAGTATTACCATTTCTGTTCGGTTGAGGTGAGCGGGCCCGGTAAAGGGGTGTTTGGTGGACGGAATTCGGTGTAAAGAGGGGTCTACGGACGCGTTGGTTCTATATGCGTTGACGGAGAGTCAACCGGTTTAGATCAAGCACTGCACTGGAAATTTGGCTCCTGAGAGCCACCCGTATCCTTCTGATTTGAATCATTGGTTCTTTTGCTTTATATCTGGCATGTGTACTTGATTTGATTTGCTAAACGTGAAATGCCATGATTTTATTGCTATATGTTTGGTACCTCATTGAGCGCAAGCTCACCCCGTTCTGTTCCTTTTGTTTTCCTTACAGGAAAAATAAATACTTTTGGACTGGATTTGATAATCGGTTGCCGACTTGAGCTAGTTGAACATATCTTTTGTATAGCTCATGTATTAAAACCCTAAGTGTACTTTTGGGGCGTTTCTCTTTTGATTTGGCAAACCGTGTATATGTAATATCTTTTGAAAGCTTTTGTATGTTATTTTGATTTGTAAACGCTAAAGATCAGATGTAAATGTTTGTTAGCTATTTCGGTTGGGTTCTGACGGGTCGGTTACTATTCATGGCCGGCTCCGGATGTCATCTCATTTTATCTTGGGTTGTTTTACTATTTTGATTTGTTTACGCGAGTTTGTAAGTTCCGGATTGAAGCGGATAGCTCTAATCTGATCCGTAGTCCTGGCGAGAGCTGGGCAGGCAGTCCGCTAACCCCTTTGGTTCGCCTTAGGGGAAAGTGGGGCTGTTACAAGTGGTATCAGAGCCACTTCGCGTGGTCTCTGCGCGGAGTGAGACTGGGCCAAGTGGTGTTGTGGTCCTAATTTCATGAATATGTCTAAGTGCTCGTTTGAGCGTAAGTTATGAACCGGGCATGTGATAAGTGTACGAATCATTATTATAGGACTCGAGGAAGCTAGGTATGTATGTCGGGTAGGAATCTTTAATAAGGATGGTTTACTCTTGGGACCGGCCGGCTCGAGTTGTGAATTATCTTAGATGGGATTCTTGCGCCCGGATACGAAAGATATGAGGGCCTAGGTTAGAAAGGATTTGGTGAACTAGAAAGGCCATTCCTCGGTGGATCGTCTATGTTTGTACTTGACTTAACTGGCTGTATGTATGTGTGCGGCCTAATTTTGACCGGCTTGTATATATGTGTTGATCTTGTTTGGAATGTATAACTGTGAGTTATCATAAAAGTTTTGAGTGTTACTTACATGCATCGTGCTTATTTTGGTTTAGCATTCTTGCCTAGACCGAGTGAAACTTATGGAAGGAACACGAAGTGGTCGGGGACGTGGGCGCGGAACTAGACAACCCACGCCGGTTAGGGAAACGGGGGAAACCTCTACTGGACCCAATCCTGAATCCCAAATAGACCCCAATGTGCAGATAGCTGCCGCTATGCAGCAAATGACAAACCTACTAGCACAAGTAGTACAACAACAGGGCCAAAACCCAAACCCTAACCCCGGGAACCCTGGTAACCACGTCGAGAGCGAGGATAGAGCTCTCGAACGTTTTCAAAAGTTTTCCCCGCCAAAGTTTATTGGGGGACCCGACCCCGACGTTGCTGAGAAGTGGCTTGAGAAAATGGTTGATATATTCGCGGCCCTACACTACCCTGACGAAAGGCAGGTCACTTTTGCTGTGTTCCAACTGGAGGGAGCTGCCCGTTCCTGGTGGAACGTAATTAGACAGAAATGGGAGCGGGAGCAGACGCCTAGGACTTGGGTGAACTTCATCCGAGAATTTAATGCAAAGTTTTTCCCTCCTCTAGTCCAGGAGAGGAAGGAGGACGAGTTTATCCGGCTCCGGCAAGGGGCTCAGACTGTGGCGGAATATGAGAGTCAATTCACCCGCCTATCCAAATTTGCGCCCGAACTCATCATGACCGAGCAACGGCGAATAAGGCGTTTTATCCAGGGCTTGAACGTGGAAATTCAAAAAGATCTGGCGGTAGCCCAACTTAATGCCTTTAGTGATGCGGTGGAAAAAGCCCAGCACGTTGAAACTGCAGGGTTACAAGTTAGAAACTTCCAAGCAAGAAAAAGGGGTTTTCCGGGGAGCAGCTCAGAACAAGCAGATAATAGTACAATCTCTAAAGTTCGCAAGGGAAACGGGGAAGTACGGCAACCAGGGGTGTCGCGTGATGTCCCTCAGGGAGGACTGGTCTCTGCTACTCGTGGTCCCTGTGGATATTGCGGAGGGCCAAGTCATACGGAAACAAATTGCTGGAAGAAAGAAGGAAAATGCTTGCGCTGTGGAAGCGCTGAACATCGGATTGCTAACTGTCCAGCTCGCCTGCGCGAGCGGAGAGGGATTCTGCCACCGACCAAGCCCAATTCTCAGCAACCCGCCAAGAACAACCCTGGACAGACGAAAGGAGAAGGGACGGGATCGAAGGCACCAGCTCGAGTATATTCTCTAGAGCAGCATCAGGTCCCTGACTCGTTTGAGGATGGAGAAGGTATGGTCCGTTGGGTACTCTAGATTTGATAGATTCCGTTAATAAGAAATTTCGAGGACGAAATTCTTTTAAGGGGGGGAGAGTGTGAGAACCCGTAAAACCCTAATATTTTTCCTAGGGTTTATTACCCCTTAATTACATAATTTTTTTGCATTTTCTGGCTTAGAAATATTTTCCTGGTGAATTTTATGAGCAATTATAGTTTTTAGATGTTTTTTTCTAGCATTGGTGAATTTTTAGAAAATTAAGATTATCTATTAGATGTGGGACCCACTAGTGCGAAAAGTTCGGAAAAATTCGGCCAATAAGGTTAAGTTTCGGATACTGTGAAAAATTTATCGGGTGTTAAGAGATAAGTAGAGAGTGAGATTTGATTGATGAGAGAGAGAAAAGAAAGGATAGGAATGCATTTATGATAGTGACAAGTGTCACAAGATCATTGGAGTTGACTTAAGAAATACTATTCACATTTTTGACTTTTTTGACCAAAGGATTATATATCTCAAAAAAATCACAAAATTCACCATTTTTCTTCTCATTGTGGCCGAACCTCTCACTTGCAAGAAGGAAGAAAATTCTTCAACATTTCAAGCTTCCAACTTGTCCAAATCCACCAAATCAAGTGTTTAACTTAGTTTTTACTCCATACAATCTTTCCTTCTAGTGATAGTAAGGGTATTAGTGAAGTTTGTTTGAAGCTCTAAGGTGGCCAACACCTCTCTACATCTCTTGATACTTGGTAAGTGATGCTTGAACCTCTACTACACCTAATGATGGTTATAGTATGCTTAGAAGTGGCTTGAGTGTTGGAATATATGATTTATTTCTTGGTTTGGCTTGATTTAGTGAAGTTTTCCATTTTATGATGAATTTTCTGGTTTCATATGATTTTGATGGTATGGTTGTTTTTGATGGTTGGTAATAAGGGGATTTGACTCTAGTGGGTGTGAATTGTTGATAAATGCAACCAATTTTGGATTTGAAGTGAATTGTGAAAAGTTAGGGTTCATGAACCCCTATTCTGTCCGAAATTTTAGGTCATAGCTAGCGGCCGAATTGGACTTTACTCAAAACATGAAAGTTGTAGGTATTGGTGAGTATGAAGTGTCTACAAAATTTCAGGGCATTTGGAGTAGTATAGAGAGAGTTATGCCGTTTTTACTGTTGCTGTTTTTGGTGAACAGAATGTGCGGAACTGCGATAGTAATTGCCTATTTTGACTGGATTGGGTTTGGATTTTGAAGTTGGTGTCTTCTGATGAAATGTTACTGGATGTCTTAGCTATCATATGCCTTTGGAATTTCGGCATTTGGACTTGTATAGACTGAGTTATAGTAATTACAGTTTTGTGTGATTTGCAAACCTGTTTTGGGAATTCTGGTATAGTATTTTGCATATTTGACCTAGTTGTGTTAGGAACTGGATTGAGTGACCTTCTACATTGTCGTATTTCTGTTTCTTGGATTCGAAACGGTGGGTCTTACACCCCCATCCGATAATCGTAGTGAATTTGACGCCATTACCGCAAAATAAGGGCAAAACAGTTTTTCTATTTGGGGCCAAGACTAATGCTATTTCTAATTTCTGGTTTGCTATCATGCTTATTTATGCATATGAGACCCTATTGGGGTTGTGTTCAGCATTGTTTTATGACTCGTCGTCGAGTCTCTCTTAGGGCTTGCTTTCATTTTGGTTGTTTCCTAGCTAACTTTTGTACTTGTACCACTTTGAGCCCTGTACGGCTTTTGGGAAATGAGATGACCTTTGGTGTGAAATGTTGGGGCTGATTTGAGGAAATAATGAAGCCTTAATGGCTGGAAAAGTAAGAAATTTAGGGGAAGTGCTGCCCGATTTTCTAGGCCGTTTGGTTCTTTTAAGTTGGATTTGCCTTTTGGTAGAAATGAAAGGGCTTTTGGGTTGTTTGCGCCTAGGTCTTCACGCTACCTTTTCGTTTCCAAGGGAATCGTGTTTTTGCATTCTTGCACTAGTATTTATTTGGCAAGGCGTACGACGTGTAGTCGAGCCTCACATGTGCATTCTGTTTACTCGATTCTGGAAGTAAAACCTTCAATTGGTTTATTTTGGTTATTTTAGGGTTTCTTGGCGATTAAGGCCAATCTGAAGTGAAAACTTTTGAAGTTGAGCCGGTGAGTGTACCACTCCCCTCCATTGCTGTTTAACTTGATTTCTGCTCTGCAATTTGTTTAATTTGTTTGAGACGAGGGTGTACTTTATCACACTCGTTCTCTTGTCTGTCCATATGCCAATTTTGAGTGCCTATCTGAATCTGCCGTCTGAATCTGCTATCTGAATCTGCTATTCTGTATCTGTATCTGAATCTGTTATCTGTGTCTGCATCTGTTCGGATTTCTATGACCTATGAGCTCAATCCTGTGGCTAAGTTATTCGAGTCGGGCCGGCAAGGGCCTGGACGATTAGATAACGAACCACGGTAGTCTGTTCGGGGATTTTGGGTATTGAGACCCTTGATTCCGGTATACTCGAGTATTACCATTTCTGTTCGGTTGAGGTGAGCGGGCCCGGTAAAGGGGTGTTTGGTGGACGGAATTCGGTGTAAAGAGGGGTCTACGGACGCGTTGGTTCTATATGCGTTGACGGAGAGTCAACCGGTTTAGATCAAGCACTGCACTGGAAATTTGGCTCCTGAGAGCCACCCGTATCCTTCTGATTTGAATCATTGGTTCTTTTGCTTTATATCTGGCATGTGTACTTGATTTGATTTGCTAAACGTGAAATGCCATGATTTTATTGCTATATGTTTGGTACCTCATTGAGCGCAAGCTCACCCCGTTCTGTTCCTTTTGTTTTCCTTACAGGAAAAATAAATACTTTTGGACTGGATTTGATAATCGGTTGCCGACTTGAGCTAGTTGAACATATCTTTTGTATAGCTCATGTATTAAAACCCTAAGTGTACTTTTGGGGCGTTTCTCTTTTGATTTGGCAAACCGTGTATATGTAATATCTTTTGAAAGCTTTTGTATGTTATTTTGATTTGTAAACGCTAAAGATCAGATGTAAATGTTTGTTAGCTATTTCGGTTGGGTTCTGACGGGTCGGTTACTATTCATGGCCGGCTCCGGATGTCATCTCATTTTATCTTGGGTTGTTTTACTATTTTGATTTGTTTACGCGAGTTTGTAAGTTCCGGATTGAAGCGGATAGCTCTAATCTGATCCGTAGTCCTGGCGAGAGCTGGGCAGGCAGTCCGCTAACCCCTTTGGTTCGCCTTAGGGGAAAGTGGGGCTGTTACAAGTGGTATCAGAGCCACTTCGCGTGGTCTCTGCGCGGAGTGAGACTGGGCCAAGTGGTGTTGTGGTCCTAATTTCATGAATATGTCTAAGTGCTCGTTTGAGCGTAAGTTATGAACCGGGCATGTGATAAGTGTACGAATCATTATTATAGGACTCGAGGAAGCTAGGTATGTATGTCGGGTAGGAATCTTTAATAAGGATGGTTTACTCTTGGGACCGGCCGGCTCGAGTTGTGAATTATCTTAGATGGGATTCTTGCGCCCGGATACGAAAGATATGAGGGCCTAGGTTAGAAAGGATTTGGTGAACTAGAAAGGCCATTCCTCGGTGGATCGTCTATGTTTGTACTTGACTTAACTGGCTGTATGTATGTGTGCGGCCTAATTTTGACCGGCTTGTATATATGTGTTGATCTTGTTTGGAATGTATAACTGTGAGTTATCATAAAAGTTTTGAGTGTTACTTACATGCATCGTGCTTATTTTGGTTTAGCATTCTTGCCTAGACCGAGTGAAACTTATGGAAGGAACACGAAGTGGTCGGGGACGTGGGCGCGGAACTAGACAACCCACGCCGGTTAGGGAAACGGGGGAAACCTCTACTGGACCCAATCCTGAATCCCAAATAGACCCCAATGTGCAGATAGCTGCCGCTATGCAGCAAATGACAAACCTACTAGCACAAGTAGTACAACAACAGGGCCAAAACCCAAACCCTAACCCCGGGAACCCTGGTAACCACGTCGAGAGCGAGGATAGAGCTCTCGAACGTTTTCAAAAGTTTTCCCCGCCAAAGTTTATTGGGGGACCCGACCCCGACGTTGCTGAGAAGTGGCTTGAGAAAATGGTTGATATATTCGCGGCCCTACACTACCCTGACGAAAGGCAGGTCACTTTTGCTGTGTTCCAACTGGAGGGAGCTGCCCGTTCCTGGTGGAACGTAATTAGACAGAAATGGGAGCGGGAGCAGACGCCTAGGACTTGGGTGAACTTCATCCGAGAATTTAATGCAAAGTTTTTCCCTCCTCTAGTCCAGGAGAGGAAGGAGGACGAGTTTATCCGGCTCCGGCAAGGGGCTCAGACTGTGGCGGAATATGAGAGTCAATTCACCCGCCTATCCAAATTTGCGCCCGAACTCATCATGACCGAGCAACGGCGAATAAGGCGTTTTATCCAGGGCTTGAACGTGGAAATTCAAAAAGATCTGGCGGTAGCCCAACTTAATGCCTTTAGTGATGCGGTGGAAAAAGCCCAGCACGTTGAAACTGCAGGGTTACAAGTTAGAAACTTCCAAGCAAGAAAAAGGGGTTTTCCGGGGAGCAGCTCAGAACAAGCAGATAATAGTACAATCTCTAAAGTTCGCAAGGGAAACGGGGAAGTACGGCAACCAGGGGTGTCGCGTGATGTCCCTCAGGGAGGACTGGTCTCTGCTACTCGTGGTCCCTGTGGATATTGCGGAGGGCCAAGTCATACGGAAACAAATTGCTGGAAGAAAGAAGGAAAATGCTTGCGCTGTGGAAGCGCTGAACATCGGATTGCTAACTGTCCAGCTCGCCTGCGCGAGCGGAGAGGGATTCTGCCACCGACCAAGCCCAATTCTCAGCAACCCGCCAAGAACAACCCTGGACAGACGAAAGGAGAAGGGACGGGATCGAAGGCACCAGCTCGAGTATATTCTCTAGAGCAGCATCAGGTCCCTGACTCGTTTGAGGATGGAGAAGGTATGGTCCGTTGGGTACTCTAGATTTGATAGATTCCGTTAATAAGAAATTTCGAGGACGAAATTCTTTTAAGGGGGGGAGAGTGTGAGAACCCGTAAAACCCTAATATTTTTCCTAGGGTTTATTACCCCTTAATTACATAATTTTTTTGCATTTTCTGGCTTAGAAATATTTTCCTGGTGAATTTTATGAGCAATTATAGTTTTTAGATGTTTTTTTCTAGCATTGGTGAATTTTTAGAAAATTAAGATTATCTATTAGATGTGGGACCCACTAGTGCGAAAAGTTCGGAAAAATTCGGCCAATAAGGTTAAGTTTCGGATACTGTGAAAAATTTATCGGGTGTTAAGAGATAAGTAGAGAGTGAGATTTGATTGATGAGAGAGAGAAAAGAAAGGATAGGAATGCATTTATGATAGTGACAAGTGTCACAAGATCATTGGAGTTGACTTAAGAAATACTATTCACATTTTTGACTTTTTTGACCAAAGGATTATATATCTCAAAAAAATCACAAAATTCACCATTTTTCTTCTCATTGTGGCCGAACCTCTCACTTGCAAGAAGGAAGAAAATTCTTCAACATTTCAAGCTTCCAACTTGTCCAAATCCACCAAATCAAGTGTTTAACTTAGTTTTTACTCCATACAATCTTTCCTTCTAGTGATAGTAAGGGTATTAGTGAAGTTTGTTTGAAGCTCTAAGGTGGCCAACACCTCTCTACATCTCTTGATACTTGGTAAGTGATGCTTGAACCTCTACTACACCTAATGATGGTTATAGTATGCTTAGAAGTGGCTTGAGTGTTGGAATATATGATTTATTTCTTGGTTTGGCTTGATTTAGTGAAGTTTTCCATTTTATGATGAATTTTCTGGTTTCATATGATTTTGATGGTATGGTTGTTTTTGATGGTTGGTAATAAGGGGATTTGACTCTAGTGGGTGTGAATTGTTGATAAATGCAACCAATTTTGGATTTGAAGTGAATTGTGAAAAGTTAGGGTTCATGAACCCCTATTCTGTCCGAAATTTTAGGTCATAGCTAGCGGCCGAATTGGACTTTACTCAAAACATGAAAGTTGTAGGTATTGGTGAGTATGAAGTGTCTACAAAATTTCAGGGCATTTGGAGTAGTATAGAGAGAGTTATGCCGTTTTTACTGTTGCTGTTTTTGGTGAACAGAATGTGCGGAACTGCGATAGTAATTGCCTATTTTGACTGGATTGGGTTTGGATTTTGAAGTTGGTGTCTTCTGATGAAATGTTACTGGATGTCTTAGCTATCATATGCCTTTGGAATTTCGGCATTTGGACTTGTATAGACTGAGTTATAGTAATTACAGTTTTGTGTGATTTGCAAACCTGTTTTGGGAATTCTGGTATAGTATTTTGCATATTTGACCTAGTTGTGTTAGGAACTGGATTGAGTGACCTTCTACATTGTCGTATTTCTGTTTCTTGGATTCGAAACGGTGGGTCTTACACCCCCATCCGATAATCGTAGTGAATTTGACGCCATTACCGCAAAATAAGGGCAAAACAGTTTTTCTATTTGGGGCCAAGACTAATGCTATTTCTAATTTCTGGTTTGCTATCATGCTTATTTATGCATATGAGACCCTATTGGGGTTGTGTTCAGCATTGTTTTATGACTCGTCGTCGAGTCTCTCTTAGGGCTTGCTTTCATTTTGGTTGTTTCCTAGCTAACTTTTGTACTTGTACCACTTTGAGCCCTGTACGGCTTTTGGGAAATGAGATGACCTTTGGTGTGAAATGTTGGGGCTGATTTGAGGAAATAATGAAGCCTTAATGGCTGGAAAAGTAAGAAATTTAGGGGAAGTGCTGCCCGATTTTCTAGGCCGTTTGGTTCTTTTAAGTTGGATTTGCCTTTTGGTAGAAATGAAAGGGCTTTTGGGTTGTTTGCGCCTAGGTCTTCACGCTACCTTTTCGTTTCCAAGGGAATCGTGTTTTTGCATTCTTGCACTAGTATTTATTTGGCAAGGCGTACGACGTGTAGTCGAGCCTCACATGTGCATTCTGTTTACTCGATTCTGGAAGTAAAACCTTCAATTGGTTTATTTTGGTTATTTTAGGGTTTCTTGGCGATTAAGGCCAATCTGAAGTGAAAACTTTTGAAGTTGAGCCGGTGAGTGTACCACTCCCCTCCATTGCTGTTTAACTTGATTTCTGCTCTGCAATTTGTTTAATTTGTTTGAGACGAGGGTGTACTTTATCACACTCGTTCTCTTGTCTGTCCATATGCCAATTTTGAGTGCCTATCTGAATCTGCCGTCTGAATCTGCTATCTGAATCTGCTATTCTGTATCTGTATCTGAATCTGTTATCTGTGTCTGCATCTGTTCGGATTTCTATGACCTATGAGCTCAATCCTGTGGCTAAGTTATTCGAGTCGGGCCGGCAAGGGCCTGGACGATTAGATAACGAACCACGGTAGTCTGTTCGGGGATTTTGGGTATTGAGACCCTTGATTCCGGTATACTCGAGTATTACCATTTCTGTTCGGTTGAGGTGAGCGGGCCCGGTAAAGGGGTGTTTGGTGGACGGAATTCGGTGTAAAGAGGGGTCTACGGACGCGTTGGTTCTATATGCGTTGACGGAGAGTCAACCGGTTTAGATCAAGCACTGCACTGGAAATTTGGCTCCTGAGAGCCACCCGTATCCTTCTGATTTGAATCATTGGTTCTTTTGCTTTATATCTGGCATGTGTACTTGATTTGATTTGCTAAACGTGAAATGCCATGATTTTATTGCTATATGTTTGGTACCTCATTGAGCGCAAGCTCACCCCGTTCTGTTCCTTTTGTTTTCCTTACAGGAAAAATAAATACTTTTGGACTGGATTTGATAATCGGTTGCCGACTTGAGCTAGTTGAACATATCTTTTGTATAGCTCATGTATTAAAACCCTAAGTGTACTTTTGGGGCGTTTCTCTTTTGATTTGGCAAACCGTGTATATGTAATATCTTTTGAAAGCTTTTGTATGTTATTTTGATTTGTAAACGCTAAAGATCAGATGTAAATGTTTGTTAGCTATTTCGGTTGGGTTCTGACGGGTCGGTTACTATTCATGGCCGGCTCCGGATGTCATCTCATTTTATCTTGGGTTGTTTTACTATTTTGATTTGTTTACGCGAGTTTGTAAGTTCCGGATTGAAGCGGATAGCTCTAATCTGATCCGTAGTCCTGGCGAGAGCTGGGCAGGCAGTCCGCTAACCCCTTTGGTTCGCCTTAGGGGAAAGTGGGGCTGTTACAAGTGGTATCAGAGCCACTTCGCGTGGTCTCTGCGCGGAGTGAGACTGGGCCAAGTGGTGTTGTGGTCCTAATTTCATGAATATGTCTAAGTGCTCGTTTGAGCGTAAGTTATGAACCGGGCATGTGATAAGTGTACGAATCATTATTATAGGACTCGAGGAAGCTAGGTATGTATGTCGGGTAGGAATCTTTAATAAGGATGGTTTACTCTTGGGACCGGCCGGCTCGAGTTGTGAATTATCTTAGATGGGATTCTTGCGCCCGGATACGAAAGATATGAGGGCCTAGGTTAGAAAGGATTTGGTGAACTAGAAAGGCCATTCCTCGGTGGATCGTCTATGTTTGTACTTGACTTAACTGGCTGTATGTATGTGTGCGGCCTAATTTTGACCGGCTTGTATATATGTGTTGATCTTGTTTGGAATGTATAACTGTGAGTTATCATAAAAGTTTTGAGTGTTACTTACATGCATCGTGCTTATTTTGGTTTAGCATTCTTGCCTAGACCGAGTGAAACTTATGGAAGGAACACGAAGTGGTCGGGGACGTGGGCGCGGAACTAGACAACCCACGCCGGTTAGGGAAACGGGGGAAACCTCTACTGGACCCAATCCTGAATCCCAAATAGACCCCAATGTGCAGATAGCTGCCGCTATGCAGCAAATGACAAACCTACTAGCACAAGTAGTACAACAACAGGGCCAAAACCCAAACCCTAACCCCGGGAACCCTGGTAACCACGTCGAGAGCGAGGATAGAGCTCTCGAACGTTTTCAAAAGTTTTCCCCGCCAAAGTTTATTGGGGGACCCGACCCCGACGTTGCTGAGAAGTGGCTTGAGAAAATGGTTGATATATTCGCGGCCCTACACTACCCTGACGAAAGGCAGGTCACTTTTGCTGTGTTCCAACTGGAGGGAGCTGCCCGTTCCTGGTGGAACGTAATTAGACAGAAATGGGAGCGGGAGCAGACGCCTAGGACTTGGGTGAACTTCATCCGAGAATTTAATGCAAAGTTTTTCCCTCCTCTAGTCCAGGAGAGGAAGGAGGACGAGTTTATCCGGCTCCGGCAAGGGGCTCAGACTGTGGCGGAATATGAGAGTCAATTCACCCGCCTATCCAAATTTGCGCCCGAACTCATCATGACCGAGCAACGGCGAATAAGGCGTTTTATCCAGGGCTTGAACGTGGAAATTCAAAAAGATCTGGCGGTAGCCCAACTTAATGCCTTTAGTGATGCGGTGGAAAAAGCCCAGCACGTTGAAACTGCAGGGTTACAAGTTAGAAACTTCCAAGCAAGAAAAAGGGGTTTTCCGGGGAGCAGCTCAGAACAAGCAGATAATAGTACAATCTCTAAAGTTCGCAAGGGAAACGGGGAAGTACGGCAACCAGGGGTGTCGCGTGATGTCCCTCAGGGAGGACTGGTCTCTGCTACTCGTGGTCCCTGTGGATATTGCGGAGGGCCAAGTCATACGGAAACAAATTGCTGGAAGAAAGAAGGAAAATGCTTGCGCTGTGGAAGCGCTGAACATCGGATTGCTAACTGTCCAGCTCGCCTGCGCGAGCGGAGAGGGATTCTGCCACCGACCAAGCCCAATTCTCAGCAACCCGCCAAGAACAACCCTGGACAGACGAAAGGAGAAGGGACGGGATCGAAGGCACCAGCTCGAGTATATTCTCTAGAGCAGCATCAGGTCCCTGACTCGTTTGAGGATGGAGAAGGTATGGTCCGTTGGGTACTCTAGATTTGATAGATTCCGTTAATAAGAAATTTCGAGGACGAAATTCTTTTAAGGGGGGGAGAGTGTGAGAACCCGTAAAACCCTAATATTTTTCCTAGGGTTTATTACCCCTTAATTACATAATTTTTTTGCATTTTCTGGCTTAGAAATATTTTCCTGGTGAATTTTATGAGCAATTATAGTTTTTAGATGTTTTTTTCTAGCATTGGTGAATTTTTAGAAAATTAAGATTATCTATTAGATGTGGGACCCACTAGTGCGAAAAGTTCGGAAAAATTCGGCCAATAAGGTTAAGTTTCGGATACTGTGAAAAATTTATCGGGTGTTAAGAGATAAGTAGAGAGTGAGATTTGATTGATGAGAGAGAGAAAAGAAAGGATAGGAATGCATTTATGATAGTGACAAGTGTCACAAGATCATTGGAGTTGACTTAAGAAATACTATTCACATTTTTGACTTTTTTGACCAAAGGATTATATATCTCAAAAAAATCACAAAATTCACCATTTTTCTTCTCATTGTGGCCGAACCTCTCACTTGCAAGAAGGAAGAAAATTCTTCAACATTTCAAGCTTCCAACTTGTCCAAATCCACCAAATCAAGTGTTTAACTTAGTTTTTACTCCATACAATCTTTCCTTCTAGTGATAGTAAGGGTATTAGTGAAGTTTGTTTGAAGCTCTAAGGTGGCCAACACCTCTCTACATCTCTTGATACTTGGTAAGTGATGCTTGAACCTCTACTACACCTAATGATGGTTATAGTATGCTTAGAAGTGGCTTGAGTGTTGGAATATATGATTTATTTCTTGGTTTGGCTTGATTTAGTGAAGTTTTCCATTTTATGATGAATTTTCTGGTTTCATATGATTTTGATGGTATGGTTGTTTTTGATGGTTGGTAATAAGGGGATTTGACTCTAGTGGGTGTGAATTGTTGATAAATGCAACCAATTTTGGATTTGAAGTGAATTGTGAAAAGTTAGGGTTCATGAACCCCTATTCTGTCCGAAATTTTAGGTCATAGCTAGCGGCCGAATTGGACTTTACTCAAAACATGAAAGTTGTAGGTATTGGTGAGTATGAAGTGTCTACAAAATTTCAGGGCATTTGGAGTAGTATAGAGAGAGTTATGCCGTTTTTACTGTTGCTGTTTTTGGTGAACAGAATGTGCGGAACTGCGATAGTAATTGCCTATTTTGACTGGATTGGGTTTGGATTTTGAAGTTGGTGTCTTCTGATGAAATGTTACTGGATGTCTTAGCTATCATATGCCTTTGGAATTTCGGCATTTGGACTTGTATAGACTGAGTTATAGTAATTACAGTTTTGTGTGATTTGCAAACCTGTTTTGGGAATTCTGGTATAGTATTTTGCATATTTGACCTAGTTGTGTTAGGAACTGGATTGAGTGACCTTCTACATTGTCGTATTTCTGTTTCTTGGATTCGAAACGGTGGGTCTTACACCCCCATCCGATAATCGTAGTGAATTTGACGCCATTACCGCAAAATAAGGGCAAAACAGTTTTTCTATTTGGGGCCAAGACTAATGCTATTTCTAATTTCTGGTTTGCTATCATGCTTATTTATGCATATGAGACCCTATTGGGGTTGTGTTCAGCATTGTTTTATGACTCGTCGTCGAGTCTCTCTTAGGGCTTGCTTTCATTTTGGTTGTTTCCTAGCTAACTTTTGTACTTGTACCACTTTGAGCCCTGTACGGCTTTTGGGAAATGAGATGACCTTTGGTGTGAAATGTTGGGGCTGATTTGAGGAAATAATGAAGCCTTAATGGCTGGAAAAGTAAGAAATTTAGGGGAAGTGCTGCCCGATTTTCTAGGCCGTTTGGTTCTTTTAAGTTGGATTTGCCTTTTGGTAGAAATGAAAGGGCTTTTGGGTTGTTTGCGCCTAGGTCTTCACGCTACCTTTTCGTTTCCAAGGGAATCGTGTTTTTGCATTCTTGCACTAGTATTTATTTGGCAAGGCGTACGACGTGTAGTCGAGCCTCACATGTGCATTCTGTTTACTCGATTCTGGAAGTAAAACCTTCAATTGGTTTATTTTGGTTATTTTAGGGTTTCTTGGCGATTAAGGCCAATCTGAAGTGAAAACTTTTGAAGTTGAGCCGGTGAGTGTACCACTCCCCTCCATTGCTGTTTAACTTGATTTCTGCTCTGCAATTTGTTTAATTTGTTTGAGACGAGGGTGTACTTTATCACACTCGTTCTCTTGTCTGTCCATATGCCAATTTTGAGTGCCTATCTGAATCTGCCGTCTGAATCTGCTATCTGAATCTGCTATTCTGTATCTGTATCTGAATCTGTTATCTGTGTCTGCATCTGTTCGGATTTCTATGACCTATGAGCTCAATCCTGTGGCTAAGTTATTCGAGTCGGGCCGGCAAGGGCCTGGACGATTAGATAACGAACCACGGTAGTCTGTTCGGGGATTTTGGGTATTGAGACCCTTGATTCCGGTATACTCGAGTATTACCATTTCTGTTCGGTTGAGGTGAGCGGGCCCGGTAAAGGGGTGTTTGGTGGACGGAATTCGGTGTAAAGAGGGGTCTACGGACGCGTTGGTTCTATATGCGTTGACGGAGAGTCAACCGGTTTAGATCAAGCACTGCACTGGAAATTTGGCTCCTGAGAGCCACCCGTATCCTTCTGATTTGAATCATTGGTTCTTTTGCTTTATATCTGGCATGTGTACTTGATTTGATTTGCTAAACGTGAAATGCCATGATTTTATTGCTATATGTTTGGTACCTCATTGAGCGCAAGCTCACCCCGTTCTGTTCCTTTTGTTTTCCTTACAGGAAAAATAAATACTTTTGGACTGGATTTGATAATCGGTTGCCGACTTGAGCTAGTTGAACATATCTTTTGTATAGCTCATGTATTAAAACCCTAAGTGTACTTTTGGGGCGTTTCTCTTTTGATTTGGCAAACCGTGTATATGTAATATCTTTTGAAAGCTTTTGTATGTTATTTTGATTTGTAAACGCTAAAGATCAGATGTAAATGTTTGTTAGCTATTTCGGTTGGGTTCTGACGGGTCGGTTACTATTCATGGCCGGCTCCGGATGTCATCTCATTTTATCTTGGGTTGTTTTACTATTTTGATTTGTTTACGCGAGTTTGTAAGTTCCGGATTGAAGCGGATAGCTCTAATCTGATCCGTAGTCCTGGCGAGAGCTGGGCAGGCAGTCCGCTAACCCCTTTGGTTCGCCTTAGGGGAAAGTGGGGCTGTTACAAGTGGTATCAGAGCCACTTCGCGTGGTCTCTGCGCGGAGTGAGACTGGGCCAAGTGGTGTTGTGGTCCTAATTTCATGAATATGTCTAAGTGCTCGTTTGAGCGTAAGTTATGAACCGGGCATGTGATAAGTGTACGAATCATTATTATAGGACTCGAGGAAGCTAGGTATGTATGTCGGGTAGGAATCTTTAATAAGGATGGTTTACTCTTGGGACCGGCCGGCTCGAGTTGTGAATTATCTTAGATGGGATTCTTGCGCCCGGATACGAAAGATATGAGGGCCTAGGTTAGAAAGGATTTGGTGAACTAGAAAGGCCATTCCTCGGTGGATCGTCTATGTTTGTACTTGACTTAACTGGCTGTATGTATGTGTGCGGCCTAATTTTGACCGGCTTGTATATATGTGTTGATCTTGTTTGGAATGTATAACTGTGAGTTATCATAAAAGTTTTGAGTGTTACTTACATGCATCGTGCTTATTTTGGTTTAGCATTCTTGCCTAGACCGAGTGAAACTTATGGAAGGAACACGAAGTGGTCGGGGACGTGGGCGCGGAACTAGACAACCCACGCCGGTTAGGGAAACGGGGGAAACCTCTACTGGACCCAATCCTGAATCCCAAATAGACCCCAATGTGCAGATAGCTGCCGCTATGCAGCAAATGACAAACCTACTAGCACAAGTAGTACAACAACAGGGCCAAAACCCAAACCCTAACCCCGGGAACCCTGGTAACCACGTCGAGAGCGAGGATAGAGCTCTCGAACGTTTTCAAAAGTTTTCCCCGCCAAAGTTTATTGGGGGACCCGACCCCGACGTTGCTGAGAAGTGGCTTGAGAAAATGGTTGATATATTCGCGGCCCTACACTACCCTGACGAAAGGCAGGTCACTTTTGCTGTGTTCCAACTGGAGGGAGCTGCCCGTTCCTGGTGGAACGTAATTAGACAGAAATGGGAGCGGGAGCAGACGCCTAGGACTTGGGTGAACTTCATCCGAGAATTTAATGCAAAGTTTTTCCCTCCTCTAGTCCAGGAGAGGAAGGAGGACGAGTTTATCCGGCTCCGGCAAGGGGCTCAGACTGTGGCGGAATATGAGAGTCAATTCACCCGCCTATCCAAATTTGCGCCCGAACTCATCATGACCGAGCAACGGCGAATAAGGCGTTTTATCCAGGGCTTGAACGTGGAAATTCAAAAAGATCTGGCGGTAGCCCAACTTAATGCCTTTAGTGATGCGGTGGAAAAAGCCCAGCACGTTGAAACTGCAGGGTTACAAGTTAGAAACTTCCAAGCAAGAAAAAGGGGTTTTCCGGGGAGCAGCTCAGAACAAGCAGATAATAGTACAATCTCTAAAGTTCGCAAGGGAAACGGGGAAGTACGGCAACCAGGGGTGTCGCGTGATGTCCCTCAGGGAGGACTGGTCTCTGCTACTCGTGGTCCCTGTGGATATTGCGGAGGGCCAAGTCATACGGAAACAAATTGCTGGAAGAAAGAAGGAAAATGCTTGCGCTGTGGAAGCGCTGAACATCGGATTGCTAACTGTCCAGCTCGCCTGCGCGAGCGGAGAGGGATTCTGCCACCGACCAAGCCCAATTCTCAGCAACCCGCCAAGAACAACCCTGGACAGACGAAAGGAGAAGGGACGGGATCGAAGGCACCAGCTCGAGTATATTCTCTAGAGCAGCATCAGGTCCCTGACTCGTTTGAGGATGGAGAAGGTATGGTCCGTTGGGTACTCTAGATTTGATAGATTCCGTTAATAAGAAATTTCGAGGACGAAATTCTTTTAAGGGGGGGAGAGTGTGAGAACCCGTAAAACCCTAATATTTTTCCTAGGGTTTATTACCCCTTAATTACATAATTTTTTTGCATTTTCTGGCTTAGAAATATTTTCCTGGTGAATTTTATGAGCAATTATAGTTTTTAGATGTTTTTTTCTAGCATTGGTGAATTTTTAGAAAATTAAGATTATCTATTAGATGTGGGACCCACTAGTGCGAAAAGTTCGGAAAAATTCGGCCAATAAGGTTAAGTTTCGGATACTGTGAAAAATTTATCGGGTGTTAAGAGATAAGTAGAGAGTGAGATTTGATTGATGAGAGAGAGAAAAGAAAGGATAGGAATGCATTTATGATAGTGACAAGTGTCACAAGATCATTGGAGTTGACTTAAGAAATACTATTCACATTTTTGACTTTTTTGACCAAAGGATTATATATCTCAAAAAAATCACAAAATTCACCATTTTTCTTCTCATTGTGGCCGAACCTCTCACTTGCAAGAAGGAAGAAAATTCTTCAACATTTCAAGCTTCCAACTTGTCCAAATCCACCAAATCAAGTGTTTAACTTAGTTTTTACTCCATACAATCTTTCCTTCTAGTGATAGTAAGGGTATTAGTGAAGTTTGTTTGAAGCTCTAAGGTGGCCAACACCTCTCTACATCTCTTGATACTTGGTAAGTGATGCTTGAACCTCTACTACACCTAATGATGGTTATAGTATGCTTAGAAGTGGCTTGAGTGTTGGAATATATGATTTATTTCTTGGTTTGGCTTGATTTAGTGAAGTTTTCCATTTTATGATGAATTTTCTGGTTTCATATGATTTTGATGGTATGGTTGTTTTTGATGGTTGGTAATAAGGGGATTTGACTCTAGTGGGTGTGAATTGTTGATAAATGCAACCAATTTTGGATTTGAAGTGAATTGTGAAAAGTTAGGGTTCATGAACCCCTATTCTGTCCGAAATTTTAGGTCATAGCTAGCGGCCGAATTGGACTTTACTCAAAACATGAAAGTTGTAGGTATTGGTGAGTATGAAGTGTCTACAAAATTTCAGGGCATTTGGAGTAGTATAGAGAGAGTTATGCCGTTTTTACTGTTGCTGTTTTTGGTGAACAGAATGTGCGGAACTGCGATAGTAATTGCCTATTTTGACTGGATTGGGTTTGGATTTTGAAGTTGGTGTCTTCTGATGAAATGTTACTGGATGTCTTAGCTATCATATGCCTTTGGAATTTCGGCATTTGGACTTGTATAGACTGAGTTATAGTAATTACAGTTTTGTGTGATTTGCAAACCTGTTTTGGGAATTCTGGTATAGTATTTTGCATATTTGACCTAGTTGTGTTAGGAACTGGATTGAGTGACCTTCTACATTGTCGTATTTCTGTTTCTTGGATTCGAAACGGTGGGTCTTACACCCCCATCCGATAATCGTAGTGAATTTGACGCCATTACCGCAAAATAAGGGCAAAACAGTTTTTCTATTTGGGGCCAAGACTAATGCTATTTCTAATTTCTGGTTTGCTATCATGCTTATTTATGCATATGAGACCCTATTGGGGTTGTGTTCAGCATTGTTTTATGACTCGTCGTCGAGTCTCTCTTAGGGCTTGCTTTCATTTTGGTTGTTTCCTAGCTAACTTTTGTACTTGTACCACTTTGAGCCCTGTACGGCTTTTGGGAAATGAGATGACCTTTGGTGTGAAATGTTGGGGCTGATTTGAGGAAATAATGAAGCCTTAATGGCTGGAAAAGTAAGAAATTTAGGGGAAGTGCTGCCCGATTTTCTAGGCCGTTTGGTTCTTTTAAGTTGGATTTGCCTTTTGGTAGAAATGAAAGGGCTTTTGGGTTGTTTGCGCCTAGGTCTTCACGCTACCTTTTCGTTTCCAAGGGAATCGTGTTTTTGCATTCTTGCACTAGTATTTATTTGGCAAGGCGTACGACGTGTAGTCGAGCCTCACATGTGCATTCTGTTTACTCGATTCTGGAAGTAAAACCTTCAATTGGTTTATTTTGGTTATTTTAGGGTTTCTTGGCGATTAAGGCCAATCTGAAGTGAAAACTTTTGAAGTTGAGCCGGTGAGTGTACCACTCCCCTCCATTGCTGTTTAACTTGATTTCTGCTCTGCAATTTGTTTAATTTGTTTGAGACGAGGGTGTACTTTATCACACTCGTTCTCTTGTCTGTCCATATGCCAATTTTGAGTGCCTATCTGAATCTGCCGTCTGAATCTGCTATCTGAATCTGCTATTCTGTATCTGTATCTGAATCTGTTATCTGTGTCTGCATCTGTTCGGATTTCTATGACCTATGAGCTCAATCCTGTGGCTAAGTTATTCGAGTCGGGCCGGCAAGGGCCTGGACGATTAGATAACGAACCACGGTAGTCTGTTCGGGGATTTTGGGTATTGAGACCCTTGATTCCGGTATACTCGAGTATTACCATTTCTGTTCGGTTGAGGTGAGCGGGCCCGGTAAAGGGGTGTTTGGTGGACGGAATTCGGTGTAAAGAGGGGTCTACGGACGCGTTGGTTCTATATGCGTTGACGGAGAGTCAACCGGTTTAGATCAAGCACTGCACTGGAAATTTGGCTCCTGAGAGCCACCCGTATCCTTCTGATTTGAATCATTGGTTCTTTTGCTTTATATCTGGCATGTGTACTTGATTTGATTTGCTAAACGTGAAATGCCATGATTTTATTGCTATATGTTTGGTACCTCATTGAGCGCAAGCTCACCCCGTTCTGTTCCTTTTGTTTTCCTTACAGGAAAAATAAATACTTTTGGACTGGATTTGATAATCGGTTGCCGACTTGAGCTAGTTGAACATATCTTTTGTATAGCTCATGTATTAAAACCCTAAGTGTACTTTTGGGGCGTTTCTCTTTTGATTTGGCAAACCGTGTATATGTAATATCTTTTGAAAGCTTTTGTATGTTATTTTGATTTGTAAACGCTAAAGATCAGATGTAAATGTTTGTTAGCTATTTCGGTTGGGTTCTGACGGGTCGGTTACTATTCATGGCCGGCTCCGGATGTCATCTCATTTTATCTTGGGTTGTTTTACTATTTTGATTTGTTTACGCGAGTTTGTAAGTTCCGGATTGAAGCGGATAGCTCTAATCTGATCCGTAGTCCTGGCGAGAGCTGGGCAGGCAGTCCGCTAACCCCTTTGGTTCGCCTTAGGGGAAAGTGGGGCTGTTACAAGTGGTATCAGAGCCACTTCGCGTGGTCTCTGCGCGGAGTGAGACTGGGCCAAGTGGTGTTGTGGTCCTAATTTCATGAATATGTCTAAGTGCTCGTTTGAGCGTAAGTTATGAACCGGGCATGTGATAAGTGTACGAATCATTATTATAGGACTCGAGGAAGCTAGGTATGTATGTCGGGTAGGAATCTTTAATAAGGATGGTTTACTCTTGGGACCGGCCGGCTCGAGTTGTGAATTATCTTAGATGGGATTCTTGCGCCCGGATACGAAAGATATGAGGGCCTAGGTTAGAAAGGATTTGGTGAACTAGAAAGGCCATTCCTCGGTGGATCGTCTATGTTTGTACTTGACTTAACTGGCTGTATGTATGTGTGCGGCCTAATTTTGACCGGCTTGTATATATGTGTTGATCTTGTTTGGAATGTATAACTGTGAGTTATCATAAAAGTTTTGAGTGTTACTTACATGCATCGTGCTTATTTTGGTTTAGCATTCTTGCCTAGACCGAGTGAAACTTATGGAAGGAACACGAAGTGGTCGGGGACGTGGGCGCGGAACTAGACAACCCACGCCGGTTAGGGAAACGGGGGAAACCTCTACTGGACCCAATCCTGAATCCCAAATAGACCCCAATGTGCAGATAGCTGCCGCTATGCAGCAAATGACAAACCTACTAGCACAAGTAGTACAACAACAGGGCCAAAACCCAAACCCTAACCCCGGGAACCCTGGTAACCACGTCGAGAGCGAGGATAGAGCTCTCGAACGTTTTCAAAAGTTTTCCCCGCCAAAGTTTATTGGGGGACCCGACCCCGACGTTGCTGAGAAGTGGCTTGAGAAAATGGTTGATATATTCGCGGCCCTACACTACCCTGACGAAAGGCAGGTCACTTTTGCTGTGTTCCAACTGGAGGGAGCTGCCCGTTCCTGGTGGAACGTAATTAGACAGAAATGGGAGCGGGAGCAGACGCCTAGGACTTGGGTGAACTTCATCCGAGAATTTAATGCAAAGTTTTTCCCTCCTCTAGTCCAGGAGAGGAAGGAGGACGAGTTTATCCGGCTCCGGCAAGGGGCTCAGACTGTGGCGGAATATGAGAGTCAATTCACCCGCCTATCCAAATTTGCGCCCGAACTCATCATGACCGAGCAACGGCGAATAAGGCGTTTTATCCAGGGCTTGAACGTGGAAATTCAAAAAGATCTGGCGGTAGCCCAACTTAATGCCTTTAGTGATGCGGTGGAAAAAGCCCAGCACGTTGAAACTGCAGGGTTACAAGTTAGAAACTTCCAAGCAAGAAAAAGGGGTTTTCCGGGGAGCAGCTCAGAACAAGCAGATAATAGTACAATCTCTAAAGTTCGCAAGGGAAACGGGGAAGTACGGCAACCAGGGGTGTCGCGTGATGTCCCTCAGGGAGGACTGGTCTCTGCTACTCGTGGTCCCTGTGGATATTGCGGAGGGCCAAGTCATACGGAAACAAATTGCTGGAAGAAAGAAGGAAAATGCTTGCGCTGTGGAAGCGCTGAACATCGGATTGCTAACTGTCCAGCTCGCCTGCGCGAGCGGAGAGGGATTCTGCCACCGACCAAGCCCAATTCTCAGCAACCCGCCAAGAACAACCCTGGACAGACGAAAGGAGAAGGGACGGGATCGAAGGCACCAGCTCGAGTATATTCTCTAGAGCAGCATCAGGTCCCTGACTCGTTTGAGGATGGAGAAGGTATGGTCCGTTGGGTACTCTAGATTTGATAGATTCCGTTAATAAGAAATTTCGAGGACGAAATTCTTTTAAGGGGGGGAGAGTGTGAGAACCCGTAAAACCCTAATATTTTTCCTAGGGTTTATTACCCCTTAATTACATAATTTTTTTGCATTTTCTGGCTTAGAAATATTTTCCTGGTGAATTTTATGAGCAATTATAGTTTTTAGATGTTTTTTTCTAGCATTGGTGAATTTTTAGAAAATTAAGATTATCTATTAGATGTGGGACCCACTAGTGCGAAAAGTTCGGAAAAATTCGGCCAATAAGGTTAAGTTTCGGATACTGTGAAAAATTTATCGGGTGTTAAGAGATAAGTAGAGAGTGAGATTTGATTGATGAGAGAGAGAAAAGAAAGGATAGGAATGCATTTATGATAGTGACAAGTGTCACAAGATCATTGGAGTTGACTTAAGAAATACTATTCACATTTTTGACTTTTTTGACCAAAGGATTATATATCTCAAAAAAATCACAAAATTCACCATTTTTCTTCTCATTGTGGCCGAACCTCTCACTTGCAAGAAGGAAGAAAATTCTTCAACATTTCAAGCTTCCAACTTGTCCAAATCCACCAAATCAAGTGTTTAACTTAGTTTTTACTCCATACAATCTTTCCTTCTAGTGATAGTAAGGGTATTAGTGAAGTTTGTTTGAAGCTCTAAGGTGGCCAACACCTCTCTACATCTCTTGATACTTGGTAAGTGATGCTTGAACCTCTACTACACCTAATGATGGTTATAGTATGCTTAGAAGTGGCTTGAGTGTTGGAATATATGATTTATTTCTTGGTTTGGCTTGATTTAGTGAAGTTTTCCATTTTATGATGAATTTTCTGGTTTCATATGATTTTGATGGTATGGTTGTTTTTGATGGTTGGTAATAAGGGGATTTGACTCTAGTGGGTGTGAATTGTTGATAAATGCAACCAATTTTGGATTTGAAGTGAATTGTGAAAAGTTAGGGTTCATGAACCCCTATTCTGTCCGAAATTTTAGGTCATAGCTAGCGGCCGAATTGGACTTTACTCAAAACATGAAAGTTGTAGGTATTGGTGAGTATGAAGTGTCTACAAAATTTCAGGGCATTTGGAGTAGTATAGAGAGAGTTATGCCGTTTTTACTGTTGCTGTTTTTGGTGAACAGAATGTGCGGAACTGCGATAGTAATTGCCTATTTTGACTGGATTGGGTTTGGATTTTGAAGTTGGTGTCTTCTGATGAAATGTTACTGGATGTCTTAGCTATCATATGCCTTTGGAATTTCGGCATTTGGACTTGTATAGACTGAGTTATAGTAATTACAGTTTTGTGTGATTTGCAAACCTGTTTTGGGAATTCTGGTATAGTATTTTGCATATTTGACCTAGTTGTGTTAGGAACTGGATTGAGTGACCTTCTACATTGTCGTATTTCTGTTTCTTGGATTCGAAACGGTGGGTCTTACACCCCCATCCGATAATCGTAGTGAATTTGACGCCATTACCGCAAAATAAGGGCAAAACAGTTTTTCTATTTGGGGCCAAGACTAATGCTATTTCTAATTTCTGGTTTGCTATCATGCTTATTTATGCATATGAGACCCTATTGGGGTTGTGTTCAGCATTGTTTTATGACTCGTCGTCGAGTCTCTCTTAGGGCTTGCTTTCATTTTGGTTGTTTCCTAGCTAACTTTTGTACTTGTACCACTTTGAGCCCTGTACGGCTTTTGGGAAATGAGATGACCTTTGGTGTGAAATGTTGGGGCTGATTTGAGGAAATAATGAAGCCTTAATGGCTGGAAAAGTAAGAAATTTAGGGGAAGTGCTGCCCGATTTTCTAGGCCGTTTGGTTCTTTTAAGTTGGATTTGCCTTTTGGTAGAAATGAAAGGGCTTTTGGGTTGTTTGCGCCTAGGTCTTCACGCTACCTTTTCGTTTCCAAGGGAATCGTGTTTTTGCATTCTTGCACTAGTATTTATTTGGCAAGGCGTACGACGTGTAGTCGAGCCTCACATGTGCATTCTGTTTACTCGATTCTGGAAGTAAAACCTTCAATTGGTTTATTTTGGTTATTTTAGGGTTTCTTGGCGATTAAGGCCAATCTGAAGTGAAAACTTTTGAAGTTGAGCCGGTGAGTGTACCACTCCCCTCCATTGCTGTTTAACTTGATTTCTGCTCTGCAATTTGTTTAATTTGTTTGAGACGAGGGTGTACTTTATCACACTCGTTCTCTTGTCTGTCCATATGCCAATTTTGAGTGCCTATCTGAATCTGCCGTCTGAATCTGCTATCTGAATCTGCTATTCTGTATCTGTATCTGAATCTGTTATCTGTGTCTGCATCTGTTCGGATTTCTATGACCTATGAGCTCAATCCTGTGGCTAAGTTATTCGAGTCGGGCCGGCAAGGGCCTGGACGATTAGATAACGAACCACGGTAGTCTGTTCGGGGATTTTGGGTATTGAGACCCTTGATTCCGGTATACTCGAGTATTACCATTTCTGTTCGGTTGAGGTGAGCGGGCCCGGTAAAGGGGTGTTTGGTGGACGGAATTCGGTGTAAAGAGGGGTCTACGGACGCGTTGGTTCTATATGCGTTGACGGAGAGTCAACCGGTTTAGATCAAGCACTGCACTGGAAATTTGGCTCCTGAGAGCCACCCGTATCCTTCTGATTTGAATCATTGGTTCTTTTGCTTTATATCTGGCATGTGTACTTGATTTGATTTGCTAAACGTGAAATGCCATGATTTTATTGCTATATGTTTGGTACCTCATTGAGCGCAAGCTCACCCCGTTCTGTTCCTTTTGTTTTCCTTACAGGAAAAATAAATACTTTTGGACTGGATTTGATAATCGGTTGCCGACTTGAGCTAGTTGAACATATCTTTTGTATAGCTCATGTATTAAAACCCTAAGTGTACTTTTGGGGCGTTTCTCTTTTGATTTGGCAAACCGTGTATATGTAATATCTTTTGAAAGCTTTTGTATGTTATTTTGATTTGTAAACGCTAAAGATCAGATGTAAATGTTTGTTAGCTATTTCGGTTGGGTTCTGACGGGTCGGTTACTATTCATGGCCGGCTCCGGATGTCATCTCATTTTATCTTGGGTTGTTTTACTATTTTGATTTGTTTACGCGAGTTTGTAAGTTCCGGATTGAAGCGGATAGCTCTAATCTGATCCGTAGTCCTGGCGAGAGCTGGGCAGGCAGTCCGCTAACCCCTTTGGTTCGCCTTAGGGGAAAGTGGGGCTGTTACAAGTGGTATCAGAGCCACTTCGCGTGGTCTCTGCGCGGAGTGAGACTGGGCCAAGTGGTGTTGTGGTCCTAATTTCATGAATATGTCTAAGTGCTCGTTTGAGCGTAAGTTATGAACCGGGCATGTGATAAGTGTACGAATCATTATTATAGGACTCGAGGAAGCTAGGTATGTATGTCGGGTAGGAATCTTTAATAAGGATGGTTTACTCTTGGGACCGGCCGGCTCGAGTTGTGAATTATCTTAGATGGGATTCTTGCGCCCGGATACGAAAGATATGAGGGCCTAGGTTAGAAAGGATTTGGTGAACTAGAAAGGCCATTCCTCGGTGGATCGTCTATGTTTGTACTTGACTTAACTGGCTGTATGTATGTGTGCGGCCTAATTTTGACCGGCTTGTATATATGTGTTGATCTTGTTTGGAATGTATAACTGTGAGTTATCATAAAAGTTTTGAGTGTTACTTACATGCATCGTGCTTATTTTGGTTTAGCATTCTTGCCTAGACCGAGTGAAACTTATGGAAGGAACACGAAGTGGTCGGGGACGTGGGCGCGGAACTAGACAACCCACGCCGGTTAGGGAAACGGGGGAAACCTCTACTGGACCCAATCCTGAATCCCAAATAGACCCCAATGTGCAGATAGCTGCCGCTATGCAGCAAATGACAAACCTACTAGCACAAGTAGTACAACAACAGGGCCAAAACCCAAACCCTAACCCCGGGAACCCTGGTAACCACGTCGAGAGCGAGGATAGAGCTCTCGAACGTTTTCAAAAGTTTTCCCCGCCAAAGTTTATTGGGGGACCCGACCCCGACGTTGCTGAGAAGTGGCTTGAGAAAATGGTTGATATATTCGCGGCCCTACACTACCCTGACGAAAGGCAGGTCACTTTTGCTGTGTTCCAACTGGAGGGAGCTGCCCGTTCCTGGTGGAACGTAATTAGACAGAAATGGGAGCGGGAGCAGACGCCTAGGACTTGGGTGAACTTCATCCGAGAATTTAATGCAAAGTTTTTCCCTCCTCTAGTCCAGGAGAGGAAGGAGGACGAGTTTATCCGGCTCCGGCAAGGGGCTCAGACTGTGGCGGAATATGAGAGTCAATTCACCCGCCTATCCAAATTTGCGCCCGAACTCATCATGACCGAGCAACGGCGAATAAGGCGTTTTATCCAGGGCTTGAACGTGGAAATTCAAAAAGATCTGGCGGTAGCCCAACTTAATGCCTTTAGTGATGCGGTGGAAAAAGCCCAGCACGTTGAAACTGCAGGGTTACAAGTTAGAAACTTCCAAGCAAGAAAAAGGGGTTTTCCGGGGAGCAGCTCAGAACAAGCAGATAATAGTACAATCTCTAAAGTTCGCAAGGGAAACGGGGAAGTACGGCAACCAGGGGTGTCGCGTGATGTCCCTCAGGGAGGACTGGTCTCTGCTACTCGTGGTCCCTGTGGATATTGCGGAGGGCCAAGTCATACGGAAACAAATTGCTGGAAGAAAGAAGGAAAATGCTTGCGCTGTGGAAGCGCTGAACATCGGATTGCTAACTGTCCAGCTCGCCTGCGCGAGCGGAGAGGGATTCTGCCACCGACCAAGCCCAATTCTCAGCAACCCGCCAAGAACAACCCTGGACAGACGAAAGGAGAAGGGACGGGATCGAAGGCACCAGCTCGAGTATATTCTCTAGAGCAGCATCAGGTCCCTGACTCGTTTGAGGATGGAGAAGGTATGGTCCGTTGGGTACTCTAGATTTGATAGATTCCGTTAATAAGAAATTTCGAGGACGAAATTCTTTTAAGGGGGGGAGAGTGTGAGAACCCGTAAAACCCTAATATTTTTCCTAGGGTTTATTACCCCTTAATTACATAATTTTTTTGCATTTTCTGGCTTAGAAATATTTTCCTGGTGAATTTTATGAGCAATTATAGTTTTTAGATGTTTTTTTCTAGCATTGGTGAATTTTTAGAAAATTAAGATTATCTATTAGATGTGGGACCCACTAGTGCGAAAAGTTCGGAAAAATTCGGCCAATAAGGTTAAGTTTCGGATACTGTGAAAAATTTATCGGGTGTTAAGAGATAAGTAGAGAGTGAGATTTGATTGATGAGAGAGAGAAAAGAAAGGATAGGAATGCATTTATGATAGTGACAAGTGTCACAAGATCATTGGAGTTGACTTAAGAAATACTATTCACATTTTTGACTTTTTTGACCAAAGGATTATATATCTCAAAAAAATCACAAAATTCACCATTTTTCTTCTCATTGTGGCCGAACCTCTCACTTGCAAGAAGGAAGAAAATTCTTCAACATTTCAAGCTTCCAACTTGTCCAAATCCACCAAATCAAGTGTTTAACTTAGTTTTTACTCCATACAATCTTTCCTTCTAGTGATAGTAAGGGTATTAGTGAAGTTTGTTTGAAGCTCTAAGGTGGCCAACACCTCTCTACATCTCTTGATACTTGGTAAGTGATGCTTGAACCTCTACTACACCTAATGATGGTTATAGTATGCTTAGAAGTGGCTTGAGTGTTGGAATATATGATTTATTTCTTGGTTTGGCTTGATTTAGTGAAGTTTTCCATTTTATGATGAATTTTCTGGTTTCATATGATTTTGATGGTATGGTTGTTTTTGATGGTTGGTAATAAGGGGATTTGACTCTAGTGGGTGTGAATTGTTGATAAATGCAACCAATTTTGGATTTGAAGTGAATTGTGAAAAGTTAGGGTTCATGAACCCCTATTCTGTCCGAAATTTTAGGTCATAGCTAGCGGCCGAATTGGACTTTACTCAAAACATGAAAGTTGTAGGTATTGGTGAGTATGAAGTGTCTACAAAATTTCAGGGCATTTGGAGTAGTATAGAGAGAGTTATGCCGTTTTTACTGTTGCTGTTTTTGGTGAACAGAATGTGCGGAACTGCGATAGTAATTGCCTATTTTGACTGGATTGGGTTTGGATTTTGAAGTTGGTGTCTTCTGATGAAATGTTACTGGATGTCTTAGCTATCATATGCCTTTGGAATTTCGGCATTTGGACTTGTATAGACTGAGTTATAGTAATTACAGTTTTGTGTGATTTGCAAACCTGTTTTGGGAATTCTGGTATAGTATTTTGCATATTTGACCTAGTTGTGTTAGGAACTGGATTGAGTGACCTTCTACATTGTCGTATTTCTGTTTCTTGGATTCGAAACGGTGGGTCTTACACCCCCATCCGATAATCGTAGTGAATTTGACGCCATTACCGCAAAATAAGGGCAAAACAGTTTTTCTATTTGGGGCCAAGACTAATGCTATTTCTAATTTCTGGTTTGCTATCATGCTTATTTATGCATATGAGACCCTATTGGGGTTGTGTTCAGCATTGTTTTATGACTCGTCGTCGAGTCTCTCTTAGGGCTTGCTTTCATTTTGGTTGTTTCCTAGCTAACTTTTGTACTTGTACCACTTTGAGCCCTGTACGGCTTTTGGGAAATGAGATGACCTTTGGTGTGAAATGTTGGGGCTGATTTGAGGAAATAATGAAGCCTTAATGGCTGGAAAAGTAAGAAATTTAGGGGAAGTGCTGCCCGATTTTCTAGGCCGTTTGGTTCTTTTAAGTTGGATTTGCCTTTTGGTAGAAATGAAAGGGCTTTTGGGTTGTTTGCGCCTAGGTCTTCACGCTACCTTTTCGTTTCCAAGGGAATCGTGTTTTTGCATTCTTGCACTAGTATTTATTTGGCAAGGCGTACGACGTGTAGTCGAGCCTCACATGTGCATTCTGTTTACTCGATTCTGGAAGTAAAACCTTCAATTGGTTTATTTTGGTTATTTTAGGGTTTCTTGGCGATTAAGGCCAATCTGAAGTGAAAACTTTTGAAGTTGAGCCGGTGAGTGTACCACTCCCCTCCATTGCTGTTTAACTTGATTTCTGCTCTGCAATTTGTTTAATTTGTTTGAGACGAGGGTGTACTTTATCACACTCGTTCTCTTGTCTGTCCATATGCCAATTTTGAGTGCCTATCTGAATCTGCCGTCTGAATCTGCTATCTGAATCTGCTATTCTGTATCTGTATCTGAATCTGTTATCTGTGTCTGCATCTGTTCGGATTTCTATGACCTATGAGCTCAATCCTGTGGCTAAGTTATTCGAGTCGGGCCGGCAAGGGCCTGGACGATTAGATAACGAACCACGGTAGTCTGTTCGGGGATTTTGGGTATTGAGACCCTTGATTCCGGTATACTCGAGTATTACCATTTCTGTTCGGTTGAGGTGAGCGGGCCCGGTAAAGGGGTGTTTGGTGGACGGAATTCGGTGTAAAGAGGGGTCTACGGACGCGTTGGTTCTATATGCGTTGACGGAGAGTCAACCGGTTTAGATCAAGCACTGCACTGGAAATTTGGCTCCTGAGAGCCACCCGTATCCTTCTGATTTGAATCATTGGTTCTTTTGCTTTATATCTGGCATGTGTACTTGATTTGATTTGCTAAACGTGAAATGCCATGATTTTATTGCTATATGTTTGGTACCTCATTGAGCGCAAGCTCACCCCGTTCTGTTCCTTTTGTTTTCCTTACAGGAAAAATAAATACTTTTGGACTGGATTTGATAATCGGTTGCCGACTTGAGCTAGTTGAACATATCTTTTGTATAGCTCATGTATTAAAACCCTAAGTGTACTTTTGGGGCGTTTCTCTTTTGATTTGGCAAACCGTGTATATGTAATATCTTTTGAAAGCTTTTGTATGTTATTTTGATTTGTAAACGCTAAAGATCAGATGTAAATGTTTGTTAGCTATTTCGGTTGGGTTCTGACGGGTCGGTTACTATTCATGGCCGGCTCCGGATGTCATCTCATTTTATCTTGGGTTGTTTTACTATTTTGATTTGTTTACGCGAGTTTGTAAGTTCCGGATTGAAGCGGATAGCTCTAATCTGATCCGTAGTCCTGGCGAGAGCTGGGCAGGCAGTCCGCTAACCCCTTTGGTTCGCCTTAGGGGAAAGTGGGGCTGTTACAAGTGGTATCAGAGCCACTTCGCGTGGTCTCTGCGCGGAGTGAGACTGGGCCAAGTGGTGTTGTGGTCCTAATTTCATGAATATGTCTAAGTGCTCGTTTGAGCGTAAGTTATGAACCGGGCATGTGATAAGTGTACGAATCATTATTATAGGACTCGAGGAAGCTAGGTATGTATGTCGGGTAGGAATCTTTAATAAGGATGGTTTACTCTTGGGACCGGCCGGCTCGAGTTGTGAATTATCTTAGATGGGATTCTTGCGCCCGGATACGAAAGATATGAGGGCCTAGGTTAGAAAGGATTTGGTGAACTAGAAAGGCCATTCCTCGGTGGATCGTCTATGTTTGTACTTGACTTAACTGGCTGTATGTATGTGTGCGGCCTAATTTTGACCGGCTTGTATATATGTGTTGATCTTGTTTGGAATGTATAACTGTGAGTTATCATAAAAGTTTTGAGTGTTACTTACATGCATCGTGCTTATTTTGGTTTAGCATTCTTGCCTAGACCGAGTGAAACTTATGGAAGGAACACGAAGTGGTCGGGGACGTGGGCGCGGAACTAGACAACCCACGCCGGTTAGGGAAACGGGGGAAACCTCTACTGGACCCAATCCTGAATCCCAAATAGACCCCAATGTGCAGATAGCTGCCGCTATGCAGCAAATGACAAACCTACTAGCACAAGTAGTACAACAACAGGGCCAAAACCCAAACCCTAACCCCGGGAACCCTGGTAACCACGTCGAGAGCGAGGATAGAGCTCTCGAACGTTTTCAAAAGTTTTCCCCGCCAAAGTTTATTGGGGGACCCGACCCCGACGTTGCTGAGAAGTGGCTTGAGAAAATGGTTGATATATTCGCGGCCCTACACTACCCTGACGAAAGGCAGGTCACTTTTGCTGTGTTCCAACTGGAGGGAGCTGCCCGTTCCTGGTGGAACGTAATTAGACAGAAATGGGAGCGGGAGCAGACGCCTAGGACTTGGGTGAACTTCATCCGAGAATTTAATGCAAAGTTTTTCCCTCCTCTAGTCCAGGAGAGGAAGGAGGACGAGTTTATCCGGCTCCGGCAAGGGGCTCAGACTGTGGCGGAATATGAGAGTCAATTCACCCGCCTATCCAAATTTGCGCCCGAACTCATCATGACCGAGCAACGGCGAATAAGGCGTTTTATCCAGGGCTTGAACGTGGAAATTCAAAAAGATCTGGCGGTAGCCCAACTTAATGCCTTTAGTGATGCGGTGGAAAAAGCCCAGCACGTTGAAACTGCAGGGTTACAAGTTAGAAACTTCCAAGCAAGAAAAAGGGGTTTTCCGGGGAGCAGCTCAGAACAAGCAGATAATAGTACAATCTCTAAAGTTCGCAAGGGAAACGGGGAAGTACGGCAACCAGGGGTGTCGCGTGATGTCCCTCAGGGAGGACTGGTCTCTGCTACTCGTGGTCCCTGTGGATATTGCGGAGGGCCAAGTCATACGGAAACAAATTGCTGGAAGAAAGAAGGAAAATGCTTGCGCTGTGGAAGCGCTGAACATCGGATTGCTAACTGTCCAGCTCGCCTGCGCGAGCGGAGAGGGATTCTGCCACCGACCAAGCCCAATTCTCAGCAACCCGCCAAGAACAACCCTGGACAGACGAAAGGAGAAGGGACGGGATCGAAGGCACCAGCTCGAGTATATTCTCTAGAGCAGCATCAGGTCCCTGACTCGTTTGAGGATGGAGAAGGTATGGTCCGTTGGGTACTCTAGATTTGATAGATTCCGTTAATAAGAAATTTCGAGGACGAAATTCTTTTAAGGGGGGGAGAGTGTGAGAACCCGTAAAACCCTAATATTTTTCCTAGGGTTTATTACCCCTTAATTACATAATTTTTTTGCATTTTCTGGCTTAGAAATATTTTCCTGGTGAATTTTATGAGCAATTATAGTTTTTAGATGTTTTTTTCTAGCATTGGTGAATTTTTAGAAAATTAAGATTATCTATTAGATGTGGGACCCACTAGTGCGAAAAGTTCGGAAAAATTCGGCCAATAAGGTTAAGTTTCGGATACTGTGAAAAATTTATCGGGTGTTAAGAGATAAGTAGAGAGTGAGATTTGATTGATGAGAGAGAGAAAAGAAAGGATAGGAATGCATTTATGATAGTGACAAGTGTCACAAGATCATTGGAGTTGACTTAAGAAATACTATTCACATTTTTGACTTTTTTGACCAAAGGATTATATATCTCAAAAAAATCACAAAATTCACCATTTTTCTTCTCATTGTGGCCGAACCTCTCACTTGCAAGAAGGAAGAAAATTCTTCAACATTTCAAGCTTCCAACTTGTCCAAATCCACCAAATCAAGTGTTTAACTTAGTTTTTACTCCATACAATCTTTCCTTCTAGTGATAGTAAGGGTATTAGTGAAGTTTGTTTGAAGCTCTAAGGTGGCCAACACCTCTCTACATCTCTTGATACTTGGTAAGTGATGCTTGAACCTCTACTACACCTAATGATGGTTATAGTATGCTTAGAAGTGGCTTGAGTGTTGGAATATATGATTTATTTCTTGGTTTGGCTTGATTTAGTGAAGTTTTCCATTTTATGATGAATTTTCTGGTTTCATATGATTTTGATGGTATGGTTGTTTTTGATGGTTGGTAATAAGGGGCTTTGACTCTAGTGGGTGTGAATTGTTGATAAATGCAACCAATTTTGGATTTGAAGTGAATTGTGAAAAGTTAGGGTTCATGAACCCCTATTTCGTTTCCAAGGGAATCGTGTTTTTGCATTCTTGCACTAGTATTTATTTGGCAAGGCGTACGACGTGTAGTCGGGCCTCACATGTGTATTCTGTTTACTCGATTCTGGAAGTAAAACCTTCAATTGGTTTATTTTGGTTATTTTAGGGTTTCTTGGCGATTAAGGCCAATCTGAAGTGAAAACTTTTGAAGTTGAGCCGGTGAGTGTACCACTCCCCTCCATTGCTGTTTAACTTGATTTCTGCTCTGCAATTTGTTTAATTTGTTTGAGACGAGGGTGTACTTTATCACACTCGTTCTCTTGTCTGTCCATATGCCAATTTTGAGTGCCTATCTGAATCTGCCGTCTGAATCTGCTATCTGAATCTGCTATTCTGTATCTGTATCTGAATCTGTTATCTGTGTCTGCATCTGTTCGGATTTCTATGACCTATGAGCTCAATCCTGTGGCTAAGTTATTCGAGTCGGGCCGGCAAGGGCCTGGACGATTAGATAACGAACCACGGTAGTCTGTTCGGGGATTTTGGTTATTGAGACCCTTGATTCCGGTATACTCGAGTATTACCATTTCTGTTCGGTTGAGGTGAGCGGGCCCGGTAAAAGGGTGTTTGGTGGACGGAATTCGGTGTAAAGAGGGGTCTACGGACGCGTTGGTTCTATATGCGTTGACGGAGAGTCAACCGGTTTAGATCAAGCACTGCACTGGAAATTTGGCTCCTGAGAGCCACCCGTATCCTTCTGATTTGAATCATTGGTTCTTTTACTTTATATCTGGCATGTGTACTTGATTTGATTTGCTAAACGTGAAATGCCATGATTTTATTGCTATATGTTTGGTACCTCATTGAGCGCAAGCTCACCCCGTTCTGTTCCTTTTGTTTTCCTTACAGGAAAAATAAATACTTTTGGACTGGATTTGATAATCGGTTGCCGACTTGAGCTAGTTGAACATATCTTTTGTATAGCTCATGTATTAAAACCCTAAGTGTACTTTTGGGGCGTTTCTCTTTTGATTTGGCAAACCGTGTATATGTAATATCTTTTGAAAGCTTTTGTATGTTATTTTGATTTGTAAACGCTAAAGATCAGATGTAAATGTTTGTTAGCTATTTCGGTTGGGTTCTGACGGGTCGGTTACTATTCATGGCCGGCTCCGGATGTCATCTCATTTTATCTTGGGTTGTTTTACTATTTTGATTTGTTTACGCGAGTTTGTAAGTTCCGGATTGAAGCGGATAGCTCTAATCTGATCCGTAGTCCTGGCGAGAGCTGGGCAGGCAGTCCGCTAACCCCTTTGGTTCGCCTTAGGGGAAAGTGGGGCTGTTACATATAACTTGTTAAGTGTTAGTCAATTATGTGATAGAAATCTACTTGTATTATTCAAGAAGCATGAATGTCTTATTCTTGACTCAAAGTTAAACACTATTTTCAAAGAAAAAATAGTTAATGACATCTATGTAGTTATTCTGGAAAATGTGGATTCGTCTAGTCTTAAATGTCTTAAAGTTGCTAATGAAGACCCTTGGTTGTGGCATAAAAGGTTTTGCCATTTCAACATGGATTTGTTAAAAGAGATTTCCAAAAAGGATCTTGTTAGAGGTTTGCCAAAAATTAAATTTGAAAAAGACAGAATTTGTGATGCTTGTCAATTTGGAAAACAAGTCAAGTTTCTTTTAAACCCAAGAAATGTGTTTCTACCACAAAACCTTTGGAACTTTTACATCTTGATTTATTTGGTCCTACACAAACGACTAGTTTAGGTGGTAAAAGATATTGCCTTGTTGTTGTTGATGATTACTCTAGATACACTTGGGTGATGTTTCTTGCACACAAAGATGATGCCTTCAAAAACTTTGTTTCACTATTTGCAAAGGTTCAAAATCTGATTGGTTTGAAAATCATCAAGATCAGAAGTGAGAATGGCACAGAATTTTGTTTTTGTGGCTTTCCAGAATTTTGTGATAACAATGGAATTATACATGAATTTTCAATTGCAAGAGTTCCACAACAAAATGGGGTTGTTGAAAGAAAGAATAGAACACTTCAAGAGGCTGTTGGAACCATGTTAAGTGTGTGTAATTTGCCAAAATATTTTTGGACTGAAGCCATAAATACAGCTTGCTATACTATGAATAGAATTCTTTTAAAACCAATCTTGAACAAAACCTCTTATGAGTTGATGTTTGATAAAAAGCCTGTTATTGGATACTTCAAAGTCTTTGGTTGTAAATGTTTTATTTTAAATATCAAGGAACATCTTGGTAAGTTTGATAAAAAATCTGATGAAGAAATTTTCTTGGGGTATTGTGAGAATAAAAGAGGTTTTAGAGTTTACAATCGAAGAACTCTGGTTATAGAGGAAGCTATACATATTACTTTTGATGAATCTAATGCTGATATTTTCAAAATTTGTGGTGAGGATGATGATACAGGTGTTCAAGAAAGTCTAAAGAAGCTCACAATCACTGAACAAGACACTGCTTCACCAGAAAATGACTCAAAGAAAGATGATTCTCAAGACTGTCCAGCACTGGAAGACAATGACAAAAATGTCAGTACACCTAACAATCTTCCAAGAGCCTGGAAATTTGTTCAAAATCATCCTAAGGAGCTCATCATTGGTGATCCATCCGAGAAGGTCAGAACTCGTTCCTCCTCTAAACAATTGATGGATAATTTTACATTAGTCTCTCATTTTGAACCCAAACATGTTGTTGATGCCTTGAAAGATGAAAACTAAATTTTAGCCATGGAAGAGGAACTAAATCAATTTGAAAGAAACAAGGTCTGGACATTAGTTGAAAGACCTCAAAATCATCCTATCATTGGCACAAAGTGGGTCTTTAGAAACAAAATGAATGACAAAGGTGAGGTAGTAAGGAATAAGGCCAGACTTGTAGCAAAAGGATATGCTCAAGAAGAAGAAATAGATTTTGATGAAACATTTGCACCCGTAGCTAGGTTATAATCAATTAAGATGCTCTTGGCCTTTGCATGTTTTAAAAATTTTAAATTATTTCAAATGGATGTTAAAAGTGTTTTCTTAAATGGCTTTATTGATCAAGGAGTATATGTTGATCAACCTCCTGGTTTTGAAAATGAAATTTATCCTAATCATGTGTTTAAACTCTCAAAAACTTTGTATGGATTAAAACAATCTCCAAGGGCATGATATGAACGCTTAAGTGATTTTTTGAATGAAAATGGTTTTAGAAGAGGCATTGTAGATACTACTCTTTTCAATAAACAAAATTCACATGACCTGTTAATTGTGCAAATATATGTGGATGATATTATATTTTGTGCTACTAATGAAAACTTGTGCCAGGATTTTTTCACAATTATGCAAAAAGAGTTTGAAATGAGTATGATGGGAGAGTTAAATTTCTTCCTTGGGTTCCAAATGGTTCAAACCCAAGAAGGAACATTCATTAATCAAGCAAAATATACCAAGGAGCTACTCAAAAGGTTTGGAAAGGAAGATTCAAAGCAAGTTGGAACACCTATGTGCACATCTACCAAGCTTGACAAGGATGAAGAATGTACAAAAGTTAATGAAAAGAAGTATAGAGGTATGATTGTAGTTTGCTTTACTTAACTGCTAGTAGACCAGATATCATGTTTGTTGTGTGCTTGTGTGCTCGTTTTCAATCTTGTCCAAAGGAATCTCACTTGAATGCGGTAAAAAGAATTCTTAGATACTTAAAAGGAATCTTGAACTTTGACCTATGGTATCCTAAGTGTCATGAATTTCCTTTATGTGGATTCTCTGATGCTGATTTTGGTGGTTGTAGGATAGATAGAAAAAGTACTATGGGTATATGTAACTTTTTTGGAAATTGCTTAGTATCTTGGTTTAGTAAGAAGCAAAATGCTATTTCCTTGTCTACAACCGAATCGGGATATGTTGCCGCCGGAGCTTGTTGTGCTCAATTATTGTGGATGACAAACACATTGAATGATTTTGGACTAATATATGATTGTGTACCCATGTATTGCGATAACACTAGTGTCATAAACCTGACCAAAAATCCTATTCAGCATTTTAGGACATAAAACATCATTTCATTCGCGATCTTGTCCATAAGGGTGAAATTTGTGTTCAATATGTCTGCTCAAAAGACCATATTGTTGATCTTCTCACAAAAGCCCTACCACTGGATCAATTTGTATCTTTGAGAACAAAATTGGGCGTTTCAGAAAAAATATTCTAAAAATTCTCTGATCACTCTTTATCATACGTCCGATGTGTTAGAACGGACGTCCGACAGTGTTCATGATCATCTTCCTAGAAAGTTCGGGTTCAGACGGTTGTGTCGGACGCTTTACTTCGTTCGGCCGTCCGGCATCCAAAAATCGTGTCTTATAAGGAATTTCTCTGCTTCATTCAGTTCATTTTTACCTTTTGTTTCGGACGCAACTCTTCATATTCTCTCATTTTCAAAATTCAAATTCATCTCTCTTCGGATCAAGTTCCGAGAAATTACTCTGACCGACACCATTACATTCCTATTGCGTGTTTATTGCTCATCATAACTTCTCCCAACTGCCAACTGCACTATAAATCCCAATTCTCACCCGAAACCCTAGCCACTCAAATTCACTTTCTGTGGACGGTTCAAGCATCCATTGCAGTTCATACTGCACTTTCCATCCCTTGATACTTATTTGCATTACATTTCACAACAAAAAACACACTGCATTGCAATCATGGTAAGGATTAGAGGAGGATCTGTGAGTGTCGGACGCACCTTCAGGCTTAGAGATGAAGAGGATGAAGATGTTCAGGTTGTGGAACCTTCTACCAAATCACCCAAGAAGAGATCTGGAACTCGTGGTGGAAAAACGAAGCAGTCTGCAAAGAGGAAGCAGACTGCTCGAACTAGAGAGCCATTTGGTGAACCATCTGTTGAACAGATGGAGGAGCATCAAACTGAAGAGCATCCAGTCAGTGGTAGTGAAGAGGAACTGGAGCAGCCCACCAATGCAGATACATCCGTCATGAAATCACCCAGGAAAGGAAAAAGGACCGCCAAAAGGATGAGGATGGCCCAACCTAAGGAAAGGCAAACTGCTGATCCTTCTGGGGATCAGCAGGCTGCACAGAAAAATGCTGGGGTACAGCAAATTGCTGAACCATCTACCAGGAAGTCACCAAGGACAAGGTCTGGTGTCCAAGATACTGTGGCAACTGCTCAACGCAGTGGAGAGAAAAAGCGTCCTGCAAATGAGCAACCTGAGACTCAAATTGCAGAGCAACCTACCCCCTTGCCAAAGCTCATTGATGATGATTCCAGGGAGAGGTTCGAATGGATCTCGTAAAAAGGTTTCATCACTCAGAGGACCATCATCCCTTACCAATTTCATAAGCTTGACCTTTGAATCTGTTCTCAACCTTTTTGAATTCCAAAAATGGACCCATCTTCTGACTATTCCAAACACATACTATCCTGACATGCTTCATCAATTCTTTGCCAATCTTAGGAAGGGTAGATCACATACTAATCTAATATCACGCGTCAATTCTGTTAACATAGAGTTGAATCCTGACATTGTCAACACTGTTTTAGAAATCAAAATTGAAGATGGTTTTAAAGGAAAAATTGCAAACTTTTTTTCATACGAAAAATTTCCCTCTGCATACCATCACTTTCATGTTGCAAAATTAATGACCTATTTTCAAACTCATTTTAATATTCCTGCTGAGGCAAGATTGGATGATCTCAATTCTCAAAACTTGATTATTTTTTCCATAATTTTGAATCTGTTGGTGCCTACTGATGGTCATAGGATTGATGCCAATAAAATGGAACTTTATCTGTTCTACTACTTTCTTGAAAAAATCAGAATTGAATTTTGTGAGAGCCCGTAAATTTTATTGTTTTCTAGGTTTTATTTTATTGAATTGCATGCATTTCATATTTTCTATATTAGGAAAATTTTCTATATAATTTTTTGAGTAAATATGGTTTTTCAATCATTTTTCTAGTATACATTGGTTCATGAGATTTTAGGAGTGAATACCGGGCGTGGGACCCGCTAGTACGGAAAGTTCGGTAAAATTCGGCCAGTTAGGTTAAATTTTGTATACAGGATTTGATTTACTAAGTGTTAAGAGATAATTAGAGGTTACCAAATGGATTAGTGTGGGAGAGACAAAAGGATAGCTTTGCATTAAATAAGGGTGACAAGTGTCACCTTGTGATTTAATTTTGACTTTGACTACTATTTATCACTTTACCAATTAATCAAAAATTGACTCAAAATTATCCTCATTTGCAAGCTTCTTTGGCCGGCCCTCTCAAGAGGAAAAGAAAAGAAAACTCTCACCTTTCTTGCTTTCAATCTTGCTCAACCTAGCAAATCAACCGATTAAATTTGGAATTTCTCCATAAAAACCCTTAGTTTAGTGGTTGTGAGGTTGTTGGTGAAGTAGTTTGGAAGAAAGTGGTGCTTAGTTGGCTCTTTTCTTGAGTTGCAAGGTGAGTAGCTAAGGAGTTCATTCTTTGGTCTTGCTAATGTTAAATTAGTAGCTTGTGTTAGTCAAAGAGGTGATTTTGTGGACAATATCATGACTATTGGTAGAGAATGATGAATTTTATAATTATTCTTGATTTTTCTGTTTTTATATGTTAAATATTGTATGGCCATGGATGATGGCTTGGGATAGTCTAGAATGAAGCTATAGTGCGTAAATTGTAGCTAATTGCGGAAAATTTCCACTTTGTGCGGAAAATTCCAGATTAGGGTTTAAATTAGCCCTGTTCTGCCCAGTACTGTTTGGATAGGAATAAGGCCGAATTAACCTTAGTTAAAACATGAAAGTTGTAGGAAATAATGTTTTAGAGTTGGCTGTAAAATTTCAGCCCAATCTGAGCTCGGTAGCCTGTGAAAAGACGGGAATACCCAGACTGCCCTAGGTAGGAGTTCGGCGGTCAGGGTTGGCAGTTCACCCAAACTGACTGCGATCGTTCACCCTGATGCGTACTGAGTTTGATTTTGGTCAAAACACAAAAGTTGTAGTGTTATGTCTTAACTTTCTAACGGCCCTAGAAACGTCCCAATTGGACTTTGGTAGCCTGAGTTAGGATCATTTAACCAGAATACGGTTAGCTAACCTGTTTGTGCGATTCTGGTTTGGTACATTGAAATTTTGACCTAGCTACACCACGAACTGGACTGAGTGGTCTTCATCAAAGTTGTAGCCTCTTATCTTAGCTTCGAAAGGTGTAAATTGGACCTCAATCCGACAAGTGTAGCTTCAGTTGTGTTAGTTCCGTTAAGCAACGTCAAATCTGCCTTTTGTTTTCCAACCTAAACTTCATTTCCGCACATGTCCTACCTTGATTTTGCACTTATACGTTCTATTTGGTCTTACTCTAGTAGTATGTAGAATCGGTTTATGACTCGTACTCGAGTCTCATTGTGTTTTATTGTATGTTTTAGGACGTGCCGGTGACGCGGAGCGCTCGTTGGGCAGAAATTTGTGATTTCACTCTGTGTTTGCTTGGTGAGTGTACTACTCACGTGATTGTTGCTACATGGCTTGGTTATACTTGAAATTTCTGACTTGAATACTTATGTATATGGATGAAATTGTTTGAGACGAGGATGTACTTTATCACTCTCGCGCTCTATGCCTGATGTGACTGTTTATTGCATTAATTGAATTCTACTTGAACATACTTGAACTGGGGTCGTTTGGACGAGTCTCCAATGACCATTACTATTATCACTGAGCTCAACCCCATTGGTGGTCAATTGAATCGAGCCGACAAGGGTTTGGTCGAGAAAATTGACAAGTCATGGGGACTGTTTATGTGGAATCCTTGGGTATGAGACTCTTGATTCCGGTATACTCGAGTATTATCATTTCTGAACTGATTGGAGTTCGGGCCCAATAGGGGTATGTGAGGTGGAAGGAATCGGTGAAAGTGGAGTCTACGGTATTGGTTACTCCTTAAGTGTTGACGGAGGGTCAACGGGGCGAGATCAAGTACGGAAAGCAGGGATAAGGGCTCTTGAGAGCCGACCGTATTCTTTAAATATCTTTTTTGAAACGTGATGCGAATTGACTCATTTATTGGATGTGTTTGGATTGAATAGCTTTGTTACTTTGTTACTTGGGTGATGGTACCTCATTGGGCGAAAGCTCACTCCATTAAATTTTGTTTTCCTTACAGGGAACCACTTTTAGGGACTATGATGTTTTGAAGCACGAGTTGAGCTAGTTTTAATATATTTTTGTAAAGCTCCTCGATAGTTGGAAAACCCTAAATGTATTTTGATCTAATTATTTTCCTTTTGTTTTGTAAATTACAAAAGTATGTGTGTAACACTGTTTAACCCTGTTCATGTATCCTATTTGGTTTGGAAATATTTTTCCGAGTTATATGACATGGCGCCCACTATTCATTGACGGTTTTGATTTTCGAGTCTGTTTGGTTGGAAGTAAAATGTTTTCCTTGGGAAAATATTTTCCGTGGAAGTAATTTTCCATGAAAATCATTTCCCTTTCATTATTTTCAGGTGTTTGGTTAGCTTATTGAAAATATTTTCTTACTTCATTTTTCTGGTATTTGTTTAACTTTTGAAATATTTTCACTTTTATCTCTATCTTTACTTTCTACACATTATAACTACATACTTCTTCCCATGCAAAATAAGAAATTTTATCTCATTGTTTAACTTTAAAAAATTTTGGAGAAATGTATATATGAATAAAAAATATCTCCTTAAGCAATAAATAAATTGCTGGCCATTTAGTGTCAAATATCAATCACATGCAATGCTTATTGTGACATATATCTTGCACTCTCACTGATAAAAGTTTCTCTAGAAAAGAATGTTCCTATTATACATAATTAATTACTAGCATAGGATGAGCAGGATGAGGTTTTTTTTTTATTTTGAATATACTAGGGGGAGGGTTGGGTGGTACGGGGGAGGGAGTGTAAGGAAGAGGTCTTGGGTTCGAGTCCTCCTGTTTACACTAAAAAAAAAAAAGAACATACTACAAGATGTTTTTAGTAAGTTTGTAACATACTACAGGCGGGATGCATGCATTTCGGAAAACAACTTCAGTAAGTTTGGAAGGGAAGTTGTTTTCCATAAGATGAGTGAAAATATTTTACATAGGAAAATATTTTCAGTAACTTTTGTGCAACCAAACACAGGAAATTAGGAAAATATTTTCCTGGAAAACATTTGCACCCGAAACAAAAGGACCCTTCGTGTTGCTATTTTGCAATTTTGAATAGATTGAGCGCGTTATTACCTTCTGGAACGTTTTAGAACGTATTTAACTGCCTAGTTAGTCCTGGCGAGAGTTCGACAGGCAGTCCGCTGACCCCTTTGGTACGCCTTAGGGGAAAGTGGGGTTATCACAATTTTGGCTTTGTCATGTGTAAATTTTTGCTCAAAATCAGCACTGATAGCTGTAGGAAACTTTCCTATGGAAAATTTCTGACTCCTATCTTTGCTCACTTTGAAATTCCCTTCACTGAAAAATCACCAAAAGAAAGTGCATCAACTGTTTTTTCCAAGGCTTATTTTAAAAGGAAAAATCTGAAATTTTTTGAGGGTCATTGATGCTACAAAGAAACTGTTTCGGAGTCTAGGAGAAAGTGTTATTCTTGATTTTGATGATCACAAAAGCACTTTGAAATGTTTGTCTAATTCTCTTCAAATATAAGTGTTTTGCCTTTTAGAGAATCAGATACAAAGGTGTCAAGGAAAGAAAATCAACCAAAAGAAGAAGCAAAAACAGGGCACTCATGTCGGACGTCCGAAAGGAAGCTGTAGGACGTCCGAAAGGATGAAGAACATCAAGAAGGAAACTCTGTCGGACGCTCGTAAGGAAGCATCAGACGTCCTGAAGGATCGGACGCATGCTTCGGACGCACATCAATTTCATCGGACGTCCTAAAAATTCCACGAAGATTTGATAACTCTCTGGACGACGTTCGAACACAGAAGCTCGGACGATAAAATCCCATCGGACGTCCGAACAACAACTTGACTGATTTTCGGACGATGACTAAGCCGTCAGACGTCCGACAGCCCCAACGGCTAGCTGACTCTTTATCTGCCTTCTATCCGTTGGAAGTATTAATGAAGCCCATTTTTGGTTCCCTTTAAATACAAACGATTCTGAATCAGACAAGGACTTTTGCACACTTTGTTTACAAGATCTCAAGAGATATTTTAGCTAGAAAATAGTCTCTAAAGCTAGATTTGTTCTCCAAGTGGTGTGAATTTCTTGTGAGCATTTCTCTTGTGGTTGAAAGTTTCATTAGTGTAGCCTTGTTGAGGGTTATCTGAGTGATTGTAAAACTTCTTAGCTTGACTAAGTGGGGCTTAGGGCAAGGAGGAAGTGCTCCCTCCATTGTACATCTAGTTGATCATCTTTCATCAAAGAGAAGTTGCTCAACCTAGTGATTGGTCTTCAAGTTTGAGGAAAGCTTGGTAGACAATCGGTTTGATATTCTATCTTATTCTTTTTGTTTAATAAAATTCTCAATGCTTATCTATACTTGTTTTTCTAATCAACATTGCTCACTTCTTCTAATCTACTTGGTTGATTATTACTAGAAAAGAAGGTAAATTTTTATTAAAGAAAAATTGCATAAATTTGATTAAGATTTTAATCAACCTAATTCACCCCCCCTCTTAGGTTGTCTTTGGGCCTTACAATTGGTATCAGAGCTTGGTCTCCTAGAGATTAAGCTGAAGTGGCTTGGAGTAAAGATGACAACCAATCATGCCATGTTTGTTGAGGGGCAATCTGTCACTAGGCCTCCCATGTTTAATGGTTATAATTATATTAGTTGGAAAGAAAGAATGATTATCTTTTTGCAATCCATTGATATTGAGTTATGGTTTATTGTGAATGAAGGACCGCATGATGCTAACATTCTTGATGCAGATACAGGTTTGTTTCGGCCAAAAACAAGAGTTGAGATGAATGCTCAAGATAGAACCAATCTCACATTGAATGCCAAAGCCATGAATGTTCTTTATAGTGCCTTAGACTCAAATGAGTCAATTAGAGTCAAAGGATGTAAATCTGCCAAAGAAATGTGGGATAAGCTAAGAGAAATCCATGAGGGTGGTGACAACGTGAGAGAACAGAAAAAGGCTATCTTGGTCACAAAGTATGAATCATTTAAAATTGAACCTCTTGAGGATATTGACAAAATGTATTGCAGGTTCAATGACTTGATCAAAGATCTCGAGGTGTTGGGCAAAGAGTACACCTTGGGAGAGAAGAACAGAAAAATTCTCAATGCATTAGGCAAAGAATGGGAAAATAAAGTGACGGCAATAGAGGAGGCTAAGGATTTAAATTCTGTGCCTATTGAATCTCTCATTAACTCACTAACCTCCTATGAGTTGAAGTTGAAAACTAAAGTGCAGGAGGAAGAGGATGCGAGATCAAAAAGAAACATTGCTCTAAAGGCAGCTCAAGGTGAAGATGATCCAGCTCTGTTGGATGATGAAAACTCGGATGGTGATGACAATGATCTTGCTCTCATCACAAAAAGCTTCAAGAGAATCTTAAATAAAAGGAAGTTTAGAAGGGGAGGACCTAGCAATCAATTCCAGAATCAGCCTTCAAATGCAAGGTACAAAGGAAAACAAGAATTCAACAAGAAACAATTGGACAAATGCTACGAGTGTGGACAGCCTGGACACTACGCAAACGAATGCTCTCTAAAGAAAAAGAAAGATGGAAAAGCTGATCGAAAGCCAAGGTTCAACAACTTCCAGATTACATGGAATGAATGCAACTCCGAAGGCGAAGTTGAAGAAGAAGAAGAATCAGCTCAAATGGCTTTCATGGCTATTGGAGATAATGAGGTAACTTCCATTCACTCTCAATCTGATAGTGATGATGAAGATGATGATGATCTTGAATCCTTTGTTGAAAAATTGCATAATGCCTTAAAGGAATCTTATGATAAAAACAAGCAGCTAAAACAGAAAGTTGTGTTTCTCATTCAAGAAAATGCAAAACTTTTTCACCAAAATAAACAACTAAAGACTGACAATGAGTGTCTTGTAAGAGCCGGATTTGATGTTCAAAATGAGCTTGATAGAAAGACAAGTATTTGTGAAATGCTGAAGGAAAGACATGGTGATTTGAAGAAAAGAATGGACAACTTGGATGAGACTTTGAAAGCAAAAAAGCAAGATTTTCTCAAAAAGAACATGTCAACCACCTCTCTTACTGCTCATGAAAAAATATTAGCACACAACAAAAATGCATATGGTTTCACAACATATAGAAGGAGTGGATTGAGATTTATCAAATCATTACATGTTAAAAACTCTTCCATTATGTGTAGTTTTTGCTGTCAAAGAGGGCATTTGAAAGGAGATTGTTATGTGAAAAGAAATCTGAACAGAGGAATGAGATGCATGTGGTTAGTTAGACACAATTCTAACTATTGTGGACACCACACTTTTTACTAAGCAAGTGTTAAATGATCTTCTTATTGTGCAAATATATGATATTATTTTTGGTGCTACTAATGAGTATCTATGCAAGGGATTTTCCACCATTATGCAAAGTGAATTTGAAATGAGTATGATGGGAGAATTAAATTTCTTCCTTGGATTTCAAATACATCAAGCACTAGAGGGAACTTTTATAAATCAAGCAAAATACACCAAGAAATTGCTGAAAAGATTTGGCATGGAGGACTCAAAGCAAGTTGGAACTCCAATGTGCACTTCTACAAAACTTAACAAAGATGAAGAAGGTAAACATGTGGATGAAAAGCACTATAGAGGTATGATTGGAAGCCCACTCTATTTAACCGCAAGTAAACCCGACATTATGTTTGCTGTTTGCTTGTGTGCTAGATTTCAATCTTGTCCAAAAGAATCACATTTGAACGCTGTTAAAAGAATTTTTAGGTATTTGAAAGGTACATTAGACCATGGTCTTTGGTATGTTAGATCTTGTGAATTTGCTCTATATGGATATTCGGATGCGGATTTTGGTGGTTGTCATGTGGATAGAAAAAGTACTAGTGGAACTTGTCACTTTCTTGGTAATTGCTTAGTTTCTTGGTTTAGCAAAAAAAAAAAAAAAAACAAAATGCAATCTCTTTGTCCACAACCGAAGCGGAATATATTGCCGCTAGTGCATGTTGTGTTCAACTTTTATGGATGAAGTATACCTTGAACGATTTTGGATTGTTATATGATTGCATGCCTATATTCTGTGATAATACCAGTGCTATAAATTTGACCAAAATTTCAATTCATCATTCTAGGACAAAACATATAGATATAAAGCACCACTTTATTCGCGATCTTGTTCAAAAGGTGAAGTTTGTGTGAATTATGTTTGCACTGAAGATCAAATTGCTGATATTTTTACAAAAGCTTTGCCTTTGGATCAATTCATTCATCTAAGATCAAAATTAGGGATAATCGAAAAATCATCTTAAAATTGTTCTTTTTCTGTTCAAAGCTTTCGGACGTCCTAAAGCAGATGAACGGACGTCCGATGATGTTCTTCAGTTATTTTCCCAGAAAACATCTGTTCGGACGAAACCGTCGGACGCACGACTATGTTCGGCCGTCTGACAATGCAACGGTACACTTTTTAAAGTGACTTCCCTCCTCATTTGCTTCAGAACTCTCCTCTTCTCTTCTCACTCGGACGGAAACCTCTATCCTTCTCACACTCAATTCGTGCTTTTCTGAAGCACTCATTCCAAAATTGACTCAACCAAACACTTCTCCTGATCATTGCGAGTTCATTTTCCTGATCTTCTCATCAAATTTCATCACATTTCGACAGTTCCCAAATTTCTCTCAAAATCCTATTTTCTCATAGCCACTCTGTTCAATCATTTTCAAGGCTCGTTTACCCCAAAATTCTTGTGTGATTCACTCCCATACTACTGTGTGCATCATTAGCATCATACATCTCACGCATTTCACACAATGGTGAAACTAAGAGGAGGAAAAGTCCCTGCCGGACGCAAGCACACACTCAGGGATGAAGATGTGGATTCTCCTAGGGTCATAAGATCATCCAAACGCTTCAAAAGGGGAGCAGTAAAGACTCAAACTTCCCGGCCTTCCGCTCAGCCTGAATCCGGACAAGGAACTCCATCTCAACAGCCTTCCCAATCAACCACCGGCTCTCCATTCTTTGATGCTGCTACCAAAGAAAAACATTCCTTGATAACCCAGAAAGGTTTCATTCCTCAACGTACCGTAAATCTCTCTGAGTTTCTCAAAATAGGTTTAGAGTCCATTCTGCGTCTCTTTGAATTTCAGAAATGGTCACATATCATTTCCATGCCTAACGTTTATTACCCTGAAATGCTATATCAATTCTTTGCCAATCTTAGGAAAGGCACTGATCACACTGAAATTATGTCCAGGGTAAATGAGGTAGATTTAGTGTTTGATCCTGAGTTTGTGAATGCTGTTTTAAATACTGTTATTGAACCAGGATGCAAAAGTAAAATTGCCAATTTCTTTTCTTATGAAGAGCATCCCACTGCTGATAATCACTTTGATAGTGCTAAGATGATGTCTTATTTTCAAAAGAAGTTTTCTGCCCCTGCTGATGCAAAACTGAATGACCTTGCTCCTGTGAATCTAATTGCTTTCTCAATCATTTCAAATTTTCTTGTACCTACTGATGGTCATAGGACAGATGCCAATAAAATGGCGCTGTATTTTTTTATTGTTTTCGAGAAAAAAAAATTCACATTGACTTTGGCTTTGTCATGTGCAAGTTTTTACTTCGCTTCACCACTGATTCTCGTAGAAAACTGTCTTATGGAAAATTTCTTCAGAAGATCTTTGAGTTTTACAAAGTACTCATCCTTGGTGTTTGTCCCAAAGAAACGTTTTCTTCTGCCTTTACTAAGGCTTATTTTGAGCGCAAGAATCTTGTCTTTAGAGATACTTTGTGGGCTTATAAGGGGGTTATGTCTAATGAACCTAGATCTAAGACTGCACATGATCCTTTTCACACTCTATCCTCTGTTGCACTGACTTCTATTCATCCTAGGAAGACTGCCACTAAGGCTTCTTCTTCTTCAAATTCTGAAGTGGTTGAGCTCCTTCGTGATCTTAAACAACATGTTCTATTTCTTGAACATGGTCTCATGCTCACCATGACATCTGAGCAACAAGCAGACTTTCTGGATAAAAAAAGTCTTCTCTTTCCCCCACCTGTGGTTAAGGAAATTTCTCATGGCAAAGAGCCACGCTCTAATGATCCAAGTTCATCAGCTCCTATTCGCTCCATGAGTCCTGCTCCCATCGATCTCACCTCTACTCCGGTGGCACCTCATGATCCTTCCACATCTGATAAAGGCAAGAAACCAGTTGGTGAAGATGCTGAAGATGATGAAGACACTGAGGGGGAGGATCTCTCTCAGTAACTGCTTACTCGAAGGACACCTGGGTCCACTTAGTTTACCATTTAGGATCATTAGCCATATTCGGATCATTTGCATTCTGTTTGACTGTTTTCTATTTGCTAGGTGTTAGATGGTTATCTTGGATTCTTTTTGTTGTTTTCTTTAATTCTGGTACTTATAATGTTCAAAACTGGATATGTGGTTGTAATGGTGCTTGTAATGTTTTGTGATGCGCGTAAGCTATTTTGTTAAGAATGTTTAGTTTTTTTTATGTTACTGATTCTTGACATGTCTCTTTACTTGTGACTTTTGTGATGACAAAAAGGGGGAGAAAAGGTATGAATTGACTGGATATGTGGATAAATCTGTGAAGTAGCCAAGTGAGGGGGAGTTTCTCAATTGCTTAACTGTTTTTGGATAAATCAGTGAATAAATTGCTTAACTAAGTGAGGGGGAGTTTTTCAATTGCTTAACTATTTTTGGATGATTGAATAAATCTGTGAAGTAGCCAAGTGAGGGGGAGTTTTTCAATTTTTGTTCTTCGATTGACTGAGAAAGGGGAAGCCTATTTGTAATCATCAAATTTCATTTCAAATCATTGTTTTGTCATCATCAAAAAGGGGGAGAATGTTATTCTTGATTTTGATGATCACAAAAGCACTTTGAAATGTTTATCTAATTCTCTTCAAATATAAGTGTTTTGCCTTTTAGAGAATCAGATACAAAGGTGTCAAGGAAAGAAAATCAACCAAAAGAAGAAGCAAAAACAGGGCACTCATGTCGGACGTCCGAAAGGAAGCTGTAGGACGTCCGAAAGGATGAAGAACATCAAGAAGGAACTCTGTCGGACGCTCGTAAGGAAGCATCGGACGTCCTGAAGGATCGGACGCATGCTTCGGACGCACATCAATCTCATCGGACGTCCTAAAAATTCCACGAAGATTTGATAACTCTCTGGACGACGTTCGGACACAGAAGCTCGGACGATAAAATCCCATCGAACGTCCGAACAACAACTTGACTGATTTTCGGACGATGGGATCGGACGATGACTAAGCCGTCGGACGTCCGACAGCCCCAACGGCTAGCTGACTCTTCATCTGCCTTCTATCCGTTGGAAGTATTAATGAAGCCCATTTTTGGTTCCCTTTAAATACAAACGATTCTGAATCAGACAAGGACTTTTGCACACTTTGTTTACAAGATCTCAAGAGATATTTTAGCTAGAAAATAGTCTCCAAAGCTAGATTTGTTCTCCAAGTGGTGTGAATTTCTTGTGAGCATTTCTCTTGTGGTTGAAAGTTTCATTAGTGTAGCCTTGTTGAGGGTTATCTGAGTGATTGTAAAACTTCTTAGCTTGACTAAGTGGGGCTTAGGGCAAGGAGGAAGTGCTCCCTCCATTGTACATCTAGTTGATCATCTTTCATCAAAGAGAAGTTGCTCAACCTAGTGATTGGTTTTCAAGTTTGAGGAAAGCTTGGTAGACAATCGGTTTGATATTCTATCTTATTCTTTTTGGTTAATAAAATTCTCATTGCTTATCTATACTTGTTTTTCTAATCAACATTGCTCACTTCTTCTAATCTACTTGGTTGATTATTACTAGAAAAGAAGGTAAATTTTTATTAAAGAAAAATTGCATAAATTTGATTAAGATTTTAATCAACCTAATTCACCCCCCCTCTTAGGTTGTCTTTGGGCCTTACAGAAAGAATCTTCATGAAACTCCTGTCACCCCTAGGACTCCTCGAGATCAGTCCATGTATGTATCACCATTCACTATCCAACCTAGAAAGTCAGCCACTAAGTCCTCTTCATCCAACTCTGAGGTCATTTCTTTGCTTGAGGACCTCAAACAACACATCCTACTCCTTGAAGATGGTCTGATGATGACCATGTCATTCGAACAACAAGCCACCTTCATTGACAAAAGGAATCTGCTTGTGCCTCCCATTCCTCAAGAAAATGAAAATGCACACCGAAAGGTGCCGAGAACTGAACCAACTACTGAAACTACTCCAGAATACCGTACCTCCAGTTCTCAGCCACAGGACAAGGGAAAGGCTCCAGTAACTGAAGAAGAAACTGATGATGATGATGAAGACACTGAAGAGGAAGAAGATCTTGCTCAGTTTCGCCTAGCAAGAAGAAGACCTGGATCCTCTAAAATCACCATTTAGGCACTTCTAGGCAAATGCACTTCATGATTAGGATGGTAGTTCATAATAGGCTTTTGGCATTTCCTACATTTTAAACATTTCATGTGTTCTGTACTAAGGATTCTATTTCCCTTCCTCTGCTGGTCTGTAAAAACTATTTGGTTATCTTTTGTGGTTTGAATTAATGTTATTTTTATGGATTATCCCTTTGTCATGGATTATCCCTTCTGCCTAACTCTGTTTGACCTCTAATTTCTGATATTGACTGCTGTTGACAATTGTTGGTTGCTGCCTCTAATATGGACTGCTGTGTTTTGGTTTCTAGTTTTTTGCTGATAATGGTTGATAATTGTTGATTGTATTGCTGATTGATTACTGGCCTTTGGTTGATCTAATGATGACAAAAAGGGGGAGAAATGGATACTGGTCTCTAAATGGATACTGGTCTCTAATGAGGTCAAGTGTAATAAAGGGAAGTCATTCTGAGGGGGAGTATTCACTCCTCGATACATTAAGTAAGGGGGAGTTGTGCCTAAATTATTTTCCTCCATCCATTGTTTTGTCATCATCAAAAAGGGGGAGATTGTTTATCTCAGTTCGCAACTTTTGATGATTACAAAACAAATGGATGTTACTAATGTTCCCTAAATAGACCTTTTCAGAAATGGAGCAAAACAGGGTCAAAGATTAAGCACAAAAGATGCTGAAGCTACTGTCGGACGCACAAGAAGACTGAATCGGCCGTCCGACAACCTTTGCACAACTTCGGACGCATGAAGAACTTAACTCTCGGACGTCCGAAGATATTGAGTCATTCCTTCTAAGCTCACTGACCTTGATCGGACGCATATTATCAGAGCATTGGACGTCCGACAAATGTTGCGACACTTCGGACGCAAAACTTTGGAAGCACCGGACGTCCGAAGAGAATTGAAGTAGAATTCTCAGTTTCACCCCTACCCTCGGACACATACATTGAAGGTACTGGACGTCCGAAATAATTCAAGAAAAATTCTTGAGCTCACTACCTACGATCGGAAGCAAGAAAGTGGTCTACCGGATGTCCGACACTACCAACGGCTAGTTGACTTTTCAGCTACCTTCTGTCTGTTGGAAGCATTAATAGAGGAACTTTTGGTCCCATATAAATAGGACAAAGTCAACCACTTCCAGGCAACTTTGCAAATTGAGACTACATCATATCTAGAGTGATTCAAGTGCAAGAATACTCTTATAAGAGGATTTGTACTCTTAGTTGTGTAATTTTCGATTAGTTCTTCAAGTGTGTTTCAGTTACTTCAATAGTGTAGCTTTGTGAGGGTTATCTGAGTGATAGTAAAACTTCCTTACTTGACCAAGTGTGACTTGGGGCAAGGAGGAAGTGATCATTCCCTTGTACACAAGAGATTGGTTGTAAGTTGATCAACTTGAAGAAGCTTGCTCTATAAAGTGACATTCAAACTCAAGAGGAGTTTGGTATTTGGTTTGATACTTTATCTCTTTTACTTTCTATTTTGATATATAAATTGCTCATCTCTTCTACTCATAAGCACTTGTGCTTTCTCATTCATTGCTCCATTGTGTGGTCTTTTAGAAAAAGAGGGCAAGTACTCAAAAAGTGACTCATAACTTGGCCAGTTTTTAACCTACCTAATTCACCCCCTCTTAGGTTGTCTTCGATCCTTACATTTCTTAATTACTTAATTATTAGTTATTAGGAATAAATGGCAAGCTAAATTAGCTAATTGTGCTGTTAGATTAGTAGTGTTAAAGTAATAGATGATGTAATCTATGACCAGTTCGAATTTGGACAAGTCTTAGGACTTCGGCTATTAATAGGCTTACTTTTACATTGTAAAAGGGAAGATGTTTTATACAATGAAATTGAGAGTTTATTCTAAAGTGTCTTGCAAGCTAACTTTGAACATGTTAGAGGGATCTAAGTGTTATTTTGACTCTATCATTCAAGAAACGCGCTTGATTACGGTGTCATCTACCTATGTTCTTCGTTCTTGAGCAATCCCAAGTTTGAATTAGATTTCGCTGCCAAACTAGATACCAAAATTCTAGATCATGTGGCTTATTGCGATTCGGGTCTCATCTAAAATAGGCGAGGTTTGTGTCAAAATAATTAAAGTATGAAACTTTATAAATAAAAACACTATTGAAGAAATTATAATAGAAGCATTAAATATATTATTAGAAATAGAAAAACAAAATTTGGAAAAGGTTGTAAGTGAAAGAAACTTATATTTAATAAGAACGCATACATGAGTTCGAAACAATACAAATTATTAGAATCTGGAAATTTAAAAATAGAACAAGATTTACTTAAAGTATAGAAAACTATGTTGTGGATGTACAAAGATTTAAAACAAGAAATTCAGCTAATCAAAGAAATAATTAAAAAAAAATCTAGAAGAAAGATACTTAGAAAAAGACATAAGACTACCATTGAGTATTTAACCGAACATATTTCTAAGATAAGATGAGTGACTCTGAAAATACATTTACTTATCTCTCAGATTCTGAAATAGAGCAAATATGTACTAAATTAAATAAAATGATGATAAATATAAAACCAGATGTAAAACCTGAAATGCATGAAAATCCAATATAAATGACATACTCCAATCCAATTATTTTAATCTAGCAACGTACACTAGACAAAGACCCGATTCAGGAAATTCATCAATCTCTTCATTAATGAATATAGCTAAACAAAAAGGATATTTAGATAACGAAACATATACATTTTTAGAAAAAGCCACACCTAAAACTATATTTCCTTTTGCAACATTTTTATATTTAAACTGCGTAAAAAACACAGAAGAAGCAAAGAGATAAATGGAAAATTGGATTGAGGTTAGCAACTTCAACAAAATAAGTTAACATATGAAGATGCAAAAGGATTTTTTAAAAAATTCCTTGTAAATAGTGCATCACGAGATCAAAAAACACTCCCCAATGAAACAAAAGCAGCAATATATATGGAGATGATTAAGATACAAATGGTATGATAACAAGAGCATTTGAATTAATTCACCTTGAATTTGTAGGTGAATGAAGTTATTTTAAAGACATCAACTCAGTTCAAAAATGTGAGGACTCGAAAATTATTTTTATTTTATTTTATTTTTTTGAGTACATTTTCTTTACTTTACTTTATTGCCTTAATTTCCTAGATATTTTTATACGCGAGTCACGTTTTTAAAACATTTTTCTTCTATAAGTTAGTGCATGTTAAGTTCGTAGTGCATTATGGAAGTAGGACCCAGTAGTGAAGTGTGTGCGATAAATTTTGAAGATTAGGAGGAGTTTTATACAAAAGGATATTATTTTATAAAGTGTTAAGGGATAATTAGAGGTTGGCTAGATATTTTTGTAATAGGAAGACAATAGGATGAGGATTAACCCTTGGAAGACATTTGTCATGTGACGACCCCACCTCCCCCTAGGGCGTACCCCAGGGTTTAGCGGATCGCCTGCCCAATTCTCGCCAGGACTCACTCATGCGTAACTCGAGAAAAATACTGTGTCCATAGCGAAGAAATGAAACAACAATATCAAACTTAACATATACATTGATGTTCAAATCCAGCTACAAGGTTTATACACGCCCAAAACGTTAAAGTATTTACAACCCAAGTAAAATCAACCCTAGTCGGTTGTTAGCGAGTACAATAGCAAAATCCAAAAACTAGACTACGCTAGTCTGTACAAGTCTCACACCTCGCTCGTACCCCCTGTAAGGAAAATAAATGGAATGGAATGAGTTAAAAGCGCAGTGAGGTTCCAAATAGCAAGTTGACCATTATTTAAAAGTACAAGTATCAACGTAGCAAAAGAACGAGTATAACAAGTTCATAAAAGTGAACAATACACTTCAAATAGCGAATTTCCAAGTGAACAAGTGAAAAATTCTTTTCTAAAAGAAACACTAACACTACGAATAACAATCCAGATGTAAGGATACCGATAGCTCTCAGGAGCCAAATTTCCCAGTGCTTCACCAGAGCTTGATCAAGTATTAGTTGACACTCCGTCAACTTTCAAGGAAAGTAACCAGTCCAGTAGTACTTCACTTAACTCCAATCCATCCACCATTCAACCCCCTTATCGGGCCCGAACACCAACTAAACACTGGTGGTAATACTCGAGTATACCGATTAGTCGAGGAGATAACACTCCACTCGACATCACTAACTACCCATGGTTCGTTATCTAATCGACCAAGCCCTTGCCGGCTCGACTCGATTAACTAGACAGTAGGGTTTGGGTTCCCAAGATTGTCGATGAGATAACATCTCCAATCGACTTAATCAAAAAAAAAGTACGGAGACGGGAATAAGAGGTACCTCCCACTCGGATTGAGTGTGGTACATACTGCCGCTCTGCACTTACAACTCAAGTACAAGTATATCAAGTTAATTGCAACAATAAACAAGTATATACCATATTAGGACAAGTGCGATAAAGTACACTCTTGTCCGATCAAACAAATCACATATCATGTATTTACATTGATCAAGTATTAACAACAAGTGTCCAGTTCAACCAGGTATTTGAAAGCACTCACCAAAATGTAATGCTTTTCAAAAATCACGTTCAAGTCCAACTCCTTGGTTGGAGTCCAAATCTGCGATAAAATATCATTGACGAATGTAAAACTCTCTAGAGTTCAAAACATAGGAGTTTCGCTTCAAGAAAATCAAATAAATGCAACTCGTTTAAGTAGTATTCAAGATACTTGTCAAATCCCAAAAAATTTATGCTCACTCGTTTAGTTTCGGTAAGGAAGCAGTTAAAACTTTAGAACTCCCATTGGAGTCGAAAGAACGAGGAAAACGTATTTTTAGTAGTCGTTATTTCATTTTCCAAGGGTACAAGTTCGGCCAAGTTCTAACTTATATACCTCGATAAAAGAAGACGCAATAGCCTAGATGGTTCAAGTGGTATCCGCTCTCAAGCCTTACTCAAGTCGCAAGTATATCTACCTAACCCTCGAGCGTAAATTTGGGCAGCATGCCTTTTGTATTTACCTATTTTCCAGCCATTTATGGTTTCATTCTTTTCCTCAATTAGTCCCAAAGTCACACACAAAATAATCTCATTTCAATAGCCGTTCAATAGGTTCAATGTCATACAAGTACAAAATCAAGCTAGGAAAATGTCCGAAAATGAAGTTTAAGTCATAAAACAAAAGACAGATTTGACGTCACTTAGTGTATCGGACTCAACCGAAGCTACGCTTATCGAATTGGTGTGTAACTTATAGAATTTCGAAGCTAAGATAAAGGGTTACAACTTTGATGAGGACCACTCAGTTCAGTTCATAGTGTATCCAGGTCAAAATTTCAAATTACAGAACCAGAATCTCACAATCAGACTAGTTAACTGCACTATGCGTAAACGACAATAACTCAGGTTACCGAAGTCCAATTGAGGCGTTTTTAGGGCTGTTGGACAGCTAAGACATAGCACTACAACTTCTGTGTTTTGGCCAAATGCTAATTCAATACAGATCAAGGTGAACAGACGCGGTCAGATTGGTGAAATGTCAACACTGTCCACAGAGCTCTACCTATGGCAGTCAGGGGTATTTTATCTTTTCATGTGCTACAGTGCTTGGATTGAGCTGAAAATTTACAGGCAGTTATAAAAAATCATTCCCTACAACTTTTATGTTTCGCGCTAAGCCTAATTTGGCCTCCATCAGGGTCAAACAGAACCAGGAAGAACAGGGGAATTACAAAACCGAAAACTGGAATTCATGAATACAAGTGCTAATCTTCACAATTCTAGCTTGAAACTCTACTTCACCTCCTTGTCTACACTTATTCACAGCATATGCCATCTAAACAAGAAGAAATATGGCTGAACAATACAAAATCCTAACTTACCAATTCTCCAAAAATCATCACAACTACTTGCATAGCTATCAATCAACCAAAAATATGGGTTGTATAGCAACTTAAGCAAGAATAAAGGAACTAAAGATGATGGACAGCCAATATACCTCAATAAAAGGGCTTGCAAGAGTTATCCTTCACCTTTCCTTGTGAAATTTAGCTCCCTAAGCTTCCCAAGCTCTCAATTTGCAAGTTAATCAGTTTAGTTTTCTTGTTTTCTCACTTAATCAAGCAAAACCCAAGATGGAATTGAAGTTCTTTTCTCCCTTTTCTCTCTCACAATTTTCGGCCACCATAGCTGTAAAATGAAGAGAAAGTGAAGTCCAAGAGAGATAAGAAGTTTGGACTTGAATTTGGTCAAAGATGGCTAGATGTTCTCCAAGTGTCACTTCAAGATCTTCCTCAATTTTTTTTTCTTTTCCTTGGCTTTCTTAGTCAAGAATTTCGGCCATGACATGCTGATTATGGCTGATCTTTTGGCTCTAATAACAATGAGATTAAGTTAATGAAGTGGTGGTCAAGTGGTGTGTTCAATCGGTAGTGAACGATACCCGTCGGTTCGAGCCGATTTTCCTTAAATCGCGTATACTAGGGTTTTAACTTATAATTCACTAATTTATTATTATCCCTTCTAATTATGAACTTAATATCATCTAAAACTCACTCTTAATCACCAAATTTGATCCACCCTCCGTACCGAATAGTCACACTACAAAAAGGCATAAAAAACCCTAATTTACGATAACTTGAAAACGAAAGGGAAAACCCTTAATTCTATGTTCATTTGCACTTATTGTGGGGTGATTGAGTAGTAAGGTTAGTCTAAAGCAATAAAGTTCAAATAAAAGGGAATTTTTAAGAAAAATATAAGGAATTTTACGAGTCGTCACATGTCACCAAAGCCTTGGAGCTTTGACTTTGACTACAACCATTCTTAGCCTTTAATAAAACAAAATTTGACAAAAAACCCTTTCATCTTTCTTCTTCTTTGGCCGAAACTTTGAGAGGGAAAAGAGAGAAAGAAAACTCCATTTTAAACCTTGAATCCTTGGAATTTCATCCTAAGCCTGCAATTCCATCCATAGAAAGTGATATCAAGGTAGGAAGAAAGGCTTTTGTGGAGGAAGAAACTTTTGCTTACATTTCTTCATAGGGTTTGGAGGTAACTATGTCTAGAAGCCATCTCTTCTCTTTTAACTAGCATTTGTGTGACGGCCCCACTTTCCCCTAAGGCGAACCAAAGGGTTCGGCGGACCGCCTGCCCAACTCTCGCCGGGGCTCACTACAGTTCTCAAATAAATTACATCACTCCCTTCCAATAACATAGGGTACAATCCTCAATAATAAACGAAATAACATTTCCCAAGTTCAGAATGTATATTTACATACATTTCCATCTCAAAAGTAGTACAAACCCAAATGTACAAAGGTTCTCAATTCTTCATACATCCAACCCTTGCCAAGCGCTGCGATACCCCAACTTTTAGGATACTATTGTTGTTTAGTTTCGAAAGAAAAAAAAATATTAAACTTCCTTTAGTTTATTTTTATTTTAAGATATTTTTTGTTTTAAAGACTAGAAACCCTAAATTCTAGAAATAAAGTCTAATCAGAACCCTAGTTTCATTTGTGACTGACCGTTTTCTCAAATTTCTCATATTTTAACCGAAATGCTAAATTCAATTTATGGAATTGTAAATCCCCTCACGTTTTCTTAAAAATGCCCTTTTTATTGGAAATTATGATTTTATAATAGCCCTACCACCCAATCACCCCACAATAAGTGCAAATGAACATGAAAGTAAAGGTTTTCACTTTTCGTTTTCAAGTTGGAGCAAGTTAGGGTTTTCACGTGTATCCGTAGTGTAATTATCCGGTACGGAGCGAGGATCAAATTTGGTGCTTAAAAGTGACTTTTGGGTGGGAAATAATATATGACTAGAAGCAATGATATAAAGTTAGTGAATAGGAAGAAAAAAAACCTAGTACGTGTGATTTAAGGAAAAACGGTGCGAACCGACGTGTACCGTGCACTACCGATTGAACGCACCACTTGACCACCACTTTCTTACCATACAAGCTCATTAATATTTGAGCAAAATATCCTCTCATTTTCCAGCTAGCTTTGACCAAATTTTAGGGCTAAAAATGCAAGAAAGAAAAAGAAAATTTTGGTTGGTATTAGTGGTGACAAGTGTCACTCAACCATGGCTACTTAAACAAGCCAAAAGTTCAACCTTCTTATCCTTCATTTTGCTCCATTTCCCTCCATTTTTCTGCTGCTTGGCCGAGACAAGAGAGGAGAGAAAGAGAGCAAGAAACAAACTTCCTTCTTCTTGAGTTGAGCCATCCAAGTGAGGAATTAAAATTCTAAACCGATTAAAGTGTGAGTTGTGAGCTTGAGAAGCTAGGGGAACCAAGAATTCCAAGAGGAGGTGAAGTATTACTCTTGCAAGCTTCATTTGTTGAGGTATAAGGCTAAACCATGGCTTTGGTTCTTTTATTTTGGTTTAAGTTGTTGTATAATTCATGTTGTGGGTGGATTAGTAGTGATACAAGTTGTTATGATGATTTAAAGGTGATCTATGTGAGTTAGGGTTTGAGGTATTTGCTGCCTATACTTGCTATATGGATGATATATGTTGTATCTAAGCTTATATAAGTGGTTGTAGTGATGATTGGAGCAAGAAATCAAGAAAGGTTACATTGAAAACGAAAAATTCCAGATTTCTGGAAAATTTTAGCCCATTCTGTCCGGTTTTATTGTATCATGTTAGAGGCCGAATTAGGCTTGGCATAAAACATTAAAGTTGTATATAATGATGTTTTATAGATGCCTACAAAATTTCAGCTCAATCGGAGCAACGTAGCCCTTGAAAAGACCAAAATACCCTCGCTGCCCTAGGATGTTTCCAGTGATCTGTTTTGGACAGTTCATCCAATTGACTGTGTTTATTCACTATGATCCGTGCTGATTTAGCCATTTCCCAAAACATTAAAGTTTTAGTACTCTGTCTTAGCTTTTAAACGCCTCAAAGAAAGCCTTAAACGGACGTTGGCAGCCTGAGATATGACCATTTGAATGTAATACGGTTGATTAGCCGATTAGTTGGAACCTGGTTTGGTGAACTGGGAATTTGATTAGGTTACACTGGAAATTTGACCAAGTGATCTTCATGAAAGTTGTAGGACTTCGTCTTAGTTTCAAAATGGTGTAAGTTTCACACCAATCCGATAAGCGTAGCTTCAGATGTGTTCTTTCCGCAAAAACCCATCAAATCTGTCTTTTGTAAACTTCATTTCCGCATTTGTTATTAGTTGATTTATGTCCTTGTATTGTCTTGAGCCTATGGAATGGCTATTGAAATGCATTTGTGTTGTGTATAAACTTGGGCTTGAATGAGAAAAATAATGAAGCCAAAATGGCTGGAAAATTAGGTAAACATAAAGGGCATGCTGCCCAAATTTACGCTTGAGAACTAGAGAAATATACTTGCGACTTGAGTAAGGGTTAAGAGTGACTACTACTTGAATCATCTAGGATATTTGCGTCTTCTTTTACCGAGGTATATAAGTAAGGATTTGGCCGAACTTGTACCCTTGAGAAATACAACTATGACTACTAGGAATACGTTTTCCTTGTACTTTCGACTCAAATGGCATTTCCAAATATAAATGTTACAAAGTTATACAGTTTGAAAAGCGAGCGAGTGTTTCATGAATACTCTCCAAGTGAATTTTCATTTCTTGATTCTTATTGAACGAAACGTCTACGTTTCGAATCTTAGTCGATTTTTAAAGTTCTGAAACAAAGTTTTATCGCAGATTTGGACTCCGAACCCGGAGTATAACCCAGACGTGATTACTAGGGGCACTTCATTTTGGTGAGTGCTTCCAAATACCTGATTGAACTGGACACTTGTTTCCAATACTTGATCAATATGATTAAATGATATATGATTGGCTTGATTGGGCAAGAGTGTACTTTATCGCACTTGCCCTTATTTGATATATACTTGTTTATTGTTGAAATTGAATTGATATACTTGTTCATGTTGTGCGAACTTCCTGGAATTCCAGAAACCCTGCGGCAAGTTACTCGAGTCGAGCCGGCAAGGGCTTGGTCGATTGGGTAACGAACCCTAGGTCTCTTGTTTGTCGAGTGGAGTGATATCTCCTCGACTAATCGGTATACTCGAGTATTACCACCCGTGTTTCTTGAGGATTTTGGGCCCAGTAGGGGGTTTGAATGGTGGACGGAGAGTAGAGTAAGTGGTGTTCTACTGGATTGGTTACTTACTTGAAAGTTGACGGAGTGTCAACTATTACGTGATCAAGCTCCTGGTGATGTTTTGGGAATTTGGCTCCTGAGAGCCATTCGTATCCTTATACTTTGAGATGATTGTTACTTGTATTGTATTGTTATTGTTTCATTTAAAACTTTTCATTCGCTCATTTTGAAACTGCTACTTGACGTGTTATTGCTCACTTTTATGAACTCTTCATGCTCGTTACTTTGCTATATCGAAAACCTGTACTTATAAATAATGGTCAATTTGCTATTTGGAACCTCACTGGGCTTTTAGCTCATTCCACTCCATTTGTTTTCCTTTCAGGGATACGAGCGAGGCGTGAGATATGTAAAGACTAGCGTAGACTAAATGTTTTTACTTTTGACTTGTACTCGCGCTATTACTCGAATAGAATGTTTTGTATCTGGATTGTATACACTTTGAACCAGTTTGGGTATATTGAGGTTTTGTATCTTGATTGTGCGTCAATGTAAATTATAAGATTGAATTGCGAAGTTATTTATTGTCGACGGTTGTATGCACGTGATACGAGTGAGTGAGTCCTGGCGAGAGTTGGGCAGGCGGTCCGCTAAACCCTAGGGTACGCTCAGGGGGAGGTGGGGCCGTCACAGATGGTATCAGAGCTCCTATTGAGCTCGTGCCGGGTGAGGGTTCTCGGACTGTTGGGATTGACTTGTTAAGTATGGAACAATTGTCTATTGTTGGGGACCTTAGATATGTATGTTAGGTAGGAATCTCTAATACGGGTGATTTGCTCTTGAGCCTAGCTAGCTTGAGTGGTGAATTATCATATTTTCGGATTCTTGTCCCCGAGTACCAAAGAGTGATACCTTTACGATAAGTTGAGATCTCGCGTAATATTAGGATAAGTTTGGATGGCGAAAGCAAAGGCACGGGAATACGAATAGTCTGGACTTGAAATATATTGAAGATATTCGTGGGATTTGGGATCCTTATTATTCACGTGCTTCGAGTTTTGATTAAGTGTAGTGCCTGAGCAATAGCTAGGGTTAATGTCCTATAGGTTATGTGACTTGTTTGCTATGTATATAAAGAACCTGTTTATTATGCGTTTTACTGCCTCTGTTTATCCTTTTGAAATGTGCTACATGAGCCATACCTTACCTTGTTTACATGTTTATAGTTGGTTAAACCCAAAACATGGAGGGTAGAAGAAGTCAAGCCAGGGGAACTAACCGAGGACGCGGTCCTAGTTGTGGCCGTGGGGGTAGACAAGCACAGGAACTGGTGCAAGAACCGAGAGAGGAGAGAGAGGCAACGATTGGGCCACAATGTGACAGCCCCACCTCACCCTAAGGCGAACCAAAGGGTTCAGCGGACCGCCTGCCCAGCTCTCGCCAGGACTACGGAGTCGAATCACACAAACCCTATATAGTACGCGCGAGAACTCAACGAAAACGTACAATTGGAGACCACCAAGGGTTAAACAGAGCTTACCAAACCATACGGAAGTACGGGACGTCAATTAAACACTTATACATATATTTACATCGGAGTCTTGAACCAATGAACCAAAATACAAGCCAGAGTATTCACGCTACACAAAATACAATTAGGGTTTCAGTTACAGAGGAGCATAAACAAAAGAAGTCCTACAACTGGCTCAACTCTTTTCTTCCAAAAATCTCGATTTCAAAACATGGAACCCTGTAAGGAAAACAAAGGTAACAGAAAGGGGTGAGCTTGCGCTCAATGAGGTACCAGACATATAGCAGTAAAATCATGGCATTTCACATTTAACAAATCAGGCACACATGCCAGATGTAAAGTAAAATAGTTAGACACAATGATTCAAATAGGAAGGATACAGGTGGCTCTCAGGAGCCAAATTCCCATTTGCTTCACCGAAGCTTGATCGAAATAATAGTTGACACTCCGTCAACGCTAAAGGAGTAACCAATACCGTAGACTCCACTTTCTCCGATTCCTTCCACCTCACATACCCCTACCGGACCCGAACTCCAATCAGTTCAGAAATGGTAATATTCGAGTATACCGGAATCAAGGGTCTCAATATCCAAAGATCCCAAAACAGACTATCGTGGTTCTTTATCTAATCGACCAGGCCCTTGCCGGCCCGACTCGAGTAACTAGCCACAGGTGTTGAGCTCAGAGGTCACAGAAAGGTCGTTGGATACAAGCTTCCAAACGACGTCAGAACTGATACAGATACAGATACAGATACAGATAACAGATTCAGATTCACACCAAAAATTGGCATATGAACTGACAAGAGAACGAGTGTGATAAAGTACACCCTCGTCTCAAACAAAATAAATAGATAGTTCAGTCGTTCATATCACAGATTGCATGTACAGAAATCGAGTTAAACAACAAGTGAGGGGAGTGGTACACTCACCGGTTCAAGTACAGATACTTCAAAAGTTTTCACTTCAGATTGGCTTTAATCGCCAAGAAACCCAAAAATAATCAAAGTAAACCAATTGAAGGTTTCACATCCAAAATCGAGTAAACGGAATGCACAAGTGAGGCTCGACTACACGTCGTACGCCTTTCCATGGTAAGTACTAGTATAAAAGAATAAAATATGACTTTCAAAAGGCAACTCAAACCTAAAGAGACTAAACGACCTAGAAAATTGGACAGCATTTCCCCTAAATTGGCTTACTTTTCCAGCCATCATGGCTTCATTATTTTCCTCAACCAGTCCCAAAGTCATACGAAATATAAATTCATCACAACAGCCGTTCAATAGGCTCAAAGTCATTCAAGTACAAAATTTAGCTAGGAAAATGACCGGAAATGAAAGTCAAGCCCTAAAACCCAAAAATAGTTTTGACGTCATTAAGCGTATTGGACACAACCGGCACTACGATTATCGGATGGAGGTGAAACATACACCGTTTCGAATCTAACAGAAAGGGCTACAATGTTGAAGAAGGCCACTCAGTCCAGTTTGGAGTGAAACTAAGTCAAAATCGCAATGTACCAAACCAGAACCGTATAAACTGGTTAATGAACCGCATTCTGGTTAAATACCCATAATTCAGGCTACCAAAGTCCAATTCACTTGATTCCAAAGCCATTCGAAAGCTAAGATACTAGGATATATTTCTGAAGAAGACATTAACAACCAAATCAGTAGTATTCCCAACCAAATTAACCAATTACAGAAGCAATTATCAAGTTCGGGTAGAAACAGGGCAGCAGGGTATTTCAGTCTTTTCATAAGCTACGCTACTCCGATTGGCCTCAAATTTTGCAGGCATATCTAAAATATCATTCCCTACAACTTTAATGTTTTAACCCAAGGCTAATTCGGCCTCTAACTATGATGAACAGTACCGGACAGAAAGGGGGTAATCGAAACCCTAACTTCCGAAATTTCCGTTCAATGCGGAAATTTTCCGCAAATAACTACAATTTACGCATTCAAGATTCATTCTAGATCATTTCCAACCATCATACATGACCACACAATGGTAATCATATTAAAACAGAAAAATCATGAATAAATAGAAAAATGTCATCAATCTCACTAAAATCAAGAAATCTTGCACCAAATCACATCTTTAGCCACCACAAGTCATTAATTTGACATTATCAATACCAAGGAAAGAATTCCCTAGCTACTCACCTTGCAACCTCAAGAAAGGAAGCTACTTAGCACCAATTTCTTCCAAATCACTTCACCAAGAACCTTAATCCTACCTAGAGAAGAGTTTTTATGGAGTGATTTGAAGTTTTATCGGTTAGATTTGAAGATTGGAGCAAGTTATGGAAGGAAGATGTTGAAGGTTTTTCTCTCTTTTCTCTCCAAGAAATTCGGCCAAGAGAAGGATGAAAGTGATGAATTTTTTGGTCAATTTTGGTTAATTGGTAAAGGTAAGTAAAATGGTCAAAGTCAAGAATAAACCACAAGGTGACACTTGTCACCCTTATTTGATGCAACTCTATCCTTTTGTCTCTCCAATGATAATCCATCTAAGTAACTTCTAATTATCTCTTCACACCTAATAAATTAAACCCGGTATACACAACTTAACCTAATTGGCCGAATTTTATCAAACTTACCGCACTAGCGGGTCCCACGCCCGGTATCCACCTCTAAAATCTCATAAGCTAACTTATACTCGAAAAAATGATTTCCAAACCATCTTTACTCATAAAATTTATTTTCACAATTTTTCGAATAAATAAAATGTGGAAAAGCGTGCAATTAATAGAAAATAAAACCTAGCAATTAAGAAAATTACGGGTTCTCACACACAACCTGGACCCCAGGCTGTAGGGGGAGATCAAGTGGCAACTGCAATCCAACAAATGACTAATATTCTGGCCCGTTTAGTGGAACAACAGGGTCAAGCCCCTGTAAATCAACCTAGGGACCCCGATATGGGGCAAGATAGGGCTCTTGAGAGATTCCAGAAGTTCTCTCCACATAAGTTCTTGGGAGGACCAGACCCGGAGGGAGCCGAGAGATGGCTAGAGGCCATGATCAATATCTTTGCCGCTTTGAACTATGCGGAGGATAGACAAATGCACTTTGCCGTTTTTCAATTTGAAGGTCCGGCCAGGGCTTGGTGGAATGTGGTTCCAGCTAAGTGGGAGAGAGAGGGGACCGCATGGACATGGGTGAATTTTGTGCGAGAGTTTAACGAAAAATACCTCCCACCTTTTGTCCAGGAGAAAAGAGAAGATGATTTTATTAAGCTTCGGCAGGGAACTTTGAGTATAGCTGAGTATGAAACCCAATTTACGAAGTTGTCTAAATTTGCTCCTGAACTGATAGCTACGGAGCAAAGAAGAGTCCGGAGGTTTGTGCAAGGGTTCAATGTGGAGATACAAGAGGCCTTAGCGGCGGCCCAGATTAATACATTTACAGAGGTCTTGGAGAAGGCCCAACGAATAGAAATTGCTAGGGCACAAGTGAGAGCTTTTCATGCAAAAAGGAGAGGTGCGCCTGGTGGAAGTCAAAGGCAAGGACAGGATGATTTAGATATGCCACCCTCTAAGATAGGTCGAGGAGATGGTGGTGGAAAATTTCAGGAACATCTAAGGAAATTACTCCAGGAGGAGCCTCGCGTGGCCGGGAGCAAACAAGAGGTGCCTCACAAGGAGGTCAAACTCGAGTATCTTGTGAGTACTGTGGGAAGGCCAATCATACGGAGAATGATTGTTGGCGAAAGGCAGGAAAATGTTTATGGTGTGGTAGTGCCGAGCACCAGCTTGCAACTTGTCCCCGTAGATCACACCTAAACCCTGAACAAGCAAATGTAGGAAGGACTAAGCCAAGAGTGCCAGCTAGAGTGTACGCCTTGGACCAACAGGCATTACCTGAACCATCGGAGATAGTAGAAGGTACGATTCGTGATTTCTATTGTTAAGCTAAATTTTGGCTACAGTGAGACTTGAAAGCTAGAAATGGATATACAAGAAAATACCCTACGCTATTTAGGAGTGCATGGAAGAATTTCGAGGACGAAATTCTTTTAAGGAGGGGAGATTGTGATACCCCAACTTTTAGGATACTATTGTTGTTTAGTTTCAAAAGAAAAAAAATATTATGCTTCCTTTAGTTTATTTTTATTTTAAGATATTGTTTTGTTTTAAAGACTAGAAACCCTAAATTCTAGAAATAAAGTCTAATCAAAACCCTAGTTTCATTTGTGACTGACCGTTTTCGCAAATTTCTCATATTTTAACCGAAATCCTAAATTCAATTTATGGAATTGTAAAACCCCTCACGTTTTCTTAAAAATGCCCTTTTTATTGGAAATTATGATTTTATAATAGCCCTACCAACCAATCATCTCACAATAAGTGCAAATGAACATGAAAGTAAAGGTTTTCACTTTTCGTTTTCAAGTTGGAGCAAGTTAGGGTTTTCACGTGTATCCGTAGTGTAATTATCCGGTACGGAGCGAGGATCAAATTTGGTGCTTAAGAGTGACTTTTGGGTGGAAAATAATATGTGATTAGAAGCAATGATATAAAGTTAGTGAATAGGAAGAAAAAAAACCTAGTACGTGTGATTTAAGGAAAAACGGTGCGAACCGACGTGTACCGTGCACTACCGATTGAACGCACCACTTGACCACCACTTTCTTACCATACAAACTCATTAATATTTGAGCAAAATATCCTCTCATTTTCCAGCTAGCTTTGACCGAATTTTAGGGCTAAAAATGCAAGAAAGAAAAAGAAAATTTTGGTTGGTATTAGTGGTGACAAGTGTCACTCAACCATGGCTACTTAAACAAGCCAAAAATCCAACCTTCTTATCCTTCATTTTGCTCCATTTCCCTCCATTTTTTTGCTGCTTGGCCGAGACAAGAGAGGAGAGAAAGTGTGACAGCCCACCTCCCCCTAAGGCGAACCAGAGGGTTCGGCGGACCGCCTGCCCAACTCTCGCCGGGACTCAGTCGTTCACTTCAGTCCTCAATTAAAATCGAAATAAAACACAGGAATAAATATAACGACAATCCAAAACTTGACGCAAAACTTATATACATTGCTATCTCAAAAGGGAGAACAAACATCGAATATACAAAGGTTCTCAATTCACCATACATCCAACCCGCCGAGCATTAGGGCGAGAACCATTACAAAACCAAAGAAACCAGTCTAGGCTAGACTCTACCGAGCACTCGTCCTTGCTCGCCGTCCCCTGTTAAGGAAAACAAAACTAAAGGAATGAGCTAAAAGCTCAGTGAGGTTCCAAACACATAGGCAACAAGAAGTTCAATGCATTCGTTACATATAACCAATAATTCAAGATACAAATACAAAATAAAGCGATAAAAACATTCATTAAAAGGATACGGGCTCATAGGAAGCCACATATTCGTTCGTTCGTTCGTTCTCCTGTCATTCCCCTTATTCCTCCGGTCAATTAAATAAAATGTATTTTTGGTAAATAAACCCCTCGTTCGTTCTTTCGTTTCGTTCACCCCCTCCTGGAAATTGGCCAGGCTACACCAACCTAAAAGGTAATACTCGAGTATACCAACGTTCACACCCAGGGTCACCATATCGCCCGACCGAGTCCACTTCTGGCTCGAGTCGATCGGTAACGAAGTGCAGGGCCCAGTTCAGCCAAAAGGCTTACATCATGCACAACTAATGTAGCAATCATTAAATCATTGAAAATTTCACGTTTCATTTAGGTCGAGCGCGGTAAAGTACACGCTCGCCTAGAAAACTCGTTTTGGAAATCCTTGAAAGCACTTAACACATTATCAAACAAGAACACAAGTCATAAAGTCAAGAAAAATATAGTAACCAAGGAACACTCACCTATATACGCAAAACAACGTGCAAAATATCCTTCTGGATATTATCTTTAGTCACCAAGAAAACCTAAGATTAAACAAGAAAGAATATTACAGCTCATCTAACACAAACAATTAGGTGAAATCAAAGAACTCGACAATTGATGAGTAGAACGTATAAAAGACTTTAAAGTGAAACGAGAACATTTGGACCCGTGGACAAAAATAACTAGGGTTTCATAGTCGAAACGTAAAACCCAACTCAAAAGAGTTATAAAATTTTTCAATGGAAACACTTGAACCAAAGACAAGTCGGAATCCAACTAGATAGGCTAAGAAATACTGTTTTCGGGATCGTTTATATGGTTCAAAATCATCTCATATTCAAGTAGATACTATAGACTAAATGTTTTAATGAAATTCATGTAAAAGGGAGGACAAAATACCCAAGAAAATCCTAAACCACTCCTTTTTATTTGGTAAGCGTAAGTAAACATTTGGAGTTTCCAATTGAAGAAGGATCATGTTTTAAGATGGAAAACGGTCATAGTATTTGTCAAACGAAAATATACAAATTCAAATAGAAACTTAGCCCTCGAGCGAAAATTTGGGCAGCACGCCCTTTGTATTTACCTATTTTTCCAGCCATTTATGGCTTCATTATTTTCCTCAATCAATCCCAAAATCACACACAACATCATCTCATTTCAATAGCCATTCCATAGGCTCAAAGTCATATAAGTACAAAAATCAAGCTAACAACATGTGCGGAAATGAAGTTTAACAAAAGACAGTTTTGACGGGTTTTGCGTACCGGACACATCCGAAGCTACGCTTATCGGATTGGGATGTAATTTTTACCGTTTCAAATCTAAGACAGAGGGCTACAATTTTGATGAAGACCACTTAGTCCAAATTCCAGTGTAACCTAGTCAAATTTCCAATTCTCAGAACCAAGTTCCAACTAATCGGCTAATTAACCATACTACATTTAAATGGACATATCGCAGGCTACTCAAAATATGAACTTAGCACTTGGCGAATTTCTTCCATCATAGAGGCAACCAATTCTTTAGTCCCGCTTCGAAAATCAGCCTTTGATTCATGAGGTTGTAATTCAATTCGAGAATTTATAAGTCGAATGTCACAACACTCCTTACATGATGCTCGTTTGCTTGATGAAGACCTCGGCTTTGTTGCTCGATGCAAACTCCTGTGCTCCTCCTCATACTCCTTATAAGTATGCTTATGTCTTTCACATACACACAAAGCACGGAAATGATCCATTTTGTCCCGAAGGGAATGGAACTCATGTTGTGAATGCTCGAAACTTGAATGCGTGGAACTAAGGTGCTTGGAAGTAGTTCGCTTGGAACCCCTCCTCTTAGGAGGCTCGTGCTCCAAGAATTCTTGATGATATGAATGAGATGCAACTCCACGAGACATGGTTAAGTGACCTGCAAAATTGGTTAGCAAAGAAGAGAAATTCCTCACAACACACAAGCTCACGTGTATGTGCTCGTCACTCGTGTTTTCACCCAAATTTTTTTTCCTCAAGTAGTCCTCACAAATTTGTCCTCAAGGCCCCGCTTTGTGTTTTGCCTCTCTTTTTTTTTTTTTTTTTTTTTTCTTTTTTCACTTCACTCCTTAAGTGTATACTCTCACACTCATATATGGTCACTCAGATCACTCTTAATAAGCTCACCAAAATTTCCTCATAGCCCCTCGCAAAACCTTGAAGAAATTAGAATTCCTCAAGTGCTCACAGTTAGCTTAAAAATCAAGTTCACGCTAGAATTTGAGGTTCATGAGAATGGAAATTTTCTTGGACAACAAAATTAGGACACTAGGAATGGAGTGGTAGAATATATTCAAGAGTAAGAACCAGAAAAAGACTTGACACAAAAGCTAAAAAATAAAAAAAATAAAAATAAAAAAAATTAAGAAAGATACTCAAAGACTCTAACCAACAAGGAAGTGGTCCTTTGCCTTGCTGGATTTTCTTGGAATGTTTACGGCCTTGGGTTCGACTGGTGATTTTATGGGGTTTTGGTTCCGTGTGAATGCTCAAGGGTAGGGCGTGTTAGCCCTTGATAGCAATGGATATCTGTTCACAAGTGTTGTAGCCGAAGGGGGAAACAAGAGCTAGTGGGCGGTGGTTTTTCTTAGGAGACTGGTTTGTAGTGTGGCTGTCTAGGTGGCAAAGTGTGGTGCGGCTGTTTAAAGGTTGTTTAGGCTGAAGAGGTGACATTGGGGTGCTGGATCCTTTATTTTGCAGAGGTGCGGTTAAAGCCAAGATATCAATATGGGTAAGTGGGGGCTACAAATCAGGAAGCAATAAGAATGGGAACCCTTTGGTTTTAGAAATCAATTGGGTTTAGGAGATTTTGCGGCTGTTTCCCTTCTTCTCCTTTTTTTTTTTTTTGATGTTCAGCCGACTGGATCCTTTCCTAAGTGCTTGAGACGGGTACCAAGACTGGTGATAAGTATGGGCAAGCGGTGGCTATGAATTAGGAGACAAGATGAAGTTGGAAGACCCTTCAGTTTTAGGAGCCAATCAGGTTTGGAGGTTTGTAGCGGCTGTTCCCTCTCTTTTTTTTTTCTTTTGTTGCTTTTCCTTTCTTGTGTGGCTCTCTGGACTTCCCAAGTATGTTTTGGTATTCCAATTGCAAGAAACAACACAGAATTTTCAAGGTTTGAAGGCAAATCAGGTTCGGCAGTCAAGCAAAAAAAAATTCCAGCAACTTGGCTCCAAGGTACTTTGACTCCTTTCCTTTTTTTCCTTTTTTTTTTTGTGTACACAGTCCAAACACACAAGACCCCACACGAATTAACTACAAACTAGACAGAAACTAGAGCCATCTAGTGACTGAAATTTCTGGACAGATTGGCACACAACACAACGCCAAAAGGAAAAATCCTAGTTGCGGCAAGAAGGGAAGAAGACCCTAGTTGCGGCTGTAATAAATTTTTTTTTTCTTTCTCTTGTTTTCTGAGCAGGACACAATAACAGCAATGAGCAACGAGTCTAGACAACAATAAACAACAACCAGGTAGAAGACGTGGTGACACAAATCTGAAACTAATGCAAGACACGATGCACGCAACCTGGAAAATTGCGGGCAGCAACGGGGAGACAAGGAAAAAGGATTAGCTACTGACCTTTTTTTTTTTTTTTTTTTTGACTCAGGTTGGGACTTACTGACGACAACAACAAGATGTTGAACAAGAGACAGGTACAACAATTAAGAGACAATTCGGTCAGATTGGGCCATGCAAGGGATAATGTTAAGTTCGGCAAGACCGAAATCTGAATGACTCAATGCTTTGTTGTGCGTCTTTGGCACAATTATCAATACTGACCGACACCTCAATTTGCTGGACATAGACGGTGGAAACAATCAGCAATACATGACCAGGTTGTAACACACAAGACTCAATAGAAACAGCAATAAGGACGCGATACTAAGAACAGACTCCAAACACGGCGACCAGAATTTGATAACAAGGAAACTTGCGGACAGATTGGAGGTGCGAACAGAATTTAACTAACGAGACAGATATGGAAGGTACGAGTTAAGACACAAAAGAAGGATAAACGATGTTACCAACAAGCTAGCTCTGATGCCAGCTGATACGAATCTCGTTGGTGAGAAGATTCGCGACCCAAGATCGCTTGTTGGATTTGACGTCGGGTGCAAAAAACGGTGGCAGCGGAAACCCTACGACCCCTCTAATCCCCGTGACTACGAACTTGTTGATACTATCTCAACCCGTAATCAAACGAATTAGTGAACCTCAGGCAAATGTAAAAGGCGCCACAATTCAAGTGCGATTCTTGAATTGATAAGCCGAACAAGAACACTAGAGTATAACTCTAAGTTGTTCAAGGTTTGCTCGAAAGCTATGGAGAAAACTCTCTCAATATTTTTATCATAAAAGTGTCTACCTTTTAATGACGTAATGTGGTGCCTTATATAGGCTACAAGTAAAACCCTAATCTAGTAAGGAAAATGAACTAACTAATGACTCACCAATCACAATCACAATTAAGGCTAACTAATAGTCAGCTTATAAAGCTGGCCCAACATAACCCAATAAAAGCTAATTCACCAACTTAAGTAATAGTGAGTCTAGACTCTATAAATCGGATCCAACTCAACATGAGGTCTTGGATCGAACTTATTCCTACCAAATAAAATAGAAATCTGAAAAATAAACTACTAAACTATTACTAAAAGATTCATTCTCTTGCAGCCCGAAACATGGCCCATAAGCGGCCCATATTTCATATCAAGTTCTCACCCTAACTAGGTCATATTTACTAAAACAACTCCAGATTTTCCAGTTCGAAATTCACTGCAGAAATCAACTAGCAGTCCTGCTTTATTCACTCATATCTCAGTACACACAACTCCAATTCAGGTAATTCCAAAGCCATTTGAAATATAATATACAAGGCTATAATTCTTAAGAAGACATCATCAACCAATTCGGTAATATTCCTGGTCAAACTAACCACTTACAGAGGCTAGTTTTCATTTTCGGACAGAAACAGGGCAGCAGGGGTATTTCGGTCGTTTCACAAGCTACGTTGCTCCGATTGAGCTGAAATTTTGCAGGCAACTACAAAACATCATTTTATACAACTTTTATGTTTTGTACTAAGGCCAAATATGCCTCTAACTAGGTGTAACAGTACCGGGTAGAATTGGGAAAAAATGAAACCCTAATCTGGAATTCATGCATTCAAGTGCTAATCTTCCACAAAACAACATCTAAAACAACTAAAAACCACTAATAAGAAATTAATTGAAGTAAAGAGGATGTTCTTGGAAAAATACCTTAAAACCACAAGAAAGGTAGGAGCTTAGGCTTTGTCCTCCAAAAATCCTTCCATTCAAGTTCCTAATCTTCCTTAACTAGCACTTTGTATGGAGTAATTTAAGTTTCCAATGGTTGGAACTTAAGATTTGGCTTGGATTTGAAGTTGAAGATGAAACTTTTCCTCTCTTTCTTTCTCTCAAGTGTTCAGCCAAGAAGGAAGAAGAAATGGGATATTTTTGGTCAAATTTTGGTATTTAGTAAAGGTAAGAAAGTTAAGTCAAAGTCCAACTCCAATCGGGTCGCGACACCTAGCACCTTTTAATGTTATTCTCATCCTCTTGTCTCCCAATACAAATTAATCTAACTAACCTCCAATTATCTCCTAGCACCTGGTAAAATATTAACACTTAGCACAAAAATCACTTAGTCTCCAAAATTTTATCGCGCTAGCGGGTCCCACGTCTATAATGCACTTCCAATATAACGTACACAAACTTGTACCAAGAAAATGACTTGAAAACTATTTTCACTTATAAAAATGTATAAAACTTTAATATTTTAAAGGACAGTATAAAAATGTAGGCAAAAATAAAATAATGCCTAGAAAATGTGAAAATTTTCAGGTTCTCATACTCTCTCCCCCTTAAGAAATTTCGTCCTCGAAATTTTAGCTTCAGTTGCTTCAGACGAGTTCGGAACTGTTTGGTTATCCAACGCATAAGCTTTTGCCGGTACACTAGTTCGTTTCCCTCTTTCGTTCGCTTGTTTTGATTTGGCTCCATCCAGTTGCGGAGTACTACCTTCACGTGACTGTCTTCTCGGACAGTTGCTAACTTGATGATCCCCACTTCCGCAAATCAAACATTTCCGCCCTTTTCGCCAACAATCGGTCTCGGTGTGATTGGCCTTTCCACAGTAGCCACAAGTCAAGGAAGAAGCCACTTGTTGGCTTTTTTGAAAAATCTCCCCATGGCCTACTTGACTTCCTTTTGTAAATCGTTCATCGAACGCCCCTATTATCCATGGTGGGTGGGACAAAAAGTTCACTTTCTGCACTTTGGAAGGGACTATCGATTCACTTGGTTCCTCAGTCACACTACCAGGTGTACCCCTTTTCCGGTTTTGGGAGGCTTTTATCTGTGCTTTTGCATTCTCGATTCGTTGGGCTTTCTCAAGGGCCTCCGTAAACGTATTCACTTGAACCGCCGCTAGTGCTTCTTGAATTTCTAGATTCAATCCTTGTATAAATCGTCTTACCCTTCTCGGTTCCGTGACCACTAATTCGGAAGCAAACTTGGATAGTTTGGTGAATTTCGTTTCATATTCGGCCACACTTTGGGTTCCCTGGCGTAGTCCAATAAACTCATCCTCCCTCCTTTCTTGGACTAAAGGTGGGAGATACTTTTCATTAAATTGCCTTAGGAAGTTAGCCCATGTCTATACAGTTTGTTCTCTTTCCCACTTTGCCTTAATCACGTTCCACCATGCTCGGGCCGGTCCTTCAAATTGAAATACCATAAAGTTCACTTGCCTTTGTTCGGTATAGTTCAAAGCTGCAAAGATGTTGATCATGGCCTCCAGCCACTGTTCGGCTACATCCGGATCAGACCCTCCAAGGAATTTCGGAGGAGCAAACTTCTGAAACCTCTCAAGAGCCCGATCTTCTCCTATTTCAGGATTCGGAGGTTGATTCACAGGTATTTGACCTTGTTGGTCCACCAACCTTGCTAAAATGTTTGTCATTTGTTGAATTGCCGTCGCCATTTGGTCCCCGGCTTCAACCCTCGGTCCTTGCTCTTGTGCAGCTGTTGTTTCCCTTTCATCTCTTGGCTCTTGAGCTCGTTTATTCCCACGGCCACGTCCACGTCCACGACTACGTGTCCCGTCCATATATATGTTTTCCCTCTCTCTTTTCTTTTCTTTTCCCCCCGAAAAGGTAATTTAGTGAACTTGTGACAGCCCCACCTCCCCCTAAGGCGAACCAGAGGGTTCGGCGGACTGCCTGCCCAGCTCTCGCCGGGACTCAGTCGAACCTCAATCAAATCCGAAATAAAACCACAAGATCAAACGAAATAACAATCCAAAACTTAAAGCGAAACTTATATACATTGCTATCTCAAAAGGGAGTACAAATATCGAATATACAAAGGTTCTCAATTCACCATACATCCAGCCCGCTGAGCATTAGGGCGAGAACCATTACAAAACCAAAGAAACCAGTCTAGGCTAGACTCTACCGAGCTCTCGTCCTTGCTCGCCGTCCCCTGTTAAGGAAAACAAAACTAAAGGAATGAGCTAAAAGCTCAGTGAGGTTCCGAACACATAGGCAACAAGAAGTTCAATGCATTCATTACATATAACCATAATTCAAGATACAAATACAAAATAAAGCGATAAACACATTCATTAAAAGGATACGGGCTCATAGGAAGCCATATATTCGTTCGTTTGTTCGTTTTCCTGTCATTCCCCTTATTCCTCCGGTCAATTAAATAAAATGCATTTTTGGTAAATAAACCCCTCGTTCGTTCTTTCGTTTCGTTCACCCCCTCCTGGAAATTGGCCAGGCTCCACCAACCTACAAGGTAATATTCGAGTATACCAACATTCACACCCAGAGTCACCATATCGCCCGACCGAGTCCGCTTCTGGCTCGAGTCGATCGGTAACGAAGGGCAGGGCCCAGTTCAGCCAAAAGGCTTACATCATGCGCAACGAATGTAGCAATCATTAAATCATTTAAAATTACACGTTTCATTTAGGTCAAGCGCGGTAAAGTACACGCTCGCCTAGAAAACTCGTTTTGGAAATCTTTGAAAACACTTAACACATTATCAAACAAGAACACAAGTCATAAAGTCAAGAAAAATATAGTAAACAAGGAACACTCACCTATATACGCAAAACAACGTGCAAAATATCCTTCCGAATATTATCTTTAGTCACCAAGAAAACCTAAGATTAAACAAGAAAGAATATTACAGCTCATCTAACACAAACAATTAGGTGAAATCAAAGAACTCGACAATTGATGAGTAGAACGTATAAAAGACTTTAAAGTGAAACGAGGACATTTGGACCCGTGGACAAAAATAACTAGGGTTTCATAGTCGAAACGTAAAATCCAACTCAAAAGAGTTATAAAATTTTTCAATGGAAACACTTGAACCAAAGACAAGTCGGAATCCAACTAGATAGGCTAAGAAATACTGTTTTCGGGATCGTTTATATGGTTCAAAATCATCTCATATTCAAGTAGATACTATAGACTAAATGTCTTAATGAAATTCATGTAAAAGAGAGGACAAAATACCCAAGAAAACCCTAAACCAATCCTTTTTATTTGGTAAGCGTAAGTAAACATTTGGAGTTTCTAATTGAAGAAGGATCATGTTTTAAGATGGAAAACGGTCATAGTATTTGCCAAACGAAAATATACAAATTCAAATAGAAACTTAGCCCTCGAGCGAAAATTTGGGCAGCACGTCCTTTGTATTTACCTATTTTTCCAGCCATTTATGGCTTCATTATTTTCCTCAATCAATCCCAAAATCACACACAATATCATCTCATTTCAATAGCCATTCCATAGGCTCAAAGTCTTATAAGTACAAAAATCAAGCCAACAACATGTGCGGAAATGAAGTTTAACAAAAGACAGTTTTGATGGGTTTTGCGTAACGGACACATCCGAAGCTACGCTTATCGGATTGGGATGTAAATTTTACCGTTTCGAAGTTAAGACAGAGGGCTACAATTTTGATGAAGAGCACTTAGTCCAAATTCCAGTGTAACCTAGTCAAATTCCCAATTCTCAGAACCAAGTTCCAACTAATCGGCTAATTAACCGTACTACATTTAAATTGACATATCGTAGGCTACCAAAGTCCGTTTAAGGCGTTCTTTGAGGCGTTGAAAAGCTAAGACAAAGACCTACAACTTTCATGAAGATCACTCAGTCCAGTTCTCACCCTAACTAGGTCAAATTTACCAAAACATCTCCAGATTTTCCAGTTCGAAATTCACTGCAGAAATCAACTAGCAGTCCTACTTTATTCACTCATATCTCAGCACACACAACTCCAATTCAGGTAATTCCAAAGCCATTTGAAAGATAAGATAGAAGGCTATAATTCTTAAGCAGACATCATCAACCAATTCCGTAATATTCCTGGTCAAACTAACCACTTACAGAGGCTGATTTTCATTTTCGGACAGAAATAGGGCAGCAGGGGTATTTCAGTCGTTTCACAGGCTACGTTACTCCGATTGAGCTGAAATTTTGGAGGCAACTACAAAACATCATTCTATAAAACTTTTATGTTTTGTGTTAAGGCCAAATCGGCCTATAACTAGGTGTAACAGTACCGGGAATAATTGGGAAAAAAGGAAACCCTAATCTGGAATTCATGCATTCAAGTGCTAATCTTCCACAAAACAACATCTAAAACAACTAAAAACCACTAATAAGCAATTAATTGAAGTAAAGAGGATGTTCTTGGCAAAATACCTTAAAACCACAAGAAAGGTAGGAGCTTAGGCTTTGTCCTCCAAAAATCCTTCCATTCAAGCTCCTAATCTTCCTTAACTAGCACTTTGTATGGAGTAATTTGAGTTTCCAATGGTTGGAACTTAAGATTTGGCTTGGATTTGAAGTTGAAGATGAAACTTTTCCTCTCTTTCTTTCTCTCAAGTGTTCAGCCAAGAAGGAAGAAGAAATGGGATATTTTTGGTCAAATTTTGGTATTTAGTAAAGGTAAGAAAGTTAAGTCAAAGTCCAACTCCAATCGGGTCGCGACACCTAGCACCTTTTAATGTTATTCTCATCCTCTTGTCTCCCAATACAAATTAATCTAACTAACCTCCAATTATCTCCTAGCACCTGGTAAAATAATAACACTTAGCACAAAAATCACTTAGTCTCCAAAATTTTATCGCGCTAGCGGATCCCACGTCTATAATGCACTTCCAATATAACGTACACTAACTTGTACCAAGAAAATGACTTGAAAATTATTTTCACTTATAAAAATGTATAAAACTTTAATATTTTAAAGAACAGTATAAAAATGTAGTCAAAAATAAAATAATGCCTAGAAAATGTGAAAATTTTCAGGTTCTCACAGAAAGAGAGCAAGAAACAAACTTCCTTCTTCTTGAGTTGAGCCATCCAAGTGAGGAATTAAAATTCTAAACCGATTAAAGTGTGAGTTGTGAGCTTGAGAAGCTAGGGGAACCAAGAATTCCAAGAGGAGGTGAAGTATTACTCTTGCAAGCTTCATTTGTTGAGGTATAAGGCTAAACCATGGCTTTGGTTCTTTTATTTTGGTTTAAGTTGTTGTATAATTCATGTTGTGGGTGGATTAGTAGTGATACAAGTTGTTATGATGATTTAAAGGTGATATATGTGAGTTAGGGTTTGAGGTATTTGCTGCCTATACTTGCTATATGGATGATATATGTTGTATCTAAGCTTATATAAGTGGTTGTAGTGATGATTGGAGCAAGAAATCAAGAAAGGTTGCATTGAAAACGAAAAATTCCAGATTTCTGGAAAATTTTAGCCCATTGTGTCCGGTTTTATTGCATCATGTTATAGGCTGAATTAGGCTTGGCATAAAACATTAAAGTTGTAGAGAATGATGTTTTATAGATGCCTACAAAATTTCAGCTCAATCGGAGCAACGTAGCCTGTAAAAAGACCAAAATACCCTTGCTGCCCTAGGATGTTTCCAGTGATCTGTTTTGGACAGTTCATCCAATTGACTATGTTTATTCACTATGATCCGTGTTGATTTAGCTATTTGTCAAAACATGAAAGTTTTAGTACTCTGTCTTAGATTTTAAACGCCTCAAAGAAAGCCTTAAACGGACGTTGGCAGCCTGAGATATGACCATTTGAATGTAATACGGTTGATTAGCCGATTAGTTGGAACCTGGTTTGGTGAACTGGGAATTTGATTAGGTTACACTAGAAATTTGACCAAGTGATCTTCATGAAAGTTGTAGGAATTCGTCTTAGTTTCGAAATGGTATAAGTTGCACACCAATCCGATAAGCGTAGCCTCAGATGTATTCTTTCCGGAAAAACCCATCAAATCTGTCTTTTGTATACTTCATTTCCGCATTTGTTATTAGTTGATTTATGTCCTTGTATTGTCTTGAGCCTATGGAACGGCTATTGAAATGCATTTGTGTTGTGTATAAACTTGGGCTTGAATGAGAAAAATAATGAAGCCAAAATGGCTGGAAAATTAGGTAAACACTGTGACAGCCCCACCTCACCCAAAGGCGAACCAGAGGGTTCGGCGGACCGCCTGCCCAGCTCTCGCCGGACTCAGTCGCTCACTACGGTCCTCAAATATATTGCAATATAAATTTCAAAGATTACATCAAATTCTCCAATAATTACATGTCATAAGCGAAGCGGAAACAATTCCCAACTATACATAAAATGATTCCAAATCCAAACTGTACAAGATATATGCCATCCAGCCACATGAATAAGTACTACAAGCCTTCCTTCGCCATGAGCCCTGTGGAGGGGAATAAAATATTTTTGGGGTGAGCTAGAAGCTCAGTGAGTAACCAATAAAATCAGTAATCAAATATATTTCACAATAATGCATTTCGATGATGTTATGATTCCAAGATCAAATGTACGTATTTTTGCTCTCGTGAGCCAGTGAAATCATTGCACTTAAACACCCAACGCTCAAATAGATCACTTAACGTTAAACAATAAGGGGGAGCAACGTTGGTGCACCAGATCATGTCATGAACAATAAACAGGGTGGAGACGTTGGTGTTCAGCACAAGACTCCCCAAGAACTCATTAAAGCCAAATCATGTCATGAACTCACATGCAAGCACGCATGATATGCAGTCGAGTAAATAATGCAAGAAACATTTCAAAAGTACTTGGGAAATAGTTGAGGGTCACTCACCTTCACGGCTCAGAAACCATCCATCATATATCATTACCTTGCCCGAGTCCAAACCCTAAATCACAAACTCAAAGCAATCATACATTCTTAAAATTCGGACAGCATTTCCCCATAAATGCTTCATTTCCAACCTACAAATAAAAGCCCATTCTCATAGCAATTTAACCACAATCATACATATAACTCATAAACAATAAAACACATCCAATTAGGCCACAAAACCCTTCAATCAAAGCTAATTAGAAGCTTAAGAGCCACCATTAGAAAAACCCCCAATTAAACCCTAGAAACCGGAATTCATTCCCTCAAGCGTAAATTTTCCGCAACGATCGCAATTAACGTATAAAAGTTCCGTTTAACACCTTTTTGGCACAATATTCATAAGTGAAGCTACCCTTATCGGATTGGAATGAACTTTATACCATTTCGAAGCTAAGACAAGGACCTACAAATTTCATGAAGACCACTCAGTCCAGTTCTCACCCTAACTAGGTCAAATTTACCAAAACAACTCCAGATTTTCCAGTTCGAAACTCACTGTGAAATTCAACTAGCAGTCCTGATTCATTCACTCATATCTCAGCACACACAATTCCAATCCAGGTAATTCCAAAGCCTTTTGAAAGCTAAGATACAAGGTTATAATTCTTAAGAAGACATCGACAACCAAATCAGTAGTATTCCTGGTCAAACTAACCACTTACAGAGACTGATTTTCATTTTCGGACAGAAACAGGGCAGCAGGGGTATTTCAGTCTTTTCATAGGTTACGTTGCTCCGATTGAGTTGAAATTTTGTAGAAACCTATAAAACATCATTCTCTACAACTTTCATGTTTTGTGCTAAGGCTAGTTCGGCCTCTAACAAGGTGAAATAGAACCGGACAGAAGCAGGGCAGGTTATCATCCAAGCTGGAATTCATGTATTCAAGTGCTAATCCTCCACAAAACAACATCTAAAATAACTAAAAACCACTAATAAGCAATTAATTGAAGTAAAGAGGATGTTATAGGCAAAATACCTTAAAACCACAAGAAAGGTAGGAGCTCAATCTTTCCTCCTCCAAAACAACTCCACCAACACCTTTAACCTTCCCTAATGATCACTTGTATGGTGTAGTTTGTGATTTGGTTGATTGAAACTCAAGATTTGGACAAGAAATTGAAGCGGAAGATGAAGAACTCTCTTGGTTTCTCTCTCACTAATTTCAGCCAAAGGAGACAAGAAAACGAATGAATTTTGGTCAAAAATCTGATTTTAGTAAAGTTACCAATCTTGGTCAAAAGTCCAACTTCTAATAGCATAGTGACACTTGGCCCCTCTTAGGGTTTTAAGCTTATCCTTTTGTCTAACAAGGGTAATTTATCTAGCTAACTTCCAATTGTCTCCTAGCACCTTGTAAAATAATAATACTTAGTACAAAAATCACTTAATCAACAAAATTTTATCGCACTAGCGGGTCCTACGTCCATAACGCACTTCAAATTTAACCCGAACTAACTTATACTAGAAAAATGGTTGGAAAAACTATATTCACTTATAAAGTGTCCAGAAAATTAATGTAGTAAAATAAAATAAGGAAAATGCATGAAAAGGAATAGAATTAAATGGTATAAATTAAGAAAAATTTTACGGGCTCTCACAAACACAAAGGGTATGCTGCCCAAATTTACGCTCGAGGACTAGAGAAATATACTTGCGACTTGAGTAAGGGTTAAGAGTGACTACTACTTGAATCATCTAGGATATTTGCGTCTTCTTTTACCGAGATATATAAGTAAGGATTTGGCCGAACTTGTACCCTTGAGAAAAACAACTATGACTACTAGGAAAACGTTTTCCTTGTACTTTCGACTCAAATGGCATTTCCAAGTATAAATGTTACAAAGTTATATAGTTTGAAAAGCGAGCGAGTGTTTCATGAATACTCTCCAAGTGAATTTTCATTTCTTGATTCTTATTGAACGAAACGTCTACATTTCGAACCTTAGTCGATTTTTAAAGTTCTGAAACAAAGTTTTATCGCAGATTTGGACTCCGAACCCGGAGTATAACCCAGACGTGATTACTAGGGGCACTTCATTTTGGTGAGTGCTTCCAAATACCTGATTGAACTGGACACTTGTTTCCAATACTTGATCAATATGATTAAATGATATATGATTGGCTTGATCGGGCAAGAGTGTACTTTATCGCACTTGCTTGATATATACTTGTTTATTGTTGAAATTGAATTGATATACTTGTTCATGTTGTGCGCACTTCCTGGAATTCCAGAAACCCTGCGGCAAGTTACTCGAGTCGAGCCGGCAAGGGCTTGGTCTATTGGGTAACGAACCCTGGGTCTCTTGTTTGTCGAGTGGAGTGATATCTCCTCAACTAATCGGTATACTCGAGTATTACCACCCGTGTTTCTTGAGGATTTTGGGCCCAGTAGGGGGTTTGAATGGTGGACGGAGAGTAGAGTAAGTGGTGTTCTACTGGATTGGTTACTTACTTGAAAGTTGACGGAGTGTCAACTATTACGTGATCAAGCTCCTGGTGATGTTTTGAGAATTTGGCTCCTGAGAGCCATTCGTATCCTTATACTTTGAGATGGTTGTTACTTGTATTGTATTGTTATTGTTTCATTTAAAACTTTTCACTCGCTCATTTTGAAACTGCTACTTGACGTGTTATTGCTCACTTTTATGAACTATTCATGCTCGTTACTTTGCTATATCGAAAACTTGTAATTATAAATAATGGTCAATTTGCTATTTGGAACCTCACTGTGCTTTTAGCTCATTCCACTCCATTTGTTTTCCTTTCAGAGGTACGAGCGAGGCGTGAGATATGTAAAGACTAGCTGTGATACCCCAACTTTTAGGATACTATTGTTGTTTAGTCTCAAAGAGAATATTACGGTTTCTTTATTTTACTGTTTTGTTTTACAGACTAGAAACCCTAAAATCTAGAAATAAAGTCTAATCAAAACTCTAGTTTCATTTGTGACTGACCGTTTTCTCAAATTTCTCATATTTCAACCGAAACCCTAAATTCAATTTATGGAATTGTAAAATTCCTCGCGTTTTCTCAAAAATGCCCTTTTATTTTTGAAATTATTCATTTATTATAGCCCTACTATCCAATCATTTCACAATAAGTGCAAATGAACATGAAAGTAAAGGTTTTCACTTTTCGTTTGCAAGTTGGAGCAAGTTAGGGTTTTCACGTTTTTTCGTAGGGTGATTTTTCAGTACGGAGCGAGGATCAAATTTGGTGCTTAAGAGTGACTTTTAGGTGAGAAATAATATGTGATTAGAAGCAATGATATAAAGTTAGTGAATAGGAAGAAAAAAAAACCTAGTACGTGTGATTTAAGGAAAAACAGTGCGAACCGACGTATACCATGCACTACCGATTGAACACACCACTTGATCACCACTTTCTTACCATACAAGCTCATTAATATTTGAGCAAAATATCTCCTTAATTTCCAGCTAGCCTTGACCGAATTTTGGGGCTGAAATTGCAAGAAAGAAAAAGAAAATTTTGCTTGGTAATTGGTGGTGACAAGTGTCACACCATTAAGGGTCTTGACCAAGACCAATTGTCCAACCTTCTTATCACCTTGGAGCTGCATTTCTTCTTCATTTTTTCTGCTGTTTGGCCGAGAGAGAGGGAGAGAAAAACCCAAGTGAGAGCTGCCATTTTTATCTTGAGTTTGTGAGTGTTAAGTGAGGAACTAAAATTCTAAACCGATTAAAGAGTGAGTTGTGAGCTTGAGAAGCTAGGGGAACCAAGAATTCCAAGAGGAGGTGAAGTATCACTCTTACAAGCTTCATTTGTTGAGGTATAAGGCTAAATCATGGCTTTGGTTCTTTTATTTTGGTTTAAGTTGTTATATAATACTTGTTTTGGTTGGATTAGTGGTGATACAAGTTGTTATGATGATTTAAAGGTGATTTATGTGAGTTAGGGTTTGAGGTATTTGCTGCCTATCCTTGCTATATGGATGATATATGTTGTATTTAAGCTTATATAAGTGGTTGTGGTGATGATTGGAGCAAGAAATCAAGAAAGGTTGAATTGAATCCCAAAATTCCAGATTTCTGGAAAATTTCAGCTCTATTCTGTCCGGTTTTATTTCACCATGTTCGAGGCCGAATTAGGATTTGTATAAAACATGAAAGTTGTATAGAATGGTATTTTATAGGTGCCAAAAAAATTTCAGCTCAATCGGAGTAACGTAACCTGTGAAAAGACTAAAATACCCTCACTATTTTAGGATGTTTCCAGTGTTCCGTTTTAGTCAGTTCATCCTGTTTATCATGTTTATTCACTAGGATCCGTGCTAATTTAGCCATTTAACAAAACATGAAATTTTAGTACTCTGTCTTAGCTTTTCAACACCTACAAGAACACCTTAAACGGACCTTGGTAGCCTGAGATATGACCATTCTAGTGTAGTACGGTTAATTAGCCGAATAGTTGGAACCTGGTTCGGTGAACTGGGAATTTGATTAGGTTACACTGGAAATTTGACCAAGTGATCTTCATGAAAGTTGTAGGACTTCGTCTTAGATTTGAAATGGTATAAGTTGCACACCAATCCGATAAGCATAGCCTCAGATGTGTTCTTTCCGCAAAAACCCGTCAAATCTGTCTTTTGTAAACTTGATTTCCGCACTTGTTGTTAGTTGATTTTTGTCCTTGTATTGTCTTGAGCCTATTGGACGGCTATTGAAGTTAGATTGTTGAGTGTGTACTTTTGGGTTTGAATGAGAAAAATAATGAAGCGAAAATGGCTGGAAAATTAGGTAAACACAAAGGGCATGCTGCCCAAATTTACGCTCGAGGACTAGAGAAATATACTTGCGACTTGAGTAAGGGTTAAGAGTGATTACTACTTGAATCATCTAGGATATTTGCGTCTTCTTTTACCGAGGTATATAAGTAAGAATTTGGCCGAACTTGTACCCTTGAGAAATAAAATAATGACTGCTCGGAGTACGTTTTCCTTGTACTTTCGACTCGAATGGCATTTCCAAGTATAAATGTTACAAAGTTATATAGTTTGAAAAGCGAGCGAGTGTTTCACGAATATTCTCCAAGTGAATTTCCATTTCTTGATTCTTATTGAATGAAACGTCTAAGTTTCGAATCTTAGTCATGTTTCAAAGTTCTCAAATTGAGTTTTATCGCAGATTTGGACTCCGAACCCGGAGTATAACCCAGACGTGATTACTAGGGGCACTTCATTTTGGTGAGTGCTTCCAAATATCTGGTTGAACTGGACACTTGTTTTGATACTTGATCCATGAAATACATGATACGAGATTTGTTGATCGGGCAAGGGTGTACTTTATCGTACTTGCCCTAATATGATATATACTTATTTATTGTTGCAATTGATTCGATATACTTGTACTTGAGTTGTAAGTGCGGAGCGGCAGTATGTACCACACTCAATCCGAGTGGGAGGTGCCTCTCATTCCCGTCTCCGTACTTTGATTTTAATTCAGTCGATTGGAGTGTTACCTCGTCGACTTTTGGGGAACCCCAACTCACTGGCTAGTTAATCGAGTCCAGCCGGCAAGGGCTTGGTCGATTAGATAACGAACCATGGGTAGTTCGTGATGTCGAGTGGAGTGTTATCTCCTCTACTAAGCGGTATACTCGAGTATTACCACCCGTGTTTCTTGAGGATTTTGGGCCCAATAGGGGGTTTGAATGGTGGACGGAGAGTAGCGTAAGTGGTGCTCTACTGGATTGGTTCCTTTACTTGAAAGTTGACGGAGTGTCAACTACTACGTGATCAAGCTTCTGGTAATGCAATGGGAATTTGGCTCCTGAGAGCCATCCGTATCCTTATACTTTGGGGTGATTATTGTTTATTGGATTACTGTTTCTTTGAAAAACTTTTACACTCGCTCATTTTGAGATTGCTACTTGACGTGTTATTGTTCACTTTTATGAACTCTTCATGCTCGTTTGTCACGGCCCCACCTCCCCCTAAGGCGAACCAGAGGGTTCGGCGGGCCGCCTGCCCGGCTCTCGCCGGGACTCAGTCGATCACTACAGTCCTCAAACAAATACAAGATAAAATCTCAAAACTAGACTGTTGCACATCCAATCAATTCTAAACGTTCAAACCGTTCAATACAATCCCAATATGAATGATTACACAAAAGAAAATCCAAGTTCAATCCATACATGAGATAATCCATGAATAAACGCTACAAGCCCTTTCTTCGCCTTGAGCCCTGTGGAGGGGAATAAAACATTTTTGGGGTGAGCTAGAAGCTCAGCGAGTAACCAGTAAAATCAGTAATCAAATCGGTTTAACTATAGTTCATTTCAATGATGTTCAATTCAAATCAAATGATAAGTCCAGAAACAATTTCAACATTTACAAAACATTAAATATGGAGTATCAATAATTCAAGAAACATGTACAATGAAAAGCGATAGTAACATTCATGAGAAGGATACGTTCGTTCTCCTGCCATTTCATTGCATTTTTTGTTTCATTCGTGCATTCATTCACCCCGTCCCTGGCTTTTGGCCAGGCTCCACCAACCTACAAGGTAATACTCGAGTATACCGAAACGTTCACCCAAGTTCCTAGTCGCCCGACCGAGTCCGCTTCTGGCTCGAGACAACCGGTAACAAGGGGCAATGGCCAGTTCAGCCCAAAAGGCTTACATTCATGCGCAAGTAGCATTTAATCACTAATCATTGAAAATTTCATATTTATTAAGGTCGAGTGCGATAAAGTACACACTCGCCTAGAAAACTCGTTTTAACAACCATTGAAAGCAAAATCAATAATAACAAGACACTAAGATGCAAGCACGCATGATATGTAAGAAAACAGTTCCAAAAGTAACTTCGAAAACAGTTCAAAAGTAGATAATGCAGGAAAGCGGTTCAAAAGTAAATTTGGAAACAGTTTGAGGTCACTCACCTCCATGGCTCAGAAATCATCCATCAAATATCATTGCCTTGCTCAAATCCAAGTCTTAGATCACAAACCCAATGCAAACAAATCCTTTCAAAGTTCGGACAGCACTTCCCCTGAATTTACTAACTTTTCCAGCCATCACGGCTTCATTATTTTCCTCATTCCAACCCAAAGGTACACACACAACAACAAGCTCATCCAATAGCCATTCAGCAAGCTCCAAGTAGTACAAAGACAAGTCAAGCTAGGGAAAAGTCCGGAAATGAAAGTTAAGCTCAAAACCAGAAAAACAGTTTTGATTTTGCGGTAATGGTACCAAAGGTGCTACGATTGTCGGATTAGGGTGTAAGACCCACCATTTCGAAGCTAAGAGATAGGGCTACAACAATGTAGAAGGTCACTCAGTCCAAATCCCAGCACAACTAAGTCAAATATGCCAAATAACAAACCAGAACCGTAATTGCAGGTTCACAAATCACACTATGCTGTAATTAGTCCAACTCAGTATACACAAGTCCAAATGCAGAAATTCCAAAGGCATATGGTAGCTAGGACATCAAGCTACATTTCATCAGAAGACCTCAACAACCAAATCCAAAACAATTCCAGTCAAAACAACCCATTTCAGACGCAGTTCTAACATCCTGATGAACCCAGAACAGCAATAGTAATTTCGGCTTATCTCATTCTACACTACTCCAATTGACCTGAAATTTTACAGGAACCTTTAAAACATCAATACCTACAACTTTACTGTTTTGAGCCAAGGCCAATTCGGCTTCTATCTAGGACCAAAAATTTCGGACAGAATGAAAAACCAAGAACCCTAATTTTCCAGATTTCTTCCAAAACAGAATTTACTTGCAATCTTCCACTTTTTCCACCTTCTAGAATCATTAAACATCATTTCCAATCAACATACATAACCACATAATCATACTCATATTAAAACAGAAAAATCCCCAAAAAATAATAAAAGTTCATCCATCCAACCACAACTCAAAATATAATCCATCAAACCATCTCTTTAGCCATCACAAGTCACTAATTTAGTATAATCAAGAACAAAGAAAGGATTGCTAGACATGAACCTTGAAATATCAAGAAAGTTGATGGCTTAGTCCTTTGCCTTCTCTAATCACTCCACCACTACCTTCAATCTTCCTAAACAAGTGACTTTTGTGGAGGAATTCGAAAGTTTAACGGTTGATTCACAAGATTGAGCAAGAAATGGAGTTGGAGTTGAAGGCTTTCTTCTTGTATTTTTGCACCAAGAGGTTCGGCCATGCTTGCAGAAATTTATGTGATTTTTCGGTCAAAATTGAGTATTAATAAAGGTAAGAAATAATGGTCAAAGTCAAGGTTGAATAGGAAGATGACACTTGTCACCCTTTTGGTTCAAAACTTATCTTTCTGTCTCTCCAATACAAATATCTTAACACTTTGTAAAATAATATCACTTAATACAAAATTCCAACAAGTTGTCAAAAATATAATGCATTTACCGCACTTGCGGGTCCCACGTCCAAAATACGCTTTTAATTTCTCAAAAACTAACCGATACTAGAAAAATCATTTTAAAACTATTTTTGCTCATAAAATTTATTTGGGGAATTTTTCTAATAAAGAAAATGTAGAAAAGGCGGGCGTTTAAAAAATAAACCCTAGAAAATTAGAAAATTTCCGGGTTCTCAAACTCATTTTTTTTTTCGGGGCGTCACAATCTCCCCTCCTTAAAAGAATATCGTCCTCGACATTCCATCTTGTACCAATCAAGTCAAGACATCCCATAAAATTCTCTCAAGAGTCAAATCAAACCCACAGTCCGGCATCCTAAACTTCAAGCCTAGGATACACTACAGAGATCTGAAGCCTAAGCTCTGATACAAATTGTCACGGCCCCACCTCCCCCTAAGGCGAACCAGAGGGTTCGGCGGGCCGCCTGCCCGGCTCTCGCCGGGACTCAGTCGATCACTACAGTCCTCAAACAAATACAAGATAAAATCTCAAAACTAGACTGTTACACATCCAATCAATTCTAAACGTTCAAACCGTTCAATCCATACATGAGATAATCCATGAATAAACGCTACAAGCCCTTCCTTCGCCTTGAGCCCTGTGGAGGGGAATAAAACATTTTTGGGGTGAGCTAGAAGCTCAGCGAGTAACCAGTAAAATCAGTAATCAAATCGGTTTAACTATAGTTCATTTCAATGATGTTCAATTCAAATCAAATGATAAGTCCAGAAACAATTTCAACATTTACAAAACATTAAATATGGAGTATCAATAATTCAAGAAACATGTACAATGAAAAGCGATAGTAACATTCATGAGAAGGATACGTTCGTTCTCCTGCCATTTCATTGCATTTTTGGTTTCATTCGTGCATTCATTCATCCCGTCCCTGGCTTTTGGCCAGGCTCCACCAACCTACAAGGTAATACTCGAGTATACCGAAACGTTCACCCAAGTTCCTAGTCGCCCGACCGAGTCCGCTTCTGGCTCGAGTGTGACAGCCCCACCTCCCCCTAAGGCGAACCAGAGGGTTCGGCGGGCCGCCTGCCCAGCTCTCGCCGGGACTCAGTCGTTCACTACAATTTTCAAATAAATTACAAGAATAAACCTCAAATATTACAATATAAATCTCCAATATTTACATGTCATAAGCGAAGCGGAAACAATTCTCAACTATACATAAAATGATTCCAAATCCAAATTGTACAAAATATAACAATTCCAACTAAGCCATCCAGTCACGTGAACAAGTATTACAAGGCCTTCCTTCGCCTTGAGCCCTGTGGAGGGGAATAAAACATTTTTGGGGTGAGCTAGAAGCTCAGCGAGTAACCAGCAAAATCATTAAGCAAATATATTTCACAATGTTGCATTTCGATGATTTCGATGATGTCATGATTCAGAGATCAAATGTCCGTTTAGTGCTCTCGTGAGCCGGTGAAATCATAGCACTTGAACACCCAACGCTCAAATATATCATTTAACATTAACTCACGAACTCACGAAAGTGGGAGCAACATTGGTGCTCCAGATAACCATGAACATGAACCATAAACAAGGTGGAGACGTTGGTGTCCAGCACAAGACTTTCCCAGAACTCATTGAAGCCAAAATCATATCATGAATTCACATGCAAGCACGCATGATATGCAATCGAATAAATAATGCAAGAAACATTTCACAAGTACTTTGGAAATAGTTTAGGGTCACTCACCTCCACGGCTCAGAACCCATCCGTCATATACCATTATCTTGTCCGAATCCAAGCCCTAAAACCCAAAACAGATTTGATGTCCTTTTGCGGTAATGGTACCAAAAGCAGTACGATGGTCGGATGAAGGTGCAAGACCCACCGTTTCGAAGCTAAGAGACAGGGCTACAACAATGTAGAAGGTCACTCAATCCAGTTCCTGACCCAACTAGGTCAAAAATGCCAAACACTAAACCAGAATCACCAAAACAGGTTTGCAAAACACAGAAAACTGTAATCGGTATATCTCAGTCCATACAAGTCCAAATGCCGAAATTCCAAAGGCATAAGTTATTTAAGACATCCAGCTACATTTCATCAGAAGACACCAACTTCAAAATCCAAACCAATACCAGTCCAAACAGGCAATTACTATCGCAGTTCGGACATTCTGTGCACCAAAAACAGCAACAGTAAAAATGACATAACTCACTCTACACTAGTCCAATTGCCCTGAAATTTTGCAGGCACACTAAACTCATCAATACCTACAACTTTCATGTTTTGAGCAAAGTGCAATTCGGCCTCTAGATATGACCTAAAATTTCGGACAGAATAGGGGTTCAAGAACCCTAACTTTTCACATTTCATTCCAAATCCAAAATTGATTGCATTTAACAACAATTCACACCTACAAGAGTCATTATAGTCCATTGCCAATCATCACAAACAACCACACCATCATAATCCAATTAAACCAGAAAAATCATCATAAAATGGAAAACTTCACCAAATCACTTCAAACCAAGATTAAAACCAGAAATTTCAGCACTCTTATCACTAATAAGCACAACATAAGCATCATTAGGTGTAGTAGGGTGTTTCAAGCTTCACTTACCAAGAACCAAGAGAGAGGAAGATGTTGGGCACCTTAATCCTTCAAACAAAGTTCACCAAACAACTTACTAGCTCTAGAAGGAAGAATTTTATGGAGTGAAATGGATGGAAGCAAATGTTTTTGGTTGATTTGCACCAAGTAGAAGCTTGAAAATTGAAGAAATCTCCTTCCTTTCTTGCTCAAGGTGGCCGGCCAACAAGGAGAGAAAAATGGTGAATTTTGTGCAATTTTTGGATATTTAACCATTGGTCAAAAAAGTCAAAATTATGAATAGTAATTCTTAAAAGGCAACCAATGAGAAGATGACACTTGTCACCTCATTAAATGCATTCTTATCTTTCTTTTCTCTCTCACATCAATCACTTCACCTCCTCTACTTATCTCCTAACACCCGATAAATTTTACACAGTATCCGAAACTTAACCGTATTGGCCAAATTTTTCCGAACTTATCGCACTAGTGGGTCCCACGTTCAATATAAACTCTTAATTTCTCAAAAACTCTCCAATACTAGAAAAATCATTTGAAAACGATATTTGCTCATAAACTTTATCTGGGGAATTTTTCTAATCAAGAAAATGTAGAAAATGCGGGCGTTTAAAAAATAAACCCTAGAAAATTAGAAAATTTCCGGGTTCTCAAACTCATTTTTTTTCGGGGCGTCACATCGAGACAACCGGTAACAAGGGGCAATGGCCAGTTCAGCCCAAAAGGCTTACATTCATGCGCAAGTAGCATTTAATCACTAATCATTGAAAATTTCATATTTATTAAGGTCGAGTGCGATAAAGTACACACTCGCCTAGAAAACTCGTTTTAACAATCATTGAAAGCAAAATCAATAATAACAAGACACTAAGATGCAAGCACGCATGATATGTAAGAAAACAGTTCCAAAAGTAACTTCGAAAACAGTTCAAAAGTAGATAATGCAGGAAAGCGGTTCAAAAGTAAATTTGGAAACAGTTTGAGGTCACTCACCTCCATGGCTCAGAAATCATCCATCAAATATCATTGCCTTGCTCAAATCCAAGTCTTAGATCACAAACCCAATGCAAACAAATCCTTTCAAAGTTCGGACAGCACTTCCCCTGAATTTACTAACTTTTCCAGCCATCACGGCTTCATTATTTTCCTCATTCCAACCCAAAGGTACACACACAACAACAAGCTCATCCAATAGCCATTCAGCAAGATCCAAGTAGTACAAAGACAAGTCAAGCTAGGGAAAAGTCCGGAAATGAAAGTTAAGCTCAAAACCAGAAAAACAGTTTTGATTTTGCGGTAATGGTACCAAAGGCGCTACGATTGTCGGATTAGGGTGTAAGACCCACCATTTCGAAGCTAAGAGATAGGGCTACAACAATGTAGAAGGTCACTCAGTCCAAATCCCAGCACAACTAAGTCAAATATGCCAAATAACAAACCAGAACCGTAATTGCAGGTTCACAAATCACACTATGCTGTAATTAGTCCAACTCAGTCTACACAAGTCCAAATGCAGAAATTCCAAAGGCATATGGTAGCTAGGACATCAAGCTACATTTCATCAGAAGACCTCAACACCCAAATCCAAAACAATTCCAGTCAAAACAACCCATTTCAGACGCAGTTCTAACATCCTGATGAACCCAGAACAGCAATAGTAATTTCGGCTTATCTCATTCTACACTACTCCAATTGACCTGAAATTTTACAGGAACCTTTAAAACATCAATACCTACAACTTTACTGTTTTGAGCCAAGGCCAATTCGGCCTCTATCTAGGACCAAAAATTTTGGACAGAATGAAAAACCAAGAACCCTAATTTTCCAGATTTCTTCCAAAACAGAATTTACTTGCAATCTTCCACTTTTTCCACCTTCTAGAATCATTAAACATCATTTCCAATCATCATACATAACCACATAATCATACTCATATTAAAACAGAAAAATCCCCAAAAAATAATAAAAGTTCATCCATCCAACCACAACTCAAAATATAATCCATCAAACCATCTCTTTAGCCATCACAAGTCACTAATTTAGTATAATCAAGAACAAAGAAAGGATTGCTAGACATGAACCTTGAAATATCAAGAAAGTTGATGGCTTAGTCCTTTGCCTTCTCTAATCACTCCACCACTACCTTCAATCTTCCTAAACAAGTGACTTTTGTGGAGGAATTCGAAAGTTTAACGGTTGATTCACAAGATTGAGCAAGAAATGGAGTTGGAGTTGAAGGCTTTCTTCTTGTATTTTTGCACCAAGAGGTTCGGCCATGCTTGCAGAAATTTATGTGATTTTTGGGTCAAAATTGAGTATTAATAAAGGTAAGAAATAATGGTCAAAGTCAAGGTTGAATAGGAAGATGACACTTGTCACCCTTTTGGTTCAAAACTTATCTTTCTGTCTCTCCAATACAAATATCTTAACACTTTGTAAAATAATATCACTTAATACAAAATTCCAACAAGTTGTCAAAAATATAATGCATTTACCGCACTTGCGGGTCCCACGTCCAAAATACGCTTTTAATTTCTCAAAAACTAACCGATACTAGAAAAATCATTTTAAAACTATTTTTGCTCATAAAATTTATTTGGGGAATTTTTCTAATAAAGAAAATGTAGAAAAGGCGGGCGTTTAAAAAATAAACCCTAGAAAATTAGAAAATTTCCGGGTTCTCAAACTCATTTTTTTTTTCGGGGCGTCACAATCTCCCCTCCTTAAAAGAATATCGTCCTCGACATTCCATCTTGTACCAATCAAGTCAAGACATCCCATGAAATTCTCTCAAGAGTCAAATCAAACCCACAGTCCGGCATCCTAAACTTCAAGCCTAGGATACACTACAGAGATCTGAATCCTAAGCTCTGATACAAATTGTCACGGCCCCACCTCCCCCTAAGGCGAACCAGAGGGTTCGGCGGGCCGCCTGCCCGGCTCTCGCCGGGACTCAGTCGATCACTACAGTCCTCAAACAAATACAAGATAAAATCTCAAAACTAGACTGTTACACATCCAATCAATTCTAAACGTTCAAACCGTTCAATCCATACATGAGATAATCCATGAATAAACGCTACAAGCCCTTCCTTCGCCTTGAGCCCTGTGGAGGGGAATAAAACATTTTTGGGGTGAGCTAGAAGCTCAGCGAGTAACCAGTAAAATCAGTAATCAAATCGGTTTAACTATAGTTCATTTCAATGATGTTCAATTCAAATCAAATGATAAGTCCAGAAACAATTTCAACATTTACAAAACATTAAATATGGAGTATCAATAATTCAAGAAACATGTACAATGAAAAGCGATAGTAACATTCATGAGAAGGATACGTTCGTTCTCCTGCCATTTCATTGCATTTTTGGTTTCATTCGTGCATTCATTCATCCCGTCCCTGGCTTTTGGCCAGGCTCCACCAACCTACAAGGTAATACTCGAGTATACCGAAACGTTCACCCAAGTTCCTAGTCGCCCGACCGAGTCCGCTTCTGGCTCGAGTGTGACAGCCCCACCTCCCCCTAAGGCGAACCAGAGGGTTCGGCGGGCCGCCTGCCCAGCTCTCGCCGGGACTCAGTCGTTCACTACAATTTTCAAATAAATTACAAGAATAAACCTCAAATATTACAATATAAATCTCCAATATTTACATGTCATAGGCGAAGCGGAAACAATTCTCAACTATACATAAAATGATTCCAAATCCAAATTGTACAAAATATAACAATTCCAACTAAGCCATCCAGTCACGTGAACAAGTATTACAAGGCCTTCCTTCGCCTTGAGCCCTGTGGAGGGGAATAAAACATTTTTGGGGTGAGCTAGAAGCTCAGCGAGTAACCAGCAAAATCATTAAGCAAATATATTTCACAATGTTGCATTTCGATGATTTCGATGATGTCATGATTCAGAGATCAAATGTCCGTTTAGTGCTCTCGTGAGCCGGTGAAATCATAGCACTTGAACACCCAACGCTCAAATATATCATTTAACATTAACTCACGAACTCACGAAAGTGGGAGCAACATTGGTGCTCCAGATAACCATGAACATGAACCATAAACAAGGTGGAGACGTTGGTGTCCAGCACAAGACTTTCCCAGAACTCATTGAAGCCAAAATCATATCATGAATTCACATGCAAGCACGCATGATATGCAATCGAATAAATAATGCAAGAAACATTTCACAAGTACTTTGGAAATAGTTTAGGGTCACTCACCTCCACGGCTCAGAACCCATCCGTCATATACCATTATCTTGTCCGAATCCAAGCCCTAAAACCCAAAACAGATTTGATGTCCTTTTGCGGTAATGGTACCAAAAGCAGTACGATGGTCGGATGAAGGTGCAAGACCCACCGTTTCGAAGCTAAGAGACAGGGCTACAACAATGTAGAAGGTCACTCAATCCAGTTCCTGACCCAACTAGGTCAAAAATGCCAAACACTAAACCAGAATCACCAAAACAGGTTTGCAAAACACAGAAAACTGTAATCGGTATATCTCAGTCCATACAAGTCCAAATGCCGAAATTCCAAAGGCATAAGTTATTTAAGACATCCAGCTACATTTCATCAGAAGACACCAACTTCAAAATCCAAACCAATACCAGTCCAAACAGGCAATTACTATCGCAGTTCGGACATTCTGTGCACCAAAAACAGCAACAGTAAAAATGACATAACTCACTCTACACTAGTCCAATTGCCCTGAAATTTTGCAGGCACACTAAACTCATCAATACCTACAACTTTCATGTTTTGAGCAAAGTCCAATTCGGCCTCAACAAAGTTCACCAAACAACTTACTAGCTCTAGAAGGAAGAATTTTATGGAGTGAAATGGATGGAAGCAAATGTTTTTGGTTGATTTGCACCAAGTAGAAGCTTGAAAATTGAAGAAATCTCCTTCCTTTCTTGCTCAAGGTGGCCGGCCAACAAGGAGAGAAAAATGGTGAATTTTGTGCAATTTTTGGATATTTAACCATTGGTCAAAAAAGTCAAAATTATGAATAGTAATTCGTGGAGCCTACGGTTGGTTACTTTGAAACATTGACGGAGAGTCAATGAGGTTCGATCAAGAATGTAAATGAGGAAAAGGGCTCTTGAGAGCCGCCCGTATCCTTTTATCACCACTTTTGATGTGTGCCTTTGCTTACTTTTGATGAATTGGAATGAAAAGCTTTATGCTTATGTGAACTTTGCTGATTGAGTGGTATTATCTCACTGGGCGTAAGCTCACCCTATCCCTTTTGTTTTCCTTACAGGAAAAATAAATCCTTTTGGACTGGATTTGATAGTTGGTTGCCGAATTGAGCTAGATGGATATATCTTTTGTATAGCTCATTGATTGAAACCCTAAATGTACTTTTGGGTCCGTTTCTCTTTTGATTTGGCAAACCATACATGTATCCACTTTTGAATACTTTTGTATGCCACTTTGGATTCTAAATGCTAAATTTCAAGATGTGAATGTTTGCTTGATATTTGGTCGGGTTCTGACGGGTTGGTTACTATTCATGGCCGACTCCGTTTTCATTTTTTTATTTTGGCATTTTGACCTGTTTATGCGCGTTGTATGTTTCGAAACGTATTAGATCGCTCTAAACTGAACCGTTAGTCCTGGCGAGAGTTGGGCAGGCAGTCCGCTAACCCCTTGGGTTTGCCTTAGGGGAAGGTGGGGCCGTCACAAATTCTCTATCAAATTAGTGAAATAGTGGAGTAATTCTCATCAATCAGCCTTCTAATGTAATTGCACTCAAATTTCTACTACAATCTATTCAAATCTTGTCGTTGCCTGGATGAGAAGTTAATGGCAGTAGCTTTCACCGTGACTTACAGTCAGAATTTAATCATTCTGGTGTTGAGTGGAAGCAAAAAGAGGATAAGAAACTTTGAAAGTTAGGATTGGACAAGATTATCCGGGTATTGGTTGATACTGCGGAACTACTAATAAGGTTTGAATTGTTTTGGGTGGTGCGAAGTCATAATGCAAAAAAATCCTTTGCCTACGATAGAATGATGGAAGCACGAGGAGTGTTACATGGATTCATTTTCTATTTATTTGTTTTGGTCTGTATTCTGCCTTTGCCTTTCCTTCTGAGGGAAATTTCATGAGATTTCATAATTGTCAATGCCACTCTGTTTGCTATTGTAATTGCTATGTGTTTCTCCAAGTGAGAGACTATGCACTTCTTTTTTTATATCTTGAATTTTTTGGGTGTTGCAAGTGAAAAAGGTATAGGCAAAAAATTTCAATTACCAAAATGAATGCAAATATGCACATAATTGTTTCTAACCCACATTTAAATGGTCAGCTACAAAAAAACCCAGACAGAAAGACATTTTATGGTTAAGTGTTTCTACCAAATACGCAACACAAAAAAATTTAATAAAAAAAACCTATTCCAACAAGTAAAGCCTATACTTAATTTACTATGCACTGAACTCACAATCTAAACAATAACCACCCAAAATAGTAAAAATGCAATACAAAATATCCCCAAAACCAACATCATTTCCATTAGAGTACATAGAACTTATAATAAACAACCACACTAACTAATAATAATATATATACATGTATATAAAAAAATAGAATCTGAAATAATACGGGCACCCCGAGTCAAGCCCGGGTCTAGCCACCTAGTGTTTTTCAATCTGTTGTATGTTACAACTTGGATTCAATTACTGTCAATATAGAATGAGTTTCGTCAACGTGGATTTTATCACTGGTCAGCAAAATCATCTACTCCACACCACCCCGCATGTCTATTCCGTGAATCGGAAGTCATGAATGGAAATGGAAACTAATAATGAGAGATTTGCATGTGAAAAAATAATATTATTATTAAAGTCATTTTTGAAGCATGTCTAATTGACTGATTTCATTGTTTTGTGCTTTGGTCCTTATTCACGGATTTGAAACTGATGCTCAAATGGGCTTAAGCATCGAGTAAAATAAACAAAATTTTCATATTTTAAGCGTTAGAAGGGAGGAAAAAAAAGGGTAAAAATAGCTATTGGTGTCCTTCCAAAAAAAAAAAAAAGCTATTGGTGAGTCGCGTCTTGGCCACCCCTCTCTACCCGGTCCCATTTCACCATTCACCATTGACATGCAATATTTCCCAAGTCAATTAAGATCAGTAGAGGCCAACAACCTCTTAGACTGTTGGTAACCACTAAGACTTTAAAGTCTTGGTGGGGGTGGGAGGTCAAGGTTTAACCCTTGCCTCCTAGCTAGTTGCTTATAAGTTTCGAGACTTGTGAATTTAGCAGCAATCACACTTTCAAAGGAAACAACAAAGCAACTAAACTTTTAAATAGAGATAAGGCAACATCCGCTATAAGAATCAACACCCCTGGTGCAGCCAGCTCAACAATGAATGAATGACTCAGATAAAATGTAGCACTATGCAATCTAAGCTACCGGGGAAAAGCCACTTGGTGCAATCTAAGCTACCACAAAAAAGCCACTGAAATTTACCTAAATTACCATATAACCGGTCCATAATTGAGCTCAATTGTGCTACTAGGAAAAAGCCACTCAAATTGACCTAAATTACCATATAACCGGTCCATAATTGAGCTCAATTGGAAACAGTAACCCAACGCTGTACTTTTATATCTTGTAGATATGCTAAGTTCCAGAGTGTTGAATGAGATTTCTAGTTAAATTAATAGCACTACTGTTATCTCAAAACATAGGAACACATTTAAATTTTAAACAAAAATCAAGCAATGCATGTTTTATCCACAACAATTGAGTACAACATGTATTGCCACAACATATTTGGCTTTCGCCATAGGCAAAGAAGTAGCTACTTGTTTTTTATTAAACCAAGAAATCAAACAATTACCAAGAAAATGACATGTATTTATCCTACAACCGGCAAAGTCGACTTCTGAAAAATCAACCAAAGTAAAATTCTTAGATTTAGGATACTACAAACCATAATTCAAAATACCTTTTCAATATCTAAAAATATGTTTAACAACAATCAAATGAGACTCTTTAGGGTATGATTGAAACCTAACACACAAACAAATGACAAAATAATATCCAGTCTACTTGCAGTTAAATAAAATAAAGTACCAATTATACTTCTGTAGGATTTATCTACATTTGTAGCTTCTTCATCCTTGTCAAATTTGTGAGGACCCAAATTTTTCTCACTTATAATTCTATTTTTATGGCTTATTTAAATATTTATTCACCCGTTTTTTTTGAATATTTTATTTCAACCATTTTAAATTCATTTATATGGAATAATGTCCCAATTATATTTTTAAACCGTCTCGTTAGTAAATTTAATTTTCTAGGGCTCGTTTAGTGAAAAATAGCGAGTATACGTTTTTCGAGACTACATTCGATTCGAGAGTGTAATAATCTTGGAGAATTGAGGACTCATGTTTTATTTCTAAAATGGTTATTTTATAATTAATTATATTAGTAGTAGTTAATTATATAATCGTTATATGAATTTCCCGTAAATTTCGCCTTCTTGCGCGTGAATTGGAATTTCGCATATATCGAGTTGGAATGGTTAAATGGAGACTTAAGAAACTTATACTACACTACTAAGAATGAATAATTATAGCATTAAAGGAAGTGCATTAGAGGTTTAGTGCACAAGTGAAATAAACCCGAAAGGAAACGGGCACAAAACGTGCGCGTACGCGCACTATTGAGAGTTGACTTTTGTGCCACATTAATGCCACAACTACCAAGCTTCTCCAAGAAGCTTCACCATCAGCAAACCCTCATCTCTCTCATCTCTTACCTCTCATTTTCATCCAGCCACCAAGAAGGAACAAATGAAAGGAAAAACTTCATCTTCTAGCTTCCATTTCACTCCCAAAACCTTCACAAATCATCACACAACTTCCACTTCACTTGGAGAGCAACTTCAGTTGAGGGAAAGGCATCATCTTGCTGGTTTTTCTTGGGTCTTGGAGGTGCAAAATTTCTGGTTTCATCTCAAAAACTAGGAGGTAATCATCTAATCTTCTAGTCTTGGTTTTAGTGGATGGATCTTTGATATGAAGCTTGTAGCTTCATGTGGGTGTTGTTATTTGGATAGAAATTTTGTGTGTGGGCTCTATGAACTCCCACTATGGCTTGATGGATTGATTTGTTGTATTTTGATGTTATTAATGTTGGATTAGTGTATAATCTAGTGGAAATAGGTTGTATTGTTGAAGGAAAACTCAAAGGAAGTGATAAGGGAATTTTTCCATTTCTGCCCCTGTACATGCCGTGGCCCTTAGAGGAAATTTTTGTGGTTTTAATGACTTGTTTATGATGTATACATGTTGTGTGGGTTGTGTAGAAATTTTTATCAAAAAATTTCGTGATTTGGATGGGTAGATGTTGAGTTTTCGAAAGTCCAGTAAAACTAGAATTTTTCCCGAAACTGCTCTAGCAGTGTTTTTAAACAGCTATAAGTTTTTACTCCGATGTCAAAATCGAGTGCCGTTTGTGGCACTGGAAACTAGACATTCCCAGATTTCCAACAGTATAAAATGTACATTCTGATTCCACATGAGTAGTCCATACCAATCGTTTGAACATGACTGTCCTGTTTCGCTTCTACACTAGGAGCTCTGTTTTGAGCAGCAAATTGATGCTCAAATATGAGTTAGCTATGGACAGATTTTGAAAATGATTTATTCTAAACCATTGTAACCTTATGAATGCAGTTTTCAACGCCATCAACCACGCTCAATTCTGAGTTGAATTGAGTGAATTATGGCCAAATTACAGACCTATATCATTGCTTGAAAACCCTCATTTTGGACTGATCAATGGCCTATGTCGTTTGGGACTTGTTATTTTGAAAATTTTGGTGTCAATCACTTACCAAATGTATATTAGATGTTTTTTAGACTTTGTTTTTTCATAAATGGACCAGATTTGAATCGTTTTCATTGAGCAAAATGTTTGAAAGAGAAGAAGAAAGCAAAAGACAGATTGGTCTTGAGATTTTCTTGAACTTTGGTAGTTTAGTAAACTACCTTCCCGTGTGAATTTTAAAGTGAAATTTGATAGAAGAGTAGTCCTCATATGGAAGTAGAATTGTACCAATTTTGGTGTCCATCAAAGACCATTTCGATATACAAATGATGTGCCAAAGTTTGCTATTCAAATCTGGAAAACTCTTCCTTTCTCTCGGCCGAATGGTCCAACTTGTTTGGAATGTTTTGTTTCAAAAACTTTGATGTCAATTGCCTCTAAATTGCTCATTGGATGTTTATGGAACATTGGTTTCAACATTTGAGTTAATTAAGGTTGATTTGTGTGAGACAAAACTTTTAAAAGGAAAGAGAAACTTGAGTTGGCAGAATTGGTTTGAAAGTTTCACAAACTTCAGTAGTTTTGTTAACTGCCTTTCCACGTGAATTTTTGCGTGAAATTTGGTAGAGATATATTTCACATATGGAAGATTTAGTGTACCAAATTGGTGTATTTTCAATGCCAACTCAATGACCAAATAATGCCCCAAATCTGCTCTTCAAATCTGGAAAATTGGCCAACAGTCTTCATTTTTAACCAAATTTGAGCTGCTATATCTTGACGCTCAAAAGTCCAATTTTAGTTCTGTTTCTTGTGTTTTAAAATTTTATTGTACCTCCAATTTAGTTCCAAATTTCAGAGGCTAGTTCACATTGTGTGAATTTTACCGAATTTCCAAACTTTACCGAAAATCAACCCAAATCTGTCTTGGTATTCCAAGACAACATCTTGGACCCAAAATTTGAATGTCTTCCAATTGGAATCATGGAAAAGTGTCTTCTAGGAACTTTTAGTACATTGGAAGTAGTTTCCAGCGGTACCAAGTTTTCTAATTTTAGACCTACGGAGTTCAAGATATGAGTTTTCTAAGTTTGACACACAAAGCTGAAATTTGCCAATTTCTTAGAAAATGAAATTTTGGAAACTTGACTTCTTTCCTCGATATCGACTGAACGTTTTGAACTCGATTTCATGGAAATACTAGTCTCTCTCTTTGGACTTTAAAACTGATTGTAGTGAGTCCTACCGAGAGTTGGGCAGGCGTCCCGCGGATACCCTTTGGTTCGCCTTAGGGAGAAGTGGGGGCGTCACAGTTGGTATCAGAGCTTAGGCTTTAGATCTTTGTAGTGTATCCTAGGCTTAAAAGTTTAGGATGCCGGACTGTGGGATTGGTTTGAAAGTTAAGTGACCACTTGTAGGGATGAAAATCAGAGCCGTTTCGCGTGGTCTCTGCGCGGGGTGAGTTTGGGCCAAGTGGTGTTATGGTCCTTACTATATGAATGAGTAAAGACTTAAGTGTTTTTCTAGAGTGAAGTTATGGATCATGAATGTGATAGGTATAAAACCTTTATCTTGATACTTGGAGGAAAATAAGATATGTATGTTGGGTAGGAATCTCAAATGTGGTCATTTACTCTTGGGACCGGCTGGCTCGAGTTGTGAATTACCTTGTTTCGGATTCTTGTACCCGAGTACTTAAGAGTTGAGGGCAATCCTAAGGACTTGAGATCTCCATTTGTGGGGAATAAGAATGAATCGATATTTCACATGAATAGTTACAGGAAACCAATAATCGTTTGGCTAAGATGGCACAATAATTAAGAGCGTCAGGTGGAGAATATCGTAGCCCAGAAGATCCTAGTGTTGGGAATGAAGTTGAATGTGTTAAGAGTTTGTGCCTTGGAGATGAATGTACTTTTAATGATCACCTGTTTACTTTGTTTACTGACTTTGACTTGGTATGAACTTTACTTGACTCTAACCTGTGTTATGATTTAATGAGCTCTAGTTTGTGTTTACTTGTATGGTGATAATGTTATTTGTGTAAGTGATTTCATTTTTCTTTAAAAGTTGTTACTGGTATATGTGTGTAGTTCAATTATGGCTTAGTGTGAGGTTTATGCATATGCATATAGATTAGCTGTGAACATGGAAACTAGAGGACAACGAAAGGGACGTCAGCCCAAACAACCCCGAAATCAAAAAGTAGATAATGGGTCTGGTATTGATCAAAACGCCGAGCCAAGGGCTGGGAGAGGAGATGACCAAATGGGAGTAGTTTTAACTCGCATGACGGATGTATTAGAGCTCAAGGAAACCAACGTGGAAACCAAGAGATAGGGGAGGATCGAGCTTTAGAGCGGTTTCAGAAATTCTTCCCGCCCAAATTTTCTGGAGGACCTGACCCAAAAGTGGCTGAGAATTGGTTAGAGAATATAAGGAATATATTCGATGCCTTGGACTTCACAGAGGAAAGACAAGTCACTTTTGCTATATTTCAACTTGAGGGAGCAGCTCGAGCTTGGTGGAATGTTATAAGAAACAAGTGGGAAAGAGATCAAACTCCAAGGACTTGGATAAACTTTGTATGAGAGTTTAATGAGAAATTTTTTTCCTCCACTTGTCCAAGAAAAGAGAGAAGACGATTTTATAAAGCTTCGTCAAGGAACTTTGAGTGTGGCTGAGTACGAAACACGATTCACGAAATTATCTACATATGCTCCGGAATTGGTAGCTACGGAACGGAAGAGAATAAGACGGTTTATCCAAGGATTAAATTTAGAAATCCAAGATGCCCTTGCTGCAGCACAGATTGAAACATTTAGTGACGCTCTCGAGAAAGCGCAAAGGGTAGAAAGCACAAAATCCCAACTGAGAGCCTTTCAAGCGAGGAAGAGAGATGTATCCGATAGTAAACTAAGAGAAATTGGACCACCACCCAAAGTTAGAAAAGGAGTGGATAGAGTAAGACTATCACTTCCTTCACCACTCATGATAAAGGAACCAGAAGGAACTATGTCACAAGGAGCTCCAGTAGGACAGATACAATCAAAGGAAACCTCGCAAGCAAGTCAAGTCACAACGCCTCGTCCGACTTGTGGATATTGTGGAAGGACGAATCATACCGAAGAAAACTGTTGGCTAAAGGGGCGAAAGTGTATGGGATGCGGGAGCACCAACCATAAAGTTCACGACTGTCCAAAGAGGTATCCACGAGAAACTACTACTCAACAAGGAAATGGAACTGTCCCTCGACAATTCAATGGAAGAAGAAACCGACCAGTGGCATCTACAAGAACATATGAAATGATCACACAACAAGGTTCAGGGTTATCTGAGATTACAGAAGGTATGAATTTCGAGAACGAAATTCTTTTTAAGGAGGGAAGGTTGTGAGGACCCGAATTTTTTTTTCTTATTTTATTTTATTTTACCGGCCTAATTAGTTATTACTCACCCGTTTTCTCTGAATAATTTATTTCAACCATTTTAAACTTATTTACACGGAACTATGGCTTACATGTGTTTTTAAAATGACTTGTTACAAAAATTAATTTTTGGAAAGCTCGTTTAGTGAGGATAATGAATTTGCGTTTGGAGGTAACAATCGATTCGAGGGTACAATGAGCTTGGAGATTGAAGACTTATACATTAGTCTTAAAATAGGTATTTTTTTATGTTTAAGTACTCAAGTGATGGTTAGTATACTATCGTTATAAGAATTCCTTAGAAATTTCGCTGTATTGCACGCGAATCGAAAGTTCGCGTATATCGAGCCGGAGCGGTTAATTGGAGATTTAAGGAATTTATTCTAGACTATTAAGAGTGAATAATTATAACGTTTAAGAAAGTGCATTGGAGGTTTAGTGCACAAGTGAAACAAATCCGAGCGGAATCGGGCACGAAACGCGCGCGAACGCGCACTGTTAAAGGGTCGACTTTTGGAGCACCTTTTGGCCACACACTTAAGCTTCTCAAGGAAGCTTCATTTTCAGCAAAACTCTCTCTCTCCTTGCTCAAAGCAGCCGTGCACCCCCTAGGAGGAAGAAGACCCAAAGTTCTTCATTTTCTTGCTTCATTTCTTGACCAAATCACCTCAAATTCACACTACACCTTGCAAATAACTTGAAGATCAACTTAAGCTAGGAAAGGAGCTTGTTTCTCACGGTTTTCTTGAGCTTCAAAGGACCGAAAATTTTTGGTTTTATCATCTAAAGAGGTAATCAAATATCAAACCCTTGAATCTTAGTTTATGTAAGTTGATTTGCACATGTAAGCTTATAGATGCATGTGGGTAGCTCTATATTGTTGGAAATTTTGTGAGTGGGCTCTATGAAATCCCACAATGGCTTGATGAACTGATTTGATGTTATTAATGTTGGATTAGTGCTTAATCTAGTGAAAATAAGTTGTGTTGTGAAAGAAAACTCAAAGGAAGTGAGATGAGCAAAAGTGACGATTCTGCCCCTGTTTTTCCGTGAGCATTAGTGCAGTTTTTTGTGGTTCAATTGACTTGATTTTGATGTAAATATGTTGTGTGGGTTGTGTGGAAAGTTTCCACCAAAAATCATCCAAATTGGTTGGCCAAAAGTTGAGATTTCGAAAATGTAGCAAAACTGGAAATGTAACCAGAGCCTCTCTGGCAGTGGTATTGTTTCGGCCATAACTCTTTGTTCCAACGTCGAAATTGAGTGCTGTTTGCCGCATTAGAAACTAGACACATCCAGTTTTCCAACGGTATAAAATTCATACCCTGATTCCGCCTGAGTGAGCCGTACAAACCTTGTAAATTTGCCTGTTCTGTTTCTCGTCTGTACTGGAAGCCCTGTTTTGAGCTGCGACTTGATGCTCAAATATGAGCTAGTTGTGGACAGAATTTTAAAACGATTCCTTCTGAGAAATTGTAGCGTTATGAATTTAGTTTTCAATGCCACTGACCACGCTCAATTCTGAGTTGAATTGAGTGAGTTGTGGCTGGATTTCAGATCTGTCTTCGTGAAAGAAAACCCTAATTCTGGACTGATTTATAGCTAATCTTGATTTGGGACTTGTTATTCGAAATCCTTGGTGTTAATCACCTACCAAATGTATTTTGGATGTTTCCTAGACTTTGTCTTCATAAATGAATCATGTTCGAGGAATTTTCATTGGCCAAATGTTTGAGAAAAGAAAAACGAAAGTGCAAGGCAGATTTGCCTTAGCAAATTGTGGAACTTTAATGATTTTGTTAACCGACTTCCCGAACGAATTTTTGTATGAAATTTGACTGAGGAATAGCCATTATATGGTAGCACAATCATACCAAATTTGGTGCCGTTATAAGTCTATTTTGATGCCCAAAGTTATGTTTCAAATCTGGAAAATTGCCTAATGATCTTCATTTTGAACCAATTTTGAGCCACTATATCTTGGTGCTCAAAACTATGATTCTTGTTCCGTTTGTTTTTTTTTTTAAACTTTCATTGTAACTCTAATTGATTTTCAAATTTGAGAGGCTAGTTCGCATTCTGGGAATTTTACCGAATTTTCAAAATTTGCCAACAACCCAAATCTGTCTCGGGAGTTCAAATCAGCAACTTGAAACCAAAATTTGAGTGTCTTACGTTTTGAATCATGGAAAAGTTCCTAGGAACTTTTAGTACTTTGAAAGTAGTTTCCAACGGTATCATGTTTTCCAATTTTGGACCTACGGAGAGTGAGATATGATTTTTCAAAGATCGCACCTCAAATCTGAAATTTTCAAACTTGACGGAAATTGAGCTTTAGAGACTCTTCCCAATCCTTCACTACTAATTGACCATTTTGGACTTGTCTTCATGAAGGAAATCAGTTTTTCCTTGTGTTGTTAAAACACCACTTTTGAATCTTGAATTTTAAGCGAGTAAAGCTCCATTTCACGGTATTTTCTTAAATTGTACAAGTGTACAATCTTCCTTGATAATTAGGGGTTTTAAGTGATAGGTAATTGTTAATTGCTCAGGCACTCAAGAGGACCTTCAAGAGGATCTCGAAGCGGACGCCTAAACACTTGTTGAGCACTTACTCACTTGTTTTGAATAGGTAAGTGTTCCATATAGGAGTACGTGATTTGAATAGTTTTATGACATGTTTACTCCATGGTCATTATGTGTTTAACTGTTAAGTGTTACCGATAATTGCTCCTATGAACTGTTCCACTGTTTTAAGGCGAGTGTGTACCTTATCTCACTCGACCTACGAAAATGATAAATTTTTACCGTTAACCGAGATTATTTACCGTTTATCGTTTACCGTTCACTGTTTACCAATTTACTTGATTACTTGACTACTTGAGTATGTGATTACCGTAAATTACGTGTTCATATGAAATTGCCCACCGTTTAAGGCGAGTGTGTATTTCATCTCACTCGACCTACTAAAATGATAAATTTTTACCGTTCACCGATTTATTCGATTACTTGTGCATGTTGTAAGCTCTAAGCTGAACTGGGCCCTGTCCTTGGTTACTAACCTACTCGAGCCAGGACTGGGATCGGTCGTGTAGGTTAGAACCCTGGGACACCGTTTCGGTATACTCGAGTACTACCACTGGAGGGATAAGGTGATGGCCAGACAAACCGAGGGGATCCGAAGTTATAAGGTGAATTTGACCGAAATGGTTCCACTGGAACATCATATCCTTCAATGTGTGTTTATTTTTGCATACTGATAACTGTATCATGCTAATGTGCCAAGGTGCAACCTTGAACCATGCTTGTGTTATACTCAAATTACTCGTACAATGATAACTATCTCATGTTAATGTGCCAAATATGCAACCTTGAACCATACATGTGTTATGTTCAAATTACTTGATTTATTAGAACTGCTAGAGTGTCTTGGAACCTCACTGGGCTGTGTAGCTCATTCCACATTTTTATTTTCCTTAATAGGGTTCGAGACCAAGAGTGCTCGTTAATAGTACTAGATTGTTTTCTTTTGACGAACTTAAGTTGTATTATAGCGGATGGTTGTAGTACATACTCTTTTGGATTGTATTAAGATTGAAAGCTAACTAATTGTAAGCATGCAATATTTTGGAGTACTTTAATTATATATTGAAGTTATTTGAAGTATTTCGAGCTTTTGAATTATGGATTGTAGTGAGTCCTACCGAGAGTTGGGCAGGCGTCCCGCGGATACCCTTTGGTTCGCCTTAGGGAGAAGTGGGGGCGTCACAGTTGGTATCAGAGCTTAGGCTTTAGATCTTTGTAGTGTATCCTAGGCTTAAAAGTTTAGGATGCCGGACTGTGGGATTGGTTTGAAAGTTAAGTGACCACTTGTAGGGATGAAAATCAGAGCCGTTTCGCGTGGTCTCTGCGCGGGGTGAGTTTGGGCCAAGTGGTGTTATGGTCCTTACTATATGAATGAGTAAAGACTTAAGTGTTTTTCTAGAGTGAAGTTATGGATCATGAATGTGATAGGTATAAAACCTTTATCTTGATACTTGGAGGAAAATAAGATATGTATGTTGGGTAGGAATCTCAAATGTGGTCATTTACTCTTGGGACCGGCTGGCTCGAGTTGTGAATTACCTTGTTTCGGATTCTTGTACCCGAGTACTTAAGAGTTGAGGGCAATCCTAAGGACTTGAGATCTCCATTTGTGGGGAATAAGAATGAATCGATATTTCACATGAATAGTTACAGGAAACCAATAATCGTTTGGCTAAGATGGCACAATAATTAAGAGCGTCAGGTGGAGAATATCGTAGCCCAGAAGATCCTAGTGTTGGGAATGAAGTTGAATGTGTTAAGAGTTTGTGCCTTGGAGATGAATGTACTTTTAATGATCACCTGTTTACTTTGTTTACTGACTTTGACTTGGTATGAACTTTACTTGACTCTAACCTGTGTTATGATTTAATGAGCTCTAGTTTGTGTTTACTTGTATGGTGATAATGTTATTTGTGTAAGTGATTTCATTTTTCTTTAAAAGTTGTTACTGGTATATGTGTGTAGTTCAATTATGGCTTAGTGTGAGGTTTATGCATATGCATATAGATTAGCTGTGAACATGGAAACTAGAGGACAACGAAAGGGACGTCAGCCCAAACAACCCCGAAATCAAAAAGTAGATAATGGGTCTGGTATTGATCAAAACGCCGAGCCAAGGGCTGGGAGAGGAGATGACCAAATGGGAGTAGTTTTAACTCGCATGACGGATGTATTAGAGCTCAAGGAAACCAACGTGGAAACCAAGAGATAGGGGAGGATCGAGCTTTAGAGCGGTTTCAGAAATTCTTCCCGCCCAAATTTTCTGGAGGACCTGACCCAAAAGTGGCTGAGAATTGGTTAGAGAATATAAGGAATATATTCGATGCCTTGGACTTCACAGAGGAAAGACAAGTCACTTTTGCTATATTTCAACTTGAGGGAGCAGCTCGAGCTTGGTGGAATGTTATAAGAAACAAGTGGGAAAGAGATCAAACTCCAAGGACTTGGATAAACTTTGTATGAGAGTTTAATGAGAAATTTTTTTCCTCCACTTGTCCAAGAAAAGAGAGAAGACGATTTTATAAAGCTTCGTCAAGGAACTTTGAGTGTGGCTGAGTACGAAACACGATTCACGAAATTATCTACATATGCTCCGGAATTGGTAGCTACGGAACGGAAGAGAATAAGACGGTTTATCCAAGGATTAAATTTAGAAATCCAAGATGCCCTTGCTGCAGCACAGATTGAAACATTTAGTGACGCTCTCGAGAAAGCGCAAAGGGTAGAAAGCACAAAATCCCAACTGAGAGCCTTTCAAGCGAGGAAGAGAGATGTATCCGATAGTAAACTAAGAGAAATTGGACCACCACCCAAAGTTAGAAAAGGAGTGGATAGAGTAAGACTATCACTTCCTTCACCACTCATGATAAAGGAACCAGAAGGAACTATGTCACAAGGAGCTCCAGTAGGACAGATACAATCAAAGGAAACCTCGCAAGCAAGTCAAGTCACAACGCCTCGTCCGACTTGTGGATATTGTGGAAGGACGAATCATACCGAAGAAAACTGTTGGCTAAAGGGGCGAAAGTGTATGGGATGCGGGAGCACCAACCATAAAGTTCACGACTGTCCAAAGAGGTATCCACGAGAAACTACTACTCAACAAGGAAATGGAACTGTCCCTCGACAATTCAATGGAAGAAGAAACCGACCAGTGGCATCTACAAGAACATATGAAATGATCACACAACAAGGTTCAGGGTTATCTGAGATTACAGAAGGTATGAATTTCGAGAACGAAATTCTTTTTAAGGAGGGAAGGTTGTGAGGACCCGAATTTTTTTTTCTTATTTTATTTTATTTTACCGGCCTAATTAGTTATTACTCACCAGTTTTCTCTGAATAATTTATTTCAACCATTTTAAACTTATTTACACGGAACTATGGCTTACATGTGTTTTTAAAATGACTTGTTACAAAAATTAATTTTTGGAAAGCTCGTTTAGTGAGGATAATGAATTTGCGTTTGGAGGTAACAATCGATTCGAGGGTACAATGAGCTTGGAGATTGAAGACTTATACATTAGTCTTAAAATAGGTATTTTTTTATGTTTAAGTACTCAAGTGATGGTTAGTATACTATCGTTATAAGAATTCCTTAGAAATTTCGCTGTATTGCACGCGAATCGAAAGTTCGCGTATATCGAGCCGGAGCGGTTAATTGGAGATTTAAGGAATTTATTCTAGACTATTAAGAGTGAATAATTATAACGTTTAAGAAAGTGCATTGGAGGTTTAGTGCACAAGTGAAACAAATCCGAGCGGAATCGGGCACGAAACGCGCGCGAACGCGCACTGTTAAAGGGTCGACTTTTGGAGCACCTTTTGGCCACACACTTAAGCTTCTCAAGGAAGCTTCATTTTCAGCAAAACTCTCTCTCTCCTTGCTCAAAGCAGCCGTGCACCCCCTAGGAGGAAGAAGACCCAAAGTTCTTCATTTTCTTGCTTCATTTCTTGACCAAATCACCTCAAATTCACACTACACCTTGCAAATAACTTGAAGATCAACTTAAGCTAGGAAAGGAGCTTGTTTCTCACGGTTTTCTTGAGCTTCAAAGGACCGAAAATTTTTGGTTTTATCATCTAAAGAGGTAATCAAATATCAAACCCTTGAATCTTAGTTTATGTAAGTTGATTTGCACATGTAAGCTTATAGATGCATGTGGGTAGCTCTATATTGTTGGAAATTTTGTGAGTGGGCTCTATGAAATCCCACAATGGCTTGATGAACTGATTTGATGTTATTAATGTTGGATTAGTGCTTAATCTAGTGAAAATAAGTTGTGTTGTGAAAGAAAACTCAAAGGAAGTGAGATGAGCAAAAGTGACGATTCTGCCCCTGTTTTTCCGTGAGCATTAGTGCAGTTTTTTGTGGTTCAATTGACTTGATTTTGATGTAAATATGTTGTGTGGGTTGTGTGGAAAGTTTCCACCAAAAATCATCCAAATTGGTTGGCCAAAAGTTGAGATTTCGAAAATGTAGCAAAACTGGAAATGTAACCAGAGCCTCTCTGGCAGTGGTATTGTTTCGGCCATAACTCTTTGTTCCAACGTCGAAATTGAGTGCTGTTTGCCGCATTAGAAACTAGACACATCCAGTTTTCCAACGGTATAAAATTCATACCCTGATTCCGCCTGAGTGAGCCGTACAAACCTTGTAAATTTGCCTGTTCTGTTTCTCGTCTGTACTGGAAGCCCTGTTTTGAGCTGCGACTTGATGCTCAAATATGAGCTAGTTGTGGACAGAATTTTAAAACGATTCCTTCTGAGAAATTGTAGCGTTATGAATTTAGTTTTCAATGCCACTGACCACGCTCAATTCTGAGTTGAATTGAGTGAGTTGTGGCTGGATTTCAGATCTGTCTTCGTGAAAGAAAACCCTAATTCTGGACTGATTTATAGCTAATCTTGATTTGGGACTTGTTATTCGAAATCCTTGGTGTTAATCACCTACCAAATGTATTTTGGATGTTTCCTAGACTTTGTCTTCATAAATGAATCATGTTCGAGGAATTTTCATTGGCCAAATGTTTGAGAAAAGAAAAACGAAAGTGCAAGGCAGATTTGCCTTAGCAAATTGTGGAACTTTAATGATTTTGTTAACCGACTTCCCGAACGAATTTTTGTATGAAATTTGACTGAGGAATAGCCATTATATGGTAGCACAATCATACCAAATTTGGTGCCGTTATAAGTCTATTTTGATGCCCAAAGTTATGTTTCAAATCTGGAAAATTGCCTAATGATCTTCATTTTGAACCAATTTTGAGCCACTATATCTTGGTGCTCAAAACTATGATTCTTGTTCCGTTTGTTTTTTTTTTTAAACTTTCATTGTAACTCTAATTGATTTTCAAATTTGAGAGGTTAGTTCGCATTCTGGGAATTTTACCGAATTTTCAAAATTTGCCAACAACCCAAATCTGTCTCGGGAGTTCAAATCAGCAACTTGAAACCAAAATTTGAGTGTCTTACGTTTTGAATCATGGAAAAGTTCCTAGGAACTTTTAGTACTTTGAAAGTAGTTTCCAACGGTATCATGTTTTCCAATTTTGGACCTACGGAGAGTGAGATATGATTTTTCAAAGATCGCACCTCAAATCTGAAATTTTCAAACTTGACGGAAATTGAGCTTTAGAGACTCTTCCCAATCCTTCACTACTAATTGACCATTTTGGACTTGTGTTCATGAAGGAAATCAGTTTTTCCTTGTGTTGTTAAAACACCACTTTTGAATCTTGAATTTTAAGCGAGTAAAGCTCCATTTCACGGTATTTTCTTAAATTGTACAAGTGTACAATCTTCCTTGATAATTAGGGGTTTTAAGTGATAGGTAATTGTTAATTGCTCAGGCACTCAAGAGGACCTTCAAGAGGATCTCGAAGCGGACGCCTAAACACTTGTTGAGCACTTACTCACTTGTTTTGAATAGGTAAGTGTTCCATATAGGAGTACGTGATTTGAATAGTTTTATGACATGTTTACTCCATGGTCATTATGTGTTTAACTGTTAAGTGTTACCGATAATTGCTCCTATGAACTGTTCCACTGTTTTAAGGCGAGTGTGTACCTTATCTCACTCGACCTACGAAAATGATAAATTTTTACCGTTAACCGAGATTATTTACCGTTTATCGTTTACCGTTCACTGTTTACCAATTTACTTGATTACTTGACTACTTGAGTATGTGATTACCGTAAATTACGTGTTCATATGAAATTGCCCACCGTTTAAGGCGAGTGTGTATTTCATCTCACTCGACCTACTAAAATGATAAATTTTTACCGTTCACCGATTTATTCGATTACTTGTGCATGTTGTAAGCTCTAAGCTGAACTGGGCCCTGTCCTTGGTTACTAACCTACTCGAGCCAGGACTGGGATCGGTCGTGTAGGTTAGAACCCTGGGACACCGTTTCGGTATACTCGAGTACTACCACTGGAGGGATAAGGTGATGGCCAGACAAACCGAGGGGATCCGAAGTTATAAGGTGAATTTGACCGAAATGGTTCCACTGGAACATCATATCCTTCAATGTGTGTTTATTTTTGCATACTGATAACTGTATCATGCTAATGTGCCAAGGTGCAACCTTGAACCATGCTTGTGTTATACTCAAATTACTCGTACAATGATAACTATCTCATGTTAATGTGCCAAATATGCAACCTTGAACCATACATGTGTTATGTTCAAATTACTTGATTTATTAGAACTGCTAGAGTGTCTTGGAACCTCACTGGGCTGTGTAGCTCATTCCACATTTTTATTTTCCTTAATAGGGTTCGAGACCAAGAGTGCTCGTTAATAGTACTAGATTGTTTTCTTTTGACGAACTTAAGTTGTATTATAGCGGATGGTTGTAGTACATACTCTTTTGGATTGTATTAAGATTGAAAGCTAACTAATTGTAAGCATGCAATATTTTGGAGTACTTTAATTATATATTGAAGTTATTTGAAGTATTTCGAGCTTTTGAATTATGGATTGTAGTGAGTCCTACCGAGAGTTGGGCAGGCGTCCCGCGGATACCCTTTGGTTCGCCTTAGGGAGAAGTGGGGGCGTCACAGTTGGTATCAGAGCTTAGGCTTTAGATCTTTGTAGTGTATCCTAGGCTTAAAAGTTTAGGATGCCGGACTGTGGGATTGGTTTGAAAGTTAAGTGACCACTTGTAGGGATGAAAATCAGAGCCGTTTCGCGTGGTCTCTGCGCGGGGTGAGTTTGGGCCAAGTGGTGTTATGGTCCTTACTATATGAATGAGTAAAGACTTAAGTGTTTTTCTAGAGTGAAGTTATGGATCATGAATGTGATAGGTATAAAACCTTTATCTTGATACTTGGAGGAAAATAAGATATGTATGTTGGGTAGGAATCTCAAATGTGGTCATTTACTCTTGGGACCGGCTGGCTCGAGTTGTGAATTACCTTGTTTCGGATTCTTGTACCCGAGTACTTAAGAGTTGAGGGCAATCCTAAGGACTTGAGATCTCCATTTGTGGGGAATAAGAATGAATCGATATTTCACATGAATAGTTACAGGAAACCAATAATCGTTTGGCTAAGATGGCACAATAATTAAGAGCGTCAGGTGGAGAATATCGTAGCCCAGAAGATCCTAGTGTTGGGAATGAAGTTGAATGTGTTAAGAGTTTGTGCCTTGGAGATGAATGTACTTTTAATGATCACCTGTTTACTTTGTTTACTGACTTTGACTTGGTATGAACTTTACTTGACTCTAACCTGTGTTATGATTTAATGAGCTCTAGTTTGTGTTTACTTGTATGGTGATAATGTTATTTGTGTAAGTGATTTCATTTTTCTTTAAAAGTTGTTACTGGTATATGTGTGTGGTTCAATTATGGCTTAGTGTGAGGTTTATGCATATGCATATAGATTAGCTGTGAACATGGAAACTAGAGGACAACGAAAGGGACGTCAGCCCAAACAACCCCGAAATCAAAAAGTAGATAATGGGTCTGGTATTGATCAAAACGCCGAGCCAAGGGCTGGGAGAGGAGATGACCAAATGGGAGTAGTTTTAACTCGCATGACGGATGTATTAGAGCTCAAGGAAACCAACGTGGAAACCAAGAGATAGGGGAGGATCGAGCTTTAGAGCGGTTTCAGAAATTCTTCCCGCCCAAATTTTCTGGAGGACCTGACCCAAAAGTGGCTGAGAATTGGTTAGAGAATATAAGGAATATATTCGATGCCTTGGACTTCACAGAGGAAAGACAAGTCACTTTTGCTATATTTCAACTTGAGGGAGCAGCTCGAGCTTGGTGGAATGTTATAAGAAACAAGTGGGAAAGAGATCAAACTCCAAGGACTTGGATAAACTTTGTATGAGAGTTTAATGAGAAATTTTTTTCCTCCACTTGTCCAAGAAAAGAGAGAAGACGATTTTATAAAGCTTCGTCAAGGAACTTTGAGTGTGGCTGAGTACGAAACACGATTCACGAAATTATCTACATATGCTCCGGAATTGGTAGCTACGGAACGGAAGAGAATAAGACGGTTTATCCAAGGATTAAATTTAGAAATCCAAGATGCCCTTGCTGCAGCACAGATTGAAACATTTAGTGACGCTCTCGAGAAAGCGCAAAGGGTAGAAAGCACAAAATCCCAACTGAGAGCCTTTCAAGCGAGGAAGAGAGATGTATCCGATAGTAAACTAAGAGAAATTGGACCACCACCCAAAGTTAGAAAAGGAGTGGATAGAGTAAGACTATCACTTCCTTCACCACTCATGATAAAGGAACCAGAAGGAACTATGTCACAAGGAGCTCCAGTAGGACAGATACAATCAAAGGAAACCTCGCAAGCAAGTCAAGTCACAACGCCTCGTCCGACTTGTGGATATTGTGGAAGGACGAATCATACCGAAGAAAACTGTTGGCTAAAGGGGCGAAAGTGTATGGGATGCGGGAGCACCAACCATAAAGTTCACGACTGTCCAAAGAGGTATCCACGAGAAACTACTACTCAACAAGGAAATGGAACTGTCCCTCGACAATTCAATGGAAGAAGAAACCGACCAGTGGCATCTACAAGAACATATGAAATGATCACACAACAAGGTTCAGGGTTATCTGAGATTACAGAAGGTATGAATTTCGAGAACGAAATTCTTTTTAAGGAGGGAAGGTTGTGAGGACCCGAATTTTTTTTTCTTATTTTATTTTATTTTACCGGCCTAATTAGTTATTACTCACCAGTTTTCTCTGAATAATTTATTTCAACCATTTTAAACTTATTTACACGGAACTATGGCTTACATGTGTTTTTAAAATGACTTGTTACAAAAATTAATTTTTGGAAAGCTCGTTTAGTGAGGATAATGAATTTGCGTTTGGAGGTAACAATCGATTCGAGGGTACAATGAGCTTGGAGATTGAAGACTTATACATTAGTCTTAAAATAGGTATTTTTTTATGTTTAAGTACTCAAGTGATGGTTAGTATACTATCGTTATAAGAATTCCTTAGAAATTTCGCTGTATTGCACGCGAATCGAAAGTTCGCGTATATCGAGCCGGAGCGGTTAATTGGAGATTTAAGGAATTTATTCTAGACTATTAAGAGTGAATAATTATAACGTTTAAGAAAGTGCATTGGAGGTTTAGTGCACAAGTGAAACAAATCCGAGCGGAATCGGGCACGAAACGCGCGCGAACGCGCACTGTTAAAGGGTCGACTTTTGGAGCACCTTTTGGCCACACACTTAAGCTTCTCAAGGAAGCTTCATTTTCAGCAAAACTCTCTCTCTCCTTGCTCAAAGCAGCCGTGCACCCCCTAGGAGGAAGAAGACCCAAAGTTCTTCATTTTCTTGCTTCATTTCTTGACCAAATCACCTCAAATTCACACTACACCTTGCAAATAACTTGAAGATCAACTTAAGCTAGGAAAGGAGCTTGTTTCTCACGGTTTTCTTGAGCTTCAAAGGACCGAAAATTTTTGGTTTTATCATCTAAAGAGGTAATCAAATATCAAACCCTTGAATCTTAGTTTATGTAAGTTGATTTGCACATGTAAGCTTATAGATGCATGTGGGTAGCTCTATATTGTTGGAAATTTTGTGAGTGGGCTCTATGAAATCCCACAATGGCTTGATGAACTGATTTGATGTTATTAATGTTGGATTAGTGCTTAATCTAGTGAAAATAAGTTGTGTTGTGAAAGAAAACTCAAAGGAAGTGAGATGAGCAAAAGTGACGATTCTGCCCCTGTTTTTCCGTGAGCATTAGTGCAGTTTTTTGTGGTTCAATTGACTTGATTTTGATGTAAATATGTTGTGTGGGTTGTGTGGAAAGTTTCCACCAAAAATCATCCAAATTGGTTGGCCAAAAGTTGAGATTTCGAAAATGTAGCAAAACTGGAAATGTAACCAGAGCCTCTCTGGCAGTGGTATTGTTTCGGCCATAACTCTTTGTTCCAACGTCGAAATTGAGTGCTGTTTGCCGCATTAGAAACTAGACACATCCAGTTTTCCAACGGTATAAAATTCATACCCTGATTCCGCCTGAGTGAGCCGTACAAACCTTGTAAATTTGCCTGTTCTGTTTCTCGTCTGTACTGGAAGCCCTGTTTTGAGCTGCGACTTGATGCTCAAATATGAGCTAGTTGTGGACAGAATTTTAAAACGATTCCTTCTGAGAAATTGTAGCGTTATGAATTTAGTTTTCAATGCCACTGACCACGCTCAATTCTGAGTTGAATTGAGTGAGTTGTGGCTGGATTTCAGATCTGTCTTCGTGAAAGAAAACCCTAATTCTGGACTGATTTATAGCTAATCTTGATTTGGGACTTGTTATTCGAAATCCTTGGTGTTAATCACCTACCAAATGTATTTTGGATGTTTCCTAGACTTTGTCTTCATAAATGAATCATGTTCGAGGAATTTTCATTGGCCAAATGTTTGAGAAAAGAAAAACGAAAGTGCAAGGCAGATTTGCCTTAGCAAATTGTGGAACTTTAATGATTTTGTTAACCGACTTCCCGAACGAATTTTTGTATGAAATTTGACTGAGGAATAGCCATTATATGGTAGCACAATCATACCAAATTTGGTGCCGTTATAAGTCTATTTTGATGCCCAAAGTTATGTTTCAAATCTGGAAAATTGCCTAATGATCTTCATTTTGAACCAATTTTGAGCCACTATATCTTGGTGCTCAAAACTATGATTCTTGTTCCGTTTGTTTTTTTTTTTAAACTTTCATTGTAACTCTAATTGATTTTCAAATTTGAGAGGCTAGTTCGCATTCTGGGAATTTTACCGAATTTTCAAAATTTGCCAACAACCCAAATCTGTCTCGGGAGTTCAAATCAGCAACTTGAAACCAAAATTTGAGTGTCTTACGTTTTGAATCATGGAAAAGTTCCTAGGAACTTTTAGTACTTTGAAAGTAGTTTCCAACGGTATCATGTTTTCCAATTTTGGACCTACGGAGAGTGAGATATGATTTTTCAAAGATCGCACCTCAAATCTGAAATTTTCAAACTTGACGGAAATTGAGCTTTAGAGACTCTTCCCAATCCTTCACTACTAATTGACCATTTTGGACTTGTGTTCATGAAGGAAATCAGTTTTTCCTTGTGTTGTTAAAACACCACTTTTGAATCTTGAATTTTAAGCGAGTAAAGCTCCATTTCACGGTATTTTCTTAAATTGTACAAGTGTACAATCTTCCTTGATAATTAGGGGTTTTAAGTGATAGGTAATTGTTAATTGCTCAGGCACTCAAGAGGACCTTCAAGAGGATCTCGAAGCGGACGCCTAAACACTTGTTGAGCACTTACTCACTTGTTTTGAATAGGTAAGTGTTCCATATAGGAGTACGTGATTTGAATAGTTTTATGACATGTTTACTCCATGGTCATTATGTGTTTAACTGTTAAGTGTTACCGATAATTGCTCCTATGAACTGTTCCACTGTTTTAAGGCGAGTGTGTACCTTATCTCACTCGACCTACGAAAATGATAAATTTTTACCGTTAACCGAGATTATTTACCGTTTATCGTTTACCGTTCACTGTTTACCAATTTACTTGATTACTTGACTACTTGAGTATGTGATTACCGTAAATTACGTGTTCATATGAAATTGCCCACCGTTTAAGGCGAGTGTGTATTTCATCTCACTCGACCTACTAAAATGATAAATTTTTACCGTTCACCGATTTATTCGATTACTTGTGCATGTTGTAAGCTCTAAGCTGAACTGGGCCCTGTCCTTGGTTACTAACCTACTCGAGCCAGGACTGGGATCGGTCGTGTAGGTTAGAACCCTGGGACACCGTTTCGGTATACTCGAGTACTACCACTGGAGGGATAAGGTGATGGCCAGACAAACCGAGGGGATCCGAAGTTATAAGGTGAATTTGACCGAAATGGTTCCACTGGAACATCATATCCTTCAATGTGTGTTTATTTTTGCATACTGATAACTGTATCATGCTAATGTGCCAAGGTGCAACCTTGAACCATGCTTGTGTTATACTCAAATTACTCGTACAATGATAACTATCTCATGTTAATGTGCCAAATATGCAACCTTGAACCATACATGTGTTATGTTCAAATTACTTGATTTATTAGAACTGCTAGAGTGTCTTGGAACCTCACTGGGCTGTGTAGCTCATTCCACATTTTTATTTTCCTTAATAGGGTTCGAGACCAAGAGTGCTCGTTAATAGTACTAGATTGTTTTCTTTTGACGAACTTAAGTTGTATTATAGCGGATGGTTGTAGTACATACTCTTTTGGATTGTATTAAGATTGAAAGCTAACTAATTGTAAGCATGCAATATTTTGGAGTACTTTAATTATATATTGAAGTTATTTGAAGTATTTCGAGCTTTTGAATTATGGATTGTAGTGAGTCCTACCGAGAGTTGGGCAGGCGTCCCGCGGATACCCTTTGGTTCGCCTTAGGGAGAAGTGGGGGCGTCACAGTTGGTATCAGAGCTTAGGCTTTAGATCTTTGTAGTGTATCGTAGGCTTAAAAGTTTAGGATGCCGGACTGTGGGATTGGTTTGAAAGTTAAGTGACCACTTGTAGGGATGAAAATCAGAGCCGTTTCGCGTGGTCTCTGCGCGGGGTGAGTTTGGGCCAAGTGGTGTTATGGTCCTTACTATATGAATGAGTAAAGACTTAAGTGTTTTTCTAGAGTGAAGTTATGGATCATGAATGTGATAGGTATAAAACCTTTATCTTGATACTTGGAGGAAAATAAGATATGTATGTTGGGTAGGAATCTCAAATGTGGTCATTTACTCTTGGGACCGGCTGGCTCGAGTTGTGAATTACCTTGTTTCGGATTCTTGTACCCGAGTACTTAAGAGTTGAGGGCAATCCTAAGGACTTGAGATCTCCATTTGTGGGGAATAAGAATGAATCGATATTTCACATGAATAGTTACAGGAAACCAATAATCGTTTGGCTAAGATGGCACAATAATTAAGAGCGTCAGGTGGAGAATATCGTAGCCCAGAAGATCCTAGTGTTGGGAATGAAGTTGAATGTGTTAAGAGTTTGTGCCTTGGAGATGAATGTACTTTTAATGATCACCTGTTTACTTTGTTTACTGACTTTGACTTGGTATGAACTTTACTTGACTCTAACCTGTGTTATGATTTAATGAGCTCTAGTTTGTGTTTACTTGTATGGTGATAATGTTATTTGTGTAAGTGATTTCATTTTTCTTTAAAAGTTGTTACTGGTATATGTGTGTGGTTCAATTATGGCTTAGTGTGAGGTTTATGCATATGCATATAGATTAGCTGTGAACATGGAAACTAGAGGACAACGAAAGGGACGTCAGCCCAAACAACCCCGAAATCAAAAAGTAGATAATGGGTCTGGTATTGATCAAAACGCCGAGCCAAGGGCTGGGAGAGGAGATGACCAAATGGGAGTAGTTTTAACTCGCATGACGGATGTATTAGAGCTCAAGGAAACCAACGTGGAAACCAAGAGATAGGGGAGGATCGAGCTTTAGAGCGGTTTCAGAAATTCTTCCCGCCCAAATTTTCTGGAGGACCTGACCCAAAAGTGGCTGAGAATTGGTTAGAGAATATAAGGAATATATTCGATGCCTTGGACTTCACAGAGGAAAGACAAGTCACTTTTGCTATATTTCAACTTGAGGGAGCAGCTCGAGCTTGGTGGAATGTTATAAGAAACAAGTGGGAAAGAGATCAAACTCCAAGGACTTGGATAAACTTTGTATGAGAGTTTAATGAGAAATTTTTTTCCTCCACTTGTCCAAGAAAAGAGAGAAGACGATTTTATAAAGCTTCGTCAAGGAACTTTGAGTGTGGCTGAGTACGAAACACGATTCACGAAATTATCTACATATGCTCCGGAATTGGTAGCTACGGAACGGAAGAGAATAAGACGGTTTATCCAAGGATTAAATTTAGAAATCCAAGATGCCCTTGCTGCAGCACAGATTGAAACATTTAGTGACGCTCTCGAGAAAGCGCAAAGGGTAGAAAGCACAAAATCCCAACTGAGAGCCTTTCAAGCGAGGAAGAGAGATGTATCCGATAGTAAACTAAGAGAAATTGGACCACCACCCAAAGTTAGAAAAGGAGTGGATAGAGTAAGACTATCACTTCCTTCACCACTCATGATAAAGGAACCAGAAGGAACTATGTCACAAGGAGCTCCAGTAGGACAGATACAATCAAAGGAAACCTCGCAAGCAAGTCAAGTCACAACGCCTCGTCCGACTTGTGGATATTGTGGAAGGACGAATCATACCGAAGAAAACTGTTGGCTAAAGGGGCGAAAGTGTATGGGATGCGGGAGCACCAACCATAAAGTTCACGACTGTCCAAAGAGGTATCCACGAGAAACTACTACTCAACAAGGAAATGGAACTGTCCCTCGACAATTCAATGGAAGAAGAAACCGACCAGTGGCATCTACAAGAACATATGAAATGATCACACAACAAGGTTCAGGGTTATCTGAGATTACAGAAGGTATGAATTTCGAGAACGAAATTCTTTTTAAGGAGGGAAGGTTGTGAGGACCCGAATTTTTTTTTCTTATTTTATTTTATTTTACCGGCCTAATTAGTTATTACTCACCAGTTTTCTCTGAATAATTTATTTCAACCATTTTAAACTTATTTACACGGAACTATGGCTTACATGTGTTTTTAAAATGACTTGTTACAAAAATTAATTTTTGGAAAGCTCGTTTAGTGAGGATAATGAATTTGCGTTTGGAGGTAACAATCGATTCGAGGGTACAATGAGCTTGGAGATTGAAGACTTATACATTAGTCTTAAAATAGGTATTTTTTTATGTTTAAGTACTCAAGTGATGGTTAGTATACTATCGTTATAAGAATTCCTTAGAAATTTCGCTGTATTGCACGCGAATCGAAAGTTCGCGTATATCGAGCCGGAGCGGTTAATTGGAGATTTAAGGAATTTATTCTAGACTATTAAGAGTGAATAATTATAACGTTTAAGAAAGTGCATTGGAGGTTTAGTGCACAAGTGAAACAAATCCGAGCGGAATCGGGCACGAAACGCGCGCGAACGCGCACTGTTAAAGGGTCGACTTTTGGAGCACCTTTTGGCCACACACTTAAGCTTCTCAAGGAAGCTTCATTTTCAGCAAAACTCTCTCTCTCCTTGCTCAAAGCAGCCGTGCACCCCCTAGGAGGAAGAAGACCCAAAGTTCTTCATTTTCTTGCTTCATTTCTTGACCAAATCACCTCAAATTCACACTACACCTTGCAAATAACTTGAAGATCAACTTAAGCTAGGAAAGGAGCTTGTTTCTCACGGTTTTCTTGAGCTTCAAAGGACCGAAAATTTTTGGTTTTATCATCTAAAGAGGTAATCAAATATCAAACCCTTGAATCTTAGTTTATGTAAGTTGATTTGCACATGTAAGCTTATAGATGCATGTGGGTAGCTCTATATTGTTGGAAATTTTGTGAGTGGGCTCTATGAAATCCCACAATGGCTTGATGAACTGATTTGATGTTATTAATGTTGGATTAGTGCTTAATCTAGTGAAAATAAGTTGTGTTGTGAAAGAAAACTCAAAGGAAGTGAGATGAGCAAAAGTGACGATTCTGCCCCTGTTTTTCCGTGAGCATTAGTGCAGTTTTTTGTGGTTCAATTGACTTGATTTTGATGTAAATATGTTGTGTGGGTTGTGTGGAAAGTTTCCACCAAAAATCATCCAAATTGGTTGGCCAAAAGTTGAGATTTCGAAAATGTAGCAAAACTGGAAATGTAACCAGAGCCTCTCTGGCAGTGGTATTGTTTCGGCCATAACTCTTTGTTCCAACGTCGAAATTGAGTGCTGTTTGCCGCATTAGAAACTAGACACATCCAGTTTTCCAACGGTATAAAATTCATACCCTGATTCCGCCTGAGTGAGCCGTACAAACCTTGTAAATTTGCCTGTTCTGTTTCTCGTCTGTACTGGAAGCCCTGTTTTGAGCTGCGACTTGATGCTCAAATATGAGCTAGTTGTGGACAGAATTTTAAAACGATTCCTTCTGAGAAATTGTAGCGTTATGAATTTAGTTTTCAATGCCACTGACCACGCTCAATTCTGAGTTGAATTGAGTGAGTTGTGGCTGGATTTCAGATCTGTCTTCGTGAAAGAAAACCCTAATTCTGGACTGATTTATAGCTAATCTTGATTTGGGACTTGTTATTCGAAATCCTTGGTGTTAATCACCTACCAAATGTATTTTGGATGTTTCCTAGACTTTGTCTTCATAAATGAATCATGTTCGAGGAATTTTCATTGGCCAAATGTTTGAGAAAAGAAAAACGAAAGTGCAAGGCAGATTTGCCTTAGCAAATTGTGGAACTTTAATGATTTTGTTAACCGACTTCCCGAACGAATTTTTGTATGAAATTTGACTGAGGAATAGCCATTATATGGTAGCACAATCATACCAAATTTGGTGCCGTTATAAGTCTATTTTGATGCCCAAAGTTATGTTTCAAATCTGGAAAATTGCCTAATGATCTTCATTTTGAACCAATTTTGAGCCACTATATCTTGGTGCTCAAAACTATGATTCTTGTTCCGTTTGTTTTTTTTTTTAAACTTTCATTGTAACTCTAATTGATTTTCAAATTTGAGAGGCTAGTTCGCATTCTGGGAATTTTACCGAATTTTCAAAATTTGCCAACAACCCAAATCTGTCTCGGGAGTTCAAATCAGCAACTTGAAACCAAAATTTGAGTGTCTTACGTTTTGAATCATGGAAAAGTTCCTAGGAACTTTTAGTACTTTGAAAGTAGTTTCCAACGGTATCATGTTTTCCAATTTTGGACCTACGGAGAGTGAGATATGATTTTTCAAAGATCGCACCTCAAATCTGAAATTTTCAAACTTGACGGAAATTGAGCTTTAGAGACTCTTCCCAATCCTTCACTACTAATTGACCATTTTGGACTTGTGTTCATGAAGGAAATCAGTTTTTCCTTGTGTTGTTAAAACACCACTTTTGAATCTTGAATTTTAAGCGAGTAAAGCTCCATTTCACGGTATTTTCTTAAATTGTACAAGTGTACAATCTTCCTTGATAATTAGGGGTTTTAAGTGATAGGTAATTGTTAATTGCTCAGGCACTCAAGAGGACCTTCAAGAGGATCTCGAAGCGGACGCCTAAACACTTGTTGAGCACTTACTCACTTGTTTTGAATAGGTAAGTGTTCCATATAGGAGTACGTGATTTGAATAGTTTTATGACATGTTTACTCCATGGTCATTATGTGTTTAACTGTTAAGTGTTACCGATAATTGCTCCTATGAACTGTTCCACTGTTTTAAGGCGAGTGTGTACCTTATCTCACTCGACCTACGAAAATGATAAATTTTTACCGTTAACCGAGATTATTTACCGTTTATCGTTTACCGTTCACTGTTTACCAATTTACTTGATTACTTGACTACTTGAGTATGTGATTACCGTAAATTACGTGTTCATATGAAATTGCCCACCGTTTAAGGCGAGTGTGTATTTCATCTCACTCGACCTACTAAAATGATAAATTTTTACCGTTCACCGATTTATTCGATTACTTGTGCATGTTGTAAGCTCTAAGCTGAACTGGGCCCTGTCCTTGGTTACTAACCTACTCGAGCCAGGACTGGGATCGGTCGTGTAGGTTAGAACCCTGGGACACCGTTTCGGTATACTCGAGTACTACCACTGGAGGGATAAGGTGATGGCCAGACAAACCGAGGGGATCCGAAGTTATAAGGTGAATTTGACCGAAATGGTTCCACTGGAACATCATATCCTTCAATGTGTGTTTATTTTTGCATACTGATAACTGTATCATGCTAATGTGCCAAGGTGCAACCTTGAACCATGCTTGTGTTATACTCAAATTACTCGTACAATGATAACTATCTCATGTTAATGTGCCAAATATGCAACCTTGAACCATACATGTGTTATGTTCAAATTACTTGATTTATTAGAACTGCTAGAGTGTCTTGGAACCTCACTGGGCTGTGTAGCTCATTCCACATTTTTATTTTCCTTAATAGGGTTCGAGACCAAGAGTGCTCGTTAATAGTACTAGATTGTTTTCTTTTGACGAACTTAAGTTGTATTATAGCGGATGGTTGTAGTACATACTCTTTTGGATTGTATTAAGATTGAAAGCTAACTAATTGTAAGCATGCAATATTTTGGAGTACTTTAATTATATATTGAAGTTATTTGAAGTATTTCGAGCTTTTGAATTATGGATTGTAGTGAGTCCTACCGAGAGTTGGGCAGGCGTCCCGCGGATACCCTTTGGTTCGCCTTAGGGAGAAGTGGGGGCGTCACAGTTGGTATCAGAGCTTAGGCTTTAGATCTTTGTAGTGTATCGTAGGCTTAAAAGTTTAGGATGCCGGACTGTGGGATTGGTTTGAAAGTTAAGTGACCACTTGTAGGGATGAAAATCAGAGCCGTTTCGCGTGGTCTCTGCGCGGGGTGAGTTTGGGCCAAGTGGTGTTATGGTCCTTACTATATGAATGAGTAAAGACTTAAGTGTTTTTCTAGAGTGAAGTTATGGATCATGAATGTGATAGGTATAAAACCTTTATCTTGATACTTGGAGGAAAATAAGATATGTATGTTGGGTAGGAATCTCAAATGTGGTCATTTACTCTTGGGACCGGCTGGCTCGAGTTGTGAATTACCTTGTTTCGGATTCTTGTACCCGAGTACTTAAGAGTTGAGGGCAATCCTAAGGACTTGAGATCTCCATTTGTGGGGAATAAGAATGAATCGATATTTCACATGAATAGTTACAGGAAACCAATAATCGTTTGGCTAAGATGGCACAATAATTAAGAGCGTCAGGTGGAGAATATCGTAGCCCAGAAGATCCTAGTGTTGGGAATGAAGTTGAATGTGTTAAGAGTTTGTGCCTTGGAGATGAATGTACTTTTAATGATCACCTGTTTACTTTGTTTACTGACTTTGACTTGGTATGAACTTTACTTGACTCTAACCTGTGTTATGATTTAATGAGCTCTAGTTTGTGTTTACTTGTATGGTGATAATGTTATTTGTGTAAGTGATTTCATTTTTCTTTAAAAGTTGTTACTGGTATATGTGTGTGGTTCAATTATGGCTTAGTGTGAGGTTTATGCATATGCATATAGATTAGCTGTGAACATGGAAACTAGAGGACAACGAAAGGGACGTCAGCCCAAACAACCCCGAAATCAAAAAGTAGATAATGGGTCTGGTATTGATCAAAACGCCGAGCCAAGGGCTGGGAGAGGAGATGACCAAATGGGAGTAGTTTTAACTCGCATGACGGATGTATTAGAGCTCAAGGAAACCAACGTGGAAACCAAGAGATAGGGGAGGATCGAGCTTTAGAGCGGTTTCAGAAATTCTTCCCGCCCAAATTTTCTGGAGGACCTGACCCAAAAGTGGCTGAGAATTGGTTAGAGAATATAAGGAATATATTCGATGCCTTGGACTTCACAGAGGAAAGACAAGTCACTTTTGCTATATTTCAACTTGAGGGAGCAGCTCGAGCTTGGTGGAATGTTATAAGAAACAAGTGGGAAAGAGATCAAACTCCAAGGACTTGGATAAACTTTGTATGAGAGTTTAATGAGAAATTTTTTTCCTCCACTTGTCCAAGAAAAGAGAGAAGACGATTTTATAAAGCTTCGTCAAGGAACTTTGAGTGTGGCTGAGTACGAAACACGATTCACGAAATTATCTACATATGCTCCGGAATTGGTAGCTACGGAACGGAAGAGAATAAGACGGTTTATCCAAGGATTAAATTTAGAAATCCAAGATGCCCTTGCTGCAGCACAGATTGAAACATTTAGTGACGCTCTCGAGAAAGCGCAAAGGGTAGAAAGCACAAAATCCCAACTGAGAGCCTTTCAAGCGAGGAAGAGAGATGTATCCGATAGTAAACTAAGAGAAATTGGACCACCACCCAAAGTTAGAAAAGGAGTGGATAGAGTAAGACTATCACTTCCTTCACCACTCATGATAAAGGAACCAGAAGGAACTATGTCACAAGGAGCTCCAGTAGGACAGATACAATCAAAGGAAACCTCGCAAGCAAGTCAAGTCACAACGCCTCGTCCGACTTGTGGATATTGTGGAAGGACGAATCATACCGAAGAAAACTGTTGGCTAAAGGGGCGAAAGTGTATGGGATGCGGGAGCACCAACCATAAAGTTCACGACTGTCCAAAGAGGTATCCACGAGAAACTACTACTCAACAAGGAAATGGAACTGTCCCTCGACAATTCAATGGAAGAAGAAACCGACCAGTGGCATCTACAAGAACATATGAAATGATCACACAACAAGGTTCAGGGTTATCTGAGATTACAGAAGGTATGAATTTCGAGAACGAAATTCTTTTTAAGGAGGGAAGGTTGTGAGGACCCGAATTTTTTTTTCTTATTTTATTTTATTTTACCGGCCTAATTAGTTATTACTCACCAGTTTTCTCTGAATAATTTATTTCAACCATTTTAAACTTATTTACACGGAACTATGGCTTACATGTGTTTTTAAAATGACTTGTTACAAAAATTAATTTTTGGAAAGCTCGTTTAGTGAGGATAATGAATTTGCGTTTGGAGGTAACAATCGATTCGAGGGTACAATGAGCTTGGAGATTGAAGACTTATACATTAGTCTTAAAATAGGTATTTTTTTATGTTTAAGTACTCAAGTGATGGTTAGTATACTATCGTTATAAGAATTCCTTAGAAATTTCGCTGTATTGCACGCGAATCGAAAGTTCGCGTATATCGAGCCGGAGCGGTTAATTGGAGATTTAAGGAATTTATTCTAGACTATTAAGAGTGAATAATTATAACGTTTAAGAAAGTGCATTGGAGGTTTAGTGCACAAGTGAAACAAATCCGAGCGGAATCGGGCACGAAACGCGCGCGAACGCGCACTGTTAAAGGGTCGACTTTTGGAGCACCTTTTGGCCACACACTTAAGCTTCTCAAGGAAGCTTCATTTTCAGCAAAACTCTCTCTCTCCTTGCTCAAAGCAGCCGTGCACCCCCTAGGAGGAAGAAGACCCAAAGTTCTTCATTTTCTTGCTTCATTTCTTGACCAAATCACCTCAAATTCACACTACACCTTGCAAATAACTTGAAGATCAACTTAAGCTAGGAAAGGAGCTTGTTTCTCACGGTTTTCTTGAGCTTCAAAGGACCGAAAATTTTTGGTTTTATCATCTAAAGAGGTAATCAAATATCAAACCCTTGAATCTTAGTTTATGTAAGTTGATTTGCACATGTAAGCTTATAGATGCATGTGGGTAGCTCTATATTGTTGGAAATTTTGTGAGTGGGCTCTATGAAATCCCACAATGGCTTGATGAACTGATTTGATGTTATTAATGTTGGATTAGTGCTTAATCTAGTGAAAATAAGTTGTGTTGTGAAAGAAAACTCAAAGGAAGTGAGATGAGCAAAAGTGACGATTCTGCCCCTGTTTTTCCGTGAGCATTAGTGCAGTTTTTTGTGGTTCAATTGACTTGATTTTGATGTAAATATGTTGTGTGGGTTGTGTGGAAAGTTTCCACCAAAAATCATCCAAATTGGTTGGCCAAAAGTTGAGATTTCGAAAATGTAGCAAAACTGGAAATGTAACCAGAGCCTCTCTGGCAGTGGTATTGTTTCGGCCATAACTCTTTGTTCCAACGTCGAAATTGAGTGCTGTTTGCCGCATTAGAAACTAGACACATCCAGTTTTCCAACGGTATAAAATTCATACCCTGATTCCGCCTGAGTGAGCCGTACAAACCTTGTAAATTTGCCTGTTCTGTTTCTCGTCTGTACTGGAAGCCCTGTTTTGAGCTGCGACTTGATGCTCAAATATGAGCTAGTTGTGGACAGAATTTTAAAACGATTCCTTCTGAGAAATTGTAGCGTTATGAATTTAGTTTTCAATGCCACTGACCACGCTCAATTCTGAGTTGAATTGAGTGAGTTGTGGCTGGATTTCAGATCTGTCTTCGTGAAAGAAAACCCTAATTCTGGACTGATTTATAGCTAATCTTGATTTGGGACTTGTTATTCGAAATCCTTGGTGTTAATCACCTACCAAATGTATTTTGGATGTTTCCTAGACTTTGTCTTCATAAATGAATCATGTTCGAGGAATTTTCATTGGCCAAATGTTTGAGAAAAGAAAAACGAAAGTGCAAGGCAGATTTGCCTTAGCAAATTGTGGAACTTTAATGATTTTGTTAACCGACTTCCCGAACGAATTTTTGTATGAAATTTGACTGAGGAATAGCCATTATATGGTAGCACAATCATACCAAATTTGGTGCCGTTATAAGTCTATTTTGATGCCCAAAGTTATGTTTCAAATCTGGAAAATTGCCTAATGATCTTCATTTTGAACCAATTTTGAGCCACTATATCTTGGTGCTCAAAACTATGATTCTTGTTCCGTTTGTTTTTTTTTTTAAACTTTCATTGTAACTCTAATTGATTTTCAAATTTGAGAGGCTAGTTCGCATTCTGGGAATTTTACCGAATTTTCAAAATTTGCCAACAACCCAAATCTGTCTCGGGAGTTCAAATCAGCAACTTGAAACCAAAATTTGAGTGTCTTACGTTTTGAATCATGGAAAAGTTCCTAGGAACTTTTAGTACTTTGAAAGTAGTTTCCAACGGTATCATGTTTTCCAATTTTGGACCTACGGAGAGTGAGATATGATTTTTCAAAGATCGCACCTCAAATCTGAAATTTTCAAACTTGACGGAAATTGAGCTTTAGAGACTCTTCCCAATCCTTCACTACTAATTGACCATTTTGGACTTGTGTTCATGAAGGAAATCAGTTTTTCCTTGTGTTGTTAAAACACCACTTTTGAATCTTGAATTTTAAGCGAGTAAAGCTCCATTTCACGGTATTTTCTTAAATTGTACAAGTGTACAATCTTCCTTGATAATTAGGGGTTTTAAGTGATAGGTAATTGTTAATTGCTCAGGCACTCAAGAGGACCTTCAAGAGGATCTCGAAGCGGACGCCTAAACACTTGTTGAGCACTTACTCACTTGTTTTGAATAGGTAAGTGTTCCATATAGGAGTACGTGATTTGAATAGTTTTATGACATGTTTACTCCATGGTCATTATGTGTTTAACTGTTAAGTGTTACCGATAATTGCTCCTATGAACTGTTCCACTGTTTTAAGGCGAGTGTGTACCTTATCTCACTCGACCTACGAAAATGATAAATTTTTACCGTTAACCGAGATTATTTACCGTTTATCCGTTCACTGTTTACCAATTTACTTGATTACTTGACTACTTGAGTATGTGATTACCGTAAATTACGTGTTCATATGAAATTGCCCACCGTTTAAGGCGAGTGTGTATTTCATCTCACTCGACCTACTAAAATGATAAATTTTTACCGTTCACCGATTTATTCGATTACTTGTGCATGTTGTAAGCTCTAAGCTGAACTGGGCCCTGTCCTTGGTTACTAACCTACTCGAGCCAGGACTGGGATCGGTCGTGTAGGTTAGAACCCTGGGACACCGTTTCGGTATACTCGAGTACTACCACTGGAGGGATAAGGTGATGGCCAGACAAACCGAGGGGATCCGAAGTTATAAGGTGAATTTGACCGAAATGGTTCCACTGGAACATCATATCCTTCAATGTGTGTTTATTTTTGCATACTGATAACTGTATCATGCTAATGTGCCAAGGTGCAACCTTGAACCATGCTTGTGTTATACTCAAATTACTCGTACAATGATAACTATCTCATGTTAATGTGCCAAATATGCAACCTTGAACCATACATGTGTTATGTTCAAATTACTTGATTTATTAGAACTGCTAGAGTGTCTTGGAACCTCACTGGGCTGTGTAGCTCATTCCACATTTTTATTTTCCTTAATAGGGTTCGAGACCAAGAGTGCTCGTTAATAGTACTAGATTGTTTTCTTTTGACGAACTTAAGTTGTATTATAGCGGATGGTTGTAGTACATACTCTTTTGGATTGTATTAAGATTGAAAGCTAACTAATTGTAAGCATGCAATATTTTGGAGTACTTTAATTATATATTGAAGTTATTTGAAGTATTTCGAGCTTTTGAATTATGGATTGTAGTGAGTCCTACCGAGAGTTGGGCAGGCGTCCCGCGGATACCCTTTGGTTCGCCTTAGGGAGAAGTGGGGGCGTCACAGTTGGTATCAGAGCTTAGGCTTTAGATCTTTGTAGTGTATCGTAGGCTTAAAAGTTTAGGATGCCGGACTGTGGGATTGGTTTGAAAGTTAAGTGACCACTTGTAGGGATGAAAATCAGAGCCGTTTCGCGTGGTCTCTGCGCGGGGTGAGTTTGGGCCAAGTGGTGTTATGGTCCTTACTATATGAATGAGTAAAGACTTAAGTGTTTTTCTAGAGTGAAGTTATGGATCATGAATGTGATAGGTATAAAACCTTTATCTTGATACTTGGAGGAAAATAAGATATGTATGTTGGGTAGGAATCTCAAATGTGGTCATTTACTCTTGGGACCGGCTGGCTCGAGTTGTGAATTACCTTGTCAAGTGACTTTTGTGGAGGAATTCGAAAGTTTAACGGTTGATTCACAAGATTGAGCAAGAAATGGAGTTGGAGTTGAAGGCTTTCTTCTTGTATTTTTGCACCAAGAGGTTCGGCCATGCTTGCAGAAATTTATGTGATTTTTGGGTCAAAATTGAGTATTAATAAAGGTAAGAAATAATGGTCAAAGTCAAGGTTGAATAGGAAGATGACACTTGTCACCCTTTTGGTTCAAAACTTATCTTTCTGTCTCTCCAATACAAATATCTTAACACTTTGTAAAATAATATCACTTAATACAAAATTCCAACAAGTTGTCAAAAATATAATGCATTTACCGCACTTGCGGGTCCCACGTCCAAAATACGCTTTTAATTTCTCAAAAACTAACCGATACTAGAAAAATCATTTTAAAACTATTTTTGCTCATAAAATTTATTTGGGGAATTTTTCTAATAAAGAAAATGTAGAAAAGGCGGGCGTTTAAAAAATAAACCCTAGAAAATTAGAAAATTTCCGGGTTCTCAAACTCATTTTTTTTTTCGGGGCGTCACAATCTCCCCTCCTTAAAAGAATATCGTCCTCGACATTCCATCTTGTACCAATCAAGTCAAGACATCCCATAAAATTCTCTCAAGAGTCAAATCAAACCCACAGTCCGGCATCCTAAACTTCAAGCCTAGGATACACTACAGAGATCTGAAGCCTAAGCTCTGATACAAATTGTCACGGCCCCACCTCCCCCTAAGGCGAACCAGAGGGTTCGGCGGGCCGCCTGCCCGGCTCTCGCCGGGACTCAGTCGATCACTACAGTCCTCAAACAAATACAAGATAAAATCTCAAAACTAGACTGTTACACATCCAATCAATTCTAAACGTTCAAACCGTTCAATCCATACATGAGATAATCCATGAATAAACGCTACAAGCCCTTCCTTCGCCTTGAGCCCTGTGGAGGGGAATAAAACATTTTTGGGGTGAGCTAGAAGCTCAGCGAGTAACCAGTAAAATCAGTAATCAAATCGGTTTAACTATAGTTCATTTCAATGATGTTCAATTCAAATCAAATGATAAGTCCAGAAACAATTTCAACATTTACAAAACATTAAATATGGAGTATCAATAATTCAAGAAACATGTACAATGAAAAGCGATAGTAACATTCATGAGAAGGATACGTTCGTTCTCCTGCCATTTCATTGCATTTTTGGTTTCATTCGTGCATTCATTCATCCCGTCCCTGGCTTTTGGCCAGGCTCCACCAACCTACAAGGTAATACTCGAGTATACCGAAACGTTCACCCAAGTTCCTAGTCGCCCGACCGAGTCCGCTTCTGGCTCGAGTGTGACAGCCCCACCTCCCCCTAAGGCGAACCAGAGGGTTCGGCGGGCCGCCTGCCCAGCTCTCGCCGGGACTCAGTCGTTCACTACAATTTTCAAATAAATTACAAGAATAAACCTCAAATATTACAATATAAATCTCCAATATTTACATGTCATAAGCGAAGCGGAAACAATTCTCAACTATACATAAAATGATTCCAAATCCAAATTGTACAAAATATAACAATTCCAACTAAGCCATCCAGTCACGTGAACAAGTATTACAAGGCCTTCCTTCGCCTTGAGCCCTGTGGAGGGGAATAAAACATTTTTGGGGTGAGCTAGAAGCTCAGCGAGTAACCAGCAAAATCATTAAGCAAATATATTTCACAATGTTGCATTTCGATGATTTCGATGATGTCATGATTCAGAGATCAAATGTCCGTTTAGTGCTCTCGTGAGCCGGTGAAATCATAGCACTTGAACACCCAACGCTCAAATATATCATTTAACATTAACTCACGAACTCACGAAAGTGGGAGCAACATTGGTGCTCCAGATAACCATGAACATGAACCATAAACAAGGTGGAGACGTTGGTGTCCAGCACAAGACTTTCCCAGAACTCATTGAAGCCAAAATCATATCATGAATTCACATGCAAGCACGCATGATATGCAATCGAATAAATAATGCAAGAAACATTTCACAAGTACTTTGGAAATAGTTTAGGGTCACTCACCTCCACGGCTCAGAACCCATCCGTCATATACCATTATCTTGTCCGAATCCAAGCCCTAAAACCCAAAACAGATTTGATGTCCTTTTGCGGTAATGGTACCAAAAGCAGTACGATGGTCGGATGAAGGTGCAAGACCCACCGTTTCGAAGCTAAGAGACAGGGCTACAACAATGTAGAAGGTCACTCAATCCAGTTCCTGACCCAACTAGGTCAAAAATGCCAAACACTAAACCAGAATCACCAAAACAGGTTTGCAAAACACAGAAAACTGTAATCGGTATATCTCAGTCCATACAAGTCCAAATGCCGAAATTCCAAAGGCATAAGTTATTTAAGACATCCAGCTACATTTCATCAGAAGACACCAACTTCAAAATCCAAACCAATACCAGTCCAAACAGGCAATTACTATCGCAGTTCGGACATTCTGTGCACCAAAAACAGCAACAGTAAAAATGACATAACTCACTCTACACTAGTCCAATTGCCCTGAAATTTTGCAGGCACACTAAACTCATCAATACCTACAACTTTCATGTTTTGAGCAAAGTCCAATTCGGCCTCTAGATATGACCTAAAATTTCGGACAGAATAGGGGTTCAAGAACCCTAACTTTTCACATTTCATTCCAAATCCAAAATTGATTGCATTTAACAACAATTCACACCTACAAGAGTCATTATAGTCCATTGCCAATCATCACAAACAACCACACCATCATAATCCAATTAAACCAGAAAAATCATCATAAAATGGAAAACTTCACCAAATCACTTCAAACCAAGATTAAAACCAGAAATTTCAGCACTCTTATCACTAATAAGCACAACATAAGCATCATTAGGTGTAGTAGGGTGTTTCAAGCTTCACTTACCAAGAACCAAGAGAGAGGAAGATGTTGGGCACCTTAATCCTTCAAACAAAGTTCACCAAACAACTTACTAGCTCTAGAAGGAAGAATTTTATGGAGTGAAATGGATGGAAGCAAATGTTTTTGGTTGATTTGCACCAAGTAGAAGCTTGAAAATTGAAGAAATCTCCTTCCTTTCTTGCTCAAGGTGGCCGGCCAACAAGGAGAGAAAAATGGTGAATTTTGTGCAATTTTTGGATATTTAACCATTGGTCAAAAAAGTCAAAATTATGAATAGTAATTCTTAAAAGGCAACCAATGAGAAGATGACACTTGTCACCTCATTAAATGCATTCTTATCTTTCTTTTCTCTCTCACATCAATCACTTCACCTCCTCTACTTATCTCCTAACACCCGATAAATTTTACACAGTATCCGAAACTTAACCGTATTGGCCAAATTTTTCCGAACTTATCGCACTAGTGGGTCCCACGTTCAATATAAACTCTTAATTTCTCAAAAACTCTCCAATACTAGAAAAATCATTTGAAAACGATATTTGCTCATAAACTTTATCTGGGGAATTTTTCTAATCAAGAAAATGTAGAAAATGCGGGCGTTTAAAAAATAAACCCTAGAAAATTAGAAAATTTCCGGGTTCTCAAACTCATTTTTTTTCGGGGCGTCACATCGAGACAACCGGTAACAAGGGGCAATGGCCAGTTCAGCCCAAAAGGCTTACATTCATGCGCAAGTAGCATTTAATCACTAATCATTGAAAATTTCATATTTATTAAGGTCGAGTGCGATAAAGTACACACTCGCCTAGAAAACTCGTTTTAACAATCATTGAAAGCAAAATCAATAATAACAAGACACTAAGATGCAAGCACGCATGATATGTAAGAAAACAGTTCCAAAAGTAACTTCGAAAACAGTTCAAAAGTAGATAATGCAGGAAAGCGGTTCAAAAGTAAATTTGGAAACAGTTTGAGGTCACTCACCTCCATGGCTCAGAAATCATCCATCAAATATCATTGCCTTGCTCAAATCCAAGTCTTAGATCACAAACCCAATGCAAACAAATCCTTTCAAAGTTCGGACAGCACTTCCCCTGAATTTACTAACTTTTCCAGCCATCACGGCTTCATTATTTTCCTCATTCCAACCCAAAGGTACACACACAACAACAAGCTCATCCAATAGCCATTCAGCAAGATCCAAGTAGTACAAAGACAAGTCAAGCTAGGGAAAAGTCCGGAAATGAAAGTTAAGCTCAAAACCAGAAAAACAGTTTTGATTTTGCGGTAATGGTACCAAAGGCGCTACGATTGTCGGATTAGGGTGTAAGACCCACCATTTCGAAGCTAAGAGATAGGGCTACAACAATGTAGAAGGTCACTCAGTCCAAATCCCAGCACAACTAAGTCAAATATGCCAAATAACAAACCAGAACCGTAATTGCAGGTTCACAAATCACACTATGCTGTAATTAGTCCAACTCAGTCTACACAAGTCCAAATGCAGAAATTCCAAAGGCATATGGTAGCTAGGACATCAAGCTACATTTCATCAGAAGACCTCAACACCCAAATCCAAAACAATTCCAGTCAAAACAACCCATTTCAGACGCAGTTCTAACATCCTGATGAACCCAGAACAGCAATAGTAATTTCGGCTTATCTCATTCTACACTACTCCAATTGACCTGAAATTTTACAGGAACCTTTAAAACATCAATACCTACAACTTTACTGTTTTGAGCCAAGGCCAATTCGGCCTCTATCTAGGACCAAAAATTTTGGACAGAATGAAAAACCAAGAACCCTAATTTTCCAGATTTCTTCCAAAACAGAATTTACTTGCAATCTTCCACTTTTTCCACCTTCTAGAATCATTAAACATCATTTCCAATCATCATACATAACCACATAATCATACTCATATTAAAACAGAAAAATCCCCAAAAAATAATAAAAGTTCATCCATCCAACCACAACTCAAAATATAATCCATCAAACCATCTCTTTAGCCATCACAAGTCACTAATTTAGTATAATCAAGAACAAAGAAAGGATTGCTAGACATGAACCTTGAAATATCAAGAAAGTTGATGGCTTAGTCCTTTGCCTTCTCTAATCACTCCACCACTACCTTCAATCTTCCTAAACAAGTGACTTTTGTGGAGGAATTCGAAAGTTTAACGGTTGATTCACAAGATTGAGCAAGAAATGGAGTTGGAGTTGAAGGCTTTCTTCTTGTATTTTTGCACCAAGAGGTTCGGCCATGCTTGCAGAAATTTATGTGATTTTTGGGTCAAAATTGAGTATTAATAAAGGTAAGAAATAATGGTCAAAGTCAAGGTTGAATAGGAAGATGACACTTGTCACCCTTTTGGTTCAAAACTTATCTTTCTGTCTCTCCAATACAAATATCTTAACACTTTGTAAAATAATATCACTTAATACAAAATTCCAACAAGTTGTCAAAAATATAATGCATTTACCGCACTTGCGGGTCCCACGTCCAAAATACGCTTTTAATTTCTCAAAAACTAACCGATACTAGAAAAATCATTTTAAAACTATTTTTGCTCATAAAATTTATTTGGGGAATTTTTCTAATAAAGAAAATGTAGAAAAGGCGGGCGTTTAAAAAATAAACCCTAGAAAATTAGAAAATTTCCGGGTTCTCAAACTCATTTTTTTTTTCGGGGCGTCACAATCTCCCCTCCTTAAAAGAATATCGTCCTCGACATTCCATCTTGTACCAATCAAGTCAAGACATCCCATAAAATTCTCTCAAGAGTCAAATCAAACCCACAGTCCGGCATCCTAAACTTCAAGCCTAGGATACACTACAGAGATCTGAAGCCTAAGCTCTGATACAAATTGTCACGGCCCCACCTCCCCCTAAGGCGAACCAGAGGGTTCGGCGGGCCGCCTGCCCGGCTCTCGCCGGGACTCAGTCGATCACTACAGTCCTCAAACAAATACAAGATAAAATCTCAAAACTAGACTGTTACACATCCAATCAATTCTAAACGTTCAAACCGTTCAATCCATACATGAGATAATCCATGAATAAACGCTACAAGCCCTTCCTTCGCCTTGAGCCCTGTGGAGGGGAATAAAACATTTTTGGGGTGAGCTAGAAGCTCAGCGAGTAACCAGTAAAATCAGTAATCAAATCGGTTTAACTATAGTTCATTTCAATGATGTTCAATTCAAATCAAATGATAAGTCCAGAAACAATTTCAACATTTACAAAACATTAAATATGGAGTATCAATAATTCAAGAAACATGTACAATGAAAAGCGATAGTAACATTCATGAGAAGGATACGTTCGTTCTCCTGCCATTTCATTGCATTTTTGGTTTCATTCGTGCATTCATTCATCCCGTCCCTGGCTTTTGGCCAGGCTCCACCAACCTACAAGGTAATACTCGAGTATACCGAAACGTTCACCCAAGTTCCTAGTCGCCCGACCGAGTCCGCTTCTGGCTCGAGTGTGACAGCCCCACCTCCCCCTAAGGCGAACCAGAGGGTTCGGCGGGCCGCCTGCCCAGCTCTCGCCGGGACTCAGTCGTTCACTACAATTTTCAAATAAATTACAAGAATAAACCTCAAATATTACAATATAAATCTCCAATATTTACATGTCATAGGCGAAGCGGAAACAATTCTCAACTATACATAAAATGATTCCAAATCCAAATTGTACAAAATATAACAATTCCAACTAAGCCATCCAGTCACGTGAACAAGTATTACAAGGCCTTCCTTCGCCTTGAGCCCTGTGGAGGGGAATAAAACATTTTTGGGGTGAGCTAGAAGCTCAGCGAGTAACCAGCAAAATCATTAAGCAAATATATTTCACAATGTTGCATTTCGATGATTTCGATGATGTCATGATTCAGAGATCAAATGTCCGTTTAGTGCTCTCGTGAGCCGGTGAAATCATAGCACTTGAACACCCAACGCTCAAATATATCATTTAACATTAACTCACGAACTCACGAAAGTGGGAGCAACATTGGTGCTCCAGATAACCATGAACATGAACCATAAACAAGGTGGAGACGTTGGTGTCCAGCACAAGACTTTCCCAGAACTCATTGAAGCCAAAATCATATCATGAATTCACATGCAAGCACGCATGATATGCAATCGAATAAATAATGCAAGAAACATTTCACAAGTACTTTGGAAATAGTTTAGGGTCACTCACCTCCACGGCTCAGAACCCATCCGTCATATACCATTATCTTGTCCGAATCCAAGCCCTAAAACCCAAAACAGATTTGATGTCCTTTTGCGGTAATGGTACCAAAAGCAGTACGATGGTCGGATGAAGGTGCAAGACCCACCGTTTCGAAGCTAAGAGACAGGGCTACAACAATGTAGAAGGTCACTCAATCCAGTTCCTGACCCAACTAGGTCAAAAATGCCAAACACTAAACCAGAATCACCAAAACAGGTTTGCAAAACACAGAAAACTGTAATCGGTATATCTCAGTCCATACAAGTCCAAATGCCGAAATTCCAAAGGCATAAGTTATTTAAGACATCCAGCTACATTTCATCAGAAGACACCAACTTCAAAATCCAAACCAATACCAGTCCAAACAGGCAATTACTATCGCAGTTCGGACATTCTGTGCACCAAAAACAGCAACAGTAAAAATGACATAACTCACTCTACACTAGTCCAATTGCCCTGAAATTTTGCAGGCACACTAAACTCATCAATACCTACAACTTTCATGTTTTGAGCAAAGTCCAATTCGGCCTCTAGATATGACCTAAAATTTCGGACAGAATAGGGGTTCAAGAACCCTAACTTTTCACATTTCATTCCAAATCCAAAATTGATTGCATTTAACAACAATTCACACCTACAAGAGTCATTATAGTCCATTGCCAATCATCACAAACAACCACACCATCATAATCCAATTAAACCAGAAAAATCATCATAAAATGGAAAACTTCACCAAATCACTTCAAACCAAGATTAAAACCAGAAATTTCAGCACTCTTATCACTAATAAGCACAACATAAGCATCATTAGGTGTAGTAGGGTGTTTCAAGCTTCACTTACCAAGAACCAAGAGAGAGGAAGATGTTGGGCACCTTAATCCTTCAAACAAAGTTCACCAAACAACTTACTAGCTCTAGAAGGAAGAATTTTATGGAGTGAAATGGATGGAAGCAAATGTTTTTGGTTGATTTGCACCAAGTAGAAGCTTGAAAATTGAAGAAATCTCCTTCCTTTCTTGCTCAAGGTGGCCGGCCAACAAGGAGAGAAAAATGGTGAATTTTGTGCAATTTTTGGATATTTAACCATTGGTCAAAAAAGTCAAAATTATGAATAGTAATTCTTAAAAGGCAACCAATGAGAAGATGACACTTGTCACCTCATTAAATGCATTCTTATCTTTCTTTTCTCTCTCACATCAATCACTTCACCTCCTCTACTTATCTCCTAACACCCGATAAATTTTACACAGTATCCGAAACTTAACCGTATTGGCCAAATTTTTCCGAACTTATCGCACTAGTGGGTCCCACGTTCAATATAAACTCTTAATTTCTCAAAAACTCTCCAATACTAGAAAAATCATTTGAAAACGATATTTGCTCATAAACTTTATCTGGGGAATTTTTCTAATCAAGAAAATGTAGAAAATGCGGGCGTTTAAAAAATAAACCCTAGAAAATTAGAAAATTTCCGGGTTCTCAAACTCATTTTTTTTCGGGGCGTCACATCGAGACAACCGGTAACAAGGGGCAATGGCCAGTTCAGCCCAAAAGGCTTACATTCATGCGCAAGTAGCATTTAATCACTAATCATTGAAAATTTCATATTTATTAAGGTCGAGTGCGATAAAGTACACACTCGCCTAGAAAACTCGTTTTAACAATCATTGAAAGCAAAATCAATAATAACAAGACACTAAGATGCAAGCACGCATGATATGTAAGAAAACAGTTCCAAAAGTAACTTCGAAAACAGTTCAAAAGTAGATAATGCAGGAAAGCGGTTCAAAAGTAAATTTGGAAACAGTTTGAGGTCACTCACCTCCATGGCTCAGAAATCATCCATCAAATATCATTGCCTTGCTCAAATCCAAGTCTTAGATCACAAACCCAATGCAAACAAATCCTTTCAAAGTTCGGACAGCACTTCCCCTGAATTTACTAACTTTTCCAGCCATCACGGCTTCATTATTTTCCTCATTCCAACCCAAAGGTACACACACAACAACAAGCTCATCCAATAGCCATTCAGCAAGATCCAAGTAGTACAAAGACAAGTCAAGCTAGGGAAAAGTCCGGAAATGAAAGTTAAGCTCAAAACCAGAAAAACAGTTTTGATTTTGCGGTAATGGTACCAAAGGCGCTACGATTGTCGGATTAGGGTGTAAGACCCACCATTTCGAAGCTAAGAGATAGGGCTACAACAATGTAGAAGGTCACTCAGTCCAAATCCCAGCACAACTAAGTCAAATATGCCAAATAACAAACCAGAACCGTAATTGCAGGTTCACAAATCACACTATGCTGTAATTAGTCCAACTCAGTCTACACAAGTCCAAATGCAGAAATTCCAAAGGCATATGGTAGCTAGGACATCAAGCTACATTTCATCAGAAGACCTCAACACCCAAATCCAAAACAATTCCAGTCAAAACAACCCATTTCAGACGCAGTTCTAACATCCTGATGAACCCAGAACAGCAATAGTAATTTCGGCTTATCTCATTCTACACTACTCCAATTGACCTGAAATTTTACAGGAACCTTTAAAACATCAATACCTACAACTTTACTGTTTTGAGCCAAGGCCAATTCGGCCTCTATCTAGGACCAAAAATTTCGGACAGAATGAAAAACCAAGAACCCTAATTTTCCAGATTTCTTCCAAAACAGAATTTACTTGCAATCTTCCACTTTTTCCACCTTCTAGAATCATTAAACATCATTTCCAATCATCATACATAACCACATAATCATACTCATATTAAAACAGAAAAATCCCCAAAAAATAATAAAAGTTCATCCATCCAACCACAACTCAAAATATAATCCATCAAACCATCTCTTTAGCCATCACAAGTCACTAATTTAGTATAATCAAGAACAAAGAAAGGATTGCTAGACATGAACCTTGAAATATCAAGAAAGTTGATGGCTTAGTCCTTTGCCTTCTCTAATCACTCCACCACTACCTTCAATCTTCCTAAACAAGTGACTTTTGTGGAGGAATTCGAAAGTTTAACGGTTGATTCACAAGATTGAGCAAGAAATGGAGTTGGAGTTGAAGGCTTTCTTCTTGTATTTTTGCACCAAGAGGTTCGGCCATGCTTGCAGAAATTTATGTGATTTTTGGGTCAAAATTGAGTATTAATAAAGGTAAGAAATAATGGTCAAAGTCAAGGTTGAATAGGAAGATGACACTTGTCACCCTTTTGGTTCAAAACTTATCTTTCTGTCTCTCCAATACAAATATCTTAACACTTTGTAAAATAATATCACTTAATACAAAATTCCAACAAGTTGTCAAAAATATAATGCATTTACCGCACTTGCGGGTCCCACGTCCAAAATACGCTTTTAATTTCTCAAAAACTAACCGATACTAGAAAAATCATTTTAAAACTATTTTTGCTCATAAAATTTATTTGGGGAATTTTTCTAATAAAGAAAATGTAGAAAAGGCGGGCGTTTAAAAAATAAACCCTAGAAAATTAGAAAATTTCCGGGTTCTCAAACTCATTTTTTTTTTCGGGGCGTCACAATCTCCCCTCCTTAAAAGAATATCGTCCTCGACATTCCATCTTGTACCAATCAAGTCAAGACATCCCATAAAATTCTCTCAAGAGTCAAATCAAACCCACAGTCCGGCATCCTAAACTTCAAGCCTAGGATACACTACAGAGATCTGAAGCCTAAGCTCTGATACAAATTGTCACGGCCCCACCTCCCCCTAAGGCGAACCAGAGGGTTCGGCGGGCCGCCTGCCCGGCTCTCGCCGGGACTCAGTCGATCACTACAGTCCTCAAACAAATACAAGATAAAATCTCAAAACTAGACTGTTACACATCCAATCAATTCTAAACGTTCAAACCGTTCAATCCATACATGAGATAATCCATGAATAAACGCTACAAGCCCTTCCTTCGCCTTGAGCCCTGTGGAGGGGAATAAAACATTTTTGGGGTGAGCTAGAAGCTCAGCGAGTAACCAGTAAAATCAGTAATCAAATCGGTTTAACTATAGTTCATTTCAATGATGTTCAATTCAAATCAAATGATAAGTCCAGAAACAATTTCAACATTTACAAAACATTAAATATGGAGTATCAATAATTCAAGAAACATGTACAATGAAAAGCGATAGTAACATTCATGAGAAGGATACGTTCGTTCTCCTGCCATTTCATTGCATTTTTGGTTTCATTCGTGCATTCATTCATCCCGTCCCTGGCTTTTGGCCAGGCTCCACCAACCTACAAGGTAATACTCGAGTATACCGAAACGTTCACCCAAGTTCCTAGTCGCCCGACCGAGTCCGCTTCTGGCTCGAGTGTGACAGCCCCACCTCCCCCTAAGGCGAACCAGAGGGTTCGGCGGGCCGCCTGCCCAGCTCTCGCCGGGACTCAGTCGTTCACTACAATTTTCAAATAAATTACAAGAATAAACCTCAAATATTACAATATAAATCTCCAATATTTACATGTCATAAGCGAAGCGGAAACAATTCTCAACTATACATAAAATGATTCCAAATCCAAATTGTACAAAATATAACAATTCCAACTAAGCCATCCAGTCACGTGAACAAGTATTACAAGGCCTTCCTTCGCCTTGAGCCCTGTGGAGGGGAATAAAACATTTTTGGGGTGAGCTAGAAGCTCAGCGAGTAACCAGCAAAATCATTAAGCAAATATATTTCACAATGTTGCATTTCGATGATTTCGATGATGTCATGATTCAGAGATCAAATGTCCGTTTAGTGCTCTCGTGAGCCGGTGAAATCATAGCACTTGAACACCCAACGCTCAAATATATCATTTAACATTAACTCACGAACTCACGAAAGTGGGAGCAACATTGGTGCTCCAGATAACCATGAACATGAACCATAAACAAGGTGGAGACGTTGGTGTCCAGCACAAGACTTTCCCAGAACTCATTGAAGCCAAAATCATATCATGAATTCACATGCAAGCACGCATGATATGCAATCGAATAAATAATGCAAGAAACATTTCACAAGTACTTTGGAAATAGTTTAGGGTCACTCACCTCCACGGCTCAGAACCCATCCGTCATATACCATTATCTTGTCCGAATCCAAGCCCTAAAACCCAAAACAGATTTGATGTCCTTTTGCGGTAATGGTACCAAAAGCAGTACGATGGTCGGATGAAGGTGCAAGACCCACCGTTTCGAAGCTAAGAGACAGGGCTACAACAATGTAGAAGGTCACTCAATCCAGTTCCTGACCCAACTAGGTCAAAAATGCCAAACACTAAACCAGAATCACCAAAACAGGTTTGCAAAACACAGAAAACTGTAATCGGTATATCTCAGTCCATACAAGTCCAAATGCCGAAATTCCAAAGGCATAAGTTATTTAAGACATCCAGCTACATTTCATCAGAAGACACCAACTTCAAAATCCAAACCAATACCAGTCCAAACAGGCAATTACTATCGCAGTTCGGACATTCTGTGCACCAAAAACAGCAACAGTAAAAATGACATAACTCACTCTACACTAGTCCAATTGCCCTGAAATTTTGCAGGCACACTAAACTCATCAATACCTACAACTTTCATGTTTTGAGCAAAGTCCAATTCGGCCTCTAGATATGACCTAAAATTTCGGACAGAATAGGGGTTCAAGAACCCTAACTTTTCACATTTCATTCCAAATCCAAAATTGATTGCATTTAACAACAATTCACACCTACAAGAGTCATTATAGTCCATTGCCAATCATCACAAACAACCACACCATCATAATCCAATTAAACCAGAAAAATCATCATAAAATGGAAAACTTCACCAAATCACTTCAAACCAAGATTAAAACCAGAAATTTCAGCACTCTTATCACTAATAAGCACAACATAAGCATCATTAGGTGTAGTAGGGTGTTTCAAGCTTCACTTACCAAGAACCAAGAGAGAGGAAGATGTTGGGCACCTTAATCCTTCAAACAAAGTTCACCAAACAACTTACTAGCTCTAGAAGGAAGAATTTTATGGAGTGAAATGGATGGAAGCAAATGTTTTTGGTTGATTTGCACCAAGTAGAAGCTTGAAAATTGAAGAAATCTCCTTCCTTTCTTGCTCAAGGTGGCCGGCCAACAAGGAGAGAAAAATGGTGAATTTTGTGCAATTTTTGGATATTTAACCATTGGTCAAAAAAGTCAAAATTATGAATAGTAATTCTTAAAAGGCAACCAATGAGAAGATGACACTTGTCACCTCATTAAATGCATTCTTATCTTTCTTTTCTCTCTCACATCAATCACTTCACCTCCTCTACTTATCTCCTAACACCCGATAAATTTTACACAGTATCCGAAACTTAACCGTATTGGCCAAATTTTTCCGAACTTATCGCACTAGTGGGTCCCACGTTCAATATAAACTCTTAATTTCTCAAAAACTCTCCAATACTAGAAAAATCATTTGAAAATGATATTTGCTCATAAACTTTATCTGGGGAATTTTTCTAATCAAGAAAATGTAGAAAATGCGGGCGTTTAAAAAATAAACCCTAGAAAATTAGAAAATTTCCGGGTTCTCAAACTCATTTTTTTTCGGGGCGTCACATCGAGACAACCGGTAACAAGGGGCAATGGCCAGTTCAGCCCAAAAGGCTTACATTCATGCGCAAGTAGCATTTAATCACTAATCATTGAAAATTTCATATTTATTAAGGTCGAGTGCGATAAAGTACACACTCGCCTAGAAAACTCGTTTTAACAATCATTGAAAGCAAAATCAATAATAACAAGACACTAAGATGCAAGCACGCATGATATGTAAGAAAACAGTTCCAAAAGTAACTTCGAAAACAGTTCAAAAGTAGATAATGCAGGAAAGCGGTTCAAAAGTAAATTTGGAAACAGTTTGAGGTCACTCACCTCCATGGCTCAGAAATCATCCATCAAATATCATTGCCTTGCTCAAATCCAAGTCTTAGATCACAAACCCAATGCAAACAAATCCTTTCAAAGTTCGGACAGCACTTCCCCTGAATTTACTAACTTTTCCAGCCATCACGGCTTCATTATTTTCCTCATTCCAACCCAAAGGTACACACACAACAACAAGCTCATCCAATAGCCATTCAGCAAGCTCCAAGTAGTACAAAGACAAGTCAAGCTAGGGAAAAGTCCGGAAATGAAAGTTAAGCTCAAAACCAGAAAAACAGTTTTGATTTTGCGGTAATGGTACCAAAGGCGCTACGATTGTCGGATTAGGGTGTAAGACCCACCATTTCGAAGCTAAGAGATAGGGCTACAACAATGTAGAAGGTCACTCAGTCCAAATCCCAGCACAACTAAGTCAAATATGCCAAATAACAAACCAGAACCGTAATTGCAGGTTCACAAATCACACTATGCTGTAATTAGTCCAACTCAGTCTACACAAGTCCAAATGCAGAAATTCCAAAGGCATATGGTAGCTAGGACATCAAGCTACATTTCATCAGAAGACCTCAACACCCAAATCCAAAACAATTCCAGTCAAAACAACCCATTTCAGACGCAGTTCTAACATCCTGATGAACCCAGAACAGCAATAGTAATTTCGGCTTATCTCATTCTACACTACTCCAATTGACCTGAAATTTTACAGGAACCTTTAAAACATCAATACCTACAACTTTACTGTTTTGAGCCAAGGCCAATTCGGCCTCTATCTAGGACCAAAAATTTTGGACAGAATGAAAAACCAAGAACCCTAATTTTCCAGATTTCTTCCAAAACAGAATTTACTTGCAATCTTCCACTTTTTCCACCTTCTAGAATCATTAAACATCATTTCCAATCATCATACATAACCACATAATCATACTCATATTAAAACAGAAAAATCCCCAAAAAATAATAAAAGTTCATCCATCCAACCACAACTCAAAATATAATCCATCAAACCATCTCTTTAGCCATCACAAGTCACTAATTTAGTATAATCAAGAACAAAGAAAGGATTGCTAGACATGAACCTTGAAATATCAAGAAAGTTGATGGCTTAGTCCTTTGCCTTCTCTAATCACTCCACCACTACCTTCAATCTTCCTAAACAAGTGACTTTTGTGGAGGAATTCGAAAGTTTAACGGTTGATTCACAAGATTGAGCAAGAAATGGAGTTGGAGTTGAAGGCTTTCTTCTTGTATTTTTGCACCAAGAGGTTCGGCCATGCTTGCAGAAATTTATGTGATTTTTGGGTCAAAATTGAGTATTAATAAAGGTAAGAAATAATGGTCAAAGTCAAGGTTGAATAGGAAGATGACACTTGTCACCCTTTTGGTTCAAAACTTATCTTTCTGTCTCTCCAATACAAATATCTTAACACTTTGTAAAATAATATCACTTAATACAAAATTCCAACAAGTTGTCAAAAATATAATGCATTTACCGCACTTGCGGGTCCCACGTCCAAAATACGCTTTTAATTTCTCAAAAACTAACCGATACTAGAAAAATCATTTTAAAACTATTTTTGCTCATAAAATTTATTTGGGGAATTTTTCTAATAAAGAAAATGTAGAAAAGGCGGGCGTTTAAAAAATAAACCCTAGAAAATTAGAAAATTTCCGGGTTCTCAAACTCATTTTTTTTTTCGGGGCGTCACAATCTCCCCTCCTTAAAAGAATATCGTCCTCGACATTCCATCTTGTACCAATCAAGTCAAGACATCCCATAAAATTCTCTCAAGAGTCAAATCAAACCCACAGTCCGGCATCCTAAACTTCAAGCCTAGGATACACTACAGAGATCTGAAGCCTAAGCTCTGATACAAATTGTCACGGCCCCACCTCCCCCTAAGGCGAACCAGAGGGTTCGGCGGGCCGCCTGCCCGGCTCTCGCCGGGACTCAGTCGATCACTACAGTCCTCAAACAAATACAAGATAAAATCTCAAAACTAGACTGTTACACATCCAATCAATTCTAAACGTTCAAACCGTTCAATCCATACATGAGATAATCCATGAATAAACGCTACAAGCCCTTCCTTCGCCTTGAGCCCTGTGGAGGGGAATAAAACATTTTTGGGGTGAGCTAGAAGCTCAGCGAGTAACCAGTAAAATCAGTAATCAAATCGGTTTAACTATAGTTCATTTCAATGATGTTCAATTCAAATCAAATGATAAGTCCAGAAACAATTTCAACATTTACAAAACATTAAATATGGAGTATCAATAATTCAAGAAACATGTACAATGAAAAGCGATAGTAACATTCATGAGAAGGATACGTTCGTTCTCCTGCCATTTCATTGCATTTTTGGTTTCATTCGTGCATTCATTCATCCCGTCCCTGGCTTTTGGCCAGGCTCCACCAACCTACAAGGTAATACTCGAGTATACCGAAACGTTCACCCAAGTTCCTAGTCGCCCGACCGAGTCCGCTTCTGGCTCGAGTGTGACAGCCCCACCTCCCCCTAAGGCGAACCAGAGGGTTCGGCGGGCCGCCTGCCCAGCTCTCGCCGGGACTCAGTCGTTCACTACAATTTTCAAATAAATTACAAGAATAAACCTCAAATATTACAATATAAATCTCCAATATTTACATGTCATAGGCGAAGCGGAAACAATTCTCAACTATACATAAAATGATTCCAAATCCAAATTGTACAAAATATAACAATTCCAACTAAGCCATCCAGTCACGTGAACAAGTATTACAAGGCCTTCCTTCGCCTTGAGCCCTGTGGAGGGGAATAAAACATTTTTGGGGTGAGCTAGAAGCTCAGCGAGTAACCAGCAAAATCATTAAGCAAATATATTTCACAATGTTGCATTTCGATGATTTCGATGATGTCATGATTCAGAGATCAAATGTCCGTTTAGTGCTCTCGTGAGCCGGTGAAATCATAGCACTTGAACACCCAACGCTCAAATATATCATTTAACATTAACTCACGAACTCACGAAAGTGGGAGCAACATTGGTGCTCCAGATAACCATGAACATGAACCATAAACAAGGTGGAGACGTTGGTGTCCAGCACAAGACTTTCCCAGAACTCATTGAAGCCAAAATCATATCATGAATTCACATGCAAGCACGCATGATATGCAATCGAATAAATAATGCAAGAAACATTTCACAAGTACTTTGGAAATAGTTTAGGGTCACTCACCTCCACGGCTCAGAACCCATCCGTCATATACCATTATCTTGTCCGAATCCAAGCCCTAAAACCCAAAACAGATTTGATGTCCTTTTGCGGTAATGGTACCAAAAGCAGTACGATGGTCGGATGAAGGTGCAAGACCCACCGTTTCGAAGCTAAGAGACAGGGCTACAACAATGTAGAAGGTCACTCAATCCAGTTCCTGACCCAACTAGGTCAAAAATGCCAAACACTAAACCAGAATCACCAAAACAGGTTTGCAAAACACAGAAAACTGTAATCGGTATATCTCAGTCCATACAAGTCCAAATGCCGAAATTCCAAAGGCATAAGTTATTTAAGACATCCAGCTACATTTCATCAGAAGACACCAACTTCAAAATCCAAACCAATACCAGTCCAAACAGGCAATTACTATCGCAGTTCGGACATTCTGTGCACCAAAAACAGCAACAGTAAAAATGACATAACTCACTCTACACTAGTCCAATTGCCCTGAAATTTTGCAGGCACACTAAACTCATCAATACCTACAACTTTCATGTTTTGAGCAAAGTCCAATTCGGCCTCTAGATATGACCTAAAATTTCGGACAGAATAGGGGTTCAAGAACCCTAACTTTTCACATTTCATTCCAAATCCAAAATTGATTGCATTTAACAACAATTCACACCTACAAGAGTCATTATAGTCCATTGCCAATCATCACAAACAACCACACCATCATAATCCAATTAAACCAGAAAAATCATCATAAAATGGAAAACTTCACCAAATCACTTCAAACCAAGATTAAAACCAGAAATTTCAGCACTCTTATCACTAATAAGCACAACATAAGCATCATTAGGTGTAGTAGGGTGTTTCAAGCTTCACTTACCAAGAACCAAGAGAGAGGAAGATGTTGGGCACCTTAATCCTTCAAACAAAGTTCACCAAACAACTTACTAGCTCTAGAAGGAAGAATTTTATGGAGTGAAATGGATGGAAGCAAATGTTTTTGGTTGATTTGCACCAAGTAGAAGCTTGAAAATTGAAGAAATCTCCTTCCTTTCTTGCTCAAGGTGGCCGGCCAACAAGGAGAGAAAAATGGTGAATTTTGTGCAATTTTTGGATATTTAACCATTGGTCAAAAAAGTCAAAATTATGAATAGTAATTCTTAAAAGGCAACCAATGAGAAGATGACACTTGTCACCTCATTAAATGCATTCTTATCTTTCTTTTCTCTCTCACATCAATCACTTCACCTCCTCTACTTATCTCCTAACACCCGATAAATTTTACACAGTATCCGAAACTTAACCGTATTGGCCAAATTTTTCCGAACTTATCGCACTAGTGGGTCCCACGTTCAATATAAACTCTTAATTTCTCAAAAACTCTCCAATACTAGAAAAATCATTTGAAAATGATATTTGCTCATAAACTTTATCTGGGGAATTTTTCTAATCAAGAAAATGTAGAAAATGCGGGCGTTTAAAAAATAAACCCTAGAAAATTAGAAAATTTCCGGGTTCTCAAACTCATTTTTTTTCGGGGCGTCACATCGAGACAACCGGTAACAAGGGGCAATGGCCAGTTCAGCCCAAAAGGCTTACATTCATGCGCAAGTAGCATTTAATCACTAATCATTGAAAATTTCATATTTATTAAGGTCGAGTGCGATAAAGTACACACTCGCCTAGAAAACTCGTTTTAACAATCATTGAAAGCAAAATCAATAATAACAAGACACTAAGATGCAAGCACGCATGATATGTAAGAAAACAGTTCCAAAAGTAACTTCGAAAACAGTTCAAAAGTAGATAATGCAGGAAAGCGGTTCAAAAGTAAATTTGGAAACAGTTTGAGGTCACTCACCTCCATGGCTCAGAAATCATCCATCAAATATCATTGCCTTGCTCAAATCCAAGTCTTAGATCACAAACCCAATGCAAACAAATCCTTTCAAAGTTCGGACAGCACTTCCCCTGAATTTACTAACTTTTCCAGCCATCACGGCTTCATTATTTTCCTCATTCCAACCCAAAGGTACACACACAACAACAAGCTCATCCAATAGCCATTCAGCAAGCTCCAAGTAGTACAAAGACAAGTCAAGCTAGGGAAAAGTCCGGAAATGAAAGTTAAGCTCAAAACCAGAAAAACAGTTTTGATTTTGCGGTAATGGTACCAAAGGCGCTACGATTGTCGGATTAGGGTGTAAGACCCACCATTTCGAAGCTAAGAGATAGGGCTACAACAATGTAGAAGGTCACTCAGTCCAAATCCCAGCACAACTAAGTCAAATATGCCAAATAACAAACCAGAACCGTAATTGCAGGTTCACAAATCACACTATGCTGTAATTAGTCCAACTCAGTCTACACAAGTCCAAATGCAGAAATTCCAAAGGCATATGGTAGCTAGGACATCAAGCTACATTTCATCAGAAGACCTCAACACCCAAATCCAAAACAATTCCAGTCAAAACAACCCATTTCAGACGCAGTTCTAACATCCTGATGAACCCAGAACAGCAATAGTAATTTCGGCTTATCTCATTCTACACTACTCCAATTGACCTGAAATTTTACAGGAACCTTTAAAACATCAATACCTACAACTTTACTGTTTTGAGCCAAGGCCAATTCGGCCTCTATCTAGGACCAAAAATTTCGGACAGAATGAAAAACCAAGAACCCTAATTTTCCAGATTTCTTCCAAAACAGAATTTACTTGCAATCTTCCACTTTTTCCACCTTCTAGAATCATTAAACATCATTTCCAATCATCATACATAACCACATAATCATACTCATATTAAAACAGAAAAATCCCCAAAAAATAATAAAAGTTCATCCATCCAACCACAACTCAAAATATAATCCATCAAACCATCTCTTTAGCCATCACAAGTCACTAATTTAGTATAATCAAGAACAAAGAAAGGATTGCTAGACATGAACCTTGAAATATCAAGAAAGTTGATGGCTTAGTCCTTTGCCTTCTCTAATCACTCCACCACTACCTTCAATCTTCCTAAACAAGTGACTTTTGTGGAGGAATTCGAAAGTTTAACGGTTGATTCACAAGATTGAGCAAGAAATGGAGTTGGAGTTGAAGGCTTTCTTCTTGTATTTTTGCACCAAGAGGTTCGGCCATGCTTGCAGAAATTTATGTGATTTTTGGGTCAAAATTGAGTATTAATAAAGGTAAGAAATAATGGTCAAAGTCAAGGTTGAATAGGAAGATGACACTTGTCACCCTTTTGGTTCAAAACTTATCTTTCTGTCTCTCCAATACAAATATCTTAACACTTTGTAAAATAATATCACTTAATACAAAATTCCAACAAGTTGTCAAAAATATAATGCATTTACCGCACTTGCGGGTCCCACGTCCAAAATACGCTTTTAATTTCTCAAAAACTAACCGATACTAGAAAAATCATTTTAAAACTATTTTTGCTCATAAAATTTATTTGGGGAATTTTTCTAATAAAGAAAATGTAGAAAAGGCGGGCGTTTAAAAAATAAACCCTAGAAAATTAGAAAATTTCCGGGTTCTCAAACTCATTTTTTTTTTCGGGGCGTCACAATCTCCCCTCCTTAAAAGAATATCGTCCTCGACATTCCATCTTGTACCAATCAAGTCAAGACATCCCATAAAATTCTCTCAAGAGTCAAATCAAACCCACAGTCCGGCATCCTAAACTTCAAGCCTAGGATACACTACAGAGATCTGAAGCCTAAGCTCTGATACAAATTGTCACGGCCCCACCTCCCCCTAAGGCGAACCAGAGGGTTCGGCGGGCCGCCTGCCCGGCTCTCGCCGGGACTCAGTCGATCACTACAGTCCTCAAACAAATACAAGATAAAATCTCAAAACTAGACTGTTACACATCCAATCAATTCTAAACGTTCAAACCGTTCAATCCATACATGAGATAATCCATGAATAAACGCTACAAGCCCTTCCTTCGCCTTGAGCCCTGTGGAGGGGAATAAAACATTTTTGGGGTGAGCTAGAAGCTCAGCGAGTAACCAGTAAAATCAGTAATCAAATCGGTTTAACTATAGTTCATTTCAATGATGTTCAATTCAAATCAAATGATAAGTCCAGAAACAATTTCAACATTTACAAAACATTAAATATGGAGTATCAATAATTCAAGAAACATGTACAATGAAAAGCGATAGTAACATTCATGAGAAGGATACGTTCGTTCTCCTGCCATTTCATTGCATTTTTGGTTTCATTCGTGCATTCATTCATCCCGTCCCTGGCTTTTGGCCAGGCTCCACCAACCTACAAGGTAATACTCGAGTATACCGAAACGTTCACCCAAGTTCCTAGTCGCCCGACCGAGTCCGCTTCTGGCTCGAGACAACCGGTAACAAGGGGCAATGGCCAGTTCAGCCCAAAAGGCTTACATTCATGCGCAAGTAGCATTTAATCACTAATCATTGAAAATTTCATATTTATTAAGGTCGAGTGCGATAAAGTACACACTCGCCTAGAAAACTCGTTTTAACAATCATTGAAAGCAAAATCAATAATAACAAGACACTAAGATGCAAGCACGCATGATATGTAAGAAAACAGTTCCAAAAGTAACTTCGAAAACAGTTCAAAAGTAGATAATGCAGGAAAGCGGTTCAAAAGTAAATTTGGAAACAGTTTGAGGTCACTCACCTCCATGGCTCAGAAATCATCCATCAAATATCATTGCCTTGCTCAAATCCAAGTCTTAGATCACAAACCCAATGCAAACAAATCCTTTCAAAGTTCGGACAGCACTTCCCCTGAATTTACTAACTTTTCCAGCCATCACGGCTTCATTATTTTCCTCATTCCAACCCAAAGGTACACACACAACAACAAGCTCATCCAATAGCCATTCAGCAAGCTCCAAGTAGTACAAAGACAAGTCAAGCTAGGGAAAAGTCCGGAAATGAAAGTTAAGCTCAAAACCAGAAAAACAGTTTTGATTTTGCGGTAATGGTACCAAAGGCGCTACGATTGTCGGATTAGGGTGTAAGACCCACCATTTCGAAGCTAAGAGATAGGGCTACAACAATGTAGAAGGTCACTCAGTCCAAATCCCAGCACAACTAAGTCAAATATGCCAAATAACAAACCAGAACCGTAATTGCAGGTTCACAAATCACACTATGCTGTAATTAGTCCAACTCAGTCTACACAAGTCCAAATGCAGAAATTCCAAAGGCATATGGTAGCTAGGACATCAAGCTACATTTCATCAGAAGACCTCAACACCCAAATCCAAAACAATTCCAGTCAAAACAACCCATTTCAGACGCAGTTCTAACATCCTGATGAACCCAGAACAGCAATAGTAATTTCGGCTTATCTGTCATTCTACACTACTCCAATTGACCTGAAATTTTACAGGAACCTTTAAAACATCAATACCTACAACTTTACTGTTTTGAGCCAAGGCCAATTCGGCCTCTATCTAGGACCAAAAATTTCGGACAGAATGAAAAACCAAGAACCCTAATTTTCCAGATTTCTTCCAAAACAGAATTTACTTGCAATCTTCCACTTTTTCCACCTTCTAGAATCATTAAACATCATTTCCAATCATCATACATAACCACATAATCATACTCATATTAAAACAGAAAAATCCCCAAAAAATAATAAAAGTTCATCCATCCAACCACAACTCAAAATATAATCCATCAAACCATCTCTTTAGCCATCACAAGTCACTAATTTAGTATAATCAAGAACAAAGAAAGGATTGCTAGACATGAACCTTGAAATATCAAGAAAGTTGATGGCTTAGTCCTTTGCCTTCTCTAATCACTCCACCACTACCTTCAATCTTCCTAAACAAGTGACTTTTGTGGAGGAATTCGAAAGTTTAACGGTTGATTCACAAGATTGAGCAAGAAATGGAGTTGGAGTTGAAGGCTTTCTTCTTGTATTTTTGCACCAAGAGGTTCGGCCATGCTTGCAGAAATTTATGTGATTTTTGGGTCAAAATTGAGTATTAATAAAGGTAAGAAATAATGGTCAAAGTCAAGGTTGAATAGGAAGATGACACTTGTCACCCTTTTGGTTCAAAACTTATCTTTCTGTCTCTCCAATACAAATATCTTAACACTTTGTAAAATAATATCACTTAATACAAAATTCCAACAAGTTGTCAAAAATATAATGCATTTACCGCACTTGCGGGTCCCACGTCCAAAATACGCTTTTAATTTCTCAAAAACTAACCGATACTAGAAAAATCATTTTAAAACTATTTTTGCTCATAAAATTTATTTGGGGAATTTTTCTAATAAAGAAAATGTAGAAAAGGCGGGCGTTTAAAAAATAAACCCTAGAAAATTAGAAAATTTCCGGGTTCTCAAACTCATTTTTTTTTTCGGGGCGTCACAATCTCCCCTCCTTAAAAGAATATCGTCCTCGACATTCCATCTTGTACCAATCAAGTCAAGACATCCCATAAAATTCTCTCAAGAGTCAAATCAAACCCACAGTCCGGCATCCTAAACTTCAAGCCTAGGATACACTACAGAGATCTGAAGCCTAAGCTCTGATACAAATTGTCACGGCCCCACCTCCCCCTAAGGCGAACCAGAGGGTTCGGCGGGCCGCCTGCCCGGCTCTCGCCGGGACTCAGTCGATCACTACAGTCCTCAAACAAATACAAGATAAAATCTCAAAACTAGACTGTTACACATCCAATCAATTCTAAACGTTCAAACCGTTCAATCCATACATGAGATAATCCATGAATAAACGCTACAAGCCCTTCCTTCGCCTTGAGCCCTGTGGAGGGGAATAAAACATTTTTGGGGTGAGCTAGAAGCTCAGCGAGTAACCAGTAAAATCAGTAATCAAATCGGTTTAACTATAGTTCATTTCAATGATGTTCAATTCAAATCAAATGATAAGTCCAGAAACAATTTCAACATTTACAAAACATTAAATATGGAGTATCAATAATTCAAGAAACATGTACAATGAAAAGCGATAGTAACATTCATGAGAAGGATACGTTCGTTCTCCTGCCATTTCATTGCATTTTTGGTTTCATTCGTGCATTCATTCATCCCGTCCCTGGCTTTTGGCCAGGCTCCACCAACCTACAAGGTAATACTCGAGTATACCGAAACGTTCACCCAAGTTCCTAGTCGCCCGACCGAGTCCGCTTCTGGCTCGAGACAACCGGTAACAAGGGGCAATGGCCAGTTCAGCCCAAAAGGCTTACATTCATGCGCAAGTAGCATTTAATCACTAATCATTGAAAATTTCATATTTATTAAGGTCGAGTGCGATAAAGTACACACTCGCCTAGAAAACTCGTTTTAACAATCATTGAAAGCAAAATCAATAATAACAAGACACTAAGATGCAAGCACGCATGATATGTAAGAAAACAGTTCCAAAAGTAACTTCGAAAACAGTTCAAAAGTAGATAATGCAGGAAAGCGGTTCAAAAGTAAATTTGGAAACAGTTTGAGGTCACTCACCTCCATGGCTCAGAAATCATCCATCAAATATCATTGCCTTGCTCAAATCCAAGTCTTAGATCACAAACCCAATGCAAACAAATCCTTTCAAAGTTCGGACAGCACTTCCCCTGAATTTACTAACTTTTCCAGCCATCACGGCTTCATTATTTTCCTCATTCCAACCCAAAGGTACACACACAACAACAAGCTCATCCAATAGCCATTCAGCAAGCTCCAAGTAGTACAAAGACAAGTCAAGCTAGGGAAAAGTCCGGAAATGAAAGTTAAGCTCAAAACCAGAAAAACAGTTTTGATTTTGCGGTAATGGTACCAAAGGCGCTACGATTGTCGGATTAGGGTGTAAGACCCACCATTTCGAAGCTAAGAGATAGGGCTACAACAATGTAGAAGGTCACTCAGTCCAAATCCCAGCACAACTAAGTCAAATATGCCAAATAACAAACCAGAACCGTAATTGCAGGTTCACAAATCACACTATGCTGTAATTAGTCCAACTCAGTCTACACAAGTCCAAATGCAGAAATTCCAAAGGCATATGGTAGCTAGGACATCAAGCTACATTTCATCAGAAGACCTCAACACCCAAATCCAAAACAATTCCAGTCAAAACAACCCATTTCAGACGCAGTTCTAACATCCTGATGAACCCAGAACAGCAATAGTAATTTCGGCTTATCTGTCATTCTACACTACTCCAATTGACCTGAAATTTTACAGGAACCTTTAAAACATCAATACCTACAACTTTACTGTTTTGAGCCAAGGCCAATTCGGCCTCTATCTAGGACCAAAAATTTCGGACAGAATGAAAAACCAAGAACCCTAATTTTCCAGATTTCTTCCAAAACAGAATTTACTTGCAATCTTCCACTTTTTCCACCTTCTAGAATCATTAAACATCATTTCCAATCATCATACATAACCACATAATCATACTCATATTAAAACAGAAAAATCCCCAAAAAATAATAAAAGTTCATCCATCCAACCACAACTCAAAATATAATCCATCAAACCATCTCTTTAGCCATCACAAGTCACTAATTTAGTATAATCAAGAACAAAGAAAGGATTGCTAGACATGAACCTTGAAATATCAAGAAAGTTGATGGCTTAGTCCTTTGCCTTCTCTAATCACTCCACCACTACCTTCAATCTTCCTAAACAAGTGACTTTTGTGGAGGAATTCGAAAGTTTAACGGTTGATTCACAAGATTGAGCAAGAAATGGAGTTGGAGTTGAAGGCTTTCTTCTTGTATTTTTGCACCAAGAGGTTCGGCCATGCTTGCAGAAATTTATGTGATTTTTGGGTCAAAATTGAGTATTAATAAAGGTAAGAAATAATGGTCAAAGTCAAGGTTGAATAGGAAGATGACACTTGTCACCCTTTTGGTTCAAAACTTATCTTTCTGTCTCTCCAATACAAATATCTTAACACTTTGTAAAATAATATCACTTAATACAAAATTCCAACAAGTTGTCAAAAATATAATGCATTTACCGCACTTGCGGGTCCCACGTCCAAAATACGCTTTTAATTTCTCAAAAACTAACCGATACTAGAAAAATCATTTTAAAACTATTTTTGCTCATAAAATTTATTTGGGGAATTTTTCTAATAAAGAAAATGTAGAAAAGGCGGGCGTTTAAAAAATAAACCCTAGAAAATTAGAAAATTTCCGGGTTCTCAAACTCATTTTTTTTTTCGGGGCGTCACAATCTCCCCTCCTTAAAAGAATATCGTCCTCGACATTCCATCTTGTACCAATCAAGTCAAGACATCCCATAAAATTCTCTCAAGAGTCAAATCAAACCCACAGTCCGGCATCCTAAACTTCAAGCCTAGGATACACTACAGAGATCTGAAGCCTAAGCTCTGATACAAATTGTCACGGCCCCACCTCCCCCTAAGGCGAACCAGAGGGTTCGGCGGGCCGCCTGCCCGGCTCTCGCCGGGACTCAGTCGATCACTACAGTCCTCAAACAAATACAAGATAAAATCTCAAAACTAGACTGTTACACATCCAATCAATTCTAAACGTTCAAACCGTTCAATCCATACATGAGATAATCCATGAATAAACGCTACAAGCCCTTCCTTCGCCTTGAGCCCTGTGGAGGGGAATAAAACATTTTTGGGGTGAGCTAGAAGCTCAGCGAGTAACCAGTAAAATCAGTAATCAAATCGGTTTAACTATAGTTCATTTCAATGATGTTCAATTCAAATCAAATGATAAGTCCAGAAACAATTTCAACATTTACAAAACATTAAATATGGAGTATCAATAATTCAAGAAACATGTACAATGAAAAGCGATAGTAACATTCATGAGAAGGATACGTTCGTTCTCCTGCCATTTCATTGCATTTTTGGTTTCATTCGTGCATTCATTCATCCCGTCCCTGGCTTTTGGCCAGGCTCCACCAACCTACAAGGTAATACTCGAGTATACCGAAACGTTCACCCAAGTTCCTAGTCGCCCGACCGAGTCCGCTTCTGGCTCGAGACAACCGGTAACAAGGGGCAATGGCCAGTTCAGCCCAAAAGGCTTACATTCATGCGCAAGTAGCATTTAATCACTAATCATTGAAAATTTCATATTTATTAAGGTCGAGTGCGATAAAGTACACACTCGCCTAGAAAACTCGTTTTAACAATCATTGAAAGCAAAATCAATAATAACAAGACACTAAGATGCAAGCACGCATGATATGTAAGAAAACAGTTCCAAAAGTAACTTCGAAAACAGTTCAAAAGTAGATAATGCAGGAAAGCGGTTCAAAAGTAAATTTGGAAACAGTTTGAGGTCACTCACCTCCATGGCTCAGAAATCATCCATCAAATATCATTGCCTTGCTCAAATCCAAGTCTTAGATCACAAACCCAATGCAAACAAATCCTTTCAAAGTTCGGACAGCACTTCCCCTGAATTTACTAACTTTTCCAGCCATCACGGCTTCATTATTTTCCTCATTCCAACCCAAAGGTACACACACAACAACAAGCTCATCCAATAGCCATTCAGCAAGCTCCAAGTAGTACAAAGACAAGTCAAGCTAGGGAAAAGTCCGGAAATGAAAGTTAAGCTCAAAACCAGAAAAACAGTTTTGATTTTGCGGTAATGGTACCAAAGGCGCTACGATTGTCGGATTAGGGTGTAAGACCCACCATTTCGAAGCTAAGAGATAGGGCTACAACAATGTAGAAGGTCACTCAGTCCAAATCCCAGCACAACTAAGTCAAATATGCCAAATAACAAACCAGAACCGTAATTGCAGGTTCACAAATCACACTATGCTGTAATTAGTCCAACTCAGTCTACACAAGTCCAAATGCAGAAATTCCAAAGGCATATGGTAGCTAGGACATCAAGCTACATTTCATCAGAAGACCTCAACACCCAAATCCAAAACAATTCCAGTCAAAACAACCCATTTCAGACGCAGTTCTAACATCCTGATGAACCCAGAACAGCAATAGTAATTTCGGCTTATCTGTCATTCTACACTACTCCAATTGACCTGAAATTTTACAGGAACCTTTAAAACATCAATACCTACAACTTTACTGTTTTGAGCCAAGGCCAATTCGGCCTCTATCTAGGACCAAAAATTTCGGACAGAATGAAAAACCAAGAACCCTAATTTTCCAGATTTCTTCCAAAACAGAATTTACTTGCAATCTTCCACTTTTTCCACCTTCTAGAATCATTAAACATCATTTCCAATCATCATACATAACCACATAATCATACTCATATTAAAACAGAAAAATCCCCAAAAAATAATAAAAGTTCATCCATCCAACCACAACTCAAAATATAATCCATCAAACCATCTCTTTAGCCATCACAAGTCACTAATTTAGTATAATCAAGAACAAAGAAAGGATTGCTAGACATGAACCTTGAAATATCAAGAAAGTTGATGGCTTAGTCCTTTGCCTTCTCTAATCACTCCACCACTACCTTCAATCTTCCTAAACAAGTGACTTTTGTGGAGGAATTCGAAAGTTTAACGGTTGATTCACAAGATTGAGCAAGAAATGGAGTTGGAGTTGAAGGCTTTCTTCTTGTATTTTTGCACCAAGAGGTTCGGCCATGCTTGCAGAAATTTATGTGATTTTTGGGTCAAAATTGAGTATTAATAAAGGTAAGAAATAATGGTCAAAGTCAAGGTTGAATAGGAAGATGACACTTGTCACCCTTTTGGTTCAAAACTTATCTTTCTGTCTCTCCAATACAAATATCTTAACACTTTGTAAAATAATATCACTTAATACAAAATTCCAACAAGTTGTCAAAAATATAATGCATTTACCGCACTTGCGGGTCCCACGTCCAAAATACGCTTTTAATTTCTCAAAAACTAACCGATACTAGAAAAATCATTTTAAAACTATTTTTGCTCATAAAATTTATTTGGGGAATTTTTCTAATAAAGAAAATGTAGAAAAGGCGGGCGTTTAAAAAATAAACCCTAGAAAATTAGAAAATTTCCGGGTTCTCAAACTCATTTTTTTTTTCGGGGCGTCACAATCTCCCCTCCTTAAAAGAATATCGTCCTCGACATTCCATCTTGTACCAATCAAGTCAAGACATCCCATAAAATTCTCTCAAGAGTCAAATCAAACCCACAGTCCGGCATCCTAAACTTCAAGCCTAGGATACACTACAGAGATCTGAAGCCTAAGCTCTGATACAAATTGTCACGGCCCCACCTCCCCCTAAGGCGAACCAGAGGGTTCGGCGGGCCGCCTGCCCGGCTCTCGCCGGGACTCAGTCGATCACTACAGTCCTCAAACAAATACAAGATAAAATCTCAAAACTAGACTGTTACACATCCAATCAATTCTAAACGTTCAAACCGTTCAATCCATACATGAGATAATCCATGAATAAACGCTACAAGCCCTTCCTTCGCCTTGAGCCCTGTGGAGGGGAATAAAACATTTTTGGGGTGAGCTAGAAGCTCAGCGAGTAACCAGTAAAATCAGTAATCAAATCGGTTTAACTATAGTTCATTTCAATGATGTTCAATTCAAATCAAATGATAAGTCCAGAAACAATTTCAACATTTACAAAACATTAAATATGGAGTATCAATAATTCAAGAAACATGTACAATGAAAAGCGATAGTAACATTCATGAGAAGGATACGTTCGTTCTCCTGCCATTTCATTGCATTTTTGGTTTCATTCGTGCATTCATTCATCCCGTCCCTGGCTTTTGGCCAGGCTCCACCAACCTACAAGGTAATACTCGAGTATACCGAAACGTTCACCCAAGTTCCTAGTCGCCCGACCGAGTCCGCTTCTGGCTCGAGACAACCGGTAACAAGGGGCAATGGCCAGTTCAGCCCAAAAGGCTTACATTCATGCGCAAGTAGCATTTAATCACTAATCATTGAAAATTTCATATTTATTAAGGTCGAGTGCGATAAAGTACACACTCGCCTAGAAAACTCGTTTTAACAATCATTGAAAGCAAAATCAATAATAACAAGACACTAAGATGCAAGCACGCATGATATGTAAGAAAACAGTTCCAAAAGTAACTTCGAAAACAGTTCAAAAGTAGATAATGCAGGAAAGCGGTTCAAAAGTAAATTTGGAAACAGTTTGAGGTCACTCACCTCCATGGCTCAGAAATCATCCATCAAATATCATTGCCTTGCTCAAATCCAAGTCTTAGATCACAAACCCAATGCAAACAAATCCTTTCAAAGTTCGGACAGCACTTCCCCTGAATTTACTAACTTTTCCAGCCATCACGGCTTCATTATTTTCCTCATTCCAACCCAAAGGTACACACACAACAACAAGCTCATCCAATAGCCATTCAGCAAGCTCCAAGTAGTACAAAGACAAGTCAAGCTAGGGAAAAGTCCGGAAATGAAAGTTAAGCTCAAAACCAGAAAAACAGTTTTGATTTTGCGGTAATGGTACCAAAGGCGCTACGATTGTCGGATTAGGGTGTAAGACCCACCATTTCGAAGCTAAGAGATAGGGCTACAACAATGTAGAAGGTCACTCAGTCCAAATCCCAGCACAACTAAGTCAAATATGCCAAATAACAAACCAGAACCGTAATTGCAGGTTCACAAATCACACTATGCTGTAATTAGTCCAACTCAGTCTACACAAGTCCAAATGCAGAAATTCCAAAGGCATATGGTAGCTAGGACATCAAGCTACATTTCATCAGAAGACCTCAACACCCAAATCCAAAACAATTCCAGTCAAAACAACCCATTTCAGACGCAGTTCTAACATCCTGATGAACCCAGAACAGCAATAGTAATTTCGGCTTATCTGTCATTCTACACTACTCCAATTGACCTGAAATTTTACAGGAACCTTTAAAACATCAATACCTACAACTTTACTGTTTTGAGCCAAGGCCAATTCGGCCTCTATCTAGGACCAAAAATTTCGGACAGAATGAAAAACCAAGAACCCTAATTTTCCAGATTTCTTCCAAAACAGAATTTACTTGCAATCTTCCACTTTTTCCACCTTCTAGAATCATTAAACATCATTTCCAATCATCATACATAACCACATAATCATACTCATATTAAAACAGAAAAATCCCCAAAAAATAATAAAAGTTCATCCATCCAACCACAACTCAAAATATAATCCATCAAACCATCTCTTTAGCCATCACAAGTCACTAATTTAGTATAATCAAGAACAAAGAAAGGATTGCTAGACATGAACCTTGAAATATCAAGAAAGTTGATGGCTTAGTCCTTTGCCTTCTCTAATCACTCCACCACTACCTTCAATCTTCCTAAACAAGTGACTTTTGTGGAGGAATTCGAAAGTTTAACGGTTGATTCACAAGATTGAGCAAGAAATGGAGTTGGAGTTGAAGGCTTTCTTCTTGTATTTTTGCACCAAGAGGTTCGGCCATGCTTGCAGAAATTTATGTGATTTTTGGGTCAAAATTGAGTATTAATAAAGGTAAGAAATAATGGTCAAAGTCAAGGTTGAATAGGAAGATGACACTTGTCACCCTTTTGGTTCAAAACTTATCTTTCTGTCTCTCCAATACAAATATCTTAACACTTTGTAAAATAATATCACTTAATACAAAATTCCAACAAGTTGTCAAAAATATAATGCATTTACCGCACTTGCGGGTCCCACGTCCAAAATACGCTTTTAATTTCTCAAAAACTAACCGATACTAGAAAAATCATTTTAAAACTATTTTTGCTCATAAAATTTATTTGGGGAATTTTTCTAATAAAGAAAATGTAGAAAAGGCGGGCGTTTAAAAAATAAACCCTAGAAAATTAGAAAATTTCCGGGTTCTCAAACTCATTTTTTTTTTCGGGGCGTCACAATCTCCCCTCCTTAAAAGAATATCGTCCTCGACATTCCATCTTGTACCAATCAAGTCAAGACATCCCATAAAATTCTCTCAAGAGTCAAATCAAACCCACAGTCCGGCATCCTAAACTTCAAGCCTAGGATACACTACAGAGATCTGAAGCCTAAGCTCTGATACAAATTGTCACGGCCCCACCTCCCCCTAAGGCGAACCAGAGGGTTCGGCGGGCCGCCTGCCCGGCTCTCGCCGGGACTCAGTCGATCACTACAGTCCTCAAACAAATACAAGATAAAATCTCAAAACTAGACTGTTACACATCCAATCAATTCTAAACGTTCAAACCGTTCAATCCATACATGAGATAATCCATGAATAAACGCTACAAGCCCTTCCTTCGCCTTGAGCCCTGTGGAGGGGAATAAAACATTTTTGGGGTGAGCTAGAAGCTCAGCGAGTAACCAGTAAAATCAGTAATCAAATCGGTTTAACTATAGTTCATTTCAATGATGTTCAATTCAAATCAAATGATAAGTCCAGAAACAATTTCAACATTTACAAAACATTAAATATGGAGTATCAATAATTCAAGAAACATGTACAATGAAAAGCGATAGTAACATTCATGAGAAGGATACGTTCGTTCTCCTGCCATTTCATTGCATTTTTGGTTTCATTCGTGCATTCATTCATCCCGTCCCTGGCTTTTGGCCAGGCTCCACCAACCTACAAGGTAATACTCGAGTATACCGAAACGTTCACCCAAGTTCCTAGTCGCCCGACCGAGTCCGCTTCTGGCTCGAGACAACCGGTAACAAGGGGCAATGGCCAGTTCAGCCCAAAAGGCTTACATTCATGCGCAAGTAGCATTTAATCACTAATCATTGAAAATTTCATATTTATTAAGGTCGAGTGCGATAAAGTACACACTCGCCTAGAAAACTCGTTTTAACAATCATTGAAAGCAAAATCAATAATAACAAGACACTAAGATGCAAGCACGCATGATATGTAAGAAAACAGTTCCAAAAGTAACTTCGAAAACAGTTCAAAAGTAGATAATGCAGGAAAGCGGTTCAAAAGTAAATTTGGAAACAGTTTGAGGTCACTCACCTCCATGGCTCAGAAATCATCCATCAAATATCATTGCCTTGCTCAAATCCAAGTCTTAGATCACAAACCCAATGCAAACAAATCCTTTCAAAGTTCGGACAGCACTTCCCCTGAATTTACTAACTTTTCCAGCCATCACGGCTTCATTATTTTCCTCATTCCAACCCAAAGGTACACACACAACAACAAGCTCATCCAATAGCCATTCAGCAAGCTCCAAGTAGTACAAAGACAAGTCAAGCTAGGGAAAAGTCCGGAAATGAAAGTTAAGCTCAAAACCAGAAAAACAGTTTTGATTTTGCGGTAATGGTACCAAAGGCGCTACGATTGTCGGATTAGGGTGTAAGACCCACCATTTCGAAGCTAAGAGATAGGGCTACAACAATGTAGAAGGTCACTCAGTCCAAATCCCAGCACAACTAAGTCAAATATGCCAAATAACAAACCAGAACCGTAATTGCAGGTTCACAAATCACACTATGCTGTAATTAGTCCAACTCAGTCTACACAAGTCCAAATGCAGAAATTCCAAAGGCATATGGTAGCTAGGACATCAAGCTACATTTCATCAGAAGACCTCAACACCCAAATCCAAAACAATTCCAGTCAAAACAACCCATTTCAGACGCAGTTCTAACATCCTGATGAACCCAGAACAGCAATAGTAATTTCGGCTTATCTGTCATTCTACACTACTCCAATTGACCTGAAATTTTACAGGAACCTTTAAAACATCAATACCTACAACTTTACTGTTTTGAGCCAAGGCCAATTCGGCCTCTATCTAGGACCAAAAATTTCGGACAGAATGAAAAACCAAGAACCCTAATTTTCCAGATTTCTTCCAAAACAGAATTTACTTGCAATCTTCCACTTTTTCCACCTTCTAGAATCATTAAACATCATTTCCAATCATCATACATAACCACATAATCATACTCATATTAAAACAGAAAAATCCCCAAAAAATAATAAAAGTTCATCCATCCAACCACAACTCAAAATATAATCCATCAAACCATCTCTTTAGCCATCACAAGTCACTAATTTAGTATAATCAAGAACAAAGAAAGGATTGCTAGACATGAACCTTGAAATATCAAGAAAGTTGATGGCTTAGTCCTTTGCCTTCTCTAATCACTCCACCACTACCTTCAATCTTCCTAAACAAGTGACTTTTGTGGAGGAATTCGAAAGTTTAACGGTTGATTCACAAGATTGAGCAAGAAATGGAGTTGGAGTTGAAGGCTTTCTTCTTGTATTTTTGCACCAAGAGGTTCGGCCATGCTTGCAGAAATTTATGTGATTTTTGGGTCAAAATTGAGTATTAATAAAGGTAAGAAATAATGGTCAAAGTCAAGGTTGAATAGGAAGATGACACTTGTCACCCTTTTGGTTCAAAACTTATCTTTCTGTCTCTCCAATACAAATATCTTAACACTTTGTAAAATAATATCACTTAATACAAAATTCCAACAAGTTGTCAAAAATATAATGCATTTACCGCACTTGCGGGTCCCACGTCCAAAATACGCTTTTAATTTCTCAAAAACTAACCGATACTAGAAAAATCATTTTAAAACTATTTTTGCTCATAAAATTTATTTGGGGAATTTTTCTAATAAAGAAAATGTAGAAAAGGCGGGCGTTTAAAAAATAAACCCTAGAAAATTAGAAAATTTCCGGGTTCTCAAACTCATTTTTTTTTTCGGGGCGTCACAATCTCCCCTCCTTAAAAGAATATCGTCCTCGACATTCCATCTTGTACCAATCAAGTCAAGACATCCCATAAAATTCTCTCAAGAGTCAAATCAAACCCACAGTCCGGCATCCTAAACTTCAAGCCTAGGATACACTACAGAGATCTGAAGCCTAAGCTCTGATACAAATTGTCACGGCCCCACCTCCCCCTAAGGCGAACCAGAGGGTTCGGCGGGCCGCCTGCCCGGCTCTCGCCGGGACTCAGTCGATCACTACAGTCCTCAAACAAATACAAGATAAAATCTCAAAACTAGACTGTTACACATCCAATCAATTCTAAACGTTCAAACCGTTCAATCCATACATGAGATAATCCATGAATAAACGCTACAAGCCCTTCCTTCGCCTTGAGCCCTGTGGAGGGGAATAAAACATTTTTGGGGTGAGCTAGAAGCTCAGCGAGTAACCAGTAAAATCAGTAATCAAATCGGTTTAACTATAGTTCATTTCAATGATGTTCAATTCAAATCAAATGATAAGTCCAGAAACAATTTCAACATTTACAAAACATTAAATATGGAGTATCAATAATTCAAGAAACATGTACAATGAAAAGCGATAGTAACATTCATGAGAAGGATACGTTCGTTCTCCTGCCATTTCATTGCATTTTTGGTTTCATTCGTGCATTCATTCATCCCGTCCCTGGCTTTTGGCCAGGCTCCACCAACCTACAAGGTAATACTCGAGTATACCGAAACGTTCACCCAAGTTCCTAGTCGCCCGACCGAGTCCGCTTCTGGCTCGAGACAACCGGTAACAAGGGGCAATGGCCAGTTCAGCCCAAAAGGCTTACATTCATGCGCAAGTAGCATTTAATCACTAATCATTGAAAATTTCATATTTATTAAGGTCGAGTGCGATAAAGTACACACTCGCCTAGAAAACTCGTTTTAACAATCATTGAAAGCAAAATCAATAATAACAAGACACTAAGATGCAAGCACGCATGATATGTAAGAAAACAGTTCCAAAAGTAACTTCGAAAACAGTTCAAAAGTAGATAATGCAGGAAAGCGGTTCAAAAGTAAATTTGGAAACAGTTTGAGGTCACTCACCTCCATGGCTCAGAAATCATCCATCAAATATCATTGCCTTGCTCAAATCCAAGTCTTAGATCACAAACCCAATGCAAACAAATCCTTTCAAAGTTCGGACAGCACTTCCCCTGAATTTACTAACTTTTCCAGCCATCACGGCTTCATTATTTTCCTCATTCCAACCCAAAGGTACACACACAACAACAAGCTCATCCAATAGCCATTCAGCAAGCTCCAAGTAGTACAAAGACAAGTCAAGCTAGGGAAAAGTCCGGAAATGAAAGTTAAGCTCAAAACCAGAAAAACAGTTTTGATTTTGCGGTAATGGTACCAAAGGCGCTACGATTGTCGGATTAGGGTGTAAGACCCACCATTTCGAAGCTAAGAGATAGGGCTACAACAATGTAGAAGGTCACTCAGTCCAAATCCCAGCACAACTAAGTCAAATATGCCAAATAACAAACCAGAACCGTAATTGCAGGTTCACAAATCACACTATGCTGTAATTAGTCCAACTCAGTCTACACAAGTCCAAATGCAGAAATTCCAAAGGCATATGGTAGCTAGGACATCAAGCTACATTTCATCAGAAGACCTCAACACCCAAATCCAAAACAATTCCAGTCAAAACAACCCATTTCAGACGCAGTTCTAACATCCTGATGAACCCAGAACAGCAATAGTAATTTCGGCTTATCTGTCATTCTACACTACTCCAATTGACCTGAAATTTTACAGGAACCTTTAAAACATCAATACCTACAACTTTACTGTTTTGAGCCAAGGCCAATTCGGCCTCTATCTAGGACCAAAAATTTCGGACAGAATGAAAAACCAAGAACCCTAATTTTCCAGATTTCTTCCAAAACAGAATTTACTTGCAATCTTCCACTTTTTCCACCTTCTAGAATCATTAAACATCATTTCCAATCATCATACATAACCACATAATCATACTCATATTAAAACAGAAAAATCCCCAAAAAATAATAAAAGTTCATCCATCCAACCACAACTCAAAATATAATCCATCAAACCATCTCTTTAGCCATCACAAGTCACTAATTTAGTATAATCAAGAACAAAGAAAGGATTGCTAGACATGAACCTTGAAATATCAAGAAAGTTGATGGCTTAGTCCTTTGCCTTCTCTAATCACTCCACCACTACCTTCAATCTTCCTAAACAAGTGACTTTTGTGGAGGAATTCGAAAGTTTAACGGTTGATTCACAAGATTGAGCAAGAAATGGAGTTGGAGTTGAAGGCTTTCTTCTTGTATTTTTGCACCAAGAGGTTCGGCCATGCTTGCAGAAATTTATGTGATTTTTGGGTCAAAATTGAGTATTAATAAAGGTAAGAAATAATGGTCAAAGTCAAGGTTGAATAGGAAGATGACACTTGTCACCCTTTTGGTTCAAAACTTATCTTTCTGTCTCTCCAATACAAATATCTTAACACTTTGTAAAATAATATCACTTAATACAAAATTCCAACAAGTTGTCAAAAATATAATGCATTTACCGCACTTGCGGGTCCCACGTCCAAAATACGCTTTTAATTTCTCAAAAACTAACCGATACTAGAAAAATCATTTTAAAACTATTTTTGCTCATAAAATTTATTTGGGGAATTTTTCTAATAAAGAAAATGTAGAAAAGGCGGGCGTTTAAAAAATAAACCCTAGAAAATTAGAAAATTTCCGGGTTCTCAAACTCATTTTTTTTTTCGGGGCGTCACAATCTCCCCTCCTTAAAAGAATATCGTCCTCGACATTCCATCTTGTACCAATCAAGTCAAGACATCCCATAAAATTCTCTCAAGAGTCAAATCAAACCCACAGTCCGGCATCCTAAACTTCAAGCCTAGGATACACTACAGAGATCTGAAGCCTAAGCTCTGATACAAATTGTCACGGCCCCACCTCCCCCTAAGGCGAACCAGAGGGTTCGGCGGGCCGCCTGCCCGGCTCTCGCCGGGACTCAGTCGATCACTACAGTCCTCAAACAAATACAAGATAAAATCTCAAAACTAGACTGTTACACATCCAATCAATTCTAAACGTTCAAACCGTTCAATCCATACATGAGATAATCCATGAATAAACGCTACAAGCCCTTCCTTCGCCTTGAGCCCTGTGGAGGGGAATAAAACATTTTTGGGGTGAGCTAGAAGCTCAGCGAGTAACCAGTAAAATCAGTAATCAAATCGGTTTAACTATAGTTCATTTCAATGATGTTCAATTCAAATCAAATGATAAGTCCAGAAACAATTTCAACATTTACAAAACATTAAATATGGAGTATCAATAATTCAAGAAACATGTACAATGAAAAGCGATAGTAACATTCATGAGAAGGATACGTTCGTTCTCCTGCCATTTCATTGCATTTTTGGTTTCATTCGTGCATTCATTCATCCCGTCCCTGGCTTTTGGCCAGGCTCCACCAACCTACAAGGTAATACTCGAGTATACCGAAACGTTCACCCAAGTTCCTAGTCGCCCGACCGAGTCCGCTTCTGGCTCGAGACAACCGGTAACAAGGGGCAATGGCCAGTTCAGCCCAAAAGGCTTACATTCATGCGCAAGTAGCATTTAATCACTAATCATTGAAAATTTCATATTTATTAAGGTCGAGTGCGATAAAGTACACACTCGCCTAGAAAACTCGTTTTAACAATCATTGAAAGCAAAATCAATAATAACAAGACACTAAGATGCAAGCACGCATGATATGTAAGAAAACAGTTCCAAAAGTAACTTCGAAAACAGTTCAAAAGTAGATAATGCAGGAAAGCGGTTCAAAAGTAAATTTGGAAACAGTTTGAGGTCACTCACCTCCATGGCTCAGAAATCATCCATCAAATATCATTGCCTTGCTCAAATCCAAGTCTTAGATCACAAACCCAATGCAAACAAATCCTTTCAAAGTTCGGACAGCACTTCCCCTGAATTTACTAACTTTTCCAGCCATCACGGCTTCATTATTTTCCTCATTCCAACCCAAAGGTACACACACAACAACAAGCTCATCCAATAGCCATTCAGCAAGCTCCAAGTAGTACAAAGACAAGTCAAGCTAGGGAAAAGTCCGGAAATGAAAGTTAAGCTCAAAACCAGAAAAACAGTTTTGATTTTGCGGTAATGGTACCAAAGGCGCTACGATTGTCGGATTAGGGTGTAAGACCCACCATTTCGAAGCTAAGAGATAGGGCTACAACAATGTAGAAGGTCACTCAGTCCAAATCCCAGCACAACTAAGTCAAATATGCCAAATAACAAACCAGAACCGTAATTGCAGGTTCACAAATCACACTATGCTGTAATTAGTCCAACTCAGTCTACACAAGTCCAAATGCAGAAATTCCAAAGGCATATGGTAGCTAGGACATCAAGCTACATTTCATCAGAAGACCTCAACACCCAAATCCAAAACAATTCCAGTCAAAACAACCCATTTCAGACGCAGTTCTAACATCCTGATGAACCCAGAACAGCAATAGTAATTTCGGCTTATCTCATTCTACACTACTCCAATTGACCTGAAATTTTACAGGAACCTTTAAAACATCAATACCTACAACTTTACTGTTTTGAGCCAAGGCCAATTCGGCCTCTATCTAGGACCAAAAATTTCGGACAGAATGAAAAACCAAGAACCCTAATTTTCCAGATTTCTTCCAAAACAGAATTTACTTGCAATCTTCCACTTTTTCCACCTTCTAGAATCATTAAACATCATTTCCAATCATCATACATAACCACATAATCATACTCATATTAAAACAGAAAAATCCCCAAAAAATAATAAAAGTTCATCCATCCAACCACAACTCAAAATATAATCCATCAAACCATCTCTTTAGCCATCACAAGTCACTAATTTAGTATAATCAAGAACAAAGAAAGGATTGCTAGACATGAACCTTGAAATATCAAGAAAGTTGATGGCTTAGTCCTTTGCCTTCTCTAATCACTCCACCACTACCTTCAATCTTCCTAAACAAGTGACTTTTGTGGAGGAATTCGAAAGTTTAACGGTTGATTCACAAGATTGAGCAAGAAATGGAGTTGGAGTTGAAGGCTTTCTTCTTGTATTTTTGCACCAAGAGGTTCGGCCATGCTTGCAGAAATTTATGTGATTTTTGGGTCAAAATTGAGTATTAATAAAGGTAAGAAATAATGGTCAAAGTCAAGGTTGAATAGGAAGATGACACTTGTCACCCTTTTGGTTCAAAACTTATCTTTCTGTCTCTCCAATACAAATATCTTAACACTTTGTAAAATAATATCACTTAATACAAAATTCCAACAAGTTGTCAAAAATATAATGCATTTACCGCACTTGCGGGTCCCACGTCCAAAATACGCTTTTAATTTCTCAAAAACTAACCGATACTAGAAAAATCATTTTAAAACTATTTTTGCTCATAAAATTTATTTGGGGAATTTTTCTAATAAAGAAAATGTAGAAAAGGCGGGCGTTTAAAAAATAAACCCTAGAAAATTAGAAAATTTCCGGGTTCTCAAACTCATTTTTTTTTTCGGGGCGTCACAATCTCCCCTCCTTAAAAGAATATCGTCCTCGACATTCCATCTTGTACCAATCAAGTCAAGACATCCCATAAAATTCTCTCAAGAGTCAAATCAAACCCACAGTCCGGCATCCTAAACTTCAAGCCTAGGATACACTACAGAGATCTGAAGCCTAAGCTCTGATACAAATTGTCACGGCCCCACCTCCCCCTAAGGCGAACCAGAGGGTTCGGCGGGCCGCCTGCCCGGCTCTCGCCGGGACTCAGTCGATCACTACAGTCCTCAAACAAATACAAGATAAAATCTCAAAACTAGACTGTTACACATCCAATCAATTCTAAACGTTCAAACCGTTCAATCCATACATGAGATAATCCATGAATAAACGCTACAAGCCCTTCCTTCGCCTTGAGCCCTGTGGAGGGGAATAAAACATTTTTGGGGTGAGCTAGAAGCTCAGCGAGTAACCAGTAAAATCAGTAATCAAATCGGTTTAACTATAGTTCATTTCAATGATGTTCAATTCAAATCAAATGATAAGTCCAGAAACAATTTCAACATTTACAAAACATTAAATATGGAGTATCAATAATTCAAGAAACATGTACAATGAAAAGCGATAGTAACATTCATGAGAAGGATACGTTCGTTCTCCTGCCATTTCATTGCATTTTTGGTTTCATTCGTGCATTCATTCATCCCGTCCCTGGCTTTTGGCCAGGCTCCACCAACCTACAAGGTAATACTCGAGTATACCGAAACGTTCACCCAAGTTCCTAGTCGCCCGACCGAGTCCGCTTCTGGCTCGAGTGTGACAGCCCCACCTCCCCCTAAGGCGAACCAGAGGGTTCGGCGGGCCGCCTGCCCAGCTCTCGCCGGGACTCAGTCGTTCACTACAATTTTCAAATAAATTACAAGAATAAACCTCAAATATTACAATATAAATCTCCAATATTTACATGTCATAAGCGAAGCGGAAACAATTCTCAACTATACATAAAATGATTCCAAATCCAAATTGTACAAAATATAACAATTCCAACTAAGCCATCCAGTCACGTGAACAAGTATTACAAGGCCTTCCTTCGCCTTGAGCCCTGTGGAGGGGAATAAAACATTTTTGGGGTGAGCTAGAAGCTCAGCGAGTAACCAGCAAAATCATTAAGCAAATATATTTCACAATGTTGCATTTCGATGATTTCGATGATGTCATGATTCAGAGATCAAATGTCCGTTTAGTGCTCTCGTGAGCCGGTGAAATCATAGCACTTGAACACCCAACGCTCAAATATATCATTTAACATTAACTCACGAACTCACGAAAGTGGGAGCAACATTGGTGCTCCAGATAACCATGAACATGAACCATAAACAAGGTGGAGACGTTGGTGTCCAGCACAAGACTTTCCCAGAACTCATTGAAGCCAAAATCATATCATGAATTCACATGCAAGCACGCATGATATGCAATCGAATAAATAATGCAAGAAACATTTCACAAGTACTTTGGAAATAGTTTAGGGTCACTCACCTCCACGGCTCAGAACCCATCCGTCATATACCATTATCTTGTCCGAATCCAAGCCCTAAAACCCAAAACAGATTTGATGTCCTTTTGCGGTAATGGTACCAAAAGCAGTACGATGGTCGGATGAAGGTGCAAGACCCACCGTTTCGAAGCTAAGAGACAGGGCTACAACAATGTAGAAGGTCACTCAATCCAGTTCCTGACCCAACTAGGTCAAAAATGCCAAACACTAAACCAGAATCACCAAAACAGGTTTGCAAAACACAGAAAACTGTAATCGGTATATCTCAGTCCATACAAGTCCAAATGCCGAAATTCCAAAGGCATAAGTTATTTAAGACATCCAGCTACATTTCATCAGAAGACACCAACTTCAAAATCCAAACCAATACCAGTCCAAACAGGCAATTACTATCGCAGTTCGGACATTCTGTGCACCAAAAACAGCAACAGTAAAAATGACATAACTCACTCTACACTAGTCCAATTGCCCTGAAATTTTGCAGGCACACTAAACTCATCAATACCTACAACTTTCATGTTTTGAGCAAAGTCCAATTCGGCCTCTAGATATGACCTAAAATTTCGGACAGAATAGGGGTTCAAGAACCCTAACTTTTCACATTTCATTCCAAATCCAAAATTGATTGCATTTAACAACAATTCACACCTACAAGAGTCATTATAGTCCATTGCCAATCATCACAAACAACCACACCATCATAATCCAATTAAACCAGAAAAATCATCATAAAATGGAAAACTTCACCAAATCACTTCAAACCAAGATTAAAACCAGAAATTTCAGCACTCTTATCACTAATAAGCACAACATAAGCATCATTAGGTGTAGTAGGGTGTTTCAAGCTTCACTTACCAAGAACCAAGAGAGAGGAAGATGTTGGGCACCTTAATCCTTCAAACAAAGTTCACCAAACAACTTACTAGCTCTAGAAGGAAGAATTTTATGGAGTGAAATGGATGGAAGCAAATGTTTTTGGTTGATTTGCACCAAGTAGAAGCTTGAAAATTGAAGAAATCTCCTTCCTTTCTTGCTCAAGGTGGCCGGCCAACAAGGAGAGAAAAATGGTGAATTTTGTGCAATTTTTGGATATTTAACCTTTGGTCAAAAAAGTCAAAATTATGAATAGTAATTCTTAAAAGGCAACCAATGAGAAGATGACACTTGTCACCTCATTAAATGCATTCTTATCTTTCTTTTCTCTCTCACATCAATCACTTCACCTCCTCTACTTATCTCCTAACACCCGATAAATTTTACACAGTATCCGAAACTTAACCGTATTGGCCAAATTTTTCCGAACTTATCGCACTAGTGGGTCCCACGTTCAATATAAACTCTTAATTTCTCAAAAACTCTCCAATACTAGAAAAATCATTTGAAAATGATATTTGCTCATAAACTTTATCTGGGGAATTTTTCTAATCAAGAAAATGTAGAAAATGCGGGCGTTTAAAAAATAAACCCTAGAAAATTAGAAAATTTCCGGGTTCTCAAACTCATTTTTTTTCGGGGCGTCACATCGAGACAACCGGTAACAAGGGGCAATGGCCAGTTCAGCCCAAAAGGCTTACATTCATGCGCAAGTAGCATTTAATCACTAATCATTGAAAATTTCATATTTATTAAGGTCGAGTGCGATAAAGTACACACTCGCCTAGAAAACTCGTTTTAACAATCATTGAAAGCAAAATCAATAATAACAAGACACTAAGATGCAAGCACGCATGATATGTAAGAAAACAGTTCCAAAAGTAACTTCGAAAACAGTTCAAAAGTAGATAATGCAGGAAAGCGGTTCAAAAGTAAATTTGGAAACAGTTTGAGGTCACTCACCTCCATGGCTCAGAAATCATCCATCAAATATCATTGCCTTGCTCAAATCCAAGTCTTAGATCACAAACCCAATGCAAACAAATCCTTTCAAAGTTCGGACAGCACTTCCCCTGAATTTACTAACTTTTCCAGCCATCACGGCTTCATTATTTTCCTCATTCCAACCCAAAGGTACACACACAACAACAAGCTCATCCAATAGCCATTCAGCAAGCTCCAAGTAGTACAAAGACAAGTCAAGCTAGGGAAAAGTCCGGAAATGAAAGTTAAGCTCAAAACCAGAAAAACAGTTTTGATTTTGCGGTAATGGTACCAAAGGCGCTACGATTGTCGGATTAGGGTGTAAGACCCACCATTTCGAAGCTAAGAGATAGGGCTACAACAATGTAGAAGGTCACTCAGTCCAAATCCCAGCACAACTAAGTCAAATATGCCAAATAACAAACCAGAACCGTAATTGCAGGTTCACAAATCACACTATGCTGTAATTAGTCCAACTCAGTCTACACAAGTCCAAATGCAGAAATTCCAAAGGCATATGGTAGCTAGGACATCAAGCTACATTTCATCAGAAGACCTCAACACCCAAATCCAAAACAATTCCAGTCAAAACAACCCATTTCAGACGCAGTTCTAACATCCTGATGAACCCAGAACAGCAATAGTAATTTCGGCTTATCTCATTCTACACTACTCCAATTGACCTGAAATTTTACAGGAACCTTTAAAACATCAATACCTACAACTTTACTGTTTTGAGCCAAGGCCAATTCGGCCTCTATCTAGGACCAAAAATTTCGGACAGAATGAAAAACCAAGAACCCTAATTTTCCAGATTTCTTCCAAAACAGAATTTACTTGCAATCTTCCACTTTTTCCACCTTCTAGAATCATTAAACATCATTTCCAATCATCATACATAACCACATAATCATACTCATATTAAAACAGAAAAATCCCCAAAAAATAATAAAAGTTCATCCATCCAACCACAACTCAAAATATAATCCATCAAACCATCTCTTTAGCCATCACAAGTCACTAATTTAGTATAATCAAGAACAAAGAAAGGATTGCTAGACATGAACCTTGAAATATCAAGAAAGTTGATGGCTTAGTCCTTTGCCTTCTCTAATCACTCCACCACTACCTTCAATCTTCCTAAACAAGTGACTTTTGTGGAGGAATTCGAAAGTTTAACGGTTGATTCACAAGATTGAGCAAGAAATGGAGTTGGAGTTGAAGGCTTTCTTCTTGTATTTTTGCACCAAGAGGTTCGGCCATGCTTGCAGAAATTTATGTGATTTTTGGGTCAAAATTGAGTATTAATAAAGGTAAGAAATAATGGTCAAAGTCAAGGTTGAATAGGAAGATGACACTTGTCACCCTTTTGGTTCAAAACTTATCTTTCTGTCTCTCCAATACAAATATCTTAACACTTTGTAAAATAATATCACTTAATACAAAATTCCAACAAGTTGTCAAAAATATAATGCATTTACCGCACTTGCGGGTCCCACGTCCAAAATACGCTTTTAATTTCTCAAAAACTAACCGATACTAGAAAAATCATTTTAAAACTATTTTTGCTCATAAAATTTATTTGGGGAATTTTTCTAATAAAGAAAATGTAGAAAAGGCGGGCGTTTAAAAAATAAACCCTAGAAAATTAGAAAATTTCCGGGTTCTCAAACTCATTTTTTTTTTCGGGGCGTCACAATCTCCCCTCCTTAAAAGAATATCGTCCTCGACATTCCATCTTGTACCAATCAAGTCAAGACATCCCATAAAATTCTCTCAAGAGTCAAATCAAACCCACAGTCCGGCATCCTAAACTTCAAGCCTAGGATACACTACAGAGATCTGAAGCCTAAGCTCTGATACAAATTGTCACGGCCCCACCTCCCCCTAAGGCGAACCAGAGGGTTCGGCGGGCCGCCTGCCCGGCTCTCGCCGGGACTCAGTCGATCACTACAGTCCTCAAACAAATACAAGATAAAATCTCAAAACTAGACTGTTACACATCCAATCAATTCTAAACGTTCAAACCGTTCAATCCATACATGAGATAATCCATGAATAAACGCTACAAGCCCTTCCTTCGCCTTGAGCCCTGTGGAGGGGAATAAAACATTTTTGGGGTGAGCTAGAAGCTCAGCGAGTAACCAGTAAAATCAGTAATCAAATCGGTTTAACTATAGTTCATTTCAATGATGTTCAATTCAAATCAAATGATAAGTCCAGAAACAATTTCAACATTTACAAAACATTAAATATGGAGTATCAATAATTCAAGAAACATGTACAATGAAAAGCGATAGTAACATTCATGAGAAGGATACGTTCGTTCTCCTGCCATTTCATTGCATTTTTGGTTTCATTCGTGCATTCATTCATCCCGTCCCTGGCTTTTGGCCAGGCTCCACCAACCTACAAGGTAATACTCGAGTATACCGAAACGTTCACCCAAGTTCCTAGTCGCCCGACCGAGTCCGCTTCTGGCTCGAGTGTGACAGCCCCACCTCCCCCTAAGGCGAACCAGAGGGTTCGGCGGGCCGCCTGCCCAGCTCTCGCCGGGACTCAGTCGTTCACTACAATCTTCAAATAAATTACAAGAATAAACCTCAAATATTACAATATAAATCTCCAATATTTACATGTCATAAGCGAAGCGGAAACAATTCTCAACTATACATAAAATGATTCCAAATCCAAATTGTACAAAATATAACAATTCCAACTAAGCCATCCAGTCACGTGAACAAGTATTACAAGGCCTTCCTTCGCCTTGAGCCCTGTGGAGGGGAATAAAACATTTTTGGGGTGAGCTAGAAGCTCAGCGAGTAACCAGCAAAATCATTAAGCAAATATATTTCACAATGTTGCATTTCGATGATTTCGATGATGTCATGATTCAGAGATCAAATGTCCGTTTAGTGCTCTCGTGAGCCGGTGAAATCATAGCACTTGAACACCCAACGCTCAAATATATCATTTAACATTAACTCACGAACTCACGAAAGTGGGAGCAACATTGGTGCTCCAGATAACCATGAACATGAACCATAAACAAGGTGGAGACGTTGGTGTCCAGCACAAGACTTTCCCAGAACTCATTGAAGCCAAAATCATATCATGAATTCACATGCAAGCACGCATGATATGCAATCGAATAAATAATGCAAGAAACATTTCACAAGTACTTTGGAAATAGTTTAGGGTCACTCACCTCCACGGCTCAGAACCCATCCGTCATATACCATTATCTTGTCCGAATCCAAGCCCTAAAACCCAAAACAGATTTGATGTCCTTTTGCGGTAATGGTACCAAAAGCAGTACGATGGTCGGATGAAGGTGCAAGACCCACCGTTTCGAAGCTAAGAGACAGGGCTACAACAATGTAGAAGGTCACTCAATCCAGTTCCTGACCCAACTAGGTCAAAAATGCCAAACACTAAACCAGAATCACCAAAACAGGTTTGCAAAACACAGAAAACTGTAATCGGTATATCTCAGTCCATACAAGTCCAAATGCCGAAATTCCAAAGGCATAAGTTATTTAAGACATCCAGCTACATTTCATCAGAAGACACCAACTTCAAAATCCAAACCAATACCAGTCCAAACAGGCAATTACTATCGCAGTTCGGACATTCTGTGCACCAAAAACAGCAACAGTAAAAACGACATAACTCACTCTACACTAGTCCAATTGCCCTGAAATTTTGCAGGCACACTAAACTCATCAATACCTACAACTTTCATGTTTTGAGCAAAGTCCAATTCGGCCTCTAGATATGACCTAAAATTTCGGACAGAATAGGGGTTCAAGAACCCTAACTTTTCACATTTCATTCCAAATCCAAAATTGATTGCATTTAACAACAATTCACACCTACAAGAGTCATTATAGTCCATTGCCAATCATCACAAACAACCACACCATCATAATCCAATTAAACCAGAAAAATCATCATAAAATGGAAAACTTCACCAAATCACTTCAAACCAAGATTAAAACCAGAAATTTCAGCACTCTTATCACTAATAAGCACAACATAAGCATCATTAGGTGTAGTAGGGTGTTTCAAGCTTCACTTACCAAGAACCAAGAGAGAGGAAGATGTTGGGCACCTTAATCCTTCAAACAAAGTTCACCAAACAACTTACTAGCTCTAGAAGGAAGAATTTTATGGAGTGAAATGGATGGAAGCAAATGTTTTTGGTTGATTTGCACCAAGTAGAAGCTTGAAAATTGAAGAAATCTCCTTCCTTTCTTGCTCAAGGTGGCCGGCCAACAAGGAGAGAAAAATGGTGAATTTTGTGCAATTTTTGGATATTTAACCTTTGGTCAAAAAAGTCAAAATTATGAATAGTAATTCTTAAAAGGCAACCAATGAGAAGATGACACTTGTCACCTCATTAAATGCATTCTTATCTTTCTTTTCTCTCTCACATCAATCACTTCACCTCCTCTACTTATCTCCTAACACCCGATAAATTTTACACAGTATCCGAAACTTAACCGTATTGGCCAAATTTTTCCGAACTTATCGCACTAGTGGGTCCCACGTTCAATATAAACTCTTAATTTCTCAAAAACTCTCCAATACTAGAAAAATCATTTGAAAATGATATTTGCTCATAAACTTTATCTGGGGAATTTTTCTAATCAAGAAAATGTAGAAAATGCGGGCGTTTAAAAAATAAACCCTAGAAAATTAGAAAATTTCCGGGTTCTCAAACTCATTTTTTTTCGGGGCGTCACATCGAGACAACCGGTAACAAGGGGCAATGGCCAGTTCAGCCCAAAAGGCTTACATTCATGCGCAAGTAGCATTTAATCACTAATCATTGAAAATTTCATATTTATTAAGGTCGAGTGCGATAAAGTACACACTCGCCTAGAAAACTCGTTTTAACAATCATTGAAAGCAAAATCAATAATAACAAGACACTAAGATACAAGCACGCATGATATGTAAGAAAACAGTTCCAAAAGTAACTTCGAAAACAGTTCAAAAGTAGATAATGCAGGAAAGCGGTTCAAAAGTAAATTTGGAAACAGTTTGAGGTCACTCACCTCCATGGCTCAGAAATCATCCATCAAATATCATTGCCTTGCTCAAATCCAAGTCTTAGATCACAAACCCAATGCAAACAAATCCTTTCAAAGTTCGGACAGCACTTCCCCTGAATTTACTAACTTTTCCAGTCATCACGGCTTCATTATTTTCCTCATTCCAACCCAAAGGTACACACACAACAACAAGCTCATCCAATAGCCATTCAGCAAGCTCCAAGTAGTACAAAGACAAGTCAAGCTAGGGAAAAGTCCGGAAATGAAAGTTAAGCTCAAAACCAGAAAAACAGTTTTGATTTTGCGGTAATGGTACCAAAGGCGCTACGATTGTCGGATTAGGGTGTAAGACCCACCATTTCGAAGCTAAGAGATAGGGCTACAACAATGTAGAATGTCACTCAGTCCAAATCCCAGCACAACTAAGTCAAATATGCCAAATAACAAACCAGAACCGTAATTGCAGGTTCACAAATCACACTATGCTGTAATTAGTCCAACTCAGTCTACACAAGTCCAAATGCAGAAATTCCAAAGGCATATGGTAGCTAGGACATCAAGCTACATTTCATCAGAAGACCTCAACACCCAAATCCAAAACAATTCCAGTCAAAACAACCCATTTCAGACGCAGTTCTAACATCCTGATGAACCCAGAACAGCAATAGTAATTTCGGCTTATCTCATTCTACACTACTCCAATTGACCTGAAATTTTACAGGAACCTTTAAAACATCAATACCTACAACTTTACTGTTTTGAGCCAAGGCCAATTCGGCCTCTATCTAGGACCAAAAATTTCGGACAGAATGAAAAACCAAGAACCCTAATTTTCCAGATTTCTTCCAAAACAGAATTTACTTGCAATCTTCCACTTTTTCCACCTTCTAGAATCATTAAACATCATTTCCAATCATCATACATAACCACATAATCATACTCATATTAAAACAGAAAAATCCCCAAAAAATAATAAAAGTTCATCCATCCAACCACAACTCAAAATATAATCCATCAAACCATCTCTTTAGCCATCACAAGTCACTAATTTAGTATAATCAAGAACAAAGAAAGGATTGCTAGACATGAACCTTGAAATATCAAGAAAGTTGATGGCTTAGTCCTTTGCCTTCTCTAATCACTCCACCACTACCTTCAATCTTCCTAAACAAGTGACTTTTGTGGAGGAATTCGAAAGTTTAACGGTTGATTCACAAGATTGAGCAAGAAATGGAGTTGGAGTTGAAGGCTTTCTTCTTGTATTTTTGCACCAAGAGGTTCGGCCATGCTTGCAGAAATTTATGTGATTTTTGGGTCAAAATTGAGTATTAATAAAGGTAAGAAATAATGGTCAAAGTCAAGGTTGAATAGGAAGATGACACTTGTCACCCTTTTGGTTCAAAACTTATCTTTCTGTCTCTCCAATACAAATATCTTAACACTTTGTAAAATAATATCACTTAATACAAAATTCCAACAAGTTGTCAAAAATATAATGCATTTACCGCACTTGCGGGTCCCACGTCCAAAATACGCTTTTAATTTCTCAAAAACTAACCGATACTAGAAAAATCATTTTAAAACTATTTTTGCTCATAAAATTTATTTGGGGAATTTTTCTAATAAAGAAAATGTAGAAAAGGCGGGCGTTTAAAAAATAAACCCTAGAAAATTAGAAAATTTCCGGGTTCTCAAACTCATTTTTTTTTCGGGGCGTCACAATCTCCCCTCCTTAAAAGAATATCGTCCTCGACATTCCATCTTGTACCAATCAAGTCAAGACATCCCATAAAATTCTCTCAAGAGTCAAATCAAACCCACAGTCCGGCATCCTAAACTTCAAGCCTAGGATACACTACAGAGATCTGAAGCCTAAGCTCTGATACAAATTGTCACGGCCCCACCTCCCCCTAAGGCGAACCAGAGGGTTCGGCGGGCCGCCTGCCCGGCTCTCGCCGGGACTCAGTCGATCACTACAGTCCTCAAACAAATACAAGATAAAATCTCAAAACTAGACTGTTACACATCCAATCAATTCTAAACGTTCAAACCGTTCAATCCATACATGAGATAATCCATGAATAAACGCTACAAGCCCTTCCTTCGCCTTGAGCCCTGTGGAGGGGAATAAAACATTTTTGGGGTGAGCTAGAAGCTCAGCGAGTAACCAGTAAAATCAGTAATCAAATCGGTTTAACTATAGTTCATTTCAATGATGTTCAATTCAAATCAAATGATAAGTCCAGAAACAATTTCAACATTTACAAAACATTAAATATGGAGTATCAATAATTCAAGAAACATGTACAATGAAAAGCGATAGTAACATTCATGAGAAGGATACGTTCGTTCTCCTGCCATTTCATTGCATTTTTGGTTTCATTCGTGCATTCATTCATCCCGTCCCTGGCTTTTGGCCAGGCTCCACCAACCTACAAGGTAATACTCGAGTATACCGAAACGTTCACCCAAGTCCCTAGTCGCCCGACCGAGTCCGCTTCTGGCTCGAGACAACCGGTAACAAGGGGCAATGGCCAGTTCAGCCCAAAAGGCTTACATTCATGCGCAAGTAGCATTTAATCACTAATCATTGAAAATTTCATATTTATTAAGGTCGAGTGCGATAAAGTACACACTCGCCTAGAAAACTCGTTTTAACAATCATTGAAAGCAAAATCAATAATAACAAGACACTAAGATGCAAGCACGCATGATATGTAAGAAAACAGTTCCAAAAGTAACTTCGAAAACAGTTCAAAAGTAGATAATGCAGGAAAGCGGTTCAAAAGTAAATTTGGAAACAGTTTGAGGTCACTCACCTCCATGGCTCAGAAATCATCCATCAAATATCATTGCCTTGCTCAAATCCAAGTCTTAGATCACAAACCCAATGCAAACAAATCCTTTCAAAGTTCGGACAGCACTTCCCCTGAATTTACTAACTTTTCCAGCCATCACGGCTTCATTATTTTCCTCATTCCAACCCAAAGGTACACACACAACAACAAGCTCATCCAATAGCCATTCAGCAAGCTCCAAGTAGTACAAAGACAAGTCAAGCTAGGGAAAAGTCCGGAAATGAAAGTTAAGCTCAAAACCAGAAAAACAGTTTTGATTTTGCGGTAATGGTACCAAAGGCGCTACGATTGTCGGATTAGGGTGTAAGACCCACCATTTCGAAGCTAAGAGATAGGGCTACAACAATGTAGAAGGTCACTCAGTCCAAATCCCAGCACAACTAAGTCAAATATGCCAAATAACAAACCAGAACCGTAATTGCAGGTTCACAAATCACACTATGCTGTAATTAGTCCAACTCAGTCTACACAAGTCCAAATGCCGAAATTCCAAAGGAATATGGTAGCTAGGACATCAAGCTACATTTCATCAGAAGATCTCAACACCCAAATCCAAAACAATTCCAGTCAAAACAACCCATTTCAGACGCAGTTCTAACATCCTGATGAACCCAGAACAGCAATAGTAATTTCGGCTTATCTCATTCTACACTACTCCAATTGACCTGAAATTTTACAGGAACCTTTAAAACATCAATACCTACAACTTTACTGTTTTGAGCCAAGGCCAATTCGGCCTCTATCTAGGACCAAAAATTTCGGACAGAATGAAAAACCAAGAACCCTAATTTTCCAGATTTCTTCCAAAACAGAATTTACTTGCAATCTTCCACTTTTTCCACCTTCTAGAATCATTAAACATCATTTCCAATCATCATACATAACCACATAATCATACTCATATTAAAACAGAAAAATCCCCAAAAAATAATAAAAGTTCATCCATCCAACCACAACTCAAAATATAATCCATCAAACCATCTCTTTAGCCATCACAAGTCACTAATTTAGTATAATCAAGAACAAAGAAAGGATTGCTAGACATGAACCTTGAAATATCAAGAAAGTTGATGGCTTAGTCCTTTGCCTTCTCTAATCACTCCACCACTACCTTCAATCTTCCTAAACAAGTGACTTTTGTGGAGGAATTCGAAAGTTTAACGGTTGATTCACAAGATTGAGCAAGAAATGGAGTTGGAGTTGAAGGCTTTCTTCTTGTATTTTTGCACCAAGAGGTTCGGCCATGCTTGCAGAAATTTATGTGATTTTTGGGTCAAAATTGAGTATTAATAAAGGTAAGAAATAATGGTCAAAGTCAAGGTTGAATAGGAAGATGACACTTGTCACCCTTTTGGTTCAAAACTTATCTTTCTGTCTCTCCAATACAAATATCTTAACACTTTGTAAAATAATATCACTTAATACAAAATTCCAACAAGTTGTCAAAAATATAATGCATTTACCGCACTTGCGGGTCCCACGTCCAAAATACGCTTTTAATTTCTCAAAAACTAACCGATACTAGAAAAATCATTTTAAAACTATTTTTGCTCATAAAATTTATTTGGGGAATTTTTCTAATAAAGAAAATGTAGAAAAGGCGGGCGTTTAAAAAATAAACCCTAGAAAATTAGAAAATTTCCGGGTTCTCAAACTCATTTTTTTTTTCGGGGCGTCACAATCTCCCCTCCTTAAAAGAATATCGTCCTCGACATTCCATCTTGTACCAATCAAGTCAAGACATCCCATAAAATTCTCTCAAGAGTCAAATCAAACCCACAGTCCGGCATCCTAAACTTCAAGCCTAGGATACACTACAGAGATCTGAAGCCTAAGCTCTGATACAAATTGTCACGGCCCCACCTCCCCCTAAGGCGAACCAGAGGGTTCGGCGGGCCGCCTGCCCGGCTCTCGCCGGGACTCAGTCGATCACTACAGTCCTCAAACAAATACAAGATAAAATCTCAAAACTAGACTGTTACACATCCAATCAATTCTAAACGTTCAAACCGTTCAATCCATACATGAGATAATCCATGAATAAACGCTACAAGCCCTTCCTTCGCCTTGAGCCCTGTGGAGGGGAATAAAACATTTTTGGGGTGAGCTAGAAGCTCAGCGAGTAACCAGTAAAATCAGTAATCAAATCGGTTTAACTATAGTTCATTTCAATGATGTTCAATTCAAATCAAATGATAAGTCCAGAAACAATTTCAACATTTACAAAACATTAAATATGGAGTATCAATAATTCAAGAAACATGTACAATGAAAAGCGATAGTAACATTCATGAGAAGGATACGTTCGTTCTCCTGCCATTTCATTGCATTTTTGGTTTCATTCGTGCATTCATTCATCCCGTCCCTGGCTTTTGGCCAGGCTCCACCAACCTACAAGGTAATACTCGAGTATACCGAAACGTTCACCCAAGTCCCTAGTCGCCCGACCGAGTCCGCTTCTGGCTCGAGACAACCGGTAACAAGGGGCAATGGCCAGTTCAGCCCAAAAGGCTTACATTCATGCGCAAGTAGCATTTAATCACTAATCATTGAAAATTTCATATTTATTAAGGTCGAGTGCGATAAAGTACACACTCGCCTAGAAAACTCGTTTTAACAATCATTGAAAGCAAAATCAATAATAACAAGACACTAAGATGCAAGCACGCATGATATGTAAGAAAACAGTTCCAAAAGTAACTTCGAAAACAGTTCAAAAGTAGATAATGCAGGAAAGCGGTTCAAAAGTAAATTTGGAAACAGTTTGAGGTCACTCACCTCCATGGCTCAGAAATCATCCATCAAATATCATTGCCTTGCTCAAATCCAAGTCTTAGATCACAAACCCAATGCAAACAAATCCTTTCAAAGTTCGGACAGCACTTCCCCTGAATTTACTAACTTTTCCAGCCATCACGGCTTCATTATTTTCCTCATTCCAACCCAAAGGTACACACACAACAACAAGCTCATCCAATAGCCATTCAGCAAGCTCCAAGTAGTACAAAGACAAGTCAAGCTAGGGAAAAGTCCGGAAATGAAAGTTAAGCTCAAAACCAGAAAAACAGTTTTGATTTTGCGGTAATGGTACCAAAGGCGCTACGATTGTCGGATTAGGGTGTAAGACCCACCATTTCGAAGCTAAGAGATAGGGCTACAACAATGTAGAAGGTCACTCAGTCCAAATCCCAGCACAACTAAGTCAAATATGCCAAATAACAAACCAGAACCGTAATTGCAGGTTCACAAATCACACTATGCTGTAATTAGTCCAACTCAGTCTACACAAGTCCAAATGCCGAAATTCCAAAGGAATATGGTAGCTAGGACATCAAGCTACATTTCATCAGAAGATCTCAACACCCAAATCCAAAACAATTCCAGTCAAAACAACCCATTTCAGACGCAGTTCTAACATCCTGATGAACCCAGAACAGCAATAGTAATTTCGGCTTATCTCATTCTACACTACTCCAATTGACCTGAAATTTTACAGGAACCTTTAAAACATCAATACCTACAACTTTACTGTTTTGAGCCAAGGCCAATTCGGCCTCTATCTAGGACCAAAAATTTCGGACAGAATGAAAAACCAAGAACCCTAATTTTCCAGATTTCTTCCAAAACAGAATTTACTTGCAATCTTCCACTTTTTCCACCTTCTAGAATCATTAAACATCATTTCCAATCATCATACATAACCACATAATCATACTCATATTAAAACAGAAAAATCCCCAAAAAATAATAAAAGTTCATCCATCCAACCACAACTCAAAATATAATCCATCAAACCATCTCTTTAGCCATCACAAGTCACTAATTTAGTATAATCAAGAACAAAGAAAGGATTGCTAGACATGAACCTTGAAATATCAAGAAAGTTGATGGCTTAGTCCTTTGCCTTCTCTAATCACTCCACCACTACCTTCAATCTTCCTAAACAAGTGACTTTTGTGGAGGAATTCGAAAGTTTAACGGTTGATTCACAAGATTGAGCAAGAAATGGAGTTGGAGTTGAAGGCTTTCTTCTTGTATTTTTGCTCCAAGAGGTTCGGCCATGCTTGCAGAAATTTATGTGATTTTTGGGTCAAAATTGAGTATTAATAAAGGTAAGAAATAATGGTCAAAGTCAAGGTTGAATAGGAAGATGACACTTGTCACCCTTTTGGTTCAAAACTTATCTTTCTGTCTCTCCAATACAAATATCTTAACACTTTGTAAAATAATATCACTTAATACAAAATTCCAACAAGTTGTCAAAAATATAATGCATTTACCGCACTTGCGGGTCCCACGTCCAAAATACGCTTTTAATTTCTCAAAAACTAACCGATACTAGAAAAATCATTTTAAAACTATTTTTGCTCATAAAATTTATTTGGGGAATTTTTCTAATAAAGAAAATGTAGAAAAGGCGGGCGTTTAAAAAATAAACCCTAGAAAATTAGAAAATTTCCGGGTTCTCAAACTCATTTTTTTTTCGGGGCGTCACAATCTCCCCTCCTTAAAAGAATATCGTCCTCGACATTCCATCTTGTACCAATCAAGTCAAGACATCCCATAAAATTCTCTCAAGAGTCAAATCAAACCCACAGTCCGGCATCCTAAACTTCAAGCCTAGGATACACTACAGAGATCTGAAGCCTAAGCTCTGATACAAATTGTCACGGCCCCACCTCCCCCTAAGGCGAACCAGAGGGTTCGGCGGGCCGCCTGCCCGGCTCTCGCCGGGACTCAGTCGATCACTACAGTCCTCAAACAAATACAAGATAAAATCTCAAAACTAGACTGTTACACATCCAATCAATTCTAAACGTTCAAACCGTTCAATCCATACATGAGATAATCCATGAATAAACGCTACAAGCCCTTCCTTCGCCTTGAGCCCTGTGGAGGGGAATAAAACATTTTTGGGGTGAGCTAGAAGCTCAGCGAGTAACCAGTAAAATCAGTAATCAAATCGGTTTAACTATAGTTCATTTCAATGATGTTCAATTCAAATCAAATGATAAGTCCAGAAACAATTTCAACATTTACAAAACATTAAATATGGAGTATCAATAATTCAAGAAACATGTACAATGAAAAGCGATAGTAACATTCATGAGAAGGATACGTTCGTTCTCCTGCCATTTCATTGCATTTTTGGTTTCATTCGTGCATTCATTCATCCCGTCCCTGGCTTTTGGCCAGGCTCCACCAACCTACAAGGTAATACTCGAGTATACCGAAACGTTCACCCAAGTCCCTAGTCGCCCGACCGAGTCCGCTTCTGGCTCGAGACAACCGGTAACAAGGGGCAATGGCCAGTTCAGCCCAAAAGGCTTACATTCATGCGCAAGTAGCATTTAATCACTAATCATTGAAAATTTCATATTTATTAAGGTCGAGTGCGATAAAGTACACACTCGCCTAGAAAACTCGTTTTAACAATCATTGAAAGCAAAATCAATAATAACAAGACACTAAGATGCAAGCACGCATGATATGTAAGAAAACAGTTCCAAAAGTAACTTCGAAAACAGTTCAAAAGTAGATAATGCAGGAAAGCGGTTCAAAAGTAAATTTGGAAACAGTTTGAGGTCACTCACCTCCATGGCTCAGAAATCATCCATCAAATATCATTGCCTTGCTCAAATCCAAGTCTTAGATCACAAACCCAATGCAAACAAATCCTTTCAAAGTTCGGACAGCACTTCCCCTGAATTTACTAACTTTTCCAGCCATCACGGCTTCATTATTTTCCTCATTCCAACCCAAAGGTACACACACAACAACAAGCTCATCCAATAGCCATTCAGCAAGCTCCAAGTAGTACAAAGACAAGTCAAGCTAGGGAAAAGTCCGGAAATGAAAGTTAAGCTCAAAACCAGAAAAACAGTTTTGATTTTGCGGTAATGGTACCAAAGGCGCTACGATTGTCGGATTAGGGTGTAAGACCCACCATTTCGAAGCTAAGAGATAGGGCTACAACAATGTAGAAGGTCACTCAGTCCAAATCCCAGCACAACTAAGTCAAATATGCCAAATAACAAACCAGAACCGTAATTGCAGGTTCACAAATCACACTATGCTGTAATTAGTCCAACTCAGTCCACACAAGTCCAAATGCCGAAATTCCAAAGGAATATGGTAGCTAGGACATCAAGCTACATTTCATCAGAAGACCTCAACACCCAAATCCAAAACAATTCCAGTCAAAACAACCCATTTCAGACGCAGTTCTAACATCCTGATGAACCCAGAACAGCAATAGTAATTTCGGCTTATCTCATTCTACACTACTCCAATTGACCTGAAATTTTACAGGAACCTTTAAAACATCAATACCTACAACTTTACTGTTTTGAGCCAAGGCCAATTCGGCCTCTATCTAGGACCAAAAATTTCGGACAGAATGAAAAACCAAGAACCCTAATTTTCCAGATTTCTTCCAAAACAGAATTTACTTGCAATCTTCCACTTTTTCCACCTTCTAGAATCATTAAACATCATTTCCAATCATCATACATAACCACATAATCATACTCATATTAAAACAGAAAAATCCCCAAAAAATAATAAAAGTTCATCCATCCAACCACAACTCAAAATATAATCCATCAAACCATCTCTTTAGCCATCACAAGTCACTAATTTAGTATAATCAAGAACAAAGAAAGGATTGCTAGACATGAACCTTGAAATATCAAGAAAGTTGATGGCTTAGTCCTTTGCCTTCTCTAATCACTCCACCACTACCTTCAATCTTCCTAAACAAGTGACTTTTGTGGAGGAATTCGAAAGTTTAACGGTTGATTCACAAGATTGAGCAAGAAATGGAGTTGGAGTTGAAGGCTTTCTTCTTGTATTTTTGCTCCAAGAGGTTCGGCCATGCTTGCAGAAATTTATGTGATTTTTGGGTCAAAATTGAGTATTAATAAAGGTAAGAAATAATGGTCAAAGTCAAGGTTGAATAGGAAGATGACACTTGTCACCCTTTTGGTTCAAAACTTATCTTTCTGTCTCTCCAATACAAATATCTTAACACTTTGTAAAATAATATCACTTAATACAAAATTCCAACAAGTTGTCAAAAATATAATGCATTTACCGCACTTGCGGGTCCCACGTCCAAAATACGCTTTTAATTTCTCAAAAACTAACCGATACTAGAAAAATCATTTTAAAACTATTTTTGCTCATAAAATTTATTTGGGGAATTTTTCTAATAAAGAAAATGTAGAAAAGGCGGGCGTTTAAAAAATAAACCCTAGAAAATTAGAAAATTTCCGGGTTCTCAAACTCATTTTTTTTTCGGGGCGTCACAATCTCCCCTCCTTAAAAGAATATCGTCCTCGACATTCCATCTTGTACCAATCAAGTCAAGACATCCCATAAAATTCTCTCAAGAGTCAAATCAAACCCACAGTCCGGCATCCTAAACTTCAAGCCTAGGATACACTACAGAGATCTGAAGCCTAAGCTCTGATACAAATTGTCACGGCCCCACCTCCCCCTAAGGCGAACCAGAGGGTTCGGCGGGCCGCCTGCCCGGCTCTCGCCGGGACTCAGTCGATCACTACAGTCCTCAAACAAATACAAGATAAAATCTCAAAACTAGACTGTTACACATCCAATCAATTCTAAACGTTCAAACCGTTCAATCCATACATGAGATAATCCATGAATAAACGCTACAAGCCCTTCCTTCGCCTTGAGCCCTGTGGAGGGGAATAAAACATTTTTGGGGTGAGCTAGAAGCTCAGCGAGTAACCAGTAAAATCAGTAATCAAATCGGTTTAACTATAGTTCATTTCAATGATGTTCAATTCAAATCAAATGATAAGTCCAGAAACAATTTCAACATTTACAAAACATTAAATATGGAGTATCAATAATTCAAGAAACATGTACAATGAAAAGCGATAGTAACATTCATGAGAAGGATACGTTCGTTCTCCTGCCATTTCATTGCATTTTTGGTTTCATTCGTGCATTCATTCATCCCGTCCCTGGCTTTTGGCCAGGCTCCACCAACCTACAAGGTAATACTCGAGTATACCGAAACGTTCACCCAAGTCCCTAGTCGCCCGACCGAGTCCGCTTCTGGCTCGAGACAACCGGTAACAAGGGGCAATGGCCAGTTCAGCCCAAAAGGCTTACATTCATGCGCAAGTAGCATTTAATCACTAATCATTGAAAATTTCATATTTATTAAGGTCGAGTGCGATAAAGTACACACTCGCCTAGAAAACTCGTTTTAACAATCATTGAAAGCAAAATCAATAATAACAAGACACTAAGATGCAAGCACGCATGATATGTAAGAAAACAGTTCCAAAAGTAACTTCGAAAACAGTTCAAAAGTAGATAATGCAGGAAAGCGGTTCAAAAGTAAATTTGGAAACAGTTTGAGGTCACTCACCTCCATGGCTCAGAAATCATCCATCAAATATCATTGCCTTGCTCAAATCCAAGTCTTAGATCACAAACCCAATGCAAACAAATCCTTTCAAAGTTCGGACAGCACTTCCCCTGAATTTACTAACTTTTCCAGCCATCACGGCTTCATTATTTTCCTCATTCCAACCCAAAGGTACACACACAACAACAAGCTCATCCAATAGCCATTCAGCAAGCTCCAAGTAGTACAAAGACAAGTCAAGCTAGGGAAAAGTCCGGAAATGAAAGTTAAGCTCAAAACCAGAAAAACAGTTTTGATTTTGCGGTAATGGTACCAAAGGCGCTACGATTGTCGGATTAGGGTGTAAGACCCACCATTTCGAAGCTAAGAGATAGGGCTACAACAATGTAGAAGGTCACTCAGTCCAAATCCCAGCACAACTAAGTCAAATATGCCAAATAACAAACCAGAACCGTAATTGCAGGTTCACAAATCACACTATGCTGTAATTAGTCCAACTCAGTCCACACAAGTCCAAATGCCGAAATTCCAAAGGAATATGGTAGCTAGGACATCAAGCTACATTTCATCAGAAGACCTCAACACCCAAATCCAAAACAATTCCAGTCAAAACAACCCATTTCAGACGCAGTTCTAACATCCTGATGAACCCAGAACAGCAATAGTAATTTCGGCTTATCTCATTCTACACTACTCCAATTGACCTGAAATTTTACAGGAACCTTTAAAACATCAATACCTACAACTTTACTGTTTTGAGCCAAGGCCAATTCGGCCTCTATCTAGGACCAAAAATTTCGGACAGAATGAAAAACCAAGAACCCTAATTTTCCAGATTTCTTCCAAAACAGAATTTACTTGCAATCTTTCACTTTTTCCACCTTCTAGAATCATTAAACATCATTTCCAATCATCATACATAACCACATAATCATACTCATATTAAAACAGAAAAATCCCCAAAAAATAATAAAAGTTCATCCATCCAACCACAACTCAAAATATAATCCATCAAACCATCTCTTTAGCCATCACAAGTCACTAATTTAGTATAATCAAGAACAAAGAAAGGATTGCTAGACATGAACCTTGAAATATCAAGAAAGTTGATGGCTTAGTCCTTTGCCTTCTCTAATCACTCCACCACTACCTTCAATCTTCCTAAACAAGTGACTTTTGTGGAGGAATTCGAAAGTTTAACGGTTGATTCACAAGATTGAGCAAGAAATGGAGTTGGAGTTGAAGGCTTTCTTCTTGTATTTTTGCTCCAAGAGGTTCGGCCATGCTTGCAGAAATTTATGTGATTTTTGGGTCAAAATTGAGTATTAATAAAGGTAAGAAATAATGGTCAAAGTCAAGGTTGAATAGGAAGATGACACTTGTCACCCTTTTGGTTCAAAACTTATCTTTCTGTCTCTCCAATACAAATATCTTAACACTTTGTAAAATAATATCACTTAATACAAAATTCCAACAAGTTGTCAAAAATATAATGCATTTACCGCACTTGCGGGTCCCACGTCCAAAATACGCTTTTAATTTCTCAAAAACTAACCGATACTAGAAAAATCATTTTAAAACTATTTTTGCTCATAAAATTTATTTGGGGAATTTTTCTAATAAAGAAAATGTAGAAAAGGCGGGCGTTTAAAAAATAAACCCTAGAAAATTAGAAAATTTCCGGGTTCTCAAACTCATTTTTTTTTCGGGGCGTCACAATCTCCCCTCCTTAAAAGAATATCGTCCTCGACATTCCATCTTGTACCAATCAAGTCAAGACATCCCATAAAATTCTCTCAAGAGTCAAATCAAACCCACAGTCCGGCATCCTAAACTTCAAGCCTAGGATACACTACAGAGATCTGAAGCCTAAGCTCTGATACAAATTGTCACGGCCCCACCTCCCCCTAAGGCGAACCAGAGGGTTCGGCGGGCCGCCTGCCCGGCTCTCGCCGGGACTCAGTCGATCACTACAGTCCTCAAACAAATACAAGATAAAATCTCAAAACTAGACTGTTACACATCCAATCAATTCTAAACGTTCAAACCGTTCAATCCATACATGAGATAATCCATGAATAAACGCTACAAGCCCTTCCTTCGCCTTGAGCCCTGTGGAGGGGAATAAAACATTTTTGGGGTGAGCTAGAAGCTCAGCGAGTAACCAGTAAAATCAGTAATCAAATCGGTTTAACTATAGTTCATTTCAATGATGTTCAATTCAAATCAAATGATAAGTCCAGAAACAATTTCAACATTTACAAAACATTAAATATGGAGTATCAATAATTCAAGAAACATGTACAATGAAAAGCGATAGTAACATTCATGAGAAGGATACGTTCGTTCTCCTGCCATTTCATTGCATTTTTGGTTTCATTCGTGCATTCATTCATCCCGTCCCTGGCTTTTGGCCAGGCTCCACCAACCTACAAGGTAATACTCGAGTATACCGAAACGTTCACCCAAGTCCCTAGTCGCCCGACCGAGTCCGCTTCTGGCTCGAGACAACCGGTAACAAGGGGCAATGGCCAGTTCAGCCCAAAAGGCTTACATTCATGCGCAAGTAGCATTTAATCACTAATCATTGAAAATTTCATATTTATTAAGGTCGAGTGCGATAAAGTACACACTCGCCTAGAAAACTCGTTTTAACAATCATTGAAAGCAAAATCAATAATAACAAGACACTAAGATGCAAGCACGCATGATATGTAAGAAAACAGTTCCAAAAGTAACTTCGAAAACAGTTCAAAAGTAGATAATGCAGGAAAGCGGTTCAAAAGTAAATTTGGAAACAGTTTGAGGTCACTCACCTCCATGGCTCAGAAATCATCCATCAAATATCATTGCCTTGCTCAAATCCAAGTCTTAGATCACAAACCCAATGCAAACAAATCCTTTCAAAGTTCGGACAGCACTTCCCCTGAATTTACTAACTTTTCCAGCCATCACGGCTTCATTATTTTCCTCATTCCAACCCAAAGGTACACACACAACAACAAGCTCATCCAATAGCCATTCAGCAAGCTCCAAGTAGTACAAAGACAAGTCAAGCTAGGGAAAAGTCCGGAAATGAAAGTTAAGCTCAAAACCAGAAAAACAGTTTTGATTTTGCGGTAATGGTACCAAAGGCGCTACGATTGTCGGATTAGGGTGTAAGACCCACCATTTCGAAGCTAAGAGATAGGGCTACAACAATGTAGAAGGTCACTCAGTCCAAATCCCAGCACAACTAAGTCAAATATGCCAAATAACAAACCAGAACCGTAATTGCAGGTTCACAAATCACACTATGCTGTAATTAGTCCAACTCAGTCCACACAAGTCCAAATGCCGAAATTCCAAAGGAATATGGTAGCTAGGACATCAAGCTACATTTCATCAGAAGACCTCAACACCCAAATCCAAAACAATTCCAGTCAAAACAACCCATTTCAGACGCAGTTCTAACATCCTGATGAACCCAGAACAGCAATAGTAATTTCGGCTTATCTCATTCTACACTACTCCAATTGACCTGAAATTTTACAGGAACCTTTAAAACATCAATACCTACAACTTTACTGTTTTGAGCCAAGGCCAATTCGGCCTCTATCTAGGACCAAAAATTTCGGACAGAATGAAAAACCAAGAACCCTAATTTTCCAGATTTCTTCCAAAACAGAATTTACTTGCAATCTTCCACTTTTTCCACCTTCTAGAATCATTAAACATCATTTCCAATCATCATACATAACCACATAATCATACTCATATTAAAACAGAAAAATCCCCAAAAAATAATAAAAGTTCATCCATCCAACCACAACTCAAAATATAATCCATCAAACCATCTCTTTAGCCATCACAAGTCACTAATTTAGTATAATCAAGAACAAAGAAAGGATTGCTAGACATGAACCTTGAAATATCAAGAAAGTTGATGGCTTAGTCCTTTGCCTTCTCTAATCACTCCACCACTACCTTCAATCTTCCTAAACAAGTGACTTTTGTGGAGGAATTCGAAAGTTTAACGGTTGATTCACAAGATTGAGCAAGAAATGGAGTTGGAGTTGAAGGCTTTCTTCTTGTATTTTTGCTCCAAGAGGTTCGGCCATGCTTGCAGAAATTTATGTGATTTTTGGGTCAAAATTGAGTATTAATAAAGGTAAGAAATAATGGTCAAAGTCAAGGTTGAATAGGAAGATGACACTTGTCACCCTTTTGGTTCAAAACTTATCTTTCTGTCTCTCCAATACAAATATCTTAACACTTTGTAAAATAATATCACTTAATACAAAATTCCAACAAGTTGTCAAAAATATAATGCATTTACCGCACTTGCGGGTCCCACGTCCAAAATACGCTTTTAATTTCTCAAAAACTAACCGATACTAGAAAAATCATTTTAAAACTATTTTTGCTCATAAAATTTATTTGGGGAATTTTTCTAATAAAGAAAATGTAGAAAAGGCGGGCGTTTAAAAAATAAACCCTAGAAAATTAGAAAATTTCCGGGTTCTCAAACTCATTTTTTTTTCGGGGCGTCACAATCTCCCCTCCTTAAAAGAATATCGTCCTCGACATTCCATCTTGTACCAATCAAGTCAAGACATCCCATAAAATTCTCTCAAGAGTCAAATCAAACCCACAGTCCGGCATCCTAAACTTCAAGCCTAGGATACACTACAGAGATCTGAAGCCTAAGCTCTGATACAAATTGTCACGGCCCCACCTCCCCCTAAGGCGAACCAGAGGGTTCGGCGGGCCGCCTGCCCGGCTCTCGCCGGGACTCAGTCGATCACTACAGTCCTCAAACAAATACAAGATAAAATCTCAAAACTAGACTGTTACACATCCAATCAATTCTAAACGTTCAAACCGTTCAATCCATACATGAGATAATCCATGAATAAACGCTACAAGCCCTTCCTTCGCCTTGAGCCCTGTGGAGGGGAATAAAACATTTTTGGGGTGAGCTAGAAGCTCAGCGAGTAACCAGTAAAATCAGTAATCAAATCGGTTTAACTATAGTTCATTTCAATGATGTTCAATTCAAATCAAATGATAAGTCCAGAAACAATTTCAACATTTACAAAACATTAAATATGGAGTATCAATAATTCAAGAAACATGTACAATGAAAAGCGATAGTAACATTCATGAGAAGGATACGTTCGTTCTCCTGCCATTTCATTGCATTTTTGGTTTCATTCGTGCATTCATTCATCCCGTCCCTGGCTTTTGGCCAGGCTCCACCAACCTACAAGGTAATACTCGAGTATACCGAAACGTTCACCCAAGTCCCTAGTCGCCCGACCGAGTCCGCTTCTGGCTCGAGACAACCGGTAACAAGGGGCAATGGCCAGTTCAGCCCAAAAGGCTTACATTCATGCGCAAGTAGCATTTAATCACTAATCATTGAAAATTTCATATTTATTAAGGTCGAGTGCGATAAAGTACACACTCGCCTAGAAAACTCGTTTTAACAATCATTGAAAGCAAAATCAATAATAACAAGACACTAAGATGCAAGCACGCATGATATGTAAGAAAACAGTTCCAAAAGTAACTTCGAAAACAGTTCAAAAGTAGATAATGCAGGAAAGCGGTTCAAAAGTAAATTTGGAAACAGTTTGAGGTCACTCACCTCCATGGCTCAGAAATCATCCATCAAATATCATTGCCTTGCTCAAATCCAAGTCTTAGATCACAAACCCAATGCAAACAAATCCTTTCAAAGTTCGGACAGCACTTCCCCTGAATTTACTAACTTTTCCAGCCATCACGGCTTCATTATTTTCCTCATTCCAACCCAAAGGTACACACACAACAACAAGCTCATCCAATAGCCATTCAGCAAGCTCCAAGTAGTACAAAGACAAGTCAAGCTAGGGAAAAGTCCGGAAATGAAAGTTAAGCTCAAAACCAGAAAAACAGTTTTGATTTTGCGGTAATGGTACCAAAGGCGCTACGATTGTCGGATTAGGGTGTAAGACCCACCATTTCGAAGCTAAGAGATAGGGCTACAACAATGTAGAAGGTCACTCAGTCCAAATCCCAGCACAACTAAGTCAAATATGCCAAATAACAAACCAGAACCGTAATTGCAGGTTCACAAATCACACTATGCTGTAATTAGTCCAACTCAGTCCACACAAGTCCAAATGCCGAAATTCCAAAGGAATATGGTAGCTAGGACATCAAGCTACATTTCATCAGAAGACCTCAACACCCAAATCCAAAACAATTCCAGTCAAAACAACCCATTTCAGACGCAGTTCTAACATCCTGATGAACCCAGAACAGCAATAGTAATTTCGGCTTATCTCATTCTACACTACTCCAATTGACCTGAAATTTTACAGGAACCTTTAAAACATCAATACCTACAACTTTACTGTTTTGAGCCAAGGCCAATTCGGCCTCTATCTAGGACCAAAAATTTCGGACAGAATGAAAAACCAAGAACCCTAATTTTCCAGATTTCTTCCAAAACAGAATTTACTTGCAATCTTCCACTTTTTCCACCTTCTAGAATCATTAAACATCATTTCCAATCATCATACATAACCACATAATCATACTCATATTAAAACAGAAAAATCCCCAAAAAATAATAAAAGTTCATCCATCCAACCACAACTCAAAATATAATCCATCAAACCATCTCTTTAGCCATCACAAGTCACTAATTTAGTATAATCAAGAACAAAGAAAGGATTGCTAGACATGAACCTTGAAATATCAAGAAAGTTGATGGCTTAGTCCTTTGCCTTCTCTAATCACTCCACCACTACCTTCAATCTTCCTAAACAAGTGACTTTTGTGGAGGAATTCGAAAGTTTAACGGTTGATTCACAAGATTGAGCAAGAAATGGAGTTGGAGTTGAAGGCTTTCTTCTTGTATTTTTGCTCCAAGAGGTTCGGCCATGCTTGCAGAAATTTATGTGATTTTTGGGTCAAAATTGAGTATTAATAAAGGTAAGAAATAATGGTCAAAGTCAAGGTTGAATAGGAAGATGACACTTGTCACCCTTTTGGTTCAAAACTTATCTTTCTGTCTCTCCAATACAAATATCTTAACACTTTGTAAAATAATATCACTTAATACAAAATTCCAACAAGTTGTCAAAAATATAATGCATTTACCGCACTTGCGGGTCCCACGTCCAAAATACGCTTTTAATTTCTCAAAAACTAACCGATACTAGAAAAATCATTTTAAAACTATTTTTGCTCATAAAATTTATTTGGGGAATTTTTCTAATAAAGAAAATGTAGAAAACGCGGGCGTTTAAAAAATAAACCCTAGAAAATTAGAAAATTTCCGGGTTCTCAAACTCATTTTTTTTTCGGGGCGTCACAATCTCCCCTCCTTAAAAGAATATCGTCCTCGACATTCCATCTTGTACCAATCAAGTCAAGACATCCCATAAAATTCTCTCAAGAGTCAAATCAAACCCACAGTCCGGCATCCTAAACTTCAAGCCTAGGATACACTACAGAGATCTGAAGCCTAAGCTCTGATACAAATTGTCACGGCCCCACCTCCCCCTAAGGCGAACCAGAGGGTTCGGCGGGCCGCCTGCCCGGCTCTCGCCGGGACTCAGTCGATCACTACAGTCCTCAAACAAATACAAGATAAAATCTCAAAACTAGACTGTTACACATCCAATCAATTCTAAACGTTCAAACCGTTCAATCCATACATGAGATAATCCATGAATAAACGCTACAAGCCCTTCCTTCGCCTTGAGCCCTGTGGAGGGGAATAAAACATTTTTGGGGTGAGCTAGAAGCTCAGCGAGTAACCAGTAAAATCAGTAATCAAATCGGTTTAACTATAGTTCATTTCAATGATGTTCAATTCAAATCAAATGATAAGTCCAGAAACAATTTCAACATTTACAAAACATTAAATATGGAGTATCAATAATTCAAGAAACATGTACAATGAAAAGCGATAGTAACATTCATGAGAAGGATACGTTCGTTCTCCTGCCATTTCATTGCATTTTTGGTTTCATTCGTGCATTCATTCATCCCGTCCCTGGCTTTTGGCCAGGCTCCACCAACCTACAAGGTAATACTCGAGTATACCGAAACGTTCACCCAAGTTCCTAGTCGCCCGACCGAGTCCGCTTCTGGCTCGAGACAACCGGTAACAAGGGGCAATGGCCAGTTCAGCCCAAAAGGCTTACATTCATGCGCAAGTAGCATTTAATCACTAATCATTGAAAATTTCATATTTATTAAGGTCGAGTGCGATAAAGTACACACTCGCCTAGAAAACTCGTTTTAACAATCATTGAAAGCAAAATCAATAATAACAAGACACTAAGATGCAAGCACGCATGATATGTAAGAAAACAGTTCCAAAAGTAACTTCGAAAACAGTTCAAAAGTAGATAATGCAGGAAAGCGGTTCAAAAGTAAATTTGGAAACAGTTTGAGGTCACTCACCTCCATGGCTCAGAAATCATCCATCAAATATCATTGCCTTGCTCAAATCCAAGTCTTAGATCACAAACCCAATGCAAACAAATCCTTTCAAAGTTCGGACAGCACTTCCCCTGAATTTACTAACTTTTCCAGCCATCACGGCTTCATTATTTTCCTCATTCCAACCCAAAGGTACACACACAACAACAAGCTCATCCAATAGCCATTCAGCAAGCTCCAAGTAGTACAAAGACAAGTCAAGCTAGGGAAAAGTCCGGAAATGAAAGTTAAGCTCAAAACCAGAAAAACAGTTTTGATTTTGCGGTAATGGTACCAAAGGCGCTACGATTGTCGGATTAGGGTGTAAGACCCACCATTTCGAAGCTAAGAGATAGGGCTACAACAATGTAGAAGGTCACTCAGTCCAAATCCCAGCACAACTAAGTCAAATATGCCAAATAACAAACCAGAACCGTAATTGCAGGTTCACAAATCACACTATGCTGTAATTAGTCCAACTCAGTCCACACAAGTCCAAATGCCGAAATTCCAAAGGAATATGGTAGCTAGGACATCAAGCTACATTTCATCAGAAGACCTCAACACCCAAATCCAAAACAATTCCAGTCAAAACAACCCATTTCAGACGCAGTTCTAACATCCTGATGAACCCAGAACAGCAATAGTAATTTCGGCTTATCTCATTCTACACTACTCCAATTGACCTGAAATTTTACAGGAACCTTTAAAACATCAATACCTACAACTTTACTGTTTTGAGCCAAGGCCAATTCGGCCTCTATCTAGGACCAAAAATTTCGGACAGAATGAAAAACCAAGAACCCTAATTTTCCAGATTTCTTCCAAAACAGAATTTACTTGCAATCTTCCACTTTTTCCACCTTCTAGAATCATTAAACATCATTTCCAATCATCATACATAACCACATAATCATACTCATATTAAAACAGAAAAATCCCCAAAAAATAATAAAAGTTCATCCATCCAACCACAACTCAAAATATAATCCATCAAACCATCTCTTTAGCCATCACAAGTCACTAATTTAGTATAATCAAGAACAAAGAAAGGATTGCTAGACATGAACCTTGAAATATCAAGAAAGTTGATGGCTTAGTCCTTTGCCTTCTCTAATCACTCCACCACTACCTTCAATCTTCCTAAACAAGTGACTTTTGTGGAGGAATTCGAAAGTTTAACGGTTGATTCACAAGATTGAGCAAGAAATGGAGTTGGAGTTGAAGGCTTTCTTCTTGTATTTTTGCTCCAAGAGGTTCGGCCATGCTTGCAGAAATTTATGTGATTTTTGGGTCAAAATTGAGTATTAATAAAGGTAAGAAATAATGGTCAAAGTCAAGGTTGAATAGGAAGATGACACTTGTCACCCTTTTGGTTCAAAACTTATCTTTCTGTCTCTCCAATACAAATATCTTAACACTTTGTAAAATAATATCACTTAATACAAAATTCCAACAAGTTGTCAAAAATATAATGCATTTACCGCACTTGCGGGTCCCACGTCCAAAATACGCTTTTAATTTCTCAAAAACTAACCGATACTAGAAAAATCATTTTAAAACTATTTTTGCTCATAAAATTTATTTGGGGAATTTTTCTAATAAAGAAAATGTAGAAAACGCGGGCGTTTAAAAAATAAACCCTAGAAAATTAGAAAATTTCCGGGTTCTCAAACTCATTTTTTTTTCGGGGCGTCACAATCTCCCCTCCTTAAAAGAATATCGTCCTCGACATTCCATCTTGTACCAATCAAGTCAAGACATCCCATAAAATTCTCTCAAGAGTCAAATCAAACCCACAGTCCGGCATCCTAAACTTCAAGCCTAGGATACACTACAGAGATCTGAAGCCTAAGCTCTGATACAAATTGTCACGGCCCCACCTCCCCCTAAGGCGAACCAGAGGGTTCGGCGGGCCGCCTGCCCGGCTCTCGCCGGGACTCAGTCGATCACTACAGTCCTCAAACAAATACAAGATAAAATCTCAAAACTAGACTGTTACACATCCAATCAATTCTAAACGTTCAAACCGTTCAATCCATACATGAGATAATCCATGAATAAACGCTACAAGCCCTTCCTTCGCCTTGAGCCCTGTGGAGGGGAATAAAACATTTTTGGGGTGAGCTAGAAGCTCAGCGAGTAACCAGTAAAATCAGTAATCAAATCGGTTTAACTATAGTTCATTTCAATGATGTTCAATTCAAATCAAATGATAAGTCCAGAAACAATTTCAACATTTACAAAACATTAAATATGGAGTATCAATAATTCAAGAAACATGTACAATGAAAAGCGATAGTAACATTCATGAGAAGGATACGTTCGTTCTCCTGCCATTTCATTGCATTTTTGGTTTCATTCGTGCATTCATTCATCCCGTCCCTGGCTTTTGGCCAGGCTCCACCAACCTACAAGGTAATACTCGAGTATACCGAAACGTTCACCCAAGTTCCTAGTCGCCCGACCGAGTCCGCTTCTGGCTCGAGACAACCGGTAACAAGGGGCAATGGCCAGTTCAGCCCAAAAGGCTTACATTCATGCGCAAGTAGCATTTAATCACTAATCATTGAAAATTTCATATTTATTAAGGTCGAGTGCGATAAAGTACACACTCGCCTAGAAAACTCGTTTTAACAATCATTGAAAGCAAAATCAATAATAACAAGACACTAAGATGCAAGCACGCATGATATGTAAGAAAACAGTTCCAAAAGTAACTTCGAAAACAGTTCAAAAGTAGATAATGCAGGAAAGCGGTTCAAAAGTAAATTTGGAAACAGTTTGAGGTCACTCACCTCCATGGCTCAGAAATCATCCATCAAATATCATTGCCTTGCTCAAATCCAAGTCTTAGATCACAAACCCAATGCAAACAAATCCTTTCAAAGTTCGGACAGCACTTCCCCTGAATTTACTAACTTTTCCAGCCATCACGGCTTCATTATTTTCCTCATTCCAACCCAAAGGTACACACACAACAACAAGCTCATCCAATAGCCATTCAGCAAGCTCCAAGTAGTACAAAGACAAGTCAAGCTAGGGAAAAGTCCGGAAATGAAAGTTAAGCTCAAAACCAGAAAAACAGTTTTGATTTTGCGGTAATGGTACCAAAGGCGCTACGATTGTCGGATTAGGGTGTAAGACCCACCATTTCGAAGCTAAGAGATAGGGCTACAACAATGTAGAAGGTCACTCAGTCCAAATCCCAGCACAACTAAGTCAAATATGCCAAATAACAAACCAGAACCGTAATTGCAGGTTCACAAATCACACTATGCTGTAATTAGTCCAACTCAGTCCACACAAGTCCAAATGCCGAAATTCCAAAGGAATATGGTAGCTAGGACATCAAGCTACATTTCATCAGAAGACCTCAACACCCAAATCCAAAACAATTCCAGTCAAAACAACCCATTTCAGACGCAGTTCTAACATCCTGATGAACCCAGAACAGCAATAGTAATTTCGGCTTATCTCATTCTACACTACTCCAATTGACCTGAAATTTTACAGGAACCTTTAAAACATCAATACCTACAACTTTACTGTTTTGAGCCAAGGCCAATTCGGCCTCTATCTAGGACCAAAAATTTCGGACAGAATGAAAAACCAAGAACCCTAATTTTCCAGATTTCTTCCAAAACAGAATTTACTTGCAATCTTCCACTTTTTCCACCTTCTAGAATCATTAAACATCATTTCCAATCATCATACATAACCACATAATCATACTCATATTAAAACAGAAAAATCCCCAAAAAATAATAAAAGTTCATCCATCCAACCACAACTCAAAATATAATCCATCAAACCATCTCTTTAGCCATCACAAGTCACTAATTTAGTATAATCAAGAACAAAGAAAGGATTGCTAGACATGAACCTTGAAATATCAAGAAAGTTGATGGCTTAGTCCTTTGCCTTCTCTAATCACTCCACCACTACCTTCAATCTTCCTAAACAAGTGACTTTTGTGGAGGAATTCGAAAGTTTAACGGTTGATTCACAAGATTGAGCAAGAAATGGAGTTGGAGTTGAAGGCTTTCTTCTTGTATTTTTGCTCCAAGAGGTTCGGCCATGCTTGCAGAAATTTATGTGATTTTTGGGTCAAAATTGAGTATTAATAAAGGTAAGAAATAATGGTCAAAGTCAAGGTTGAATAGGAAGATGACACTTGTCACCCTTTTGGTTCAAAACTTATCTTTCTGTCTCTCCAATACAAATATCTTAACACTTTGTAAAATAATATCACTTAATACAAAATTCCAACAAGTTGTCAAAAATATAATGCATTTACCGCACTTGCGGGTCCCACGTCCAAAATACGCTTTTAATTTCTCAAAAACTAACCGATACTAGAAAAATCATTTTAAAACTATTTTTGCTCATAAAATTTATTTGGGGAATTTTTCTAATAAAGAAAATGTAGAAAAGGCGGGCGTTTAAAAAATAAACCCTAGAAAATTAGAAAATTTCCGGGTTCTCAAACTCATTTTTTTTTCGGGGCGTCACAATCTCCCCTCCTTAAAAGAATATCGTCCTCGACATTCCATCTTGTACCAATCAAGTCAAGACATCCCATAAAATTCTCTCAAGAGTCAAATCAAACCCACAGTCCGGCATCCTAAACTTCAAGCCTAGGATACACTACAGAGATCTGAAGCCTAAGCTCTGATACAAATTGTCACGGCCCCACCTCCCCCTAAGGCGAACCAGAGGGTTCGGCGGGCCGCCTGCCCGGCTCTCGCCGGGACTCAGTCGATCACTACAGTCCTCAAACAAATACAAGATAAAATCTCAAAACTAGACTGTTACACATCCAATCAATTCTAAACGTTCAAACCGTTCAATCCATACATGAGATAATCCATGAATAAACGCTACAAGCCCTTCCTTCGCCTTGAGCCCTGTGGAGGGGAATAAAACATTTTTGGGGTGAGCTAGAAGCTCAGCGAGTAACCAGTAAAATCAGTAATCAAATCGGTTTAACTATAGTTCATTTCAATGATGTTCAATTCAAATCAAATGATAAGTCCAGAAACAATTTCAACATTTACAAAACATTAAATATGGAGTATCAATAATTCAAGAAACATGTACAATGAAAAGCGATAGTAACATTCATGAGAAGGATACGTTCGTTCTCCTGCCATTTCATTGCATTTTTGGTTTCATTCGTGCATTCATTCATCCCGTCCCTGGCTTTTGGCCAGGCTCCACCAACCTACAAGGTAATACTCGAGTATACCGAAACGTTCACCCAAGTTCCTAGTCGCCCGACCGAGTCCGCTTCTGGCTCGAGACAACCGGTAACAAGGGGCAATGGCCAGTTCAGCCCAAAAGGCTTACATTCATGCGCAAGTAGCATTTAATCACTAATCATTGAAAATTTCATATTTATTAAGGTCGAGTGCGATAAAGTACACACTCGCCTAGAAAACTCGTTTTAACAATCATTGAAAGCAAAATCAATAATAACAAGACACTAAGATGCAAGCACGCATGATATGTAAGAAAACAGTTCCAAAAGTAACTTCGAAAACAGTTCAAAAGTAGATAATGCAGGAAAGCGGTTCAAAAGTAAATTTGGAAACAGTTTGAGGTCACTCACCTCCATGGCTCAGAAATCATCCATCAAATATCATTGCCTTGCTCAAATCCAAGTCTTAGATCACAAACCCAATGCAAACAAATCCTTTCAAAGTTCGGACAGCACTTCCCCTGAATTTACTAACTTTTCCAGCCATCACGGCTTCATTATTTTCCTCATTCCAACCCAAAGGTACACACACAACAACAAGCTCATCCAATAGCCATTCAGCAAGCTCCAAGTAGTACAAAGACAAGTCAAGCTAGGGAAAAGTCCGGAAATGAAAGTTAAGCTCAAAACCAGAAAAACAGTTTTGATTTTGCGGTAATGGTACCAAAGGCGCTACGATTGTCGGATTAGGGTGTAAGACCCACCATTTCGAAGCTAAGAGATAGGGCTACAACAATGTAGAAGGTCACTCAGTCCAAATCCCAGCACAACTAAGTCAAATATGCCAAATAACAAACCAGAACCGTAATTGCAGGTTCACAAATCACACTATGCTGTAATTAGTCCAACTCAGTCCACACAAGTCCAAATGCCGAAATTCCAAAGGAATATGGTAGCTAGGACATCAAGCTACATTTCATCAGAAGACCTCAACACCCAAATCCAAAACAATTCCAGTCAAAACAACCCATTTCAGACGCAGTTCTAACATCCTGATGAACCCAGAACAGCAATAGTAATTTCGGCTTATCTCATTCTACACTACTCCAATTGACCTGAAATTTTACAGGAACCTTTAAAACATCAATACCTACAACTTTACTGTTTTGAGCCAAGGCCAATTCGGCCTCTATCTAGGACCAAAAATTTCGGACAGAATGAAAAACCAAGAACCCTAATTTTCCAGATTTCTTCCAAAACAGAATTTACTTGCAATCTTCCACTTTTTCCACCTTCTAGAATCATTAAACATCATTTCCAATCATCATACATAACCACATAATCATACTCATATTAAAACAGAAAAATCCCCAAAAAATAATAAAAGTTCATCCATCCAACCACAACTCAAAATATAATCCATCAAACCATCTCTTTAGCCATCACAAGTCACTAATTTAGTATAATCAAGAACAAAGAAAGGATTGCTAGACATGAACCTTGAAATATCAAGAAAGTTGATGGCTTAGTCCTTTGCCTTCTCTAATCACTCCACCACTACCTTCAATCTTCCTAAACAAGTGACTTTTGTGGAGGAATTCGAAAGTTTAACGGTTGATTCACAAGATTGAGCAAGAAATGGAGTTGGAGTTGAAGGCTTTCTTCTTGTATTTTTGCTCCAAGAGGTTCGGCCATGCTTGCAGAAATTTATGTGATTTTTGGGTCAAAATTGAGTATTAATAAAGGTAAGAAATAATGGTCAAAGTCAAGGTTGAATAGGAAGATGACACTTGTCACCCTTTTGGTTCAAAACTTATCTTTCTGTCTCTCCAATACAAATATCTTAACACTTTGTAAAATAATATCACTTAATACAAAATTCCAACAAGTTGTCAAAAATATAATGCATTTACCGCACTTGCGGGTCCCACGTCCAAAATACGCTTTTAATTTCTCAAAAACTAACCGATACTAGAAAAATCATTTTAAAACTATTTTTGCTCATAAAATTTATTTGGGGAATTTTTCTAATAAAGAAAATGTAGAAAAGGCGGGCGTTTAAAAAATAAACCCTAGAAAATTAGAAAATTTCCGGGTTCTCAAACTCATTTTTTTTTTCGGGGCGTCACAATCTCCCCTCCTTAAAAGAATATCGTCCTCGACATTCCATCTTGTACCAATCAAGTCAAGACATCCCATAAAATTCTCTCAAGAGTCAAATCAAACCCACAGTCCGGCATCCTAAACTTCAAGCCTAGGATACACTACAGAGATCTGAAGCCTAAGCTCTGATACAAATTGTCACGGCCCCACCTCCCCCTAAGGCGAACCAGAGGGTTCGGCGGGCCGCCTGCCCGGCTCTCGCCGGGACTCAGTCGATCACTACAGTCCTCAAACAAATACAAGATAAAATCTCAAAACTAGACTGTTACACATCCAATCAATTCTAAACGTTCAAACCGTTCAATCCATACATGAGATAATCCATGAATAAACGCTACAAGCCCTTCCTTCGCCTTGAGCCCTGTGGAGGGGAATAAAACATTTTTGGGGTGAGCTAGAAGCTCAGCGAGTAACCAGTAAAATCAGTAATCAAATCGGTTTAACTATAGTTCATTTCAATGATGTTCAATTCAAATCAAATGATAAGTCCAGAAACAATTTCAACATTTACAAAACATTAAATATGGAGTATCAATAATTCAAGAAACATGTACAATGAAAAGCGATAGTAACATTCATGAGAAGGATACGTTCGTTCTCCTGCCATTTCATTGCATTTTTGGTTTCATTCGTGCATTCATTCATCCCGTCCCTGGCTTTTGGCCAGGCTCCACCAACCTACAAGGTAATACTCGAGTATACCGAAACGTTCACCCAAGTTCCTAGTCGCCCGACCGAGTCCGCTTCTGGCTCGAGTGTGACAGCCCCACCTCCCCCTAAGGCGAACCAGAGGGTTCGGCGGGCCGCCTGCCCAGCTCTCGCCGGGACTCAGTCGTTCACTACAATTTTCAAATAAATTACAAGAATAAACCTCAAATATTACAATATAAATCTCCAATATTTACATGTCATAAGCGAAGCGGAAACAATTCTCAACTATACATAAAATGATTCCAAATCCAAATTGTACAAAATATAACAATTCCAACTAAGCCATCCAGTCACGTGAACAAGTATTACAAGGCCTTCCTTCGCCTTGAGCCCTGTGGAGGGGAATAAAACATTTTTGGGGTGAGCTAGAAGCTCAGCGAGTAACCAGCAAAATCATTAAGCAAATATATTTCACAATGTTGCATTTCGATGATTTCGATGATGTCATGATTCAGAGATCAAATGTCCGTTTAGTGCTCTCGTGAGCCGGTGAAATCATAGCACTTGAACACCCAACGCTCAAATATATCATTTAACATTAACTCACGAACTCACGAAAGTGGGAGCAACATTGGTGCTCCAGATAACCATGAACATGAACCATAAACAAGGTGGAGACGTTGGTGTCCAGCACAAGACTTTCCCAGAACTCATTGAAGCCAAAATCATATCATGAATTCACATGCAAGCACGCATGATATGCAATCGAATAAATAATGCAAGAAACATTTCACAAGTACTTTGGAAATAGTTTAGGGTCACTCACCTCCACGGCTCAGAACCCATCCGTCATATACCATTATCTTGTCCGAATCCAAGCCCTAAAACCCAAAACAGATTTGATGTCCTTTTGCGGTAATGGTACCAAAAGCAGTACGATGGTCGGATGAAGGTGCAAGACCCACCGTTTCGAAGCTAAGAGACAGGGCTACAACAATGTAGAAGGTCACTCAATCCAGTTCCTGACCCAACTAGGTCAAAAATGCCAAACACTAAACCAGAATCACCAAAACAGGTTTGCAAAACACAGAAAACTGTAATCGGTATATCTCAGTCCATACAAGTCCAAATGCCGAAATTCCAAAGGCATAAGTTATTTAAGACATCCAGCTACATTTCATCAGAAGACACCAACTTCAAAATCCAAACCAATACCAGTCCAAACAGGCAATTACTATCGCAGTTCGGACATTCTGTGCACCAAAAACAGCAACAGTAAAAACGACATAACTCACTCTACACTAGTCCAATTGCCCTGAAATTTTGCAGGCACACTAAACTCATCAATACCTACAACTTTCATGTTTTGAGCAAAGTCCAATTCGGCCTCTAGATATGACCTAAAATTTCGGACAGAATAGGGGTTCAAGAACCCTAACTTTTCACATTTCATTCCAAATCCAAAATTGATTGCATTTAACAACAATTCACACCTACAAGAGTCATTATAGTCCATTGCCAATCATCACAAACAACCACACCATCATAATCCAATTAAACCAGAAAAATCATCATAAAATGGAAAACTTCACCAAATCACTTCAAACCAAGATTAAAACCAGAAATTTCAGCACTCTTATCACTAATAAGCACAACATAAGCATCATTAGGTGTAGTAGGGTGTTTCAAGCTTCACTTACCAAGAACCAAGAGAGAGGAAGATGTTGGGCACCTTAATCCTTCAAACAAAGTTCACCAAACAACTTACTAGCTCTAGAAGGAAGAATTTTATGGAGTGAAATGGATGGAAGCAAATGTTTTTGGTTGATTTGCACCAAGTAGAAGCTTGAAAATTGAAGAAATCTCCTTCCTTTCTTGCTCAAGGTGGCCGGCCAACAAGGAGAGAAAAATGGTGAATTTTGTGCAATTTTTGGATATTTAACCTTTGGTCAAAAAAGTCAAAATTATGAATAGTAATTCTTAAAAGGCAACCAATGAGAAGATGACACTTGTCACCTCATTAAATGCATTCTTATCTTTCTTTTCTCTCTCACATCAATCACTTCACCTCCTCTACTTATCTCCTAACACCCGATAAATTTTACACAGTATCCGAAACTTAACCGTATTGGCCAAATTTTTCCGAACTTATCGCACTAGTGGGTCCCACGTTCAATATAAACTCTTAATTTCTCAAAAACTCTCCAATACTAGAAAAATCATTTGAAAATGATATTTGCTCATAAACTTTATCTGGGGAATTTTTCTAATCAAGAAAATGTAGAAAATGCGGGCGTTTAAAAAATAAACCCTAGAAAATTAGAAAATTTCCGGGTTCTCAAACTCATTTTTTTTCGGGGCGTCACATCGAGACAACCGGTAACAAGGGGCAATGGCCAGTTCAGCCCAAAAGGCTTACATTCATGCGCAAGTAGCATTTAATCACTAATCATTGAAAATTTCATATTTATTAAGGTCGAGTGCGATAAAGTACACACTCGCCTAGAAAACTCGTTTTAACAATCATTGAAAGCAAAATCAATAATAACAAGACACTAAGATGCAAGCACGCATGATATGTAAGAAAACAGTTCCAAAAGTAACTTCGAAAACAGTTCAAAAGTAGATAATGCAGGAAAGCGGTTCAAAAGTAAATTTGGAAACAGTTTGAGGTCACTCACCTCCATGGCTCAGAAATCATCCATCAAATATCATTGCCTTGCTCAAATCCAAGTCTTAGATCACAAACCCAATGCAAACAAATCCTTTCAAAGTTCGGACAGCACTTCCCCTGAATTTACTAACTTTTCCAGCCATCACGGCTTCATTATTTTCCTCATTCCAACCCAAAGGTACACACACAACAACAAGCTCATCCAATAGCCATTCAGCAAGCTCCAAGTAGTACAAAGACAAGTCAAGCTAGGGAAAAGTCCGGAAATGAAAGTTAAGCTCAAAACCAGAAAAACAGTTTTGATTTTGCGGTAATGGTACCAAAGGCGCTACGATTGTCGGATTAGGGTGTAAGACCCACCATTTCGAAGCTAAGAGATAGGGCTACAACAATGTAGAAGGTCACTCAGTCCAAATCCCAGCACAACTAAGTCAAATATGCCAAATAACAAACCAGAACCGTAATTGCAGGTTCACAAATCACACTATGCTGTAATTAGTCCAACTCAGTCTACACAAGTCCAAATGCAGAAATTCCAAAGGCATATGGTAGCTAGGACATCAAGCTACATTTCATCAGAAGACCTCAACACCCAAATCCAAAACAATTCCAGTCAAAACAACCCATTTCAGACGCAGTTCTAACATCCTGATGAACCCAGAACAGCAATAGTAATTTCGGCTTATCTCATTCTACACTACTCCAATTGACCTGAAATTTTACAGGAACCTTTAAAACATCAATACCTACAACTTTACTGTTTTGAGCCAAGGCCAATTCGGCCTCTATCTAGGACCAAAAATTTCGGACAGAATGAAAAACCAAGAACCCTAATTTTCCAGATTTCTTCCAAAACAGAATTTACTTGCAATCTTCCACTTTTTCCACCTTCTAGAATCATTAAACATCATTTCCAATCATCATACATAACCACATAATCATACTCATATTAAAACAGAAAAATCCCCAAAAAATAATAAAAGTTCATCCATCCAACCACAACTCAAAATATAATCCATCAAACCATCTCTTTAGCCATCACAAGTCACTAATTTAGTATAATCAAGAACAAAGAAAGGATTGCTAGACATGAACCTTGAAATATCAAGAAAGTTGATGGCTTAGTCCTTTGCCTTCTCTAATCACTCCACCACTACCTTCAATCTTCCTAAACAAGTGACTTTTGTGGAGGAATTCGAAAGTTTAACGGTTGATTCACAAGATTGAGCAAGAAATGGAGTTGGAGTTGAAGGCTTTCTTCTTGTATTTTTGCACCAAGAGGTTCGGCCATGCTTGCAGAAATTTATGTGATTTTTGGGTCAAAATTGAGTATTAATAAAGGTAAGAAATAATGGTCAAAGTCAAGGTTGAATAGGAAGATGACACTTGTCACCCTTTTGGTTCAAAACTTATCTTTCTGTCTCTCCAATACAAATATCTTAACACTTTGTAAAATAATATCACTTAATACAAAATTCCAACAAGTTGTCAAAAATATAATGCATTTACCGCACTTGCGGGTCCCACGTCCAAAATACGCTTTTAATTTCTCAAAAACTAACCGATACTAGAAAAATCATTTTAAAACTATTTTTGCTCATAAAATTTATTTGGGGAATTTTTCTAATAAAGAAAATGTAGAAAAGGCGGGCGTTTAAAAAATAAACCCTAGAAAATTAGAAAATTTCCGGGTTCTCAAACTCATTTTTTTTTTCGGGGCGTCACAATCTCCCCTCCTTAAAAGAATATCGTCCTCGACATTCCATCTTGTACCAATCAAGTCAAGACATCCCATAAAATTCTCTCAAGAGTCAAATCAAACCCACAGTCCGGCATCCTAAACTTCAAGCCTAGGATACACTACAGAGATCTGAAGCCTAAGCTCTGATACAAATTGTCACGGCCCCACCTCCCCCTAAGGCGAACCAGAGGGTTCGGCGGGCCGCCTGCCCGGCTCTCGCCGGGACTCAGTCGATCACTACAGTCCTCAAACAAATACAAGATAAAATCTCAAAACTAGACTGTTACACATCCAATCAATTCTAAACGTTCAAACCGTTCAATCCATACATGAGATAATCCATGAATAAACGCTACAAGCCCTTCCTTCGCCTTGAGCCCTGTGGAGGGGAATAAAACATTTTTGGGGTGAGCTAGAAGCTCAGCGAGTAACCAGTAAAATCAGTAATCAAATCGGTTTAACTATAGTTCATTTCAATGATGTTCAATTCAAATCAAATGATAAGTCCAGAAACAATTTCAACATTTACAAAACATTAAATATGGAGTATCAATAATTCAAGAAACATGTACAATGAAAAGCGATAGTAACATTCATGAGAAGGATACGTTCGTTCTCCTGCCATTTCATTGCATTTTTGGTTTCATTCGTGCATTCATTCATCCCGTCCCTGGCTTTTGGCCAGGCTCCACCAACCTACAAGGTAATACTCGAGTATACCGAAACGTTCACCCAAGTTCCTAGTCGCCCGACCGAGTCCGCTTCTGGCTCGAGTGTGACAGCCCCACCTCCCCCTAAGGCGAACCAGAGGGTTCGGCGGGCCGCCTGCCCAGCTCTCGCCGGGACTCAGTCGTTCACTACAATCTTCAAATAAATTACAAGAATAAACCTCAAATATTACAATATAAATCTCCAATATTTACATGTCATAAGCGAAGCGGAAACAATTCTCAACTATACATAAAATGATTCCAAATCCAAATTGTACAAAATATAACAATTCCAACTAAGCCATCCAGTCACGTGAACAAGTATTACAAGGCCTTCCTTCGCCTTGAGCCCTGTGGAGGGGAATAAAACATTTTTGGGGTGAGCTAGAAGCTCAGCGAGTAACCAGCAAAATCATTAAGCAAATATATTTCACAATGTTGCATTTCGATGATTTCGATGATGTCATGATTCAGAGATCAAATGTCCGTTTAGTGCTCTCGTGAGCCGGTGAAATCATAGCACTTGAACACCCAACGCTCAAATATATCATTTAACATTAACTCACGAACTCACGAAAGTGGGAGCAACATTGGTGCTCCAGATAACCATGAACATGAACCATAAACAAGGTGGAGACGTTGGTGTCCAGCACAAGACTTTCCCAGAACTCATTGAAGCCAAAATCATATCATGAATTCACATGCAAGCACGCATGATATGCAATCGAATAAATAATGCAAGAAACATTTCACAAGTACTTTGGAAATAGTTTAGGGTCACTCACCTCCACGGCTCAGAACCCATCCGTCATATACCATTATCTTGTCCGAATCCAAGCCCTAAAACCCAAAACAGATTTGATGTCCTTTTGCGGTAATGGTACCAAAAGCAGTACGATGGTCGGATGAAGGTGCAAGACCCACCGTTTCGAAGCTAAGAGACAGGGCTACAACAATGTAGAAGGTCACTCAATCCAGTTCCTGACCCAACTAGGTCAAAAATGCCAAACACTAAACCAGAATCACCAAAACAGGTTTGCAAAACACAGAAAACTGTAATCGGTATATCTCAGTCCATACAAGTCCAAATGCCGAAATTCCAAAGGCATAAGTTATTTAAGACATCCAGCTACATTTCATCAGAAGACACCAACTTCAAAATCCAAACCAATACCAGTCCAAACAGGCAATTACTATCGCAGTTCGGACATTCTGTGCACCAAAAACAGCAACAGTAAAAACGACATAACTCACTCTACACTAGTCCAATTGCCCTGAAATTTTGCAGGCACACTAAACTCATCAATACCTACAACTTTCATGTTTTGAGCAAAGTCCAATTCGGCCTCTAGATATGACCTAAAATTTCGGACAGAATAGGGGTTCAAGAACCCTAACTTTTCACATTTCATTCCAAATCCAAAATTGATTGCATTTAACAACAATTCACACCTACAAGAGTCATTATAGTCCATTGCCAATCATCACAAACAACCACACCATCATAATCCAATTAAACCAGAAAAATCATCATAAAATGGAAAACTTCACCAAATCACTTCAAACCAAGATTAAAACCAGAAATTTCAGCACTCTTATCACTAATAAGCACAACATAAGCATCATTAGGTGTAGTAGGGTGTTTCAAGCTTCACTTACCAAGAACCAAGAGAGAGGAAGATGTTGGGCACCTTAATCCTTCAAACAAAGTTCACCAAACAACTTACTAGCTCTAGAAGGAAGAATTTTATGGAGTGAAATGGATGGAAGCAAATGTTTTTGGTTGATTTGCACCAAGTAGAAGCTTGAAAATTGAAGAAATCTCCTTCCTTTCTTGCTCAAGGTGGCCGGCCAACAAGGAGAGAAAAATGGTGAATTTTGTGCAATTTTTGGATATTTAACCTTTGGTCAAAAAAGTCAAAATTATGAATAGTAATTCTTAAAAGGCAACCAATGAGAAGATGACACTTGTCACCTCATTAAATGCATTCTTATCTTTCTTTTCTCTCTCACATCAATCACTTCACCTCCTCTACTTATCTCCTAACACCCGATAAATTTTACACAGTATCCGAAACTTAACCGTATTGGCCAAATTTTTCCGAACTTATCGCACTAGTGGGTCCCACGTTCAATATAAACTCTTAATTTCTCAAAAACTCTCCAATACTAGAAAAATCATTTGAAAATGATATTTGCTCATAAACTTTATCTGGGGAATTTTTCTAATCAAGAAAATGTAGAAAATGCGGGCGTTTAAAAAATAAACCCTAGAAAATTAGAAAATTTCCGGGTTCTCAAACTCATTTTTTTTCGGGGCGTCACATCGAGACAACCGGTAACAAGGGGCAATGGCCAGTTCAGCCCAAAAGGCTTACATTCATGCGCAAGTAGCATTTAATCACTAATCATTGAAAATTTCATATTTATTAAGGTCGAGTGCGATAAAGTACACACTCGCCTAGAAAACTCGTTTTAACAATCATTGAAAGCAAAATCAATAATAACAAGACACTAAGATACAAGCACGCATGATATGTAAGAAAACAGTTCCAAAAGTAACTTCGAAAACAGTTCAAAAGTAGATAATGCAGGAAAGCGGTTCAAAAGTAAATTTGGAAACAGTTTGAGGTCACTCACCTCCATGGCTCAGAAATCATCCATCAAATATCATTGCCTTGCTCAAATCCAAGTCTTAGATCACAAACCCAATGCAAACAAATCCTTTCAAAGTTCGGACAGCACTTCCCCTGAATTTACTAACTTTTCCAGTCATCACGGCTTCATTATTTTCCTCATTCCAACCCAAAGGTACACACACAACAACAAGCTCATCCAATAGCCATTCAGCAAGCTCCAAGTAGTACAAAGACAAGTCAAGCTAGGGAAAAGTCCGGAAATGAAAGTTAAGCTCAAAACCAGAAAAACAGTTTTGATTTTGCGGTAATGGTACCAAAGGCGCTACGATTGTCGGATTAGGGTGTAAGACCCACCATTTCGAAGCTAAGAGATAGGGCTACAACAATGTAGAATGTCACTCAGTCCAAATCCCAGCACAACTAAGTCAAATATGCCAAATAACAAACCAGAACCGTAATTGCAGGTTCACAAATCACACTATGCTGTAATTAGTCCAACTCAGTCTACACAAGTCCAAATGCAGAAATTCCAAAGGCATATGGTAGCTAGGACATCAAGCTACATTTCATCAGAAGACCTCAACACCCAAATCCAAAACAATTCCAGTCAAAACAACCCATTTCAGACGCAGTTCTAACATCCTGATGAACCCAGAACAGCAATAGTAATTTCGGCTTATCTCATTCTACACTACTCCAATTGACCTGAAATTTTACAGGAACCTTTAAAACATCAATACCTACAACTTTACTGTTTTGAGCCAAGGCCAATTCGGCCTCTATCTAGGACCAAAAATTTCGGACAGAATGAAAAACCAAGAACCCTAATTTTCCAGATTTCTTCCAAAACAGAATTTACTTGCAATCTTCCACTTTTTCCACCTTCTAGAATCATTAAACATCATTTCCAATCATCATACATAACCACATAATCATACTCATATTAAAACAGAAAAATCCCCAAAAAATAATAAAAGTTCATCCATCCAACCACAACTCAAAATATAATCCATCAAACCATCTCTTTAGCCATCACAAGTCACTAATTTAGTATAATCAAGAACAAAGAAAGGATTGCTAGACATGAACCTTGAAATATCAAGAAAGTTGATGGCTTAGTCCTTTGCCTTCTCTAATCACTCCACCACTACCTTCAATCTTCCTAAACAAGTGACTTTTGTGGAGGAATTCGAAAGTTTAACGGTTGATTCACAAGATTGAGCAAGAAATGGAGTTGGAGTTGAAGGCTTTCTTCTTGTATTTTTGCACCAAGAGGTTCGGCCATGCTTGCAGAAATTTATGTGATTTTTGGGTCAAAATTGAGTATTAATAAAGGTAAGAAATAATGGTCAAAGTCAAGGTTGAATAGGAAGATGACACTTGTCACCCTTTTGGTTCAAAACTTATCTTTCTGTCTCTCCAATACAAATATCTTAACACTTTGTAAAATAATATCACTTAATACAAAATTCCAACAAGTTGTCAAAAATATAATGCATTTACCGCACTTGCGGGTCCCACGTCCAAAATACGCTTTTAATTTCTCAAAAACTAACCGATACTAGAAAAATCATTTTAAAACTATTTTTGCTCATAAAATTTATTTGGGGAATTTTTCTAATAAAGAAAATGTAGAAAAGGCGGGCGTTTAAAAAATAAACCCTAGAAAATTAGAAAATTTCCGGGTTCTCAAACTCATTTTTTTTTTCGGGGCGTCACAATCTCCCCTCCTTAAAAGAATATCGTCCTCGACATTCCATCTTGTACCAATCAAGTCAAGACATCCCATAAAATTCTCTCAAGAGTCAAATCAAACCCACAGTCCGGCATCCTAAACTTCAAGCCTAGGATACACTACAGAGATCTGAAGCCTAAGCTCTGATACAAATTGTCACGGCCCCACCTCCCCCTAAGGCGAACCAGAGGGTTCGGCGGGCCGCCTGCCCGGCTCTCGCCGGGACTCAGTCGATCACTACAGTCCTCAAACAAATACAAGATAAAATCTCAAAACTAGACTGTTACACATCCAATCAATTCTAAACGTTCAAACCGTTCAATCCATACATGAGATAATCCATGAATAAACGCTACAAGCCCTTCCTTCGCCTTGAGCCCTGTGGAGGGGAATAAAACATTTTTGGGGTGAGCTAGAAGCTCAGCGAGTAACCAGTAAAATCAGTAATCAAATCGGTTTAACTATAGTTCATTTCAATGATGTTCAATTCAAATCAAATGATAAGTCCAGAAACAATTTCAACATTTACAAAACATTAAATATGGAGTATCAATAATTCAAGAAACATGTACAATGAAAAGCGATAGTAACATTCATGAGAAGGATACGTTCGTTCTCCTGCCATTTCATTGCATTTTTGGTTTCATTCGTGCATTCATTCATCCCGTCCCTGGCTTTTGGCCAGGCTCCACCAACCTACAAGGTAATACTCGAGTATACCGAAACGTTCACCCAAGTCCCTAGTCGCCCGACCGAGTCCGCTTCTGGCTCGAGACAACCGGTAACAAGGGGCAATGGCCAGTTCAGCCCAAAAGGCTTACATTCATGCGCAAGTAGCATTTAATCACTAATCATTGAAAATTTCATATTTATTAAGGTCGAGTGCGATAAAGTACACACTCGCCTAGAAAACTCGTTTTAACAATCATTGAAAGCAAAATCAATAATAACAAGACACTAAGATGCAAGCACGCATGATATGTAAGAAAACAGTTCCAAAAGTAACTTCGAAAACAGTTCAAAAGTAGATAATGCAGGAAAGCGGTTCAAAAGTAAATTTGGAAACAGTTTGAGGTCACTCACCTCCATGGCTCAGAAATCATCCATCAAATATCATTGCCTTGCTCAAATCCAAGTCTTAGATCACAAACCCAATGCAAACAAATCCTTTCAAAGTTCGGACAGCACTTCCCCTGAATTTACTAACTTTTCCAGCCATCACGGCTTCATTATTTTCCTCATTCCAACCCAAAGGTACACACACAACAACAAGCTCATCCAATAGCCATTCAGCAAGCTCCAAGTAGTACAAAGACAAGTCAAGCTAGGGAAAAGTCCGGAAATGAAAGTTAAGCTCAAAACCAGAAAAACAGTTTTGATTTTGCGGTAATGGTACCAAAGGCGCTACGATTGTCGGATTAGGGTGTAAGACCCACCATTTCGAAGCTAAGAGATAGGGCTACAACAATGTAGAAGGTCACTCAGTCCAAATCCCAGCACAACTAAGTCAAATATGCCAAATAACAAACCAGAACCGTAATTGCAGGTTCACAAATCACACTATGCTGTAATTAGTCCAACTCAGTCTACACAAGTCCAAATGCCGAAATTCCAAAGGAATATGGTAGCTAGGACATCAAGCTACATTTCATCAGAAGATCTCAACACCCAAATCCAAAACAATTCCAGTCAAAACAACCCATTTCAGACGCAGTTCTAACATCCTGATGAACCCAGAACAGCAATAGTAATTTCGGCTTATCTCATTCTACACTACTCCAATTGACCTGAAATTTTACAGGAACCTTTAAAACATCAATACCTACAACTTTACTGTTTTGAGCCAAGGCCAATTCGGCCTCTATCTAGGACCAAAAATTTCGGACAGAATGAAAAACCAAGAACCCTAATTTTCCAGATTTCTTCCAAAACAGAATTTACTTGCAATCTTCCACTTTTTCCACCTTCTAGAATCATTAAACATCATTTCCAATCATCATACATAACCACATAATCATACTCATATTAAAACAGAAAAATCCCCAAAAAATAATAAAAGTTCATCCATCCAACCACAACTCAAAATATAATCCATCAAACCATCTCTTTAGCCATCACAAGTCACTAATTTAGTATAATCAAGAACAAAGAAAGGATTGCTAGACATGAACCTTGAAATATCAAGAAAGTTGATGGCTTAGTCCTTTGCCTTCTCTAATCACTCCACCACTACCTTCAATCTTCCTAAACAAGTGACTTTTGTGGAGGAATTCGAAAGTTTAACGGTTGATTCACAAGATTGAGCAAGAAATGGAGTTGGAGTTGAAGGCTTTCTTCTTGTATTTTTGCACCAAGAGGTTCGGCCATGCTTGCAGAAATTTATGTGATTTTTGGGTCAAAATTGAGTATTAATAAAGGTAAGAAATAATGGTCAAAGTCAAGGTTGAATAGGAAGATGACACTTGTCACCCTTTTGGTTCAAAACTTATCTTTCTGTCTCTCCAATACAAATATCTTAACACTTTGTAAAATAATATCACTTAATACAAAATTCCAACAAGTTGTCAAAAATATAATGCATTTACCGCACTTGCGGGTCCCACGTCCAAAATACGCTTTTAATTTCTCAAAAACTAACCGATACTAGAAAAATCATTTTAAAACTATTTTTGCTCATAAAATTTATTTGGGGAATTTTTCTAATAAAGAAAATGTAGAAAAGGCGGGCGTTTAAAAAATAAACCCTAGAAAATTAGAAAATTTCCGGGTTCTCAAACTCATTTTTTTTTTCGGGGCGTCACAATCTCCCCTCCTTAAAAGAATATCGTCCTCGACATTCCATCTTGTACCAATCAAGTCAAGACATCCCATAAAATTCTCTCAAGAGTCAAATCAAACCCACAGTCCGGCATCCTAAACTTCAAGCCTAGGATACACTACAGAGATCTGAAGCCTAAGCTCTGATACAAATTGTCACGGCCCCACCTCCCCCTAAGGCGAACCAGAGGGTTCGGCGGGCCGCCTGCCCGGCTCTCGCCGGGACTCAGTCGATCACTACAGTCCTCAAACAAATACAAGATAAAATCTCAAAACTAGACTGTTACACATCCAATCAATTCTAAACGTTCAAACCGTTCAATCCATACATGAGATAATCCATGAATAAACGCTACAAGCCCTTCCTTCGCCTTGAGCCCTGTGGAGGGGAATAAAACATTTTTGGGGTGAGCTAGAAGCTCAGCGAGTAACCAGTAAAATCAGTAATCAAATCGGTTTAACTATAGTTCATTTCAATGATGTTCAATTCAAATCAAATGATAAGTCCAGAAACAATTTCAACATTTACAAAACATTAAATATGGAGTATCAATAATTCAAGAAACATGTACAATGAAAAGCGATAGTAACATTCATGAGAAGGATACGTTCGTTCTCCTGCCATTTCATTGCATTTTTGGTTTCATTCGTGCATTCATTCATCCCGTCCCTGGCTTTTGGCCAGGCTCCACCAACCTACAAGGTAATACTCGAGTATACCGAAACGTTCACCCAAGTCCCTAGTCGCCCGACCGAGTCCGCTTCTGGCTCGAGACAACCGGTAACAAGGGGCAATGGCCAGTTCAGCCCAAAAGGCTTACATTCATGCGCAAGTAGCATTTAATCACTAATCATTGAAAATTTCATATTTATTAAGGTCGAGTGCGATAAAGTACACACTCGCCTAGAAAACTCGTTTTAACAATCATTGAAAGCAAAATCAATAATAACAAGACACTAAGATGCAAGCACGCATGATATGTAAGAAAACAGTTCCAAAAGTAACTTCGAAAACAGTTCAAAAGTAGATAATGCAGGAAAGCGGTTCAAAAGTAAATTTGGAAACAGTTTGAGGTCACTCACCTCCATGGCTCAGAAATCATCCATCAAATATCATTGCCTTGCTCAAATCCAAGTCTTAGATCACAAACCCAATGCAAACAAATCCTTTCAAAGTTCGGACAGCACTTCCCCTGAATTTACTAACTTTTCCAGCCATCACGGCTTCATTATTTTCCTCATTCCAACCCAAAGGTACACACACAACAACAAGCTCATCCAATAGCCATTCAGCAAGCTCCAAGTAGTACAAAGACAAGTCAAGCTAGGGAAAAGTCCGGAAATGAAAGTTAAGCTCAAAACCAGAAAAACAGTTTTGATTTTGCGGTAATGGTACCAAAGGCGCTACGATTGTCGGATTAGGGTGTAAGACCCACCATTTCGAAGCTAAGAGATAGGGCTACAACAATGTAGAAGGTCACTCAGTCCAAATCCCAGCACAACTAAGTCAAATATGCCAAATAACAAACCAGAACCGTAATTGCAGGTTCACAAATCACACTATGCTGTAATTAGTCCAACTCAGTCTACACAAGTCCAAATGCCGAAATTCCAAAGGAATATGGTAGCTAGGACATCAAGCTACATTTCATCAGAAGATCTCAACACCCAAATCCAAAACAATTCCAGTCAAAACAACCCATTTCAGACGCAGTTCTAACATCCTGATGAACCCAGAACAGCAATAGTAATTTCGGCTTATCTCATTCTACACTACTCCAATTGACCTGAAATTTTACAGGAACCTTTAAAACATCAATACCTACAACTTTACTGTTTTGAGCCAAGGCCAATTCGGCCTCTATCTAGGACCAAAAATTTCGGACAGAATGAAAAACCAAGAACCCTAATTTTCCAGATTTCTTCCAAAACAGAATTTACTTGCAATCTTCCACTTTTTCCACCTTCTAGAATCATTAAACATCATTTCCAATCATCATACATAACCACATAATCATACTCATATTAAAACAGAAAAATCCCCAAAAAATAATAAAAGTTCATCCATCCAACCACAACTCAAAATATAATCCATCAAACCATCTCTTTAGCCATCACAAGTCACTAATTTAGTATAATCAAGAACAAAGAAAGGATTGCTAGACATGAACCTTGAAATATCAAGAAAGTTGATGGCTTAGTCCTTTGCCTTCTCTAATCACTCCACCACTACCTTCAATCTTCCTAAACAAGTGACTTTTGTGGAGGAATTCGAAAGTTTAACGGTTGATTCACAAGATTGAGCAAGAAATGGAGTTGGAGTTGAAGGCTTTCTTCTTGTATTTTTGCTCCAAGAGGTTCGGCCATGCTTGCAGAAATTTATGTGATTTTTGGGTCAAAATTGAGTATTAATAAAGGTAAGAAATAATGGTCAAAGTCAAGGTTGAATAGGAAGATGACACTTGTCACCCTTTTGGTTCAAAACTTATCTTTCTGTCTCTCCAATACAAATATCTTAACACTTTGTAAAATAATATCACTTAATACAAAATTCCAACAAGTTGTCAAAAATATAATGCATTTACCGCACTTGCGGGTCCCACGTCCAAAATACGCTTTTAATTTCTCAAAAACTAACCGATACTAGAAAAATCATTTTAAAACTATTTTTGCTCATAAAATTTATTTGGGGAATTTTTCTAATAAAGAAAATGTAGAAAAGGCGGGCGTTTAAAAAATAAACCCTAGAAAATTAGAAAATTTCCGGGTTCTCAAACTCATTTTTTTTTCGGGGCGTCACAATCTCCCCTCCTTAAAAGAATATCGTCCTCGACATTCCATCTTGTACCAATCAAGTCAAGACATCCCATAAAATTCTCTCAAGAGTCAAATCAAACCCACAGTCCGGCATCCTAAACTTCAAGCCTAGGATACACTACAGAGATCTGAAGCCTAAGCTCTGATACAAATTGTCACGGCCCCACCTCCCCCTAAGGCGAACCAGAGGGTTCGGCGGGCCGCCTGCCCGGCTCTCGCCGGGACTCAGTCGATCACTACAGTCCTCAAACAAATACAAGATAAAATCTCAAAACTAGACTGTTACACATCCAATCAATTCTAAACGTTCAAACCGTTCAATCCATACATGAGATAATCCATGAATAAACGCTACAAGCCCTTCCTTCGCCTTGAGCCCTGTGGAGGGGAATAAAACATTTTTGGGGTGAGCTAGAAGCTCAGCGAGTAACCAGTAAAATCAGTAATCAAATCGGTTTAACTATAGTTCATTTCAATGATGTTCAATTCAAATCAAATGATAAGTCCAGAAACAATTTCAACATTTACAAAACATTAAATATGGAGTATCAATAATTCAAGAAACATGTACAATGAAAAGCGATAGTAACATTCATGAGAAGGATACGTTCGTTCTCCTGCCATTTCATTGCATTTTTGGTTTCATTCGTGCATTCATTCATCCCGTCCCTGGCTTTTGGCCAGGCTCCACCAACCTACAAGGTAATACTCGAGTATACCGAAACGTTCACCCAAGTCCCTAGTCGCCCGACCGAGTCCGCTTCTGGCTCGAGACAACCGGTAACAAGGGGCAATGGCCAGTTCAGCCCAAAAGGCTTACATTCATGCGCAAGTAGCATTTAATCACTAATCATTGAAAATTTCATATTTATTAAGGTCGAGTGCGATAAAGTACACACTCGCCTAGAAAACTCGTTTTAACAATCATTGAAAGCAAAATCAATAATAACAAGACACTAAGATGCAAGCACGCATGATATGTAAGAAAACAGTTCCAAAAGTAACTTCGAAAACAGTTCAAAAGTAGATAATGCAGGAAAGCGGTTCAAAAGTAAATTTGGAAACAGTTTGAGGTCACTCACCTCCATGGCTCAGAAATCATCCATCAAATATCATTGCCTTGCTCAAATCCAAGTCTTAGATCACAAACCCAATGCAAACAAATCCTTTCAAAGTTCGGACAGCACTTCCCCTGAATTTACTAACTTTTCCAGCCATCACGGCTTCATTATTTTCCTCATTCCAACCCAAAGGTACACACACAACAACAAGCTCATCCAATAGCCATTCAGCAAGCTCCAAGTAGTACAAAGACAAGTCAAGCTAGGGAAAAGTCCGGAAATGAAAGTTAAGCTCAAAACCAGAAAAACAGTTTTGATTTTGCGGTAATGGTACCAAAGGCGCTACGATTGTCGGATTAGGGTGTAAGACCCACCATTTCGAAGCTAAGAGATAGGGCTACAACAATGTAGAAGGTCACTCAGTCCAAATCCCAGCACAACTAAGTCAAATATGCCAAATAACAAACCAGAACCGTAATTGCAGGTTCACAAATCACACTATGCTGTAATTAGTCCAACTCAGTCCACACAAGTCCAAATGCCGAAATTCCAAAGGAATATGGTAGCTAGGACATCAAGCTACATTTCATCAGAAGACCTCAACACCCAAATCCAAAACAATTCCAGTCAAAACAACCCATTTCAGACGCAGTTCTAACATCCTGATGAACCCAGAACAGCAATAGTAATTTCGGCTTATCTCATTCTACACTACTCCAATTGACCTGAAATTTTACAGGAACCTTTAAAACATCAATACCTACAACTTTACTGTTTTGAGCCAAGGCCAATTCGGCCTCTATCTAGGACCAAAAATTTCGGACAGAATGAAAAACCAAGAACCCTAATTTTCCAGATTTCTTCCAAAACAGAATTTACTTGCAATCTTCCACTTTTTCCACCTTCTAGAATCATTAAACATCATTTCCAATCATCATACATAACCACATAATCATACTCATATTAAAACAGAAAAATCCCCAAAAAATAATAAAAGTTCATCCATCCAACCACAACTCAAAATATAATCCATCAAACCATCTCTTTAGCCATCACAAGTCACTAATTTAGTATAATCAAGAACAAAGAAAGGATTGCTAGACATGAACCTTGAAATATCAAGAAAGTTGATGGCTTAGTCCTTTGCCTTCTCTAATCACTCCACCACTACCTTCAATCTTCCTAAACAAGTGACTTTTGTGGAGGAATTCGAAAGTTTAACGGTTGATTCACAAGATTGAGCAAGAAATGGAGTTGGAGTTGAAGGCTTTCTTCTTGTATTTTTGCTCCAAGAGGTTCGGCCATGCTTGCAGAAATTTATGTGATTTTTGGGTCAAAATTGAGTATTAATAAAGGTAAGAAATAATGGTCAAAGTCAAGGTTGAATAGGAAGATGACACTTGTCACCCTTTTGGTTCAAAACTTATCTTTCTGTCTCTCCAATACAAATATCTTAACACTTTGTAAAATAATATCACTTAATACAAAATTCCAACAAGTTGTCAAAAATATAATGCATTTACCGCACTTGCGGGTCCCACGTCCAAAATACGCTTTTAATTTCTCAAAAACTAACCGATACTAGAAAAATCATTTTAAAACTATTTTTGCTCATAAAATTTATTTGGGGAATTTTTCTAATAAAGAAAATGTAGAAAAGGCGGGCGTTTAAAAAATAAACCCTAGAAAATTAGAAAATTTCCGGGTTCTCAAACTCATTTTTTTTTCGGGGCGTCACAATCTCCCCTCCTTAAAAGAATATCGTCCTCGACATTCCATCTTGTACCAATCAAGTCAAGACATCCCATAAAATTCTCTCAAGAGTCAAATCAAACCCACAGTCCGGCATCCTAAACTTCAAGCCTAGGATACACTACAGAGATCTGAAGCCTAAGCTCTGATACAAATTGTCACGGCCCCACCTCCCCCTAAGGCGAACCAGAGGGTTCGGCGGGCCGCCTGCCCGGCTCTCGCCGGGACTCAGTCGATCACTACAGTCCTCAAACAAATACAAGATAAAATCTCAAAACTAGACTGTTACACATCCAATCAATTCTAAACGTTCAAACCGTTCAATCCATACATGAGATAATCCATGAATAAACGCTACAAGCCCTTCCTTCGCCTTGAGCCCTGTGGAGGGGAATAAAACATTTTTGGGGTGAGCTAGAAGCTCAGCGAGTAACCAGTAAAATCAGTAATCAAATCGGTTTAACTATAGTTCATTTCAATGATGTTCAATTCAAATCAAATGATAAGTCCAGAAACAATTTCAACATTTACAAAACATTAAATATGGAGTATCAATAATTCAAGAAACATGTACAATGAAAAGCGATAGTAACATTCATGAGAAGGATACGTTCGTTCTCCTGCCATTTCATTGCATTTTTGGTTTCATTCGTGCATTCATTCATCCCGTCCCTGGCTTTTGGCCAGGCTCCACCAACCTACAAGGTAATACTCGAGTATACCGAAACGTTCACCCAAGTCCCTAGTCGCCCGACCGAGTCCGCTTCTGGCTCGAGACAACCGGTAACAAGGGGCAATGGCCAGTTCAGCCCAAAAGGCTTACATTCATGCGCAAGTAGCATTTAATCACTAATCATTGAAAATTTCATATTTATTAAGGTCGAGTGCGATAAAGTACACACTCGCCTAGAAAACTCGTTTTAACAATCATTGAAAGCAAAATCAATAATAACAAGACACTAAGATGCAAGCACGCATGATATGTAAGAAAACAGTTCCAAAAGTAACTTCGAAAACAGTTCAAAAGTAGATAATGCAGGAAAGCGGTTCAAAAGTAAATTTGGAAACAGTTTGAGGTCACTCACCTCCATGGCTCAGAAATCATCCATCAAATATCATTGCCTTGCTCAAATCCAAGTCTTAGATCACAAACCCAATGCAAACAAATCCTTTCAAAGTTCGGACAGCACTTCCCCTGAATTTACTAACTTTTCCAGCCATCACGGCTTCATTATTTTCCTCATTCCAACCCAAAGGTACACACACAACAACAAGCTCATCCAATAGCCATTCAGCAAGCTCCAAGTAGTACAAAGACAAGTCAAGCTAGGGAAAAGTCCGGAAATGAAAGTTAAGCTCAAAACCAGAAAAACAGTTTTGATTTTGCGGTAATGGTACCAAAGGCGCTACGATTGTCGGATTAGGGTGTAAGACCCACCATTTCGAAGCTAAGAGATAGGGCTACAACAATGTAGAAGGTCACTCAGTCCAAATCCCAGCACAACTAAGTCAAATATGCCAAATAACAAACCAGAACCGTAATTGCAGGTTCACAAATCACACTATGCTGTAATTAGTCCAACTCAGTCCACACAAGTCCAAATGCCGAAATTCCAAAGGAATATGGTAGCTAGGACATCAAGCTACATTTCATCAGAAGACCTCAACACCCAAATCCAAAACAATTCCAGTCAAAACAACCCATTTCAGACGCAGTTCTAACATCCTGATGAACCCAGAACAGCAATAGTAATTTCGGCTTATCTCATTCTACACTACTCCAATTGACCTGAAATTTTACAGGAACCTTTAAAACATCAATACCTACAACTTTACTGTTTTGAGCCAAGGCCAATTCGGCCTCTATCTAGGACCAAAAATTTCGGACAGAATGAAAAACCAAGAACCCTAATTTTCCAGATTTCTTCCAAAACAGAATTTACTTGCAATCTTCCACTTTTTCCACCTTCTAGAATCATTAAACATCATTTCCAATCATCATACATAACCACATAATCATACTCATATTAAAACAGAAAAATCCCCAAAAAATAATAAAAGTTCATCCATCCAACCACAACTCAAAATATAATCCATCAAACCATCTCTTTAGCCATCACAAGTCACTAATTTAGTATAATCAAGAACAAAGAAAGGATTGCTAGACATGAACCTTGAAATATCAAGAAAGTTGATGGCTTAGTCCTTTGCCTTCTCTAATCACTCCACCACTACCTTCAATCTTCCTAAACAAGTGACTTTTGTGGAGGAATTCGAAAGTTTAACGGTTGATTCACAAGATTGAGCAAGAAATGGAGTTGGAGTTGAAGGCTTTCTTCTTGTATTTTTGCTCCAAGAGGTTCGGCCATGCTTGCAGAAATTTATGTGATTTTTGGGTCAAAATTGAGTATTAATAAAGGTAAGAAATAATGGTCAAAGTCAAGGTTGAATAGGAAGATGACACTTGTCACCCTTTTGGTTCAAAACTTATCTTTCTGTCTCTCCAATACAAATATCTTAACACTTTGTAAAATAATATCACTTAATACAAAATTCCAACAAGTTGTCAAAAATATAATGCATTTACCGCACTTGCGGGTCCCACGTCCAAAATACGCTTTTAATTTCTCAAAAACTAACCGATACTAGAAAAATCATTTTAAAACTATTTTTGCTCATAAAATTTATTTGGGGAATTTTTCTAATAAAGAAAATGTAGAAAAGGCGGGCGTTTAAAAAATAAACCCTAGAAAATTAGAAAATTTCCGGGTTCTCAAACTCATTTTTTTTTCGGGGCGTCACAATCTCCCCTCCTTAAAAGAATATCGTCCTCGACATTCCATCTTGTACCAATCAAGTCAAGACATCCCATAAAATTCTCTCAAGAGTCAAATCAAACCCACAGTCCGGCATCCTAAACTTCAAGCCTAGGATACACTACAGAGATCTGAAGCCTAAGCTCTGATACAAATTGTCACGGCCCCACCTCCCCCTAAGGCGAACCAGAGGGTTCGGCGGGCCGCCTGCCCGGCTCTCGCCGGGACTCAGTCGATCACTACAGTCCTCAAACAAATACAAGATAAAATCTCAAAACTAGACTGTTACACATCCAATCAATTCTAAACGTTCAAACCGTTCAATCCATACATGAGATAATCCATGAATAAACGCTACAAGCCCTTCCTTCGCCTTGAGCCCTGTGGAGGGGAATAAAACATTTTTGGGGTGAGCTAGAAGCTCAGCGAGTAACCAGTAAAATCAGTAATCAAATCGGTTTAACTATAGTTCATTTCAATGATGTTCAATTCAAATCAAATGATAAGTCCAGAAACAATTTCAACATTTACAAAACATTAAATATGGAGTATCAATAATTCAAGAAACATGTACAATGAAAAGCGATAGTAACATTCATGAGAAGGATACGTTCGTTCTCCTGCCATTTCATTGCATTTTTGGTTTCATTCGTGCATTCATTCATCCCGTCCCTGGCTTTTGGCCAGGCTCCACCAACCTACAAGGTAATACTCGAGTATACCGAAACGTTCACCCAAGTCCCTAGTCGCCCGACCGAGTCCGCTTCTGGCTCGAGACAACCGGTAACAAGGGGCAATGGCCAGTTCAGCCCAAAAGGCTTACATTCATGCGCAAGTAGCATTTAATCACTAATCATTGAAAATTTCATATTTATTAAGGTCGAGTGCGATAAAGTACACACTCGCCTAGAAAACTCGTTTTAACAATCATTGAAAGCAAAATCAATAATAACAAGACACTAAGATGCAAGCACGCATGATATGTAAGAAAACAGTTCCAAAAGTAACTTCGAAAACAGTTCAAAAGTAGATAATGCAGGAAAGCGGTTCAAAAGTAAATTTGGAAACAGTTTGAGGTCACTCACCTCCATGGCTCAGAAATCATCCATCAAATATCATTGCCTTGCTCAAATCCAAGTCTTAGATCACAAACCCAATGCAAACAAATCCTTTCAAAGTTCGGACAGCACTTCCCCTGAATTTACTAACTTTTCCAGCCATCACGGCTTCATTATTTTCCTCATTCCAACCCAAAGGTACACACACAACAACAAGCTCATCCAATAGCCATTCAGCAAGCTCCAAGTAGTACAAAGACAAGTCAAGCTAGGGAAAAGTCCGGAAATGAAAGTTAAGCTCAAAACCAGAAAAACAGTTTTGATTTTGCGGTAATGGTACCAAAGGCGCTACGATTGTCGGATTAGGGTGTAAGACCCACCATTTCGAAGCTAAGAGATAGGGCTACAACAATGTAGAAGGTCACTCAGTCCAAATCCCAGCACAACTAAGTCAAATATGCCAAATAACAAACCAGAACCGTAATTGCAGGTTCACAAATCACACTATGCTGTAATTAGTCCAACTCAGTCCACACAAGTCCAAATGCCGAAATTCCAAAGGAATATGGTAGCTAGGACATCAAGCTACATTTCATCAGAAGACCTCAACACCCAAATCCAAAACAATTCCAGTCAAAACAACCCATTTCAGACGCAGTTCTAACATCCTGATGAACCCAGAACAGCAATAGTAATTTCGGCTTATCTCATTCTACACTACTCCAATTGACCTGAAATTTTACAGGAACCTTTAAAACATCAATACCTACAACTTTACTGTTTTGAGCCAAGGCCAATTCGGCCTCTATCTAGGACCAAAAATTTCGGACAGAATGAAAAACCAAGAACCCTAATTTTCCAGATTTCTTCCAAAACAGAATTTACTTGCAATCTTCCACTTTTTCCACCTTCTAGAATCATTAAACATCATTTCCAATCATCATACATAACCACATAATCATACTCATATTAAAACAGAAAAATCCCCAAAAAATAATAAAAGTTCATCCATCCAACCACAACTCAAAATATAATCCATCAAACCATCTCTTTAGCCATCACAAGTCACTAATTTAGTATAATCAAGAACAAAGAAAGGATTGCTAGACATGAACCTTGAAATATCAAGAAAGTTGATGGCTTAGTCCTTTGCCTTCTCTAATCACTCCACCACTACCTTCAATCTTCCTAAACAAGTGACTTTTGTGGAGGAATTCGAAAGTTTAACGGTTGATTCACAAGATTGAGCAAGAAATGGAGTTGGAGTTGAAGGCTTTCTTCTTGTATTTTTGCTCCAAGAGGTTCGGCCATGCTTGCAGAAATTTATGTGATTTTTGGGTCAAAATTGAGTATTAATAAAGGTAAGAAATAATGGTCAAAGTCAAGGTTGAATAGGAAGATGACACTTGTCACCCTTTTGGTTCAAAACTTATCTTTCTGTCTCTCCAATACAAATATCTTAACACTTTGTAAAATAATATCACTTAATACAAAATTCCAACAAGTTGTCAAAAATATAATGCATTTACCGCACTTGCGGGTCCCACGTCCAAAATACGCTTTTAATTTCTCAAAAACTAACCGATACTAGAAAAATCATTTTAAAACTATTTTTGCTCATAAAATTTATTTGGGGAATTTTTCTAATAAAGAAAATGTAGAAAAGGCGGGCGTTTAAAAAATAAACCCTAGAAAATTAGAAAATTTCCGGGTTCTCAAACTCATTTTTTTTTCGGGGCGTCACAATCTCCCCTCCTTAAAAGAATATCGTCCTCGACATTCCATCTTGTACCAATCAAGTCAAGACATCCCATAAAATTCTCTCAAGAGTCAAATCAAACCCACAGTCCGGCATCCTAAACTTCAAGCCTAGGATACACTACAGAGATCTGAAGCCTAAGCTCTGATACAAATTGTCACGGCCCCACCTCCCCCTAAGGCGAACCAGAGGGTTCGGCGGGCCGCCTGCCCGGCTCTCGCCGGGACTCAGTCGATCACTACAGTCCTCAAACAAATACAAGATAAAATCTCAAAACTAGACTGTTACACATCCAATCAATTCTAAACGTTCAAACCGTTCAATCCATACATGAGATAATCCATGAATAAACGCTACAAGCCCTTCCTTCGCCTTGAGCCCTGTGGAGGGGAATAAAACATTTTTGGGGTGAGCTAGAAGCTCAGCGAGTAACCAGTAAAATCAGTAATCAAATCGGTTTAACTATAGTTCATTTCAATGATGTTCAATTCAAATCAAATGATAAGTCCAGAAACAATTTCAACATTTACAAAACATTAAATATGGAGTATCAATAATTCAAGAAACATGTACAATGAAAAGCGATAGTAACATTCATGAGAAGGATACGTTCGTTCTCCTGCCATTTCATTGCATTTTTGGTTTCATTCGTGCATTCATTCATCCCGTCCCTGGCTTTTGGCCAGGCTCCACCAACCTACAAGGTAATACTCGAGTATACCGAAACGTTCACCCAAGTCCCTAGTCGCCCGACCGAGTCCGCTTCTGGCTCGAGACAACCGGTAACAAGGGGCAATGGCCAGTTCAGCCCAAAAGGCTTACATTCATGCGCAAGTAGCATTTAATCACTAATCATTGAAAATTTCATATTTATTAAGGTCGAGTGCGATAAAGTACACACTCGCCTAGAAAACTCGTTTTAACAATCATTGAAAGCAAAATCAATAATAACAAGACACTAAGATGCAAGCACGCATGATATGTAAGAAAACAGTTCCAAAAGTAACTTCGAAAACAGTTCAAAAGTAGATAATGCAGGAAAGCGGTTCAAAAGTAAATTTGGAAACAGTTTGAGGTCACTCACCTCCATGGCTCAGAAATCATCCATCAAATATCATTGCCTTGCTCAAATCCAAGTCTTAGATCACAAACCCAATGCAAACAAATCCTTTCAAAGTTCGGACAGCACTTCCCCTGAATTTACTAACTTTTCCAGCCATCACGGCTTCATTATTTTCCTCATTCCAACCCAAAGGTACACACACAACAACAAGCTCATCCAATAGCCATTCAGCAAGCTCCAAGTAGTACAAAGACAAGTCAAGCTAGGGAAAAGTCCGGAAATGAAAGTTAAGCTCAAAACCAGAAAAACAGTTTTGATTTTGCGGTAATGGTACCAAAGGCGCTACGATTGTCGGATTAGGGTGTAAGACCCACCATTTCGAAGCTAAGAGATAGGGCTACAACAATGTAGAAGGTCACTCAGTCCAAATCCCAGCACAACTAAGTCAAATATGCCAAATAACAAACCAGAACCGTAATTGCAGGTTCACAAATCACACTATGCTGTAATTAGTCCAACTCAGTCCACACAAGTCCAAATGCCGAAATTCCAAAGGAATATGGTAGCTAGGACATCAAGCTACATTTCATCAGAAGACCTCAACACCCAAATCCAAAACAATTCCAGTCAAAACAACCCATTTCAGACGCAGTTCTAACATCCTGATGAACCCAGAACAGCAATAGTAATTTCGGCTTATCTCATTCTACACTACTCCAATTGACCTGAAATTTTACAGGAACCTTTAAAACATCAATACCTACAACTTTACTGTTTTGAGCCAAGGCCAATTCGGCCTCTATCTAGGACCAAAAATTTCGGACAGAATGAAAAACCAAGAACCCTAATTTTCCAGATTTCTTCCAAAACAGAATTTACTTGCAATCTTCCACTTTTTCCACCTTCTAGAATCATTAAACATCATTTCCAATCATCATACATAACCACATAATCATACTCATATTAAAACAGAAAAATCCCCAAAAAATAATAAAAGTTCATCCATCCAACCACAACTCAAAATATAATCCATCAAACCATCTCTTTAGCCATCACAAGTCACTAATTTAGTATAATCAAGAACAAAGAAAGGATTGCTAGACATGAACCTTGAAATATCAAGAAAGTTGATGGCTTAGTCCTTTGCCTTCTCTAATCACTCCACCACTACCTTCAATCTTCCTAAACAAGTGACTTTTGTGGAGGAATTCGAAAGTTTAACGGTTGATTCACAAGATTGAGCAAGAAATGGAGTTGGAGTTGAAGGCTTTCTTCTTGTATTTTTGCTCCAAGAGGTTCGGCCATGCTTGCAGAAATTTATGTGATTTTTGGGTCAAAATTGAGTATTAATAAAGGTAAGAAATAATGGTCAAAGTCAAGGTTGAATAGGAAGATGACACTTGTCACCCTTTTGGTTCAAAACTTATCTTTCTGTCTCTCCAATACAAATATCTTAACACTTTGTAAAATAATATCACTTAATACAAAATTCCAACAAGTTGTCAAAAATATAATGCATTTACCGCACTTGCGGGTCCCACGTCCAAAATACGCTTTTAATTTCTCAAAAACTAACCGATACTAGAAAAATCATTTTAAAACTATTTTTGCTCATAAAATTTATTTGGGGAATTTTTCTAATAAAGAAAATGTAGAAAAGGCGGGCGTTTAAAAAATAAACCCTAGAAAATTAGAAAATTTCCGGGTTCTCAAACTCATTTTTTTTTCGGGGCGTCACAATCTCCCCTCCTTAAAAGAATATCGTCCTCGACATTCCATCTTGTACCAATCAAGTCAAGACATCCCATAAAATTCTCTCAAGAGTCAAATCAAACCCACAGTCCGGCATCCTAAACTTCAAGCCTAGGATACACTACAGAGATCTGAAGCCTAAGCTCTGATACAAATTGTCACGGCCCCACCTCCCCCTAAGGCGAACCAGAGGGTTCGGCGGGCCGCCTGCCCGGCTCTCGCCGGGACTCAGTCGATCACTACAGTCCTCAAACAAATACAAGATAAAATCTCAAAACTAGACTGTTACACATCCAATCAATTCTAAACGTTCAAACCGTTCAATCCATACATGAGATAATCCATGAATAAACGCTACAAGCCCTTCCTTCGCCTTGAGCCCTGTGGAGGGGAATAAAACATTTTTGGGGTGAGCTAGAAGCTCAGCGAGTAACCAGTAAAATCAGTAATCAAATCGGTTTAACTATAGTTCATTTCAATGATGTTCAATTCAAATCAAATGATAAGTCCAGAAACAATTTCAACATTTACAAAACATTAAATATGGAGTATCAATAATTCAAGAAACATGTACAATGAAAAGCGATAGTAACATTCATGAGAAGGATACGTTCGTTCTCCTGCCATTTCATTGCATTTTTGGTTTCATTCGTGCATTCATTCATCCCGTCCCTGGCTTTTGGCCAGGCTCCACCAACCTACAAGGTAATACTCGAGTATACCGAAACGTTCACCCAAGTTCCTAGTCGCCCGACCGAGTCCGCTTCTGGCTCGAGACAACCGGTAACAAGGGGCAATGGCCAGTTCAGCCCAAAAGGCTTACATTCATGCGCAAGTAGCATTTAATCACTAATCATTGAAAATTTCATATTTATTAAGGTCGAGTGCGATAAAGTACACACTCGCCTAGAAAACTCGTTTTAACAATCATTGAAAGCAAAATCAATAATAACAAGACACTAAGATGCAAGCACGCATGATATGTAAGAAAACAGTTCCAAAAGTAACTTCGAAAACAGTTCAAAAGTAGATAATGCAGGAAAGCGGTTCAAAAGTAAATTTGGAAACAGTTTGAGGTCACTCACCTCCATGGCTCAGAAATCATCCATCAAATATCATTGCCTTGCTCAAATCCAAGTCTTAGATCACAAACCCAATGCAAACAAATCCTTTCAAAGTTCGGACAGCACTTCCCCTGAATTTACTAACTTTTCCAGCCATCACGGCTTCATTATTTTCCTCATTCCAACCCAAAGGTACACACACAACAACAAGCTCATCCAATAGCCATTCAGCAAGCTCCAAGTAGTACAAAGACAAGTCAAGCTAGGGAAAAGTCCGGAAATGAAAGTTAAGCTCAAAACCAGAAAAACAGTTTTGATTTTGCGGTAATGGTACCAAAGGCGCTACGATTGTCGGATTAGGGTGTAAGACCCACCATTTCGAAGCTAAGAGATAGGGCTACAACAATGTAGAAGGTCACTCAGTCCAAATCCCAGCACAACTAAGTCAAATATGCCAAATAACAAACCAGAACCGTAATTGCAGGTTCACAAATCACACTATGCTGTAATTAGTCCAACTCAGTCCACACAAGTCCAAATGCCGAAATTCCAAAGGAATATGGTAGCTAGGACATCAAGCTACATTTCATCAGAAGACCTCAACACCCAAATCCAAAACAATTCCAGTCAAAACAACCCATTTCAGACGCAGTTCTAACATCCTGATGAACCCAGAACAGCAATAGTAATTTCGGCTTATCTCATTCTACACTACTCCAATTGACCTGAAATTTTACAGGAACCTTTAAAACATCAATACCTACAACTTTACTGTTTTGAGCCAAGGCCAATTCGGCCTCTATCTAGGACCAAAAATTTCGGACAGAATGAAAAACCAAGAACCCTAATTTTCCAGATTTCTTCCAAAACAGAATTTACTTGCAATCTTCCACTTTTTCCACCTTCTAGAATCATTAAACATCATTTCCAATCATCATACATAACCACATAATCATACTCATATTAAAACAGAAAAATCCCCAAAAAATAATAAAAGTTCATCCATCCAACCACAACTCAAAATATAATCCATCAAACCATCTCTTTAGCCATCACAAGTCACTAATTTAGTATAATCAAGAACAAAGAAAGGATTGCTAGACATGAACCTTGAAATATCAAGAAAGTTGATGGCTTAGTCCTTTGCCTTCTCTAATCACTCCACCACTACCTTCAATCTTCCTAAACAAGTGACTTTTGTGGAGGAATTCGAAAGTTTAACGGTTGATTCACAAGATTGAGCAAGAAATGGAGTTGGAGTTGAAGGCTTTCTTCTTGTATTTTTGCTCCAAGAGGTTCGGCCATGCTTGCAGAAATTTATGTGATTTTTGGGTCAAAATTGAGTATTAATAAAGGTAAGAAATAATGGTCAAAGTCAAGGTTGAATAGGAAGATGACACTTGTCACCCTTTTGGTTCAAAACTTATCTTTCTGTCTCTCCAATACAAATATCTTAACACTTTGTAAAATAATATCACTTAATACAAAATTCCAACAAGTTGTCAAAAATATAATGCATTTACCGCACTTGCGGGTCCCACGTCCAAAATACGCTTTTAATTTCTCAAAAACTAACCGATACTAGAAAAATCATTTTAAAACTATTTTTGCTCATAAAATTTATTTGGGGAATTTTTCTAATAAAGAAAATGTAGAAAACGCGGGCGTTTAAAAAATAAACCCTAGAAAATTAGAAAATTTCCGGGTTCTCAAACTCATTTTTTTTTCGGGGCGTCACAATCTCCCCTCCTTAAAAGAATATCGTCCTCGACATTCCATCTTGTACCAATCAAGTCAAGACATCCCATAAAATTCTCTCAAGAGTCAAATCAAACCCACAGTCCGGCATCCTAAACTTCAAGCCTAGGATACACTACAGAGATCTGAAGCCTAAGCTCTGATACAAATTGTCACGGCCCCACCTCCCCCTAAGGCGAACCAGAGGGTTCGGCGGGCCGCCTGCCCGGCTCTCGCCGGGACTCAGTCGATCACTACAGTCCTCAAACAAATACAAGATAAAATCTCAAAACTAGACTGTTACACATCCAATCAATTCTAAACGTTCAAACCGTTCAATCCATACATGAGATAATCCATGAATAAACGCTACAAGCCCTTCCTTCGCCTTGAGCCCTGTGGAGGGGAATAAAACATTTTTGGGGTGAGCTAGAAGCTCAGCGAGTAACCAGTAAAATCAGTAATCAAATCGGTTTAACTATAGTTCATTTCAATGATGTTCAATTCAAATCAAATGATAAGTCCAGAAACAATTTCAACATTTACAAAACATTAAATATGGAGTATCAATAATTCAAGAAACATGTACAATGAAAAGCGATAGTAACATTCATGAGAAGGATACGTTCGTTCTCCTGCCATTTCATTGCATTTTTGGTTTCATTCGTGCATTCATTCATCCCGTCCCTGGCTTTTGGCCAGGCTCCACCAACCTACAAGGTAATACTCGAGTATACCGAAACGTTCACCCAAGTTCCTAGTCGCCCGACCGAGTCCGCTTCTGGCTCGAGACAACCGGTAACAAGGGGCAATGGCCAGTTCAGCCCAAAAGGCTTACATTCATGCGCAAGTAGCATTTAATCACTAATCATTGAAAATTTCATATTTATTAAGGTCGAGTGCGATAAAGTACACACTCGCCTAGAAAACTCGTTTTAACAATCATTGAAAGCAAAATCAATAATAACAAGACACTAAGATGCAAGCACGCATGATATGTAAGAAAACAGTTCCAAAAGTAACTTCGAAAACAGTTCAAAAGTAGATAATGCAGGAAAGCGGTTCAAAAGTAAATTTGGAAACAGTTTGAGGTCACTCACCTCCATGGCTCAGAAATCATCCATCAAATATCATTGCCTTGCTCAAATCCAAGTCTTAGATCACAAACCCAATGCAAACAAATCCTTTCAAAGTTCGGACAGCACTTCCCCTGAATTTACTAACTTTTCCAGCCATCACGGCTTCATTATTTTCCTCATTCCAACCCAAAGGTACACACACAACAACAAGCTCATCCAATAGCCATTCAGCAAGCTCCAAGTAGTACAAAGACAAGTCAAGCTAGGGAAAAGTCCGGAAATGAAAGTTAAGCTCAAAACCAGAAAAACAGTTTTGATTTTGCGGTAATGGTACCAAAGGCGCTACGATTGTCGGATTAGGGTGTAAGACCCACCATTTCGAAGCTAAGAGATAGGGCTACAACAATGTAGAAGGTCACTCAGTCCAAATCCCAGCACAACTAAGTCAAATATGCCAAATAACAAACCAGAACCGTAATTGCAGGTTCACAAATCACACTATGCTGTAATTAGTCCAACTCAGTCCACACAAGTCCAAATGCCGAAATTCCAAAGGAATATGGTAGCTAGGACATCAAGCTACATTTCATCAGAAGACCTCAACACCCAAATCCAAAACAATTCCAGTCAAAACAACCCATTTCAGACGCAGTTCTAACATCCTGATGAACCCAGAACAGCAATAGTAATTTCGGCTTATCTCATTCTACACTACTCCAATTGACCTGAAATTTTACAGGAACCTTTAAAACATCAATACCTACAACTTTACTGTTTTGAGCCAAGGCCAATTCGGCCTCTATCTAGGACCAAAAATTTCGGACAGAATGAAAAACCAAGAACCCTAATTTTCCAGATTTCTTCCAAAACAGAATTTACTTGCAATCTTCCACTTTTTCCACCTTCTAGAATCATTAAACATCATTTCCAATCATCATACATAACCACATAATCATACTCATATTAAAACAGAAAAATCCCCAAAAAATAATAAAAGTTCATCCATCCAACCACAACTCAAAATATAATCCATCAAACCATCTCTTTAGCCATCACAAGTCACTAATTTAGTATAATCAAGAACAAAGAAAGGATTGCTAGACATGAACCTTGAAATATCAAGAAAGTTGATGGCTTAGTCCTTTGCCTTCTCTAATCACTCCACCACTACCTTCAATCTTCCTAAACAAGTGACTTTTGTGGAGGAATTCGAAAGTTTAACGGTTGATTCACAAGATTGAGCAAGAAATGGAGTTGGAGTTGAAGGCTTTCTTCTTGTATTTTTGCTCCAAGAGGTTCGGCCATGCTTGCAGAAATTTATGTGATTTTTGGGTCAAAATTGAGTATTAATAAAGGTAAGAAATAATGGTCAAAGTCAAGGTTGAATAGGAAGATGACACTTGTCACCCTTTTGGTTCAAAACTTATCTTTCTGTCTCTCCAATACAAATATCTTAACACTTTGTAAAATAATATCACTTAATACAAAATTCCAACAAGTTGTCAAAAATATAATGCATTTACCGCACTTGCGGGTCCCACGTCCAAAATACGCTTTTAATTTCTCAAAAACTAACCGATACTAGAAAAATCATTTTAAAACTATTTTTGCTCATAAAATTTATTTGGGGAATTTTTCTAATAAAGAAAATGTAGAAAAGGCGGGCGTTTAAAAAATAAACCCTAGAAAATTAGAAAATTTCCGGGTTCTCAAACTCATTTTTTTTTCGGGGCGTCACAATCTCCCCTCCTTAAAAGAATATCGTCCTCGACATTCCATCTTGTACCAATCAAGTCAAGACATCCCATAAAATTCTCTCAAGAGTCAAATCAAACCCACAGTCCGGCATCCTAAACTTCAAGCCTAGGATACACTACAGAGATCTGAAGCCTAAGCTCTGATACAAATTGTCACGGCCCCACCTCCCCCTAAGGCGAACCAGAGGGTTCGGCGGGCCGCCTGCCCGGCTCTCGCCGGGACTCAGTCGATCACTACAGTCCTCAAACAAATACAAGATAAAATCTCAAAACTAGACTGTTACACATCCAATCAATTCTAAACGTTCAAACCGTTCAATCCATACATGAGATAATCCATGAATAAACGCTACAAGCCCTTCCTTCGCCTTGAGCCCTGTGGAGGGGAATAAAACATTTTTGGGGTGAGCTAGAAGCTCAGCGAGTAACCAGTAAAATCAGTAATCAAATCGGTTTAACTATAGTTCATTTCAATGATGTTCAATTCAAATCAAATGATAAGTCCAGAAACAATTTCAACATTTACAAAACATTAAATATGGAGTATCAATAATTCAAGAAACATGTACAATGAAAAGCGATAGTAACATTCATGAGAAGGATACGTTCGTTCTCCTGCCATTTCATTGCATTTTTGGTTTCATTCGTGCATTCATTCATCCCGTCCCTGGCTTTTGGCCAGGCTCCACCAACCTACAAGGTAATACTCGAGTATACCGAAACGTTCACCCAAGTTCCTAGTCGCCCGACCGAGTCCGCTTCTGGCTCGAGACAACCGGTAACAAGGGGCAATGGCCAGTTCAGCCCAAAAGGCTTACATTCATGCGCAAGTAGCATTTAATCACTAATCATTGAAAATTTCATATTTATTAAGGTCGAGTGCGATAAAGTACACACTCGCCTAGAAAACTCGTTTTAACAATCATTGAAAGCAAAATCAATAATAACAAGACACTAAGATGCAAGCACGCATGATATGTAAGAAAACAGTTCCAAAAGTAACTTCGAAAACAGTTCAAAAGTAGATAATGCAGGAAAGCGGTTCAAAAGTAAATTTGGAAACAGTTTGAGGTCACTCACCTCCATGGCTCAGAAATCATCCATCAAATATCATTGCCTTGCTCAAATCCAAGTCTTAGATCACAAACCCAATGCAAACAAATCCTTTCAAAGTTCGGACAGCACTTCCCCTGAATTTACTAACTTTTCCAGCCATCACGGCTTCATTATTTTCCTCATTCCAACCCAAAGGTACACACACAACAACAAGCTCATCCAATAGCCATTCAGCAAGCTCCAAGTAGTACAAAGACAAGTCAAGCTAGGGAAAAGTCCGGAAATGAAAGTTAAGCTCAAAACCAGAAAAACAGTTTTGATTTTGCGGTAATGGTACCAAAGGCGCTACGATTGTCGGATTAGGGTGTAAGACCCACCATTTCGAAGCTAAGAGATAGGGCTACAACAATGTAGAAGGTCACTCAGTCCAAATCCCAGCACAACTAAGTCAAATATGCCAAATAACAAACCAGAACCGTAATTGCAGGTTCACAAATCACACTATGCTGTAATTAGTCCAACTCAGTCCACACAAGTCCAAATGCCGAAATTCCAAAGGAATATGGTAGCTAGGACATCAAGCTACATTTCATCAGAAGACCTCAACACCCAAATCCAAAACAATTCCAGTCAAAACAACCCATTTCAGACGCAGTTCTAACATCCTGATGAACCCAGAACAGCAATAGTAATTTCGGCTTATCTCATTCTACACTACTCCAATTGACCTGAAATTTTACAGGAACCTTTAAAACATCAATACCTACAACTTTACTGTTTTGAGCCAAGGCCAATTCGGCCTCTATCTAGGACCAAAAATTTCGGACAGAATGAAAAACCAAGAACCCTAATTTTCCAGATTTCTTCCAAAACAGAATTTACTTGCAATCTTCCACTTTTTCCACCTTCTAGAATCATTAAACATCATTTCCAATCATCATACATAACCACATAATCATACTCATATTAAAACAGAAAAATCCCCAAAAAATAATAAAAGTTCATCCATCCAACCACAACTCAAAATATAATCCATCAAACCATCTCTTTAGCCATCACAAGTCACTAATTTAGTATAATCAAGAACAAAGAAAGGATTGCTAGACATGAACCTTGAAATATCAAGAAAGTTGATGGCTTAGTCCTTTGCCTTCTCTAATCACTCCACCACTACCTTCAATCTTCCTAAACAAGTGACTTTTGTGGAGGAATTCGAAAGTTTAACGGTTGATTCACAAGATTGAGCAAGAAATGGAGTTGGAGTTGAAGGCTTTCTTCTTGTATTTTTGCTCCAAGAGGTTCGGCCATGCTTGCAGAAATTTATGTGATTTTTGGGTCAAAATTGAGTATTAATAAAGGTAAGAAATAATGGTCAAAGTCAAGGTTGAATAGGAAGATGACACTTGTCACCCTTTTGGTTCAAAACTTATCTTTCTGTCTCTCCAATACAAATATCTTAACACTTTGTAAAATAATATCACTTAATACAAAATTCCAACAAGTTGTCAAAAATATAATGCATTTACCGCACTTGCGGGTCCCACGTCCAAAATACGCTTTTAATTTCTCAAAAACTAACCGATACTAGAAAAATCATTTTAAAACTATTTTTGCTCATAAAATTTATTTGGGGAATTTTTCTAATAAAGAAAATGTAGAAAAGGCGGGCGTTTAAAAAATAAACCCTAGAAAATTAGAAAATTTCCGGGTTCTCAAACTCATTTTTTTTTTCGGGGCGTCACAATCTCCCCTCCTTAAAAGAATATCGTCCTCGACATTCCATCTTGTACCAATCAAGTCAAGACATCCCATAAAATTCTCTCAAGAGTCAAATCAAACCCACAGTCCGGCATCCTAAACTTCAAGCCTAGGATACACTACAGAGATCTGAAGCCTAAGCTCTGATACAAATTGTCACGGCCCCACCTCCCCCTAAGGCGAACCAGAGGGTTCGGCGGGCCGCCTGCCCGGCTCTCGCCGGGACTCAGTCGATCACTACAGTCCTCAAACAAATACAAGATAAAATCTCAAAACTAGACTGTTACACATCCAATCAATTCTAAACGTTCAAACCGTTCAATCCATACATGAGATAATCCATGAATAAACGCTACAAGCCCTTCCTTCGCCTTGAGCCCTGTGGAGGGGAATAAAACATTTTTGGGGTGAGCTAGAAGCTCAGCGAGTAACCAGTAAAATCAGTAATCAAATCGGTTTAACTATAGTTCATTTCAATGATGTTCAATTCAAATCAAATGATAAGTCCAGAAACAATTTCAACATTTACAAAACATTAAATATGGAGTATCAATAATTCAAGAAACATGTACAATGAAGAGCGATAGTAACATTCATGAGAAGGATACGTTCGTTCTCCTGCCATTTCATTGCATTTTTGGTTTCATTCGTGCATTCATTCATCCCGTCCCTGGCTTTTGGCCAGGCTCCACCAACCTACAAGGTAATACTCGAGTATACCGAAACGTTCACCCAAGTTCCTAGTCGCCCGACCGAGTCCGCTTCTGGCTCGAGTGTGACAGCCCCACCTCCCCCTAAGGCGAACCAGAGGGTTCGGCGGGCCGCCTGCCCAGCTCTCGCCGGGACTCAGTCGTTCACTACAATCTTCGAATAAATTACAAGAATAAACCTCAAATATTACAATATAAATCTCCAATATTTACATGTCATAAGCGAAGCGGAAACAATTCTCAACTATACATAAAATGATTCCAAATCCAAATTGTACAAAATATAACAATTCCAACTAAGCCATCCAGTCACGTGAACAAGTATTACAAGGCCTTCCTTCGCCTTGAGCCCTGTGGAGGGTAATAAAACATTTTTGGGGTGAGCTAGAAGCTCAGCGAGTAACCAGCAAAATCATTAAGCAAATATATTTCACAATGTTGCATTTCGATGATTTCGATGATGTCATGATTCAGAGATCAAATGTCCGTTTAGTGCTCTCGTGAGCCGGTGAAATCATAGCACTTGAACACCCAACGCTCAAATATATCATTTAACATTAACTCACGAACTCACGAAAGTGGGAGCAACATTGGTGCTCCAGATAACCATGAACATGAACCATAAACAAGGTGGAGACGTTGGTGTCCAGCACAAGACTTTCCCAGAACTCATTGAAGCCAAAATCATATCATGAATTCACATGCAAGCACGCATGATATGCAATCGAATAAATAATGCAAGAAACATTTCACAAGTACTTTGGAAATAGTTTAGGGTCACTCACCTCCACGGCTCAGAACCCATCCGTCATATACCATTATCTTGTCCGAATCCAAGCCCTAAAACCCAAAACAGATTTGATGTCCTTTTGCGGTAATGGTACCAAAAGCAGTACGATGGTCGGATGAAGGTGCAAGACCCACCGTTTCGAAGCTAAGAGACAGGGCTACAACAATGTAGAAGGTCACTCAATCCAGTTCCTGACCCAACTAGGTCAAAAATGCCAAACACTAAACCAGAATCACCAAAACAGGTTTGCAAAACACAGAAAACTGTAATCGGTATATCTCAGTCCATACAAGTCCAAATGCCGAAATTCCAAAGGCATAAGTTATTTAAGACATCCAGCTACATTTCATCAGAAGACACCAACTTCAAAATCCAAACCAATACCAGTCCAAACAGGCAATTACTATCGCAGTTCGGACATTCTGTGCACCAAAAACAGCAACAGTAAAAATGACATAACTCACTCTACACTAGTCCAATTGCCCTGAAATTTTGCAGGCACACTAAACTCATCAATACCTACAACTTTCATGTTTTGAGCAAAGTCCAATTCGGCCTCTAGATATGACCTAAAATTTCGGACAGAATAGGGGTTCAAGAACCCTAACTTTTCACATTTCATTCCAAATCCAAAATTGATTGCATTTAACAACAATTCACACCTACAAGAGTCATTATAGTCCATTGCCAATCATCACAAACAACCACACCATCATAATCCAATTAAACCAGAAAAATCATCATAAAATGGAAAACTTCACCAAATCACTTCAAACCAAGATTAAAACCAGAAATTTCAGCACTCTTATCACTAATAAGCACAACATAAGCATCATTAGGTGTAGTAGGGTGTTTCAAGCTTCGCTTACCAAGAACCAAGAGAGAGGAAGATGTTGGGCACCTTAATCCTTCAAACAAAGTTCACCAAACAACTTACTAGCTCTAGAAGGAAGAATTTTATGGAGTGAAATGGATGGAAGCAAATGTTTTTGGTTGATTTGCACCAAGTAGAAGCTTGAAAATTGAAGAAATCTCCTTCCTTTCTTGCTCAAGGTGGCCGGCCAACAAGGAGAGAAAAATGGTGAATTTTGTGCAATTTTTGGATATTTAACCTTTGGTCAAAAAAGTCAAAATTATGAATAGTAATTCTTAAAAGGCAACCAATGAGAAGATGACACTTGTCACCTCATTAAATGCATTCTTATCTTTCTTTTCTCTCTCACATCAATCACTTCACCTCCTCTACTTATCTCCTAACACCCGATAAATTTTACACAGTATCCGAAACTTAACCGTATTGGCCAAATTTTTCCGAACTTATCGCACTAGTGGGTCCCACGTTCAATATAAACTCTTAATTTCTCAAAAACTCTCCAATACTAGAAAAATCATTTGAAAACGATATTTGCTCATAAACTTTATCTGGGGAATTTTTCTAATCAAGAAAATGTAGAAAATGCGGGCGTTTAAAAAATAAACCCTAGAAAATTAGAAAATTTCCGGGTTCTCAAACTCATTTTTTTTCGGGGCGTCACATCGAGACAACCGGTAACAAGGGGCAATGGCCAGTTCAGCCCAAAAGGCTTACATTCATGCGCAAGTAGCATTTAATCACTAATCATTGAAAATTTCATATTTATTAAGGTCGAGTGCGATAAAGTACACACTCGCCTAGAAAACTCGTTTTAACAATCATTGAAAGCAAAATCAATAATAACAAGACACTAAGATGCAAGCACGCATGATATGTAAGAAAACAGTTCCAAAAGTAACTTCGAAAACAGTTCAAAAGTAGATAATGCAGGAAAGCGGTTCAAAAGTAAATTTGGAAACAGTTTGAGGTCACTCACCTCCATGGCTCAGAAATCATCCATCAAATATCATTGCCTTGCTCAAATCGAAGTCTTAGATCACAAACCCAATGCAAACAAATCCTTTCAAAGTTCGGACAGCACTTCCCCTGAATTTACTAACTTTTCCAGCCATCACGGCTTCATTATTTTCCTCATTCCAACCCAAAGGTGCACACACAACAACAAGCTCATCCAATAGCCATTCAGCAAGCTCCAAGTAGTACAAAGACAAGTCAAGCTAGGGAAAAGTCCGGAAATGAAAGTTAAGCTCAAAACCAGAAAAATAGTTTTGATTTTGCGGTAATGGTACCAAAGGCGCTACGATTGTCGGATTAGGGTGTAAGACCCACCATTTCGAAGCTAAGAGATAGGGCTACAACAATGTAGAAGGTCACTCAGTCCAAATCCCAGCACAACTAAGTCAAATATGCCAAATAACAAACCAGAACCGTAATTGCAGGTTCACAAATCACACTATGCTGTAATTAGTCCAACTCAGTCTACACAAGTCCAAATGCCGAAATTCCAAAGGAATATGGTAGCTAGGACATCAAGCTACATTTCATCAGAAGACCTCAACACCCAAATCCAAAACAATTCCAGTCAAAACAACCCATTTCAGACGCAGTTCTAACATCCTGATGAACCCAGAACAGCAATAGTAATTTCGGCTTATCTCATTCTACACTACTCCAATTGACCTGAAATTTTACAGGAACCTTTAAAACATCAATACCTACAACTTTACTGTTTTGATCCAAGGCCAATTCGGCCTCTATCTAGGACCAAAAATTTCGGACAGAATGAAAAACCAAGAACCCTAATTTTCCAGATTTCTTCCAAAACAGAATTTACTTGCAATCTTCCACTTTTTCCACCTTCTAGAATCATTAAACATCATTTCCAATCATCATACATAACCACATAATCATACTCATATTAAAACAGAAAAATCCCCAAAAAATAATAAAAGTTCATCCATCCAACCACAACTCAAAATATAATCCATCAAACCATCTCTTTAGCCATCACAAGTCACTAATTTAGTATAATCAAGAACAAAGAAAGGATTGCTAGACATGAACCTTGAAATATCAAGAAAGTTGATGGCTTAGTCCTTTGCCTTCTCTAATCACTCCACCACTACCTTCAATCTTCCTAAACAAGTGACTTTTGTGGAGGAATTCGAAAGTTTAACGGTTGATTCACAAGATTGAGCAAGAAATGGAGTTGGAGTTGAAGGCTTTCTTCTTGTATTTTTGCTCCAAGAGGTTCGGCCATGCTTGCAGAAATTTATGTGATTTTTGGGTCAAAATTGAGTATTAATAAAGGTAAGAAATAATGGTCAAAGTCAAGGTTGAATAGGAAGATGACACTTGTCACCCTTTTGGTTCAAAACTTATCTTTCTGTCTCTCCAATACAAATATCTTAACACTTTGTAAAATAATATCACTTAATACAAAATTCCAACAAGTTGTCAAAAATATAATGCATTTACCGCACTTGCGGGTCCCACGTCCAAAATACGCTTTTAATTTCTCAAAAACTAACCGATACTAGAAAAATCATTTCAAAACTATTTTTGCTCATAAAATTTATTTGGGGAATTTTTCTAATAAAGAAAATGTAGAAAACGCGGGCGTTTAAAAAATAAACCCTAGAAAATTAGAAAATTTCCGGGTTCTCAAACTCATTTTTTTTTTCGGGGCGTCACAATCTCCCCTCCTTAAAAGAATATCGTCCTCGACATTCCATCTTGTACCAATCAAGTCAAGACATCCCATAAAATTCTCTCAAGAGTCAAATCAAACCCACAGTCCGGCATCCTAAACTTCAAGCCTAGGATACACTACAGAGATCTGAAGCCTAAGATCTGATACAAATTGTCACGGCCCCACCTCCCCCTAAGGCGAACCAGAGGGTTCGGCGGGCTGCCTGCCCGGCTCTCGCCGGGACTCAGTCGATCACTACAGTCCTCAAACAAATACAAGATAAAATCTCAAAACTAGACTGTTACACATCCAATCAATTCTAAACGTTCAAACCGTTCAATCCATACATGAGATAATCCATGAATAAACGCTACAAGCCCTTCCTTCGCCTTGAGCCCTGTGGAGGGGAATAAAACATTTTTGGGGTGAGCTAGAAGCTCAGCGAGTAACCAGTAAAATCAGTAATCAAATCGGTTTAACTATAGTTCATTTCAATGATGTTCAATTCAAATCAAATGATAAGTCCAGAAACAATTTCAACATTTACAAAACATTAAATATGGAGTATCAATAATTCAAGAAACATGTACAATGAAAAGCGATAGTAACATTCATGAGAAGGATACGTTCGTTCTCCTGCCATTTCATTGCATTTTTGGTTTCATTCGTGCATTCATTCATCCCGTCCCTGGCTTTTGGCCAGGCTCCACCAACCTACAAGGTAATACTCGAGTATACCGAAACGTTCACCCAAGTTCCTAGTCGCCCGACCGAGTCCGCTTCTGGCTCGAGACAACCGGTAACAAGGGGCAATGGCCAGTTCAGCCCAAAAGGCTTACATTCATGCGCAAGTAGCATTTAATCACTAATCATTGAAAATTTCATATTTATTAAGGTCGAGTGCGATAAAGTACACACTCGCCTAGAAAACTCGTTTTAACAATCATTGAAAGCAAAATCAATAATAACAAGACACTAAGATGCAAGCACGCATGATATGTAAGAAAACAGTTCCAAAAGTAACTTCGAAAACAGTTCAAAAGTAGATAATGCAGGAAAGCGGTTCAAAAGTAAATTTGGAAACAGTTTGAGGTCACTCACCTCCATGGCTCAGAAATCATCCATCAAATATCATTGCCTTGCTCAAATCCAAGTCTTAGATCACAAACCCAATGCAAACAAATCCTTTCAAAGTTCGGACAGCACTTCCCCTGAATTTACTAACTTTTCCAGCCATCACGGCTTCATTATTTTACTCATTCCAACCCAAAGGTACACACACAACAACAAGCTCATCCAATAGCCATTCAGCAAGCTCCAAGTAGTACAAAGACAAGTCAAGCTAGGGAAAAGTCCGGAAATGAAAGTTAAGCTCAAAACCAGAAAAACAGTTTTGATTTTACGGTAATGGTACCAAAGGCGCTACGATTATCGGATTAGGGTGTAAGACCCACCATTTCGAAGCTAAGAGATAGGGCTACAACAATGTAGAAGGTCACTCAGTCCAAATCCCAGCACAACTAAGTCAAATATGCCAAATAACAAACCAGAACCGTAATTGCAGGTTCACAAATCACACTATGCTGTAATTAGTCCAACTCAGTCTACACAAGTCCAAATGCAGAAATTCCAAAGGCATATGGTAGCTAGGACATCAAGCTACATTTCATCAGAAGACCTCAACACCCAAATCCAAAACAATTCCAGTCAAAACAACCCATTTCAGACGCAGTTCTAACATCCTGATGAACCCAGAACAGCAATAGTAATTTCGGCTTATCTCATTCTACACTACTCCAATTGACCTGAAATTTTGCAGGAACCTTTAAAACATCAATACCTACAACTTTACTGTTTTGATCCAAGGCCAATTCGGCCTCTATCTAGGACCAAAAATTTCGGACAGAATGAAAAACCAAGAACCCTAATTTTCCAGATTTCTTCCAAAACAGAATTTACTTGCAATCTTCCACTTTTTCCACCTTCTAGAATCATTAAACATTATTTCCAATCATCATACATAACCACATAATCATACTCATATTAAAACAGAAAAATCCCCAAAAAATAATAAAAGTTCATCCATCCAACCACAACTCAAAATATAATCCATCAAACCATCTCTTTAGCCATCACAAGTCACTAATTTAGTATAATCAAGAACAAAGAAAGGATTGCTAGACATGAACCTTGAAATATCAAGAAAGTTGATGGCTTAGTCCTTTGCCTTCTCTAATCACTCCACCACTACCTTCAATCTTCCTAAACAAGTGACTTTTGTGGAGGAATTCGAAAGTTTAACGGTTGATTCACAAGATTGAGCAAGAAATGGAGTTGGAGTTGAAGGCTTTCTTCTTGTATTTTTGCTCCAAGAGGTTCGGCCATGCTTGCAGAAATTTATGTGATTTTTGGGTCAAAATTGAGTATTAATAAAGGTAAGAAATAATGGTCAAAGTCAAGGTTGAATAGGAAGATGACACTTGTCACCCTTTTGGTTCAAAACTTATCTTTCTGTCTCTCCAATACAAATATCTTAACACTTTGTAAAATAATATCACTTAATACAAAATTCCAACAAGTTGTCAAAAATATAATGCATTTACCGCACTTGCGGGTCCCACGTCCAAAATACGCTTTTAATTTCTCAAAAACTAACCGATACTAGAAAAATCATTTTAAAACTATTTTTGCTCATAAAATTTATTTGGGGAATTTTTCTAATAAAGAAAATGTAGAAAAGGCGGGCGTTTAAAAAATAAACCCTAGAAAATTAGAAAATTTCCGGGTTCTCAAACTCATTTTTTTTTTCGGGGCGTCACATCGTTACTTTGCTATACCGAAAACTTGTGCTTATAAATAATGGTCAATTTGCTATTTGGAACCTCACTGGGTTTTTAGCTCATTCCACTCCATTTGTTTTCCTTACAGGGGTACGAGCGAAACGTGAGATATGTAAAGACTAGCGTAGCCTAGTTGTTTTTGACTTTTGACTTGTACTCGCGCTATCACTCGATTAGGATGATTGTACTTGGATTGTATACACTTTGAATCTGTTTGGGTATATAGAGGCTTTGTATATTGATTGTGCATCAATGTAATTTATAAGCTTGAATTGCGATGTTATTTATGGTCCATGGATGTATGCACGTGATACGAGTGAGTGAGTCCTGGCGAGAGCTGGGCAGGCGATCCGCCAAACCCTTTGGTACGCCTTAGGGGGCGGTGGGGTCGTCACACTAGCATAGACTAGATGTTTTTACTTTTGACTTGTACTCGCGCTATTACTCGAGTAGAATGTTTTGTATCTGGATTGTATACACTTTGAACCAGTTTGGGTATATTGAGGTTTTGTATCTTGATTGTGCGTCAATGTAAATTATAAGATTGAATTGTGAAGTTATTTATTGTCGACGGTTGTATGCACGTGATACGAGTGAGTGAGTCCTGGCGGGAGTTGGGCAGGCGGTCCGCTAAACCCTAGGGTACGCTCAGGGGGAGGTGGGGCCGTCACAAGCGCTAGGGCGAGAACCATTACAAAAATTCAAAAGAACTAGACTAGGCTAGTCTGTACAGATCTCTCGTCCTTGCTCGCATCCCCTGTTAAGGAAAACAAAACTAACGGAATGAGCTAAAAGCTCAGTGAGGTTCCAGACACATAATCAACTTACACAAGGACATTAATCATGTAAGAACAAGTAAGCCAGGAAACATTTACAATATGAAACAATAATAACACATTCATCAAAAGGAAACATGCTCACATGAAGCCTTTCGTTCTTTCATTCACCTTTCATTTCCTTATTCCTCCAATCATTTTAAAATTTCAATTGTAATTGAAACCTCCTTTCGTTCATTCATTTCATTTCTCTCCCTTCTGGACATTGGCCAGACTCCACCCGACAACGTGGTAATACTCGAGTAAACCAAACTTTCACCCAGGGTCACCAAATCGCCCGACAGAGTCCGCTTCTGGTTCGAGTCGACCGGCAACGAAGGGTAAGGGCCCAATTCAACCAAAAGGCTTAAATTCATGCACAACTAACATTTAATCACTTAAACATTGAAAATTCCATATTTCATTTAGGTTGAGTGCGATAAAGTACACACTCGCCTAGCAAAATTCATTTGAACAAACATTTATCATTTAATCAAATATCCACAACAAATCATATAGTTAATGGAAACATAACAAACAAAGAACACTCACCTATTTATGCAAAATAACGTCCAACGTATCCTTCCGAATAACACCCTCAATCACCAAGGAACCCTAATAATAATCAAAAGAACACATTATGCTTCAACCCTCAAAGATTTAGGTAAAGAAAATCCGAATACGTACTAGTACAATATATAAATATGAGTTTTAAAGTGAAAAGAGTACATTTATATCGAAGGATATGAGTAACTAAGAGTTTTCCAAACCAAACATAAAACTATACGCAAAAAGGTTTTTAGAAAATTTCATCGGAAAACGAATGAACAGAGCCACGTCAGAATCCGGCCGGATTCAAGGTAGTGAGCAATCCCAATTTTTTTTTCTTCTTCCCCTGTCAATCCAGCCAAGACTTGGCCGGATATGAAAAAGCATTTGTTTCAAATTTTTGCAAAGCTTTTTGTTTGGCTCGAAACTAACACATATGCAAAGAAATAATGTATAACAAGTGTTTTGGGTAAAATCATATGAAAAGGAAGATAAACAAACCCTAAATTCATACCTAAAGCCTCACTTGATAAAATTAGGTTTTGCGGCCGAGAAACCCTATGCAACTCTTCTTTGTTTCGGAAAGAAAATGAGTAAATATTTGAAGTTCAAAACTTAAAATTTGTAACTAAGAATCATGCTTAAAACGGTTGTCACATTCACCATGCGGAAAAGTACAAGTTCAAATGGAATCTAGCTCAAATAACACCACTAAAGTGGACCTAAGTAAGTCTAAGAAAAGTAAGTCCAACGCATCCCCAAATCACATTTCAAATTTCACTTTTACTTATTCAAACTTCAAGAAAATAAATGGAGAGCATTTCCCCTTAATGTCTTCACTTTCCATCCTGCAATCAAACACCAAATCACATTCCAAAACAACCACAATGTCACATACAAATCATAGGTGATAAAACACCTTTTGGCATAACAACCACAACTGAAGCTACACTTATCGGATTGAAATGAATATTATGGCGTTTCAAAGCCAAGACATATACCTACATTCCTTATGAAGACCTCAAAAGCCAAATCATGCATATTCATGGTCAAATATCGAAATAACAGAGAGGACAGAAAACTATTCGTGAAACAAGGCTTGTGGGCAGTCAAGAGTATTTCGGTCATTTCACAAGTTACAGTGCTCCGATTGAGCTGAAATTTTACAGTCAGATATAAAACATCATTTCCTACAACTTTCATGTTTTAATCTAAGCCCAATTCGGCCTCCATCATGGCCGAATGAAACTGGTTAGAACATGGTAGATTTGAAACCCTAAAACTGAAATTTAACATAAAACTAGCTCAACCCATGAAATCCTCCACAAAACAACATCTATAACAACTATAAGCCACTAATTAGCAATTAATTGAAGTAAAGAGGAAGTTCTTGGCAAAATACCTTGGAAACTCAAGAAAAAATGGTAGCTTAGTATCTTTCTTCCCACAATTGCTTCACCAACTCCTTTAAGCTTCCGAGTTGAGCACTTGTATGGTGTAGTTTCCAATTTAGTTGGCTAGAACTCAAGATTTGAGTAAGTTTGGAAGCTAAAATTGAAGAACTCTCTCTTGTTTCTCTCCTCAAGAAAGTCGGCCAAGGAGGTGAGAAAAATGAAGAAATTTTGGGTCAAAATTTGTTTTAGTAAAGTGAAGAAAATTAGGTCAAAGTCCAACCTCCAATGATGTAATGACACTTGGCCTTTCTAGTGTTTAAACCTTATCTTCTCACTCCCAATGGTTAGTCTATCTAGCTAACCTCTAATCATCTCCTAGTACCTTGTAAAATAATAACACTGAGCACAAAATCACTTAATCACCAAAATTTTATCGCACTAGCGGGTCCCACGTCTATAATGCATTTCAAATTTAACGTACACTAACTTATACTAGGAAAATGATTTAAAACTGTACTTGCTTATAAAAATGCATAGAAACTTTAATATTTTAAAGGCAAGTATAAAAATGTAGGCAAAAATAAAATAATGCCTAGAAAATGTGAAAATTTTTGGGTTCTCACAATTTGAGTGGATTTAATACATGATTATGGTGGATTCTATGGAAAATTTCATGATTTGTGTGGTGGTTAGAAATTTTCCAGCTTTAAGTGAGAATTTTCAACTTGGAAATGTTAATTTCAGCCTTGTTATGTCCTTGTTGTTTTGCCATGAGGTTTCTCTAGCTTTTGCAGGCACTTGTGACTTCATTATACAAATTTTCAGCTTTTGTATGCAAATTTCAGCATAGGGTTTGCATTTTTCCAGCTTTGGTATGATGATATATGAGTTGGAAATTTGTATATTTTGGCTAGCCTTATGGTCTAGAACTAGACTCTTTTATCAGCTAGAACTTATGGTCTTGATTGTGGTGGATTGGCCATGAAGTTACACCTTGAGTTTGAAGGAAACTTAGAGGAAAACAAGGGGAAATGCTGTCTAATTGGGAATCATCTTGGTTTCCTTTGATTGTGGAGTGAATTTGTGGCAGATTTGTCTAAGATACTTGGTAAACCTTTAAGCTTTACTTATGTGTTGAATTTTAGATGAAATGGAGGGGTTTCGTTGGTGATATTCTCTAAATTATAGGGCTGTGATTTTTTTCCTTGTTGACCGAAATGATAGTAATACGTTTTACCTTGCTTTTCTCAACTTTGTCATGATGAGTTTGGCTAATTCTTGTTTCAAATTCTTATTAAGATTCTTAGGGGTGGAACTTGAGTAAGAATCATGAGGTTTGGAAGGTGAAAATCTCATGTTGTGCTTGTTTCTTTTTGAAAATGCTAATTGGGTCGCAGCTTAGTTACCTTGTTGTTTTAGCCTTGGAATCCTTTCGTTTGGTGGTCTTTTGGACTCAATCTTGCCCATATGACTTGCTAAAACCTTGAACTATGATAGTGTGTTGAATTGGAACGAATCTAAGAACTTTAAAAGGTGAATTACCTTGTTTTCTTCACTATTTTGCTGCTGGAAATTTCCAGCCATGAATTTGAATGAGGAACTCCTTGGTTACTCATGTCTCTTGGGTTCAAATGCTCTCTTTTCACTCCAAAACCATATTTGAATCTTTGCCCTAGTAGCTCTTTGGATTTTCCTTGGTTCACCTAAGCTTTGGATGGTTAAACCATAATATTTTTATCTTGGTTGTTCTTAGGGTTTGTTGGTGATCAAGGGCATAACCCGGGGACGAACTTTTGATGTTGCTTTGCTTGAACTGGTGAGTGTACTACTTGCATGACTTGTTGCTTAAAGTGAACTACTTGTGACTGAAATTTATGAGTTGTATGACTGTGATTTGGTTTAATCTAGACTGGATGGGTGTGTACTTTATCATACTCGATTTCACTTGACTGTTTGACTGGTCTACTGTTCATTTGAAATCTATTACTTGTGCATGACTTGGATGTCGTTTGGAGCCCAACATCTGATGACCTTACTGTGAACTTGAGCTCAAACCTCACTGGTTAGTTAATTGAATCGAGATAGCAAGGCCTGGTTGAGGTCGATTGACGGGCCATGGGGAAAACTGTCACTGAATCTCTGAGTACTGGATTTTTCTGATATTTGGTATACTCGAATATTACCACCACTGTTTCTATTTGGTGTTTGGGCCTGGTAAGGGGTATGTTTGGTGGACGAAAATTGGTGTAAAGAGGGAATCTACGGTCAATGGTTTTGCTTCTCTAAACATTGATGGGGGGGTCAATGAGTTTGGATCAAGCTAATGCGACTGGGGAATTTGGCTCTTGAAAGCCATCTGTATACTTTTATTTGAACTGTGCTGTATTAGTTGTGGTGTTTATTTATTTCTTTACTTGATGCTTATAGTTAGATTAAAGTTCTAACTATGTAATTTTGACTGCATGACCTGTGGTACCTCATTGGGCGAAAACTCACTCTGTCACCTTTGTTCCTTATAGGGGACGAAGTTTTGGGAGCGTGATTTTTGGGAAGAGTTGAGTTAGTTATAGCTTTTAGGCATTTTGTTTAAGCTCCTCTGTATTAATAAACCTTACATGTATTTGTATAAGATTGAATACTCTAGTATGTACTTTAAGTTTGAATCGTTAGTGACTCTATTGTATATAGTTCTGGGTTGATGATTGGAAGTTAACTGTGCGTTTTAGTACTTTCTGTGAATTTTGGTTTAGTTAGTCCTGGCAAAAGTTAGGCAGGCAGTCTGCTAACCCTTGGGGTACGCCCTAAGGGAAGGTGGGACTGTCACAAAAAATATATAGGCGCTTTACATAAATTAACATTTTGTGATGTGCGTGATATAGATAAGTATATCTGTATCTTCCAAAATTATTATTTTATGGAACAGATACAAAGAAAAGGAAAACATATATTGAACTATTTTTCATAAAAATAACAATTCGTTAGGGTAAACATTAAGGAAAGAATATAATCTAGGTACTAAAGATACATTGGGAAAAAGAGTATTTTATACCTTAGAAAAATTAAGTAAGTGGTGTGAAGAAGCAAATCTTTATAGAAAAACTCATAAATTAAAAACCCAATTCGGACTATGTTGTAATAAAATAAGTATGCCTACTCAAATAGGATGCAACACTCATTATTATCATAAAATGAAAAACTATTAAAAATGCAAATATTTTAAAAGAAGATATATGAAGAAAAAAAACTGAATATTATAAGCATAGAGATAAATTTTTGAAAACGAAAAAGATATATAGGAGGAACAAAAGAAAAAGAAATATAACTTATTGTCAATGTTATTTTTGTAAAGAAAAGGACACTTAGCAAATCAATACTCTAAAAAATTTAATAAAAATTAGATGATGGTATTGAAGAACTAATCAATGACAATGAATTAATAGAAATTAGTAAATTTGTAGAAATTGAAGAAATCTCCTCTGATGAAAATATATTTATCTGCACAGATATTAAATATGAAATAAGTAGTAAAGATGAATGAGATAGAAGAAGAGAAAAATAATTCTTCTGAATTAATAGATATTCATTCAGAAAAGTTAGAAGAATATAGTCAAGAGGCACTCATTGATAGAAAAATATCAGCAAAAATCCAAAAAAGTAATTTTTCAATAAATTCTTATAGTGGATTGAATGTAATTGCGTTAGAAAAGATAAAATTTTATCTATGATAACGGCATATGTTTTATGGAATAAACCTAAATGGACGCTAGAATATAGCCTTACTACTAATAAAATAATGATTCCATTAAAAAGATCTTTGTGAGAGCCCAAAAATTTCATATCTTATTTAAAATTTATTGAATGTAACATTTCTCTCTTTTTGTTATTGATTGATTTATATGTCCAATTGTTCCTTTTAATAAACGAATGAGTCGATACATCTTAGGAGGAATTGTACCCTTTATGTGACGACCCAACCTCCCCCTAGGGCGTACCCAAGGGTTTGGCGGACCGTTTACCTATCTCTTGTTAGGACTCACTCACGCCGTCATGAAATTTGCAAAGAAACAACCTCAACAATAAGGACAATATCAATTACAACCCTAGACATATAGAATTGTGGACATCAAATACCCATACAATCTCTAAATACAACCTGTGACGGCCCCACCTCACCCTAAGGCAAACCAGAGGGTTCGGCGGACCGCCTGCCCAGCTCTCGCCGGGACTCAGTCGCTCGCCACAGTCCTCAAACAAATTACATTATAAATCTCAAATATACAATAATTACATGTCATAAGCGAAGCGGAAACAATTTCCAACTGTACATAAAATGATTCCAAATCCAAACTGTACAAGATATAAGCCATCCAGTCACGTGAACAAGTACTACAAGCCTTCCTTCGCCATGAGCCCTGTGGAGGGGAATAAAATAGTTTTGGGGTGAGCTAGAAGCTCAGTGAGTAACCAGTAAAAGCAGTCATCAAATATATTTCACAGTAATGTATTTCAATGATGTCATGATTCAGAGATCAAATGTACGTATTTTGCTCTCGTGAGCCAGTGAAATCATTGCACTTACACACCCAACGCTCAAAAGATCCAGTAACAGTAAACAGTAAGAGGGAGCCCCTTTTTGAGCTCCGAAGCCATTTGCTCCAAATAAACAGAGGTGGAGACGTTGGTGTCCAGGACAAGACTCCCCAAGAATTCATTGAAGCCAAAATCATATCATGAATTCACATACAAGCACGCATGAGACGCAATCGAGTAAATAGTGCAAGAAACATTTCACAAGAAGTTTTAACAATAGTTTGGGGTTACTCACCTCCACGGCTCAGGAATCATCCATCATATATCATTACCTTGTCCGAATCCAAGCCCTTCAACTCAAACTCAAAGCAATCAAATGCTTTCAAAGGTCGGACAGCATATCCCCTTAATTTCCTTACTTTGTCCAACCTACAATCAAATACCCAATCATATCGCAATTAACCACAATTGCACATACGGTTCGTAAACGATAAAACATATCCAATTAGGGCCACCATATCCCTCAATCAAAGCTAATTAGAAGCTTAAGAGCCACCATTAGAAAAACCCCCAATTAAACCCTAGAAACCGGAATTCATTCCCTCAAGCGTAAATCCGCAACGATCGCAATGAACGTATAAAAGTTCCGTTTAACACCTTTTGGCACAATATCCATAACTGAAGCTACCCTTATTGGATTGAAACGAATCTTATGGCGTTTCGAAGCCAAGACATAAACCTACAACTCTTATGAAGACCTCAGAAGTCAAATCATGAATTTTCATGGTAAAAAATGGAAATCTCCATGAAAATAGAAATTTGGGCGCGAAACAGGGATTTATGGCAGTCAAGGGTATTTCGGTCATTTAACATGTTACAGTGCTTGGGTCAAGCTGAAATTTTGTAGGCAGCTAGTTAACACAATTTTCTAGAACTTTCATGTTTTAACCTAAGCCTGATTCGGCCTTTAACATGCCCAAAGAAATTCGGACAGAACAGGGCAGATTCAAAACCCTAACCTGGAATTTCCGCATAAAACCGAAATTTTCCGTAAACAATCGTAACTAACATATACAAGCTTCATTTTACACCATTACCAGCCATCATACCATGATTAAACCATGATCATCATATAAAATCAGAAAAATCTCCAATAAAATCAGAAATTGAGCTAACTTCACTTTAATCCATAAATTCTTCCATAAAATCACATCTTTAACCAACACAAACCATTAATTTGACAATAGCAAGACCAAAGAAGGAATCCATTAGCTACTCACCTTAACAACCCAAAAAAAGGAGCAATTTAGCACCTTAATCTTCCAACCCACTTCACTAATCACCTCACAACTACTAAGAGAAGGATTTTTATGGAGAACTTTCAAGTTTAATCGGTTGGAATTGAACATTGAACAAGATTGGAGCTAGGAAAGTGGAGTGTTTTCTTTTCTTTTTCCCCTTAGAGAGGGCCGGCCAAAGGAGCTAGAAATAATATGATTTTTGGGTCAAAATTGAGTATTAGTAAAGGTAAGAAATAATGGTCAAAGTGCAAGAGTGAATTGGATGGTGACACTTGTCACCTTTAGGTTTAAAACTTATCTTTTTGTCTCTCCAATACTAATCCATATAGGTAATATCTAATTATCTCTTAGCACCTTGCAAATCACTTAATACAAAACTCCAACAAGTTATCACAAAAATTTTGCATTTACCGCACTAGCGGGTCCCACGTCCAAAATACACTTCAAAATTAACGTGGACTAACTTGTATCAAGAAAATGATTTGAAAACTATATTTACTTTATAAAAATGTATAGAAAATTAAAATATTGAAGAAAGGTACAAAATTATAAACGAGTAAACAAAATAATGTCACGAAAATATATAAAAATTTGCGGGTTCTCACACTCATTCTTTCGGGGCGTCACACAACCGATGAGTTAAACTTACAAAATAAAACCAAACAAGCCCGCTAGAGAGTTTAGGAGTGCCAACGTGAGCAACTAACAAATCATAAATAAAGACTATGCTTTCTCCAGTGCCCACTCTCATGTTTTCACCCTTGTAAGGAAAACAAATTTATGGAATGAGTTAGAAGCCTAGTGAGATTCCAACAAAATATGCAAATAAACTAGTAGGCATGATATAATATATATCAAAACAAGTAATCAGATAGATCATGCAATAATGTACAGTAAATATCACATTCATATGAAAGGATATAATCTGCTCTCAGGAGCAGGTATCACGGCAGCTTGTCCCGGGTTTGTTGACTCTCTGTCAACCATGGAATTATAATGTTCGTAGATCACCACTAAACGTCGATCTCCGTCCACCAATCATCCCCTTACCGGGCCCGAACGCCAATCAAGTACCCATGCTTTGTCAATCTCCTCGACCAAGCCTTTTGTCGGCTCGATTCGACCAACCAACCATGGGATGGGCTTACTATGACGCCCCACTTCTCCCAAGGGCGAACCCAAGGGTATCCGCGGAACCCCTGCCCAACTCTCGTCGGGACTCACTACAATCCGTAATTCAAAAACTAGAAATACTTCAAATATTTTCAATATATAATTAAAATACTCCAAAACACTTCATACTTAATATTAGTTAACCTTCAAGCTTAAATACAACCCAAAAGAATATGTACTACAGTCATATGCTACAATACAACTTAAAGTCTTCAAAAGAAAACAATCTAGTACTATTCGTGTGACAGCCCCACCTCCCCCTAAGGCGTACCAAAGAGTTCGGCGGACCGCCTGTCCAGCTCTCGCCGGGACTCAGTCGTTCACGTCAATCCTCAATCGAAACCAGAATAAACCCACAAGACTAAACATAACAACGATCCAAAACTTAAAGCAAAACTTATATACATTGCTATCTAAAAAAGGAGTACAAACATCGAATATACAAAGGTTCTCGATTCACCATACATCCAGCCCGTGCCGACCACTAGGGCGAGAACCATCCCAAAAGAAACTAGACTAGGCTAGTCGATACACAGCTCTCGTCCTTGCTCGCCGTCCCCTGTTAAGGAAAACAAAACTGAAGGAATGAGTTAAAAGCTCAGTGAGGTTCCGAACACATAGGCAACAAGAAGTTCAATGCATTCATTACATATAACCAATAATTCAAAATACAAATACAAAATAAAGCGATAAACACATTCATTAAAAGGATACGGGCTCACAGGGAGCCATATATTCGTTTGTTCGTTCGTTCTCCTGTCATTCCCCTTATTCCTCCGGTCATTTAAATAAAATGCATTTTTGGTAAATAAAACCATCATTCGTTCTTTCGTTTCGTTCACCCCTTCCTGGAAATTGGCCAGGCTCCACCAGACTACAAGGTAATACTCGAGTATACCAAATTCACCCAGGGTCACCATATCGCCCGACCGAGTCCGGTTCTGGCTCGAGTCGATCGGTAACGAAGGGCAGGGCCCAACTCAGCCAAAAGGCTTACATCATGCGCAACTAATGTAGCAATCATTAAATCATTGAAAATTTCACGTTTCATTTAGGCCGAGCGCGGTAAAGTACACGCTCGCCTAGAAAACTCGTTTTGGAAATCCTTGAAAGCACTTAACACATTATCAAACAAGAACACAAGTCATGAAGTCAAGAAAAATATAGCAAACAAGGAATACTCACCAATTTACGTAAAACAACGTGTAAATATCCTTCCGGATATTACCTCAGTCACCGAGAAAACCTAAGAGTAAATGAGAAAGAATATTACAGTCTATCTAGCATAAACAATTAGGTGAAATCAAAGAACTCGACAATTGATGAGTAGAACGTATAAAAATGACTTTAAAGTGAAACGAGGGCATTTGGACCGGTGGACGGAAATAGCTAGGGTTTCATAAACTAAACGCAAAACCAAACAAAAAGGGGTATAAAATTTCCAATGGAAAACACTTGAACAAAAGACATGTCGGAATCCAACTATATAGACTAAAAAATATTGTTTTCGGGATTGTTTATGTGGTTCAAAATCATCTCACATTTAAGTAGATATTATAGACTAAATGTCTTAATGAAATTCATGTAAAAGGGAGGACAAAATACCCAAGAAAACCCCAAACCACTCCTTTTTATTTGGGTAAAAGTAAGTAAACATTTGGAGTTTCTAATTGAAGAAGGATCATGTTTTAAGATGGAAAAACGGTCATAGTATTTGCCAAACGAAAATATACAAGTTCAAGTAGAAACTTAGCCCTCGAGCAAAAATTTGGGCAGCACGCCCTTTGTATTTACCTATTTCCCAGCCATTTATGGCTTCATTATTTTTCTCAATCAATCCCAACATTACACACCATATAAATAGCCACTCAATAGGCTCAATGTCATATGATTACCAAATCAAGCTAGGACATGTGCGGAAATGACGTTTAGGTTGGAAAACAAAAGGCAGATTTGCTGTTGCTTAGCGGAACTAACACAACTGAAGCTACACTAGTTGGATTGAGGTGCAATGTACACCGTTTCGAAGCTAAGAGAAAGGGTTACAATGTTTAAGAAGGCCACTCAGTCCAGTTTTCAATGTATCTAGGTCAAATTTACTAAAACAACCCCAGATTTTCCAGTTCGCAGTTCAACTAGCAGTCCGGAATCATTCAATCATATCTCAGGACATACAACTCCAATTCAAGTGATTCCAAAGCCATTTGAAAGATAAGATACAAGGCTATAATTCTTAAAAAGACATCGACAACCAAATCAGTAGTATTCCCGGTCAAAACAACCAATTACAAAAGCTGATTAGCATGTTCGGATGGAAACAGGGCAGCAGGAGTATTTCGGTCTTTTCACAGGATACATTGCTCCGATTGAGCTGAAATTTTGAAGGCATCTATAAACTATCATTCTATACAACTTTTATGTTTTGTGCCAAGCCTAATTCGGCCTCTAACATAGGGAACTGAAACCGGACAGAACTGAAGCATACAATTCCAGAAATCTGAAATTTTGGGATTTCAAGGGCAATCTCTTCATTTTCTTGATTCAATCACTACCACAACCTCTTATACAAGCCTATATACATCATATACCACTCCTACAACAAGTATAAGAAGGAAATCAGTCAAACCCTAGCTTACATACATCACCCCAAAATCATCACAACAACTTGTATTGCTACTAATCTAACCAAAACATGAGTTATATAACAACTTAAACAAAAATAAAAGAACCAAAGCCATGGGTCAGACCTTATACCTCAACAAAAGGGCTTGCAAGAGTAATACTTCACCTCCTCTTGAAATTTTTGGTTCCCTTAGCTTCCCAAGTTCACAACTCACAAGTTAATCGGTTTAGTTTTCCTTGGTTGCACTCAAATGGTTGGATTCAAGATGGATTGAAGGTTTTTCTCTCTTGCTCTCTCTCTCTCCCTTGCTTGGCAAAAAGACAGAAAGAATGAAGGAAAATAAGCTGAAATGAAGGATAAAAGAACAAGAAAAAAAAATTATTCAAAGAGCCATAGGGTGGTGACACTTGTCACCACCAAAGTCATGCAAATTTCTCTTTCTTTCCCTTGCATTTTTGGCCACAAATTTCGGCCATATGGATGAGTATGAGGGGGGGATATTTTGCAAAAATATCAGGGGTATGTGGTGGTAAGGAAGTGGTGGTCAAGTGGTGGGTTCAATCGGTAGTGATCGATACCCGTCGGTTTGACGCGATTTCTCTTAAATCGCGTATACTAGGGTTTTTATCTTATAATCACTAACTTATTATTATCCCTTCTTGTCATATAGTATTTCCTCATCCAAAAGTCACTTTTACCTATCAAATTTGATCCTCACTCCGTACCGAATAATCATACTACCGAAAAACGTGAAACCCTAATTCGCTCTTAACTTGGAAACGAAAAGTGAAACCCTACTTCCTAGGTTCATTTGCACTTATTGAGGAATGATTGGGTAGTAGGGCCATAGTAATTGAATAATTTCCAAATAAAAGGTATTTTTAAGAAAAACCGTGAGGAATTTTACAATTCCAGTGATTAAAATTAGGGTTTCAATTAAAATATGAGGGATTTAAGAAAACCGGTTAGTCACAAGTAAATTAGGGTTTTTTGATTAAAATTTTAGGGTTGCTAGTCTTTTAAAAGAAAATAAGGTTTTAAATCAAACCCAAAGAAATACACTTTAGTATTTTCTTTACAAACAGCCTCCTAATTTTCGGGGTATCACAATTCGCGGGCACTCTCGGTCTTGAACCCTGTTAAGGAAAACAAAAGCGTGGAATGAGCTAAACAACCCAGTGAGATTCCAAGACACACTAGCAGTTCTAATAAATCAAGTAAATTGAGCATAACGCACATACGGTTCAAGGTTGCACATTGGCACATTAGAATGAAACAGTTATCATTGTATAGAAATAAACACACATTGAAAGGATATGGTGTTCACTTGAAACGATTTCGGTCCACTTCACCTTATAACTCTAGTGATCCCCTCGGTTTGTCTGGCCATCACCTTATCCCTCCAGTGGTAATACTCGAGTATACCGAAATGGTGGCCCAGGGTTCCAACCTACCCGATCGAGCCCAGTCCTGGCTCGAGCAGGTTAGTAACCAATGGCAGTATCCAGTTCAGCTTAGAGCTTACAACATGCGCAAGTAATCAAGTAAATCGGTAAATGATAGTAGTTCATGGTTAATGGTAGAAATTTACGGTTAAACGGTAGAAATTTATCATTTTAGTAGGTCGAATGAAATAAAGTACACACTCGCCTTAAAACGGTGGACAGTTACATGGGAGTAATTATAGGGTGCACTTAACACTTAAGCACACAATAACTATGAAGTAAACATGTAGCAAAACTGTTCAAGTCACGTACACCTATACGAAACACTCACCAATTCAAAATAAGTGAATAAGTGAGCAAATAGACTCTTTAGTTGTCCCCACCAGGATCCACTTGGAAACCCTCTCGAGTACCTGAAGAAATAGTGATCAATTATCACTCACACATACTCATGACCACGTAACATCCAAAGAAGAAAGTACACGCTCTTAAAATTTAAGACAATGTCTTATAAGAGTTTTACTCAACGAAAATCGAGATTAAAAAATGGGGATTTAAGATCACAAGTTCGAATCAAGTTAAAGGAACTTTTCGCTAACTCATTAAAATAATGCTCAAAGAAAACTCAAAAGCTGTCTTTGATTCAAGTCATGGTAAGTGAAACTCAATTCCAAAAGAAAGTGCCAATTTCACTTTTGGCACGAAAATCGAGAAAAAGGTAAATAGTTTTCATCTCCCAAAACTTCTAATCTCATGACCCAAAAGTTAGGATATGAAGGACGTTCACATTTTCCAAACTAATGGAGATAAAATCATCCAAAACTCCACTCATTTCATATAAAATATCAAAGATAAGGTTCCAAGATTCAAGTGTAAAACTAGTGCAATCACCCAAAACTACTCTAGCCAAACGCTTCCTTTTTTGGAGTTTAAACTCATGGCAATCGAGGCAAAAAGAACTAGGGTTTGAAGTTCATTTCTCAAGTATAAAATAAGGTGTCATTAACCAAGAAAGTTAGCAACTGAGAAAACACATCAAAAGAGGTTTATTCCATCGGGAATCGAGTTTCATAAATGAAGGTGTTAAAGTCACAAGAGAACTTGTATCATTCATGAAATCGAGTTTAAAACTGTCAATCAATATCAAAGGATAAGGAAAAGTTTCCAAAAACTCATTTCTCATCAAGTCCGAAAAATTCAGTTTTAAGTGACAATCTTTGAAAAATCAGCTCTTGCACTCAGTAGGTCCAAAAATGGAAAAATTTGTACCATTGAAAACTAGTTTCAAATTACTAAAAGTTCCTAGAATACATTTTTCCAAGATTCTAAACGAAAGACAATCATTTTTCAGCTCAAAGTGGCTGATCTGAACAAGCAAGGCAGTTTCGGTCATGTGTTTTGGTAAATTTTGGAAATTTGGTAAAATTCACAAAAAGTGAACTAGCCTCTGAAATTTGTAACACAATAAGAGTTCCTAACAAAGTTTCAAACATAACAAACAGAACTAAATTCAGAGTTTCGAGTATCGAGATACATCAGTTCAAATTTGGTCACGTATTGCAAACTGTTCAGTCATTTTCCAGATTTGAAAAGCTATCTTTGAAGTTTCATTTAGCCATCGAAATGGTATTGAAAATACACAAAATTTGGTACACTAAATCTTCCATATGTGAACTATATCTCTACCAAATTTCATGCAAAAACTCAAGTGGGAAGACAGTTAAAAAAATAGTCAAAGTTCGGGAAAAATTTCAAACCAAATCTGCCGTCCGTGGTTCTCTTTCCTTTTCAAACGTTTTGTCCCATAAAATCAACCTCAATTAGCTCAAATTTTGAAACTAAGGTTCCACAAACATCCAATGAGCAATTTAGAAGTAATTGACACCAAAGTTTTCGAAACAAAACATTCCAAAACAAGTTTGACCCTTCGGCCAGCAAGAAGAGAAAGATTTCTAGATTTCCAGCTTTGTCATAGTTTGGAAGTAGTACCATATCTCACTCAATACAACTTGAAATTGAGAATGGTCAGTAGCATTGGAAACTAGATTCAAAACTCTACATTTTATCAGAACAAGTTGTTTTCAAAATCAGTTCACAAAGGAGAGAAAATTAAGCCACAAGTTGCAGCTTCTACCTTTCTCTCGGACAGACAATCAGAACAGGGCAGCAAACTTTGCCGAATCACTATGGCTCACTCAGTTCGAACTAGATGGTAAATTTTATACCGTTGGAAAGCTACAAACGTCTAGTTTCAAATGCCACAAACAACACTTGATTTGACTTTTGTACAAAGAGTTATGTTCAATCAAAGTGGTACTGTTCGGATAGTCTGAACTCATTTCCAGGTTTCTTCATATTTCGAAAATTCAAGTTTTGCTCAACCAATTCAAATGATTTTGGTAGAAACTTTCTACTCACAATATATAACATATATACATCAATTTCACAGTCATTTGAGCATCAAAAATTCGAAATTTAGGCAAGGCAATAACAGGACAGATTCGGCCAAGTCCATGCACCAACTTTACTTCGGTTTTCTTTTCATTTTCTATCCATAATCAACTCATCTACACACATAACAATCATATTCAAGCATTTACACCTCAAGCCAGCTTCCTAGAGGCCACCTCAAGACCTCTACCTAAGATTAAAGCAAAAAAAAATGGATTCCTCAAGTCCTCTACCTAGTTTCATGCTTAGGTTTCAAACCCTTGCCATTAAAGCTCCAACTTTGAAGAAAAATGGAAAGATTCAAGGTGGATGAAGGCTACCTCTTAGCTCTTGAAGAAACAAGAAATTTTGCACCAAAAACTCCCAAGAAAGCTGGCAAGATTAAGTCTTCCTCCAAGATAAAGTTGCTCTCCAAGTGGTATGTGAGTTGTGTGAAGATTTAGAGGTGAAATGGTGCAAGAATGGATGGAGTTTTCTTTCCTTCTTCTTCCTTGGTGCTGCTGGCCGAAAAACGGAGAGAGATGAGAGATGTTTGTGTGCTAAAACTTGGGAAGAAAGAATGGAATAGTAGCCATAAGTGTTGGGCAAAAAGTCAACTCTTAATAGTTGTCGCGCGCGGATTTCGTACCACTATTTTCTCTCTTGTTTGTTATAGTTGTGCACTAAACCTCCAGTGTACTTCCTTTAACACTATAATTATTCACTCTTAGTAGTCAGTATAAGTTTCTAAAATCTCCACTTAGCCGCTTCGACGCGAAACACGCGTACTTACGCGAAATGCGCGAACTTACGTCGAGCGGGCAAAAAATCAAAACTTAAGAAAAATTCATGCAATACTAGGGTTATTAAATATTACTTGGGCAATTAATTATAAAAATAGCTAAATTAAGAAATAAAAACACGAGTCCTCACACTTACAGCCCCAAATATTCAAGTGTTCATGATCTGGGCCCCAAGTATTCAAGTATTCATGATTTGGGTTTAAACCCTAAGTATTCAAGTATTCATGAGTTGAGTTGTTGACTGTGACCCAATGCTCACAGAAGTAAAAATTGGAGATGTTAGCTGTCACCTAACGCCTCGTATTCAAGCATGTCATGAGCCCAAGTCATGAATTTAAGTCACGAGTAAAGAGGTTAGGAATTTCGTCCTTTACCTAAGGTTGCCCATCTTACCCGACCGCTCTAAAGCTGCTCTTAAGCAGGAGGTCCAACGAGGGCTTAGTTCAGCCGTTACCAATCTACATTCATGCATACGCATGAGTAACCCAAGTTCCCACTTACTCGACGTCTCAGATAAGGGTCCAAGGTCCTAGTTCAACCACTGCAAGCAGATATACAGCCGGTCTACAATCATGAACATGTACATGCAAGTCCGCACGCAAGATCAAGTATTTCAAGTCAAGATATCGGTCACTTGTAAATCAAATTGTTTGTATATGCATGAACAAGATATCAAAAGTTTAGTCGAGTTATATCAAGTGTGATAAAGTACACACTCGCCTGAGAAATGACAAATCAAGTGCCTAGCAATTTTAGCAACAAGTAGCATGGAACATGCAGTTGGAACACTCACCAGTTCAAAGCAGAGCACGTTAAACGCTCGTCTCCGAGTGGCTCTCGTATTCAATGTCAAACCCTAAGAGCAACCAAGACAAAAGATATTTATGGTCCAACTATCCAAAACTTAGGTGAACGAAGTTCACATTTTAGACTCAACTACGGGCCATACATCTATCCAAGTTGGCCTCTCAAAACACAGGGTTCAAAGACAAATTTGAAAGTGCAATTCAAGGAAAATCCAAGTACATACTAGGGCAATGATTCAAGCATGGTTTTGGAGCTAAAGGAAAGCATTTTGACCCAAGAAATATGAGCAACCAGAGAGTTCCACATTTCATTTCATTGCTGGAAATTTCCAGCAACAAAACAGTGAAGAAACCAACCTGGTTCACCTTTTTAAGCTATTAGATTCGCTCCAATTCAACGCACTATTGTAGTTCAAGTTTATAGCAAGTGATATGAACAAGATTGAATCCAAAAGACCCCCAAACGAAAGGACTTTAAGGCTAAACACAGCAGGGTACACAGCTAATGCTCCATCGGATCGATTATCAAGCTAGTAAATAGTTCATCAGTCATTTTATCCTCAGTTCAGCCCCATTGATCGAATTCTCACCAAAGCAAACTTTCATACAACCATAAGTACAGCACACACAAGGTATATAACATGATCCTTCAGTCAATTTCCATCAAAATATCCAAGTCAAGCTAGAAGATTCATCATTGGCTAAGCTACAAATTTTCCAGCAGCCCTGCGATTCCTCCAAACAAGAATTCCAGCCACATAAGTCAAGATTTTCACCATAAAAACTCACATGATTGCTAAGATATGTCAATTTATAGCCAAAGTTTTAGATGTAAAGTTGGAAACATCTCAGCTTCACTCCCATGAGTTCTAACAAAAATTCCAGCAAGTATCATTCCTTTTAAAAATCATAACTTGAGTTGTAAATGTCAAAAAATCATACAACTTGCCCCGTTAAAAACTAGACTCAAAGCATAACAATCTTTAGAAGACACTTCAAAGAGATTCAGTTCTTAAATTGGTCCAAATTGAGCCGCAATCTACTGCAACATACCAGTTTTTACTTGTACAGGGCAGAATTTTCAGTCAAATTTGCCGATTTTCTGGTGTATATATAAAATGAACCGAGGTCAAATTTTATACGTTAGAAAGCTCTCTAAGTCTAGTTTCAAACGTAACAAACGGAACTCAATTCTGACTTTCCTATACGAAGTTATGGCCAATTTTTCAACGCTACGCAGAGCTTCCTGCGGAAATTTCTAGATTGCTAACAACTTGAGAAAATGAAACTTTTCTTAACAAAATCTCACTCCCTTGGCTCAAGTTCAACATACATTTGAAAATTTAGGTATAAAGTATCTTAAGCAAAACCTTGCCAAAATCACCATAATATCAAACTCACCATAAATTTTCCCATCAAAGCTACTAGGGTTTTCATGGAACGTACCTAATCCTTCTTCTTTATCATATAAAGAGGCATATAGCATGATTCTTAACAACGAAATCCACCAAAATCCACATATAAAGCTTGTAAACTAATGATTGAACCAAACACATAAAGCTGAAAATTTTCCAGCAACAAACTATCAAGAAAACAACTTGCAAACAACTAAAATCCTTCATACAATTCCTCCCTTTTAACTCCTATCATCCATACATCAAGTATACTCAAGTATAAGAAGAGAAAACTGGGTGTTCCAGCAATTTTTACCTCCTTCTACACAAGACTAAGGTTGGAAATGAAACAAGAAGTCCTTTCTCTAAGAACTCCTCCAATAGCTTCCTTCCAAGCTTGATTCAAGGTTTTATGGAGTGGATTAGGGTTTTTCTTTGGATTTCTCACTAAATAGGCAAGGAATCAAGGCTTGAAGTTTGTTGTTTTTTCTTTCTTTTTCTCTCTCAAAGTTTGTCCAACAGAGAAGGAAAAGAAAAGAAAAGGTAATGAATGGAAGCTTGGTGAAGATAAGAAGAGAACTTGGTCTTGGTCAAAGCTAGCTAGATGGTTGACACGTGGCATCAGAAGATAAAATCCTTATTTAGTTGTCTTCCATTCACTAATATCTAACCCTCTTCCAATGATATCTTAACGCCTCTATTAACAAAAACCTTTCTGCACGAAACTCCCTCCAATTCACCAAATTTATTGTACATGCCTCACTGATTGATCACACTTGCATAACGCACTATGAACTCAACATGCAGCAAATTGAATGGGGCAATAGGAAATAAAATCATAACTAAACCATTAAATTAACCAAAAATTCAAGGCAAGTAGATTAAAATACAAAAGATAAAAATAATAATTTTTGGGAATACAAAATATAAAAATAATTTTTGATTCCTCACACTTTACGTCGTGAATTATTAATACCAGTGAGACTAGGAATTGTTATGGCATTAGCATGAAAAAAAAAAGTGAGAGGAAACGTATGAAAGACAAGTGTTAAAACACTTGTCCTCTTGCATGAGCCGAGACTAGAAATGACGGGATTTTAATATACGTACAAATTAAAAAATCTGAAATACACCCATTTCACTGCAAGTATACAGGTCAACTAGTAGTTTAGAGTATATATCGAGTCGATCCCACGAGAAAGATTGAAGAATTACCGGCACTACTAAAGCTTCTCTATTATTTAGACTATCAATGAATTATAACAAGTAAAACCTAATGAACTTATACAAGAAAAGAACAAATGAAAGCTCCTTAGGTTATGGTATCCCTAACTACTCATGCAAGTGCTATATTTGGATCATTGAGTACTACTATCTAGGCTACTTATGGTGTAATTTCCTTATGCATATGAAACCTACTTTCGTAGTGAATCAACTATACTTATAACTAATCTATACCTATTCTCATGGTTATGAAATTAGCTACAAGTTCATTTCTTCAATGAAATTACATGAAATGAATCACTAAAACCACATAAGTGCACCTCTACTCTCGTGAGTGTACTCCCTATGTTTGGCACTTCTTGAACCAGTGTTAAATCTCAATTTTCATTGCAGAAATAACACCTTAGATAATCACAATTAATGGTACCAGATTAATTATGATTTAAAGAGCTAAAGCGCTAAATAACTTGCTCAAATAATAGCAATCAAATAGCCAAATAATAAACACTAACAATCATAGAAAGTTGAACCAAACCCAAGGCATAAACTTTAGAGACACATAACAAACATGAAATCCAAAACTTGCATATTAACCATATTTAAGAATCCAATTCAAAAGATTAAGAGTTGGAGAAGAGATAACCCATGTCACTTGAGTTTCAATTCCTCCTTCTTCATCTCCATCTTCATCCTAATCTAGCTAATATACAAGAAGGATGAACTAACTAGTTAAACTATCCTACACCAAGGAAATGGAAGAACTACATTTTTGCAGACTCCAAGCTTCTCCCATATGATGTTTGACCTCTATTTTCTCTCTGCCTATAAACTGATCAAAAGCTCCCTTTTCCACCGTTACATCTCCTCTTGATTGATCCTCAAATCTTCATTTTATTAAGAAAGTCAAAAACAATGGTTTTTGACTTCGAACTTTGGCTATACCTTTTCCTTTTTGTCTTCTGAACCATGTGCAGCCGAATTCCCTTACCAAAAATAGCTGGAAAGTGGTGTGAACATAAGAGAAATGGCTGAGCAAATTGCAGAATTTCGGTTACAAAACGCGACTTGACAAAATGCGGCTTCAAGCCATGTTTTGTTGACTCGCGTTTTCAACTCTGTGTTTTTGGCCTCGCTTCAACTGTAATTTTCTCTATGATAGAGGCCAAACTAGCTTTTGTAGCCCTTTGAATTAGCTTTACAATGCTTCAAGAATCATTCAAATCGGAGCTTTGTAGACCAAGATATGACCAAAATACCAAAGCCTTGTCAGAGCTCTGTTTTCAGTCTCGTCCATAGAATGCAGCTTTTGTATTTAGACTTTTTGTCCATATAACAGAAGAATTGGATTTCGATGTCTTAATACAAAATATAGATCTATCTCTTAGCTTCAAAATGGTATAAAAATCACCTCAATCCGATATGTGTAGCTCCAGATATAGTCGAAATACAAATAAATGTAAGAGTTGTTTTCACTTGCATTTCTTCAATTCACTTCATTTCTTCTTTATCACTTAAATTCATCACCAATGATCCACTTTTCTCCTCAATTGACATCCTTTGGTGATTGAGTCATTAATCCAGTATGAAAAATGAAGTTTTTACCATTAAAATCAATAGAAATGCAATGTTAGTCACTTTAACATAAAATGTAGATTTTTACCAAAACTTTAGTTATTTTTGTTATAAAACTAAATATTCAAACCAAAATTAACTAATAAAATGCATTTAAAAATATGTAAAATAAACCCTTATCAAATACCCTCACACTTGAACCATTGCTTGTCCTCAAGCAATTAGAAATATAAACCAACAATGATCCAAAGTTTGAAAATAACTATATGTGCACATTTCAACTTCATTTTCTCAAAACAAAGTAAATGACTATTATGCAATTATTCAAATGACCTCAAGTACTCATAATATCAAGTAAAGAAGAGCCAATTATACCGTAATTATAACAAGTTCAATTCAATTCCTCATCCTTACCTAATTTCACAAGCAAGTGAGTCATATGGTCAATAAAATGCTAACTAATCTCATGATCATCTTCTTCTTCAATTTAGAGAGGGATTTATTTATATAACATAGTTAAATATATACTTAAGTTGTGAAAGTGCCTTTTTACGCGAAGATCGATATTTTTAGATGAAGATCACCGGTTACTCAACACTTCACATACTCAAGTTACGTTATATACTCTTAATTCAAGTACCGTTTTACGTGAAAGTCGATATTTGTAGATGAAAACTCCTGGTTACTAAGTACAAGAACCATTGGAGTAGAACAACTCGTATTCTTTTTTTTTTTTTCATTTTTCTACTTTTTTTTCATTTTTTTTTAGTAAAAATAATAAACATTCCCTCAAAAGAATAATCATGAGAAGAATATTGCAACTATTGACCATATTTATCACTTAACTTATAAAATCAAATAAAGAGAAGAAATTTCATCAAATATGCAAAATGTAGGCATAATTTTCTCCACTTTACAAGATATACTTTCCTATAAATACACAAATTATAATCACATAATAATCATTTCCAAGTAAATTGAGAAAAGAAGTTTCCAAATCACATATATTTACCTCAAAAGTAGAAGGAATTAGAATTACTAATGGTATGGAACTTGTTACCCATTTGGATAAAATTGAAAAAATTGAAACTTTTGGGTTAATTTTGCAATTTTTGACCATATTTATCACTTAACTTATAAAATCAAATAAAGAGAAGAAATTTCAGCAAATATGCAAAATATAGGCATAATTTTCTCCACTTTACAAGATATACTTTCCTATAAATGCACAAATTATAATCACATAATAATCATTTTCAAGTAAATTGAGAAAAGAAGGTTCCAAATCACATATATTTACCTCAAAAGTAGAAGGAATTTGAATTACTAATGGTATGGAACTTGTTACCCATTTGAATAAAATTGAAAAAATTTGAAACTTTTGGGTTAATTTTGCAATTTTGGACAAGATTTTGGAAAAATTTTGACCCAAGATAAAGCACAAGTCCAATATTTGCAACCACAAAATCAATCACATACAATGCATATAATCTCAATTCTCCCCCCCACACTTAACATGCACATTGTCCTCAATGTGTAAAAAGAAAAATCAAGATAAAGAAAGTAATACTCCCCTATTGTTGTGATTGAATATGAAGCTTCAAGATCCGTTATCCGTGTATCTTCAATGCTTCATGAGTTCCATTGGATAACCATCAGTTATATAAACCTAAAAATGGAAAATGAGAAACAAAGGTGATAACAAAGACATTAATAAACATATAACGGCGATCCGTAACTCCTAAGCCTTTGTGGTGGTGATGTACCTATAGAAAATATACAATAAGCAACTCAAGGTACAAGAAAATATATGAGGAAAAGAAGAAGAATAAAGAATGAATCAGGTCTCACGTTTTTAGAATTCGAACAAGAAGGGAAAATGTGACTTGACAAAACGTGCCTTCGAGCCACGTTTTGTGTGAGGCACGTTTTCTTCCTTCTGGGCATAACTGAATTGGACTTAGGTAGCCTGACTTATGGTTGGTTAACCAGAATGCGCTTTGTTAACTTGTTTATACGGTTCTGGTTTGGTAAATTGCGATTTTGACTTAGTTGCACTACAAACTGGACTGAGTGGCCTTCTTCAACATTGTAGCCCTTTCTGTTAGCTTAGAAACGGCGTATAGTATACATCCATCCGATACTCGTAGGGCCAATTGTGTCCAATATGCTTAATGGCGTCAAAACTGTTTTTAGGTCTTAGAGCTTAACTTGCATTTCCGGATTTTCCCTGGCTTATTTTAGTACTTATATGTTCTAATGGAGTCTTATTTGTGGTAGTATGTGGAATTTGTTTATGACTTGTAATCGAGTCTTATTGTGCTTGTTTGAACATTATAGGACGTAACGGTGATACAAGACGCTCTTTGGGCGGAAGTGCATTAAATATCACTTACTTGCTTGGTGAGTGTACTACTTGTCGCGCCCCACTTTTCGATGAAGTGTTGAATTGTGTGATGTGTGAAGTGTGGTGTGAGCGTGTGCAAAATGAAAAGTAAAAAGGCCATGGGACTTTGGAAAGTGACGATTTGGCCAAATGAAATTTTAAAAAGGGTTTTTAAATATGAAAAACGGAGTCGCCACTTAGTATAGATTTGGGGTGTACCAAGTCACCCAAAAAAAGTGTTTTTTAAAGACAAAGTAGTAAAACCCTTTTTAAAACGACTCCTAGTCCACGTAAGCCAAAGAAAAAGGTTCAGGGGTCACGTTTGACAAAGGGGAAGGCAAGGATAAAAATCCAAGGCACCCCTTCGACCTAGCCAAGGCTAGTTGCGTGACTTAAACCAATTTTTCCTAATTTTTCTACCCATGGTATGTATCGCATATTGGATATGTCTACATGAATGCAAAACCCTAGACCTAGGGGGATTGGGGGAAATTTCTCTTCAAAGGTTGAGTGGTGCCAATCACATTAATTGTGAAGCCCAATAATGATCCTTTTGGAGAGGTCACACCTAAACCTAAATGACGTGAAAAATGAGTGGAATGCATGCCATGTGAAAGTGTGAGTTTATGTGAAGTGAAAAAAAATGATAAAAGTAATAAGATAAGAGTGAAGGTGTGCAAATGTAGATGAAAGTACTCGTGTGCGAGTGAAGATAAAAATGTTCGTGTGCAAGTGGAGACAAAAAAAAGTGTTTGTGTGCAAGTGAAGGTGATAAAAAGGTGCATGTGTGCAAATGAGACAAAAATGAAAGTGTAATGATAGAGTGGATTAAAAAATGCATGAGCCTAGGGAATTCATGCATATTGGGTACGGGGAGACCTAAATCGTGACTTGATTTTTCCTTTGATTAGAAGGCAAAACTAGCGTGCTAAGGCCATCGAGTAGCCACACTCGCTCGTTTCCCTTATCGGAAGGGGACACTCAAGCAAATGGACCCTACAACTATCATGATATGCAAAAATCCTAAAATGAAGGGAAAGGGGGTTCGAGGAGCATGCCAAGTGATGAAACTAAGAAAAATGCATGATATGTGGTGAACAAGCAAATGATATGCTAATGAGGGGAAATCCCTAAGGGTCTAGCGTTGGACTAGCCCATTCTATGAATTCCGACTAGCGTTGGACTAGCGGAAACGTACATTCATCCATTCCATTCATTCATGGCTATGAAAGCAAGTAGACATGCCAAAATACTCGTAAACACATAGCACATAGCATTTAGCATGCTCGACTAGATGCAAGAGCCTATCAAAGCAATTAAACATGTAGCAACAAAAGCAAGCAACCAAGGGGAAGGGGAAATGGACAGATGCTCTCCGAGCCCTATCTATTACAAGCCAAGAAGTGTACACATATCCCATAAAAGCATAAAGGGGAAAGGGAAATGGACCAGATGCTCTTCGAGCCCTATCTATTACAAGCCAAGAGGTGTACACATACCCCATAAAGCTTAAATAAAAAGCAAAAGCAAGTAAATGCACGCAAGGAGATAAGGAAAGCGGAGTAGGCATGCATATTCACATAACACGTAGGAGCACATAGGGTCAAATGAAGTGCAAATGAGGAGTAGAGTGTACCTCCCTTGATTTGACGCCCTAATGAAGTGAACTTACTAACTTACCCTCCAAAATAATAAAAAGGTCAAGGTACCACTTAAAATATCAAATAATCACATAAAACAACCATTAAACACAAACAAATGGAAATTAAGCATGAAACAAAAATTAAATATGGAATAGACCATGCATGTGCAAGCAAAACTCGGTCTCAAATAAAAGTCTCAAGAATCTAAATTGGAGTGCTAAATTGAAATGCTAAAGGTGGAATCTATCGCAGTCAAGTGCAAAAAATCACGAAAGGAAGAAATGGAAAATTATTAAAGTTTTAGAAAACAAGATTGGCTAAGCAAAATTTAAATCAAACAAAATCAAGACCACCAATGCTTCCAAGTTACCAAACTTTCATGATTTGATCCTAGAAATCTATTAACATTGTCCACAATTCACATGAAAAAACATATCAAGGCACAATCACACAAAAGAGATCCAATTGCGAAAATTAACCAACCATGCAAGCCCAATCAAAACGTTTAAGGAACTTTAAAAGTTCAAATAGCAAAGAAAAAGTCAAGCCACGGTTCCAATTGCAACTATCCTAGGATCTAATTGCAAGAATTTCGAATATAATTGGGCCTTAGTAACATTGCTTCGAAATCAAAAGGACCAAATTGATTAGTTGTTTTCAATTATTTGGGCCATAGTAGAATTAGACAAGAAGCAAGGGGTTAGAATGCAATTCTTCTTTTATATTCATGCATGCAATCTACGTAGGAGAAACTTTCTTTGCAGCAAATTCTATTTCCAGCCGTGGCTTCTTGCCATTATCATGCAAACACAGCCCAACAAACATCCAAACTCTACCTACCAAACGTCACTTAAGACATGCAACTGCATTACAGGATTGAAGCAGAGAAATTGAGCTAATCATCCAAGGTAAAAGGAACATAAACAACAAAGAAAGAAGAACAAGAAAAAAAATGCAGCAGGAGCTTTCTTCTTCGTTGGCCATTAGTTTCATGCAACAAGAGAGAGCAGCAATACAACAAAACTGCTGAACTCAACGTGTAACTAAAACTATATTTACAGCAAATTTCTGGTTTTCATGTCGTAATCATATAAACACCGAGCTTCTAAGACAAAACAACAAACAAAATCGAATCTTGTAGCTTGCGCTGCCAGGACTCTTCAAACTCAAATCGCACACGCAGACAAGGATCCAAGATACAACTTTTAGTTCATCAAATACACAGACTTCATATACACAAGAAAATGAGACGGTTACTTAGGCTGATGATTACACATAGGAAGTCTTCATGGCTTCTAAATTAGATTCACAGCTTCGGATATTCGTTGGAGAAATAAAGAAGCAGACACCAAGCCTATCACTAGTACAATAACATCACAAAATGTAATCACAGATATCGTCAACAACACTCATGATCATTCATTCGAAAAAGTGGTAACCCAGACGAAACATTTCCTGCTGCAAATTTTCTGCCGTGAATTGGCAGATTCATAGAGAATCTTAAACGAAACCCATTGCTTCATCATTTTAAAACCGACAAAATTCCAACCCAACATAAGATTCCGCAGCCCAATTTCAAATCCGGGGAGGCAGTGAGATAATGAACAAAACAACTCAAATCACCCGCATCTAATCAGTTTGAATCTTCACAAAAGTTGCACAAAGCAATAATAAAAATTACCTCATGAGCGTGAAAATACTCCAGGAGAGTTACACCGCTTCTTAGGACAGAACTAAAAATTTATTGCGGCAGCCTCCGCGGCGACCAACTCATTGCTTAGAGGCTATATTCAGTTGTCTTGGAACGGCCTTGTCCTTCCCATCTTTCTGAAGCCCTCACTGCCGGAACTCTTCTTCCTCCTGGGCTCCTCGGCCACAAAACCTTCGTTCTGACTTTCGCTTCCCTTTTCGTCCAACTCTCGGCCTCGCTCCCAGGAAAAAAAAATACCAGCCGCTGTTTACTTCAGCCGTCGATCATTCCCTCGCCGTTCCTTTTCGCTTCAGCCCTTGCTTTTCAGCCATCCACTTTCTTGCTTTGCTTTTTCGTTCTCTGTTTCTGCCTTCCCTCTCTCAATCTCGCTTCTCTTTCTCCTTTCTGTTTTTGTTTTTCTTCATCCGAGACCCCCCCCCGATGAAGCTCTCTCTCGATTCCTCTTTCTCACGAAGCTCCCCCATTTTGCCTAAACCCCTTCCCCTGTTTTTCTTTCTTAGCCTGGTTTCTTCATTCTTGTTCCTCCCTCTGTTTCTTTTCCTTTTCTTTCTTTTTGTCTACCCGAAGCCTCCCCTGTTACTTCCAACCCTTTTGCTCTCCCCAATTTCCATTTTTCCTGTTTTTCCCGTAACCTCCTTAGCCGAAGCCCAACTTCCAGATTTTCCTCTGTTTTTTTTTTGGCTTCCCCCTCCCAAAGCTCCAAACCTCTCTTCCGTTCTTTTATTCTTCTTTTTGCCCCTTAGCCGCCTTCCGTCCCCCTTTCTGTTTTTTCTCTCTTTTTGGCCGTCAGCCTCCCCTTGGCCTCCACCAAGTGTGTTTGACACCTACCCCTATACACTTGTCCTATAATTCTTTAGACACTTGTCTAATGATTGTTGTGTACACTTGTTCAACATGCCCACTTCCACCTATTTTGCCATTTTCATTTTTCTTCAAAAATCAATGAATGATAAATTAACAATTTTCAAACCAAATTTAAGAGAATTAAGGCCACTTTTATCATCTTACAAAAATAAAAATGATGAATCTAACCCAATTAAATTAAAAAAAATAATAATAATAAATAATAAATGATAAAGATGAAATTAAAAATAATCAAAATTTGGTGTCTACAGTTTGCCCCTCTTTGTCTGAGTTTTGGAAAAACTTGAGACAAAGAAGTAGACACCAAAACTTACCTGTGTTATTCAGCTGCGAATTACTCAAACGATGGGGACTGACCCCTGACGGGTAATTTTAAAATCGGGACTGACCCGAGATAGAAATTTAAAACGGGGCTGACCCGAGCAGGAATTTAAAACGGGACTGGCCCGAACAGGAATTTTGAAATCGGGACTGACCCGAACAGGAATTTCAAATTGGGATAGACCCACGGGATAGACCCGGACAGAAATGTAAAATTGGGATAGACCCACGGGATAGACCCGGACAGAAATATAAAATTGGGATAGACCCACGGGATGTTGTGAAGTTGGCGGCACGAAATCCAGGCCCAACGTGATTTTTGGAATGTTGGCGGCACGAAATCCAGGCCCAACTTGATGTTTGTGAGGTTGGCGGCACGAAATCCAGGCCCAACTTGATTTTTGGAATGTTGGCGGCACGAAATCCAGGCCCAACTTGATGTTTGTGAGGTTGGCGGCACGAAATCCAGGCCCAACGTGGTCTTTGAGATGTTGGCGGCACGAAATCCAGGCCCAATGAGATCTTTGAGATGTTGGCGGCACCAAGTCCAGGCCCAACGTGATCTTTGAGATGTTGGCGGCACGAAATCCAGGCCCAACGTGATGATGTGAAGTTGGTGGCACGAAAAACCAAGCCCAACGTGATAAAGTGATGTTGGCGGCACCAAGTCCAGGCCCAACGTGATAAAGTGAAGTTGGTGGCACGAACACCAAGCCCAACGTGATAAAGTGATGTTGGCGGCACCAAGTCCAGGCCCAACGTGATAAAGTGAAGTTGGTGGCACGAACACCAACCCCAACGTGATAAAGTGATGTTGGCGGCACCAAGTCCAGGCCCAACGTGATAAAGTGAATGGTCAGTGGGATAAGACCCAATCCTGCCATCCAATTGATCAAGAAATTGGATTTGGTCTTGTCAAGATACAAGAAATTAAATTTGATTTTCCAAGAAACAAAAATTTGAACTTGATTTTTGATTTTTGACTTTTGAATCTTTCTGATTTTTCGAGAGAATCTTTTCAAAATTTGCCCCAGTATAGGGCCCTTTTCCCTTCTTTCTTCTCTTTCTTCGGCATCGGCCTTCCATATCACCGGATGCTCCTTCGTCAATTTCAACTATGAATACCTGCACAGGGCTTACGTGCACTCAAATGAGCGTGACTGATTTGAAAAAATGCATTATTTTGATTCTTGGACGAAATCCTCAATTGGACTTACAAAAATATTTGCCCCTGTGTGGGCTTATTTTGCGAAATTTTGCAAATAAAAATTTTGCCCCAGTTTGGGCCCATTTGATTGCAAAAATTGGTTTAGATGATTTCCCATTTACTTGAACAAAGAAAAACCGCACTTTTGCCCATTTAGAAAAGAATGCACATATACAACAATGTGAAGAAACTTTAAGCGTCAAGTTTGAACTCATGCAGAAATTTCATGATGAATTCCTCGAAGTAACACCAAATTCAAGAAGATTTCTTCCTCACTTTTTAGCATTGGTGTTAGGGTAACGGGTCTCCACTTCTGGTTGGCTCATTTTTCAGGACCAATCAAGTGACTTTATTTTTGATTTGGAAGTGGCTGAAGGAAAATGAGAGGTCAGAATCTGTCTCATTTTTGTGCCCCAATTGTATGTAATCCATTCAATATCACATCTTAGTGAAAGCAAAGAGTTTGTCACCCTTATTTCTTAAGAAAACTTAGTCAACGTATAAGCCTCATGGGCTTGCAAAATTTCGGGTAGAAATGATAGCTAAACATGTAAAAACTGGTTATACCCTTATGATCACGAATGATTGATGGACTTCTTATGAGCATATCCTCACTTTGGGTTGTCATGAAGGAATAAGTCAACGATGGACTTTATTAGCTTGTAATTTGGCTTGAAAACGATAGTTAAAAGATAAGTCTTTCAAGGACATTGCACCGAAGATCGCATTTTTCCCAAAATTGCCCCTATTTTGAACCTCAAAGATCTCAGAATTTGTTGGTATTCTTCTCATTATTCAACAGGGACTTCAACATCGAATTTTCTGCATTTTCTTGCATTTACTTTTCTTGCTTTGCTTTTTGCCTTTTCTTTTTCTGGTGGGTTTTCACATGATGAGTAGCGTCAACCTCATACTCAAGCAATTCAGAAATACAGCTAAAATTTTCCGGCATCAGAAATTTTCTTGACAGGGCCATTGCAAAGAACAGAAGTCAGGACTTTCGGCTTTTGTAATGGGGTCAGGTGGGGTGCTTAGAAAAGTTAAGGCTTGAAAGCGGATTTCAAAAGTGGTTTGAATAATCTGAGATTGCATTGTTGCGTCAACCCTATTTTAGGGTAAAATCAGAATTTGCCCCAGTTTTTGCTCAATTGAGGCTTTTTCTCTTTCATTTTCTTTCTTTTGATTTTTCGGCCTTCGGCCATTTTTGAACTTTCACAAAATTTGCCCCAGTTTACTTTTGAACTGAGGTTCTCTTTTCTTCCTTTGTTTTTGATCTTGTTGCTTTTCACTTTTTCACTTCTTGAAATTTTCCTTTTCCAACCCAACTTGCCCCAGTGTGGGGTTTGCGATTCTCAGGGGTTGCCAAACGAAATAATTTATTCTGAAGGCTCAAAAGGGATAACTAGGGATAGAATGTTCGATTGGAAAAGAAGATGGCCTGACTTGTATTCCATTCCTTACAACAACTCTGAAAGGAAACTTTCGTTAATGCGAAATTTTTTGCGTGTATCTGAATTAACTGACTGAGGAAGACCCTTGCTCATCCATACTTGTGAAACATAGGCGATCCACGCGGACAAAACTCTTCATTTTCTTTTTCAAAGTTGGAACCCAAGTGAAATCAAATTTCCCCAATTTGCAGTTCCCTCCTTATTCTAGCATTTTTGCTTTCCTCTTTTTTCAAAATTCCCCAATCTCCTTCCCCAATGTGGGGTGCGATCATATGTGCAGTCGAAAAGAACCACCAATTTTTGCTCAAATGAGGATGCAAGGGATAAATAGTGTTTGGATTGTAGAAACGATGGCCAAAGTATCATTCTTACACTTCATGACAACCAAAGTAACGAAACGGTCATTGAAAATCCATTCCCCTATTTGATATTTGAAAATTTTCCAATATAGGGTAGAGATCATTAAGGCCTTTATTTGAAACGAAATTATTCTTTCATAGGCTCAAATGGGAGAGCAAGTGATAAAAATCTGTATAGGTAGTGAAACAAATGCTCAAAGTATCATTCCAAATTTTCAAAACAAACAAGAATAATGCACATTTTTGCTTTCACTTAGATGTGAATTGAATCCGGTTAAACCAATGGGGATTTTTCCAAGCAAAGAATGTCCCAATTTGCAATTTATCAATCAATGTGACTGACTTTATTTTGAGGTTAAATGAAGGAAAAAAGATATCTCATTGGGCCTTCTGAATGACCTCTTTTAATTCTGAACACTCTTATTGTGAATTTTCAGGTCGGAGGTTGAAAAAATCCCAATTTAGTCTTATTTCTTAAAATTCATCATGAAATCTCCAATGAATAAGAATAAAGAATGAAATGTACATAAATATACACAAAACAATGATTGTCCAAAAAGTTTATTGCTGAAAAAGTTTGAAACAAATTTTCTCATTCAATTACGATACAAGTGAGAAGAGAGAAACTTGTAAAGAGCTCCACATATACACTTTTTGTCTCCTTTTCAAATATACAAAATTTCCCTTTGGAAAACAATTACAACATCTCTCAGAGGGTTTTCATCGTAGGATCCGCCCAAGAATCAAATAACACTTGTAATCTTCAAACTTTATTGGATTAAAATTATCATCAGATATAGAAGAACATTTTCGTCTTATTGAAATATTTTTATGAATGCAGGGGAGGGGGGAAACAAAAGAAAAATACCCCGAGTTAGTAGGCAAAACTGCAAAATCGGTATGCATGTCCTATGGGAGAACCCTTTTATGCCAAGGGTAGGCCTAGCATGAAAATGCAATCCTCCAGAGCAGGCACTATACAATACCTGATGGATCCAATCAGCTCATGGAGTGAAAAATAATTTTGAAAGAATTTGGTCAATTGGGGTGACGAGAGATTTGTCAAAATGAGGACAACGTCCGAATAGATTGATCACCTTTGATTTGCAAAACGCATGGGTTTGACCTTGACGAACTCCTATCGAAGAGATTGGAATTCGTTGATAAAATTTCTCAGTGAATTACGGGTCAAAAACCCTAATTGATCAAGTGATTGGATGCAATGGACGGTTTTCTTCAAAATTGACTAGATTTTCCAATTTGGAATTCGACATTGAAATCCTAATTGGTCAAATGAAATTGACAATTTATTGAAAATCGACCGGATTACCCTAAAAGGGAAATAGGTCAAAAAACGGCTCGGTTGCCCTAAAAATAGGTAAATTGGCCAAATGAATGAAATTGAATTTGATTTATTCAAAAATCGGCCGAATGACCCTAAAAAGGGTAAATTGGTCAAAAGACCCTAAAAAGGGTAATTTGGTCAATTGAATTGATAATTTATTCAAAAGCGACCGAATGACCCTAAAAAGGGTAAATTGGTCAAATAAATTGGATGAAATGAAGTTATTGAAAAAAATGGATTGGATAAGATGGATGATTTGTTCAAAAATCGATTGAATTATTCGCCCACTGGGTGGTTTCAAGAAATCATTACAATGCCTTGGTCTATGAGCCTCTAAAATCAAAATTTGGCCTCTATATTTATCGTCTCAACAATGAGGAATCATTTGTGAATTTTCTTCGAATTAATGTCCTTTTACGCAAGGGAATTTTACCAATTTTGAGAAAATGGCCAAAAAGTGATTATTAGATGCTCATATTCCAAAAATTGCTTCATGAAAATGATCGGATCTTTACCTTACCTTGTGCACTACCCCTTCGGATGATACGAGAAAGGTAAACGTGCAAGTCTCATTTGGATTATATATCCGAGACATGGGGTGGTTTATTCCTAACACGGGATCCCCTAAATGGCATTCCCTTTCTAGGGTTTATGCGTGATGCCAGTTTATTAAAGCAATGTAAATATGCAATAAATATGGCCTAGAGGACAAAATAATGCAACGGGGGGAAAGGGTCTAAACATGAAATGTATTTACTGAAAGGTAAGTGCAAAGACTGAAATTTAGACATGTGAGCTATCTAGTGGGTGAGTCACTAAAAGAGTGCCAAAGAGGCCCCTTATTGCTAAGGCACATGAATGCAATCCAAGAAAACAAAAAAATGGTTAGTGCAATTGATAGTACACATAACACATTGGGAGCAATTAAGAAAAGAAATACAATAAAGCAGGTAAAAGGGGTGGAACCCCTTCCCTCGTGCCTAATGTGCTTAAAAGGGTGAGGCTGACTCTAACTTAGGCAAACTCTAACATGGATGCATGAGGCTGGGGCTCACTAATGCCTAGACTCGATAAAGCTTCGGCTCCCAAGCCTTCAGACCTAAAGGCGAAGGGTCATCACTCCCAGGGCCTTTGATCGGTGGCTCGAGTGATCCCTTAGGTAGCGCTATGGGCGCAGAGCACACCAGCCGCCTACCCAAGGCGATCGATCCTAATCCTACAAGGCGGTGTGGGAAACGCCCACGAAAAACAAAATAAAATGGGATAAAAGCAAGTAAACGTGCACGTATGAAGTGTTCCCTATTTTGAGGGAAAGGGGTGAGAACCACGCGAGGCTCTAAAGGTGACACACACCCCCCCAAATGCAATGCAAGCACGAGATAAACAAGTAAACATACATCCAATCAACCAATCACACGTACGTGAGTGAGGGAATAGTTGGATACGCGCGCGAGGCAAAAAGGCCTAAAATAAAAAAAATGCAACCCTAATATCCAAGTGCAATGCATAAAAAGGGTAGAAAAAGGAAACGAATGGCTAAGTCAAATGCTCGGACCCACTTAGGAGCTCCCCAGTGGAGTCGCCAACTGTCGCGCCCCACTTTTCGATGAAGTGTTGAATTGTGTGATGTGTGAAGTGTGGTGTGAGCGTGTGCAAAATGAAAAGTAAAAAGGCCATGGGACTTTGGAAAGCGACGATTTGGCCAAATGAAATTTTAAAAAGGGTTTTTAAATATGAAAAACGGAGTCGCCACTTAGTATAGATTTGGGGTGTACCAAGTCACCCAAAAAAAGTGTTTTTTAAAGACAAAGTAGTAAAACCCTTTTTAAAACGACTCCTAGTCCACGTAAGCCAAAGAAAAAGGTTCGGGGGTCACGTTTGACAAAGGGGAAGGCAAGGATAAAAATCCAAGGCACCCCTTCGACCTAGCCAAGGCTAGTTGCGTGACTTAAACCAATTTTTCCTAATTTTTCTACCCATGGTATGTATCGCATATTGGATATGTCTACATGAATGCAAAACCCTAGACCTAGGGGGATTGGGGGAAATTTCTCTTCAAAGGTTGAGTGGTGCCAATCACATTAATTGTGAAGCCCAATAATGATCCTTTTGGAGAGGTCACACCTAAACCTAAATGACGTGAAAAATGAGTGGAATGCATGCCATGTGAAAGTGTGAGTTTATGTGAAGTGAAAAAAAATGATAAAAGTAATAAGATAAGAGTGAAGGTGTGCAAATGTAGATGAAAGTACTCGTGTGCGAGTGAAGATAAAAATGTTCGTGTGCAAGTGGAGACAAAAAAAAGTGTTTGTGTGCAAGTGAAGGTGATAAAAAGGTGCATGTGTGCAAATGAGACAAAAATGAAAGTGTAATGATAGAGTGGATTAAAAAATGCATGAGCCTAGGGAATTCATGCATATTGGGTACGGGGAGACCTAAATCGTGACTTGATTTTTCCTTTGATTAGAAGGCAAAACTAGCGTGCTAAGGCCATCGAGTAGCCACACTCGCTCGTTTCCCTTATCGGAAGGGGACACTCAAGCAAATGGACCCTACAACTATCATGATATGCAAAAATCCTAAAATGAAGGGAAAGGGGGTTCGAGGAGCATGCCAAGTGATGAAACTAAGAAAAATGCATGATATGTGGTGAACAAGCAAATGATATGCTAATGAGGGGAAATCCCTAAGGGTCTAGCGTTGGAGTAGCCCATTCTATGAATTCCGACTAGCGTTGGACTAGCGGAAACGTACATTCATCCATTCCATTCATTCATGGCTATGAAAGCAAGTAGACATGCCAAAATACTCGTAAACACATAGCACATAGCATTTAGCATGCTCGACTAGATGCAAGAGCCTATCAAAGCAATTAAACATGTAGCAACAAAAGCAAGCAACCAAGGGGAAGGGGAAATGGACAGATGCTCTCCGAGCCCTATCTATTACAAGCCAAGAGGTGTACACATACCCCATAAAAGCATAAAGGGGAAAGGGAAATGGACCAGATGCTCTTCGAGCCCTATCTATTACAAGCCAAGAGGTGTACACATACCCCATAAAGCTTAAATAAAAAGCAAAAGCAAGTAAGTGCACGCAAGGAGATAAGGAAAGCGGAGTAGGCATGCATATTCACATAACACGTAGGAGCACATAGGGTCAAATGAAGTGCAAATGAGGAGTAGAGTGTACCTCCCTTGATTTGACGCCCTAATGAAGTGAACTTACTAACTTACCCTCCAAAATAATAAAAAGGTCAAGGTACCACTTAAAATATCAAATAATCACATAAAACAACCATTAAACACAAACAAATGGAAATTAAGCATGAAACAAAAATTAAATATGGAATAGACCATGCATGTGCAAGCAAAACTCGGTCTCAAATAAAAGTCTCAAGAATCTAAATTGGAGTGCTAAATTGAAATGCTAAAGGTGGAATCTATCGCAGTCAAGTGCAAAAAATCACGAAAGGAAGAAATGGAAAATTATTAAAGTTTTAGAAAACAAGATTGGCTAAGCAAAATTTAAATCAAACAAAATCAAGACCACCAATGCTTCCAAGTTACCAAACTTTCATGATTTGATCCTAGAAATCTATTAACATTGTCCACAATTCACATGAAAAAACATATCAAGGCACAATCACACAAAAGAGATCCAATTGCGAAAATTAACCAACCATGCAAGCCCAATCAAAACGTTTAAGGAACTTTAAAAGTTCAAATAGCAAAGAAAAAGTCAAGCCACGGTTCCAATTGCAACTATCCTAGGATCTAATTGCAAGAATTTCGAATATAATTGGGCCTTAGTAACATTGCTTCGAAATCAAAAGGACCAAATTGATTAGTTGTTTTCAATTATTTGGGCCATAGTAGAATTAGACAAGAAGCAAGGGGTTAGAATGCAATTCTTCTTTTATATTCATGCATGCAATCTACGTAGGAGAAACTTTCTTTGCAGCAAATTCTATTTCCAGCCGTGGCTTCTTGCCATTATCATGCAAACACAGCCCAACAAACATCCAAACTCTACCTACCAAACGTCACTTAAGACATGCAACTGCATTACAGGATTGAAGCAGAGAAATTGAGCTAATCATCCAAGGTAAAAGGAACATAAACAACAAAGAAAGAAGAACAAGAAAAAAAATGCAGCAGGAGCTTTCTTCTTCGTTGGCCATTAGTCAAATCACCCGCATCTAATCAGTTTGAATCTTCACAAAAGTTGCACAAAGCAATAATAAAAATTACCTCATGAGCGTGAAAATACTCCAGGAGAGTTACACCGCTTCTTAGGACAGAACTAAAAATTTATTGCGGCAGCCTCCGCGGCGACCAACTCATTGCTTAGAGGCTAGATTCAGTTGTCTTGGAACGGCCTTGTCCTTCCCATCTTTCTGAAGCCCTCACTGCCGGAACTCTTCTTCCTCCTGGGCTCCTCGGCCACAAAACCTTCGTTCTGACTTTCGCTTCCCTTTTCGTCCAACTCTCGGCCTCGCTCCCAGGAAAAAAAAATACCAGCCGCTGTTTACTTCAGCCGTCGATCATTCCCTCGCCGTTCCTTTTCGCTTCAGCCCTTGCTTTTCAGCCATCCACTTTCTTGCTTTGCTTTTTCGTTCTCTGTTTCTGCCTTCCCTCTCTCAATCTCGCTTCTCTTTCTCCTTTCTGTTTTTGTTTTTCTTCATCCGAGACCCCCCCCCGATGAAGCTCTCTCTCGATTCCTCTTTCTCACGAAGCTCCCCCATTTTGCCTAAACCCCTTCCCCTGTTTTTCTTTCTTAGCCTGGTTTCTTCATTCTTGTTCCTCCCTCTGTTTCTTTTCCTTTTCTTTCTTTTTGTCTACCCGAAGCCTCCCCTGTTACTTCCAACCCTTTTGCTCTCCCCAATTTCCATTTTTCCTGTTTTTCCCGTAACCTCCTTAGCCGAAGCCCAACTTCCAGATTTTCCTCTGTTTTTTTTTTGGCTTCCCCCTCCCAAAGCTCCAAACCTCTCTTCCGTTCTTTTATTCTTCTTTTTGCCCCTTAGCCGCCTTCCGTCCCCCTTTCTGTTTTTTCTCTCTTTTTGGCCGTCAGCCTCCCCTTGGCCTCCACCAAGTGTGTTTGACACCTACCCCTATACACTTGTCCTATAATTCTTTAGACACTTGTCTAATGATTGTTGTGTACACTTGTTCAACATGCCCACTTCCACCTATTTTGCCATTTTCATTTTTCTTCAAAAATCAATGAATGATAAATTAACAATTTTCAAACCAAATTTAAGAGAATTAAGGCCACTTTTATCATCTTACAAAAATAAAAATGATGAATCTAACCCAATTAAATTAAAAAAAATAATAATAATAAATAATAAATGATAAAGATGAAATTAAAAATAATCAAAATTTGGTGTCTACACTACTCACTTGTTTGTTACTATGTGGCTTTGCTATACTTGCAATTGATGCTTTGAATGTTACTTGCACCATGAAAATGGATTAAAACGAAAGTGTACTTGATCACTCTCACTCTTTATGTCCTCTATACGACTGTTTACTGTATTGCTTGATGGTATATGAATACACTGGATTTGGTGTCGCTTGGACGAGTATCCAACGACCATTACTATTACTACTGAGCTCAACCCCATTGGTAGTCGATTGAATCGAGCCGGCGAGGGCTTGGTCGTGAAAATTGACGAGCCATGGGGACTGTTATATAGAATCTTGTAGTATGAGACTCTCGATTCCGGTATACTCGAGTATTACCAAATTTATACTGTTTGGAGTTCGGATCCGGTAGGGGTGTAACGCCCCGAGACAGAAGAAAAGGGAGAAATTTTTTTATGAATAGTGTTTTGTGGGGAATTCGGCTAGAAGCCGTGCAAATTCCTTATACTTTTCTTAAAATTCCCTTTTCTTTGATAAATACCACTTTATAATGGCCCTACTACTCAATCACTTCACATTAAGTATAAATAAACCTAGAAAATGGGGTTTTACGCTTCGGTTTCAAGATTGGAGCAAATTAGGGTTTTCGCGATTTTTCACCGGATGAATTTTCGGTACAGAGTAGGGATCACTTTTGGTGATTAAAAGTGACTTTTAAGTGAGAAATAATATGTGGCTAGTAGCAATGATATAAGGTTAGTGAATGGGAAGTAAAAACCCTAGTACGTGAGTTTTTAAGAAAAACGGCGCGATCCGGCGGGTCCCGCGCATTACCGATTGAACGCACTGCTTGACCACCATTTTTCTTACCCAACAAGTTTGTTGACTTTTGTACATAATATCTTCTCAAATTGCAGCAGCCTTGACCGAAATTATGAGGCTAGAAATAATAAGAAGGAAAGAGAAAAAAAGAGAGGTGGTGGTGGTGACACTTGTCACCACCTCATGGCTTCTTAACCAAGACCATTAGTAACCATTTAAATCCAACACTTAGCAATTTCTTCTTCATTTCTGCTGGGTTGGCCGAGAGCAACAAGAAGAGAAACTCCAAGGGGAAAATCTTTCATTTCATCTCCAAATCCAACAAATAAGTGAGGAATCGAGTGAAGTAAACCGATTAAACTTGTCTTCTAGTGACTAGCTAGTGAGTGGTGGTGTGATTCTTGAAGAGGAGAGCTTGTGCTACTCTTGGTGACTTTTATTCAAGGTAAGAGAGTTTATCTCTCTAAGTTTTGCTTTCAATTTTGTCAAATTAAGCTTGGCAACTTGATTTTATGGTGAGATTGTGGATGATGAGCATGTTTTAGTAGTTTTCCCCAATTTATTTGATGAACTAGGGCTTATGGAAATTCTGCCCAAATTATTATATGATGCTTATATGTTGCAATTGAGGTGTTATATGGTGTTTTGGTAGTGATTGGACCAAGAAATTAAGGAAAGATTCACTAGAAACTCAAAATTTCCAAAATCTGGAAAATTGTCTCAACATTCTGTCCGAATTTTTATCTATATGTTAGAGGCTGTTTTGGCCTTAGGTCAAAGAATAAAAGTTGTAGAGAATGGCATTTTATAGGTGCCTACAAAATTTCAGCTCAATCGGAGCAACGTAGGATGTGAAAAGTCCAAAATACCCCTACTGTTCTAAGTATTTCCCAGCAGTCCGTTTCTTCAGTTCAGTCCAGTTTATCACGATTTTTGACCAGGATCCATTCTGATTTAGCTCTGGGCCGAAACATGAAAGTTTTAGTGTTCTGAAGTAGCTTTAAAATGCCTCAAAGAAAACCTGATTCGGACTTGTGTATACTGAGTTATGTCCATTACAGTGTTCTGCGTTTAAACAGCCGGTGAATTGGTTTCTGGAGTAGTAATTCGAGAATTTGACTAAGTTACAGTAGGAACTGGACTAAGTGACCTTCATGAATGTTGTAGCTCTGTGTCTTAGCTTCGAAACGGAATAGGTTTCGTTTTAATCCGATAAGCGTAGCCTCGGATATGTTATTTCCGCATTTGTACGTCAAATCTGTCTTGAACTAAATTGAATTTCTGCACTTGTACTTCATACGATTCTTGTTATTATGATATTGTGAGCCTATGGAACGACTCTTGACATGAATTGCTGAGTTGTATAATGTTGGGTTGTGTTTGAGAAAAACAATGAAGCCTAAAAGGCTGGAAAATTAGGTAAACACAAAGGGCATGCTGCCCGAATTTTTACTCGAGAACTAGAAAACTATATTTGCAACTTGAGTGAAGGTTAAGTGATTACCACTTGAACTAGCGAGAACTTTTGCTACTTTGTTATCGATGGTTATACGTTAAAAACCTAAACGAACTTGTACTCTTGAGGAAAAGATATAATGGCCAATGTAAACTTGTATTTCCTTGTACTTTCAACTCAAGTATTGTTTCCAAGTATATATGCTACAAAAACCTTACGATTTGAAAAGCGAGCAAGTGTTTCACGAATGTCTTTCAAATGAATTTCAATTGGTTGATTCTTAATAAACGGAACGTGTAAGTCTCAAATCTTACTCGTGTTTCAAAGTTCTCAAATTGGATTTCTATCGCAGATCTGGACTCCAAACCTGGAGTATAATTGAACGTGACTACTTGAAGCACTATAGTTTGAGTGAGTGATCTCTCCACTACTTCTCAAAGATTACTTTTGAAATGATTCTTGCATTGATTGCACCATTGCATATCATTGTGTTTGTGTGTGTGCCATGACATAATTTGGCTCCAATGAGTTCCTGGAAAGTCTTGTGCTTAGAACCAATGTCTCCACTATTGTTTACACATTCTTTGGAGCACGATGGCTCCTTACTTTTGTTTCATGGTTACTTGATCTAAACGAGCATTGGGTATTTAAGTACAAGAACTTCACTGGCTCACATGAGCAATAAATGAACATTTGATTACTGCATCATGACATCATATCAATGCTTTATTGTGAAATATACTTGGCTGTTGATTTTACTGGTCACTCGCTGAGCTTCTAGCTCACTCCCTACTATCTTCTTCTCCCCACAGGGATCGAAGTAAAGGAAGAACTTGTTTTTGGATCTTTGTGTAGCTGGATGGCGTACATCTTGTATAGTTTAGTTTTAGTTTTGATTTATGTACTTTTGGGCCTGTATAAATATTTGGAATTGAATAAGTTGTAAATCTATATTTTACGCTTAGAATTGGTTTCCGCTTCGCTTAAGATATGTAATTTTGGAGAATTGGATGTATTATTTGAGATGTACCTTGTAATTTACTTGAGGAATGTAGTAAGTGAGTGAGTCCCGGCGAGAGCTGGGCAGGCGGCCCGCTAAACCCTCTGGTACGCCTTAGGGGGAGGTGGGGTCGTTACAGATGGTATCAGAGCTTGGGCTTCAGATCTTTGTAGTGTATCCTAGGCTTAAAGTTTAGGATGCCGGACTGTGGGATTGGTTTGTACGTTCAGTGCTCTTTTGGAGCGTCAGTTGTGACTCTTGAAAATGGTACACGTAAGATATGACTTGATGAGCTTCGTTTAAAACCATATGGTCTGAGTCGTGAAGTTTCTTAGTTTGAATTCTTGTACTTGTGTACCTGATACTTTTCCTGAGGAAATGCTCGTGAATTTTAGACGGAATATGGTTTAACGTACGATGATGTGAATAGAAATTATGATCGAGTTTGAGATAAGATGTAATGGCGCAGGTTAGAGCGCAGAAGATTTTGTCTTGTACTCAAGACTTAACTGAATGAGGAAATTGAGATAATGACTTGGACTTGTCCAATAAGTGTTGGCTTGGGTTTTGATACATTATGGTGGTGGTTCGATTGTTGAGAAAATTTTTGATTTTGCAACCTTCATCTAGTCTTCTTGTTTGATTAAGGATGGCACCATCCGATTTGTAAGTGTTGGGATTTGAACTACTTGAACTGCCTGAGACTGACTTTGAATTGTCGGAAATTGACTAGGCTGAGTTCACTTGAAACTTGAACATTGTTTAGGCAAGTGTGCTTTTACGTACACTTAGTGGTTGTGATTTGACTGAATATATGGTATTTCATTTACGCATGAGCAAGTAGTTTGGTTTGTATACGACCTGTAAGTAGACTTGAATTTGAATCGGCTAGTGTACCCTTACATACACTGGATAGACCTGACCTAACTAAAATAGGGTATCTCTTACTCTTGAGCAAGTATCTTGATTTATATATGATCTGTATGTGGATTTGAGTTTGATGACTGCTTGAGAGTGTGAATTACTGGGCATAAGCTAGGCGAGTGAGTTTCTACTCGTACCCGTGTTCCTTGAACCTGAAATAATTGACCCTGCTTTTGAACCGATATACTTGAACCCTGCTTTTGACTCTGTTTCTGAACATTTTCGTACTTGTTTGGTTATAGACCGGCTACTACTCTTCTGTAACGGTTGAACAGAACCTCTCTGGTGAGGCATTGCCTGTTGTGTTTTAAAGCACCGCCATTCTTCTGGCGAGGCATGCCTGTTGTGTTATAAAGCACCATCAGGGATGAAATGCTTGAACTGAACCTCTCTGATGAGATATTGCCTGTTGTGTTTTAAAGCACCGTCATTCTTTTGGCGAGGCATACCTGTTGTGTTATAAAGCACCATCAGAGATGAAACTTTGACTTGAGGCTCTCTGGTGAAGTTTAGCCGTTGTGCTAGCTTGTTGTGTTATAAAGCACCACCAGGGCCAATCTCTTGAGCTAAGATCCTTTGGTGAAGTTTAGCCGTTGTGCTGGCTTGTTGTGTTATAAAGCACCACCAAGGATGAAATTTTGAACTGAGGTTCTTTGGCGAGGTATAGCCGTTGTGCTAACCTGTTGTGTTATAAAGCACCGCCATGGACAAAAATCTTGCATCTGAGGCTCTGGTGAAGTATAGCTGAGTGCTAGCTTGTTGTGTTACAAAGCACCACCAGGGGTAATTTCTGACCTGAGATATCGTTATGTCCTGAATTGTTTTTCCAAATACCAGGGACTTTAAGTCCGATTTTGAGCCTTTTGGATATGTATCCAGTTACTCGTCTGACTATCAATTGGATCAAGATTATTGAATAAGTTGGATTGGAGTACTTTTAGTACTTGATCGTGATGAGTGATTCTTAGTATATGATTGACCTTTGAAATACTTGATCTGATTAGTATTTGATTATGATAAGCGAGATTGAAATGATTCTTAATGCGTGATTGACTTTCGGGAACTATTTTGATCTGATTAATACAAGTTGGAATGTCGAGGACGACATTCTTTTAAGGAGGGGAGTTTGTAACGCCCCGAGACAGAAGAAAAGGGAGAAATTTTTTTATGAATAGTGTTTTGTGGGGAATTCGGCTAGAAGCCGTGCAAATTCCTTATACTTTTCTTAAAATTCCCTTTTCTTTGATAAATACCACTTTATAATGGCCCTACTACTCAATCACTTCACATTAAGTATAAATAAACCTAGAAAATGGGGTTTTACGCTTCGGTTTCAAGATTGGAGCAAATTAGGGTTTTCGCGATTTTTCACCGGATGAATTTTCGGTACAGAGTAGGGATCACTTTTGGTGATTAAAAGTGACTTTTAAGTGAGAAATAATATGTGGCTAGTAGCAATGATATAAGGTTAGTGAATGGGAAGTAAAAACCCTAGTACGTGAGTTTTTAAGAAAAACGGCGCGATCCGGCGGGTCCCGCGCATTACCGATTGAACGCACTGCTTGACCACCATTTTTCTTACCCAACAAGTTTGTTGACTTTTGTACATAATATCTTCTCAAATTGCAGCAGCCTTGACCGAAATTATGAGGCTAGAAATAATAAGAAGGAAAGAGAAAAAAAGAGAGGTGGTGGTGGTGACACTTGTCACCACCTCATGGCTTCTTAACCAAGACCATTAGTAACCATTTAAATCCAACACTTAGCAATTTCTTCTTCATTTCTGCTGGGTTGGCCGAGAGCAACAAGAAGAGAAACTCCAAGGGGAAAATCTTTCATTTCATCTCCAAATCCAACAAATAAGTGAGGAATCGAGTGAAGTAAACCGATTAAACTTGTCTTCTAGTGACTAGCTAGTGAGTGGTGGTGTGATTCTTGAAGAGGAGAGCTTGTGCTACTCTTGGTGACTTTTATTCAAGGTAAGAGAGTTTATCTCTCTAAGTTTTGCTTTCAATTTTGTCAAATTAAGCTTGGCAACTTGATTTTATGGTGAGATTGTGGATGATGAGCATGTTTTAGTAGTTTTCCCCAATTTATTTGATGAACTAGGGCTTATGGAAATTCTGCCCAAATTATTATATGATGCTTATATGTTGCAATTGAGGTGTTATATGGTGTTTTGGTAGTGATTGGACCAAGAAATTAAGGAAAGATTCACTAGAAACTCAAAATTTCCAAAATCTGGAAAATTGTCTCAACATTCTGTCCGAATTTTTATCTATATGTTAGAGGCTGTTTTGGCCTTAGGTCAAAGAATAAAAGTTGTAGAGAATGGCATTTTATAGGTGCCTACAAAATTTCAGCTCAATCGGAGCAACGTAGGATGTGAAAAGTCCAAAATACCCCTACTGTTCTAAGTATTTCCCAGCAGTCCGTTTCTTCAGTTCAGTCCAGTTTATCACGATTTTTGACCAGGATCCATTCTGATTTAGCTCTGGGCCGAAACATGAAAGTTTTAGTGTTCTGAAGTAGCTTTAAAATGCCTCAAAGAAAACCTGATTCGGACTTGTGTATACTGAGTTATGTCCATTACAGTGTTCTGCGTTTAAACAGCCGGTGAATTGGTTTCTGGAGTAGTAATTCGAGAATTTGACTAAGTTACAGTAGGAACTGGACTAAGTGACCTTCATGAATGTTGTAGCTCTGTGTCTTAGCTTCGAAACGGAATAGGTTTCGTTTTAATCCGATAAGCGTAGCCTCGGATATGTTATTTCCGCATTTGTACGTCAAATCTGTCTTGAACTAAATTGAATTTCTGCACTTGTACTTCATACGATTCTTGTTATTATGATATTGTGAGCCTATGGAACGACTCTTGACATGAATTGCTGAGTTGTATAATGTTGGGTTGTGTTTGAGAAAAACAATGAAGCCTAAAAGGCTGGAAAATTAGGTAAACACAAAGGGCATGCTGCCCGAATTTTTACTCGAGAACTAGAAAACTATATTTGCAACTTGAGTGAAGGTTAAGTGATTACCACTTGAACTAGCGAGAACTTTTGCTACTTTGTTATCGATGGTTATACGTTAAAAACCTAAACGAACTTGTACTCTTGAGGAAAAGATATAATGGCCAATGTAAACTTGTATTTCCTTGTACTTTCAACTCAAGTATTGTTTCCAAGTATATATGCTACAAAAACCTTACGATTTGAAAAGCGAGCAAGTGTTTCACGAATGTCTTTCAAATGAATTTCAATTGGTTGATTCTTAATAAACGGAACGTGTAAGTCTCAAATCTTACTCGTGTTTCAAAGTTCTCAAATTGGATTTCTATCGCAGATCTGGACTCCAAACCTGGAGTATAATTGAACGTGACTACTTGAAGCACTATAGTTTGAGTGAGTGATCTCTCCACTACTTCTCAAAGATTACTTTTGAAATGATTCTTGCATTGATTGCACCATTGCATATCATTGTGTTTGTGTGTGTGCCATGACATAATTTGGCTCCAATGAGTTCCTGGAAAGTCTTGTGCTTAGAACCAATGTCTCCACTATTGTTTACACATTCTTTGGAGCACGATGGCTCCTTACTTTTGTTTCATGGTTACTTGATCTAAACGAGCATTGGGTATTTAAGTACAAGAACTTCACTGGCTCACATGAGCAATAAATGAACATTTGATTACTGCATCATGACATCATATCAATGCTTTATTGTGAAATATACTTGGCTGTTGATTTTACTGGTCACTCGCTGAGCTTCTAGCTCACTCCCTACTATCTTCTTCTCCCCACAGGGATCGAAGTAAAGGAAGAACTTGTTTTTGGATCTTTGTGTAGCTGGATGGCGTACATCTTGTATAGTTTAGTTTTAGTTTTGATTTATGTACTTTTGGGCCTGTATAAATATTTGGAATTGAATAAGTTGTAAATCTATATTTTACGCTTAGAATTGGTTTCCGCTTCGCTTAAGATATGTAATTTTGGAGAATTGGATGTATTATTTGAGATGTACCTTGTAATTTACTTGAGGAATGTAGTAAGTGAGTGAGTCCCGGCGAGAGCTGGGCAGGCGGCCCGCTAAACCCTCTGGTACGCCTTAGGGGGAGGTGGGGTCGTTACAAAGGGTCAGAACCCTAACCCTAAGACAGGAAACCCTGGCAACCACGTCGAGAGTGACGACAAGGCACTTGAAAGATTCCAGAAGTTTGCCCCACCGAAATTCGTTGGGGGGCCCGACCCGGATGTCGCCGAAAGGTGGCTTGAGAAAATGGTAGACATTTTCGCTGCTCTGCACTACACCGAAGAACGGCAGGTAACTTTTGTCATTTTTCAGCTGGAAGGGACGGCCCGTTCCTAATGGAATGTCATTCGGCAAAAATGGGAACAGGAACAAACGCCCAGGACTTGGGTAAATTTTATGAGAGAATTCAACGCGAAATTCTTTCCTCCTCTAGTTCAGGAGAGGAAGGAAGATGAGTTTATCCGACTCCGCCAAGGGGCTCAATCTGTGGCGGAGTATGAGAGCCAATTCACCCGCCTGTCCAAATTTGCTCCTGAGCTGATCATGACCGAGCAACGGCGGATTAGGCGTTTTATCCAGGGCTTGAATGTTGAAATCCAGAAGGACCTCGCAGTAGCTCAAATCAATGCTTTTAGTGAGGTCGTGGAAAAGGCCCAACGGGTAGAAAGTGCTAGGTTGCAAGTAAGGAACTTCCAGGCAAAGAAGCACGGCTTTCCTGGAAGTAGTTCGGGGCAAGGGGATAAAGGTACCCCCTCCAAGTTCGGACGAGGAGCTGGAGGTGGACGACAGACGGGTTCCGGCAGAGGGGCTCAGTCCAGGGGTGGCCCAACTGGGAGAGGCCAAGGCGGAAACTTCCAGAAGGGTTCAGGTTCGGCGTCCCACGGGCCTTGTGGGTACTGCGGAAAGCTGAATCACTCCGAGGATAATTGCTGGAAGAATGAGGGTAAATGTCTGCGCTGCGGAAGCGCAGACCACCAGTTGGCCACTTGCCCGGTCCTAAAACAAGATGGAAAAGGGAGCCAACAACCGCCGAGGACCAATACTGGACCAGCTAAAGGAGATGGGTCCAAACCTAAGGTGCCAACTCGAGTATATTCGTTAGAACCCCAACAGGTCCCAGATTCCTCCGAGGTCGTAGAAGGTACGATTCCTGTATTCCACCGCTTTGCCAAAGTTTTAGTAGATCCAGGTGCCACTCATTCCTTTGTTAATCCTGATTTCATGTGTGGCATCGATATAAAACCTGCTAGTCTACCATACGACCTAGAAGTTAGTACCCCTACGGGGAATCATCGGTTGGTTACTAGTCTGGTTTATAGGGATTGTGAAGTGTGGGTAGGAGAGAAGAGGTTATTAGGAGATTTGATAAGCCTGTCCATCAAGGGGTATGATGTGATTCTGGGCATGGACTGGTTAGCTAAGTATAATGCCCAACTATATTGTAAGAAGGAAGTGGTGGAGTTTCGTATTCCTGGGGAGGCGACCCTAAGGTTGGATATAAGGGATAGGTTAGCCTCATCTGCTTTGATTTCGGGCATTCGGGCTAGAAAACTGCTAAGTAAAGGAGCACAAGGATTTTTAGCCTTTCTAATCAACAACCCCACAGATAAAGTGAAGGTAGAGGATGTACATATAGTAAGGGAATTTCCGGATGTATTCCCTGATGAGTTAGTAGCTTTACCTCCGGAAAGAGAGATAGAATTCAAGATAGACCTGCTACCTGGAACCTCACCTATCTCCAAAACCCCATACCGAATGGCCCCTGCAGAGCTCAAGGAGCTAAAGTTGCAATTACAAGACCTTCTGGAGCGGGGATTCATTCAAGAGAGTGGGTCTCCTTGGGGAGCCCCTGTGTTGTTTGTAAAGAAAAAGGACGGAAGTTTGAGGATGTGTATTGATTACCGGGGCCTGAACAACGTCACGATTAAGAATAAGTACCCACTGCCCCACATTGATGAGTTATTTGACCAACTGCAGGGAGCAGTGGTCTTCTCAGAACTGGACCTCCGACAGGGGTATTACCAGTTGTTGATTAGGAGAGAGGATATTCCGAAAACCGTTTTTAACTCGAGATATGGGCATTTCGAGTTCGCAGTTATGCCCTTTGGACTAACCAATGCTCCTGCCGCCTTCATGGACTTAATGCATAGGGTTTTTAAGCCCTATTTGGACCGATTTGTCGTTATTTTTATTGATGACATCTTGGTCTACTCCAAAACTCGTGAGGAGCATGAGCAGCATCTGAGAGTTGTGTTGCAGACCCTAAGGGAGCATCAATTGTACGCCAAGTTTAGTAAGTGCGAGTTTTGGCTGGAGAAAGTTAGTTTCCTAGGGCACGTAATTTCCCAAGAAGGCATCTCGGTTGACCCAGCGAAAGTAGAGGCTGTGACCAATTGGAAACGGCCAGAAAACCCCACCGAGGTTTGTAGCTTTCTAGGTTTAGCGGGGTATTACCGGCGTTTCATTAAAGATTTTTCTAAGTTGGCCGGTCCTTTAACCGACCTGACGAAGAAATATGGTCGGTTCGTGTGGAATGCCAAATGTGACGCGAGCTTTCAGGAGTTAAAGAAAAGGTTGACTACGGCGCCAGTTTTAGTCCTGCCTAACGGAGTTGATGGGTTTGCTGTTTATACTGATGCTTCACGAGAAGGCCTGGGATGCGTTTTAATGCAGAATCGTAATGTGATCTCTTTTGCCTCTAGGAAGTTGAAACTTCACGAGCAGAATTACCCAACCCACGATCTAGAGCTAGCCGCCGTGGTTTTCGAGCTGAAAAAGTGGGGACACTACCTATATGGGGTGACCTTTGAGGTTTACTCGGACCATAAGAGTCTTAGGTACCTCTTCTCACAGAAGGAATTGAACATGAGGCAACGACGGTGGATGGAATTTCTGGAGGATTACGACTGTACCATCAACTACCATCCAGGAAAGGCGAACGTGGTGGCCGATGCTTTGAGTCGCAAGGCTCAAGTAGCAGGGTTAATGATTAAAGAGTGGGATTTACTAGAATTGGTTTGCGAGTGAAAACCCTGCCTAGAGAGCCATAAAGTGATTTTTGGTAACATTAGGGTGACATCCACCCTATTAGAGCGGATTAAAGGAGCTCAAAAGGAGGATGCTATGGTTCGGAAATGGGGAGAGAAGGTGAAAAAAGGGGAAACGACTGATTTCAATTTCAGTCCTGAAGGTATTTTAAGATACCGGAACCGAGTGGTGGGGCCTAAAGATGAAATGTTGAAGACGGAGATCTTAGAGGAGGCTCATCGGTCCAAGTACACGATCCATCCGAGTAGTAGTAAGATGTATCAAGATCTGAAAGGAACCTATTGGTGGGACAATATGAAGAAGGAAATCGCTTTATATGTGCAAAAATGTCTCGTTTGCCAACAGGTTAAGGCGGAGCATCAAAAACCATCGAGCTTGTTACAGCCCCTTGAGATACCCGAATGGAAGTGGGAAAACATCACAATGGACTTCGTTTCAGGTTTGCCGCGAACGCAACGAGGACACGATGCCGTCTGGGTGATCGTCGATCGATTAACCAAGTCGGCCCATTTCTTGCCGGTAAACATGAAGTATTCCATGGGCAAGTTGGCCCAACTGTACATGGACGAGATAGTGAAACTACATGGTGTTCCTGTAAGCATCGTCTCCGATAGAGATCCCCGTTTCGCATCTAGATTCTGGCAGAAGTTCCAAGAGACTCTGGGGACTAAACTCAACTTGAGCACTACTTATCACCCTCAGACGGATGGACAATCGGAGCGAACAATCCAAACTCTCGAGGACATGCTACGGACTTGCATTCTGGATTTTGGAGGCAACTGGGGTCAACACATGACCTTAGTAGAGTTTACGTACAACAACAGCTACCATTCGTCGATTCAAATGGCTCCATACGAGGCACTATATGGACGAAAATGCCGATCACCGATCTACTGGGATGAAGTTGGCGAGAGAAAGGCATTAGATCCAACCACTATTCCATGGATGGAGGAGGCGCGAGAAAAGGTCAAATTAATACGGCAACGACTCCAAACTGCTCAAAGCCGACAAAAGAGCTACGCAGACAATCGAAGAAAAGATTTGGAGTTCGAAATTGGGGACCATGTGTTTCTTAAAGTCACACCATTACGGAGCATTACGGCGGGTAGAGGAAAGAAATTGCAACCAAGGTTCGTCGGACCTTACAAGATTCTCCAGAGAGTCGGTACGGTAGCATATCGACTAGAGCTGCCGTCCAGTCTCTCTCGAATTCACGACGTCTTCCACGTCTCGATGCTCAAGAAGTACTATCCTGACCCTTCCCATATTTTACAACCGGAGGAGCTTGACATAGATGAATCGCTCACTTACGGCGAGAAACCTGTACAAGTACTTGACCGGAAAGTTAAAGAACTGAGAAACAAGCAAATTCCGTTAGTGAAGATACTGTGGAAAAACCACGAGGTAGAGGAAGCTACCTGGGAGATGGAAGAAGAGATGCAAACGAAATATCCAGAACTTTTCGTGAGTTAAGGTGAGAAATTTCGAGGGCGAAATTCTTTTAAGGGGGAGAGAGTGTGAGACCCCGTAAATTTTCTCAGTTTCTAGGTTTTATTTTATTTAATTGCATGCTTTTCTGCATTTTCTTTAGTAGAAAATTTTCTAGATAAATTTTATAAGTAAATATAGTTTTTAGATGATTTTTCTAGTATCGGTTAGTTTTTGAGAAATTAAGAACGTATATTGGACGTGGGACCCGCTAGCGCGGAAAGTTCGGAAAAATTCGGCCAGTTAGGTTAAGTTTTGGATACTGGGTTTAATTTATCGGGTGTTAAGAGACAACTAGAGGTTGATAAATGGATTGGTGTGAGAGGACAAAAGGATAGCCATGTATTAATTATAGTGACAAGTGTCACTTGGAGACTTGTTCTTACTTTTTGACTACTATTCACCCTTTTACCATTTTACTAAATAAACCAAAAATTGGTCAAAAATCCTCTTCATTTCAAGCTATTGTGGTCGGCTCTCTTCAAGCAACAAGGAAGGAAAACCTCTCCAAATTTCTAGCTCTAATCTTGTCCAATCTTTCACTTCAACCGTTTAATCTTTAAACTACTCCATAAAACCTCTTAGTTTGGTGATATTAAAGTTAGTTGTGAAGTTGTTTGGAAGGCTAAGGTGGTTAGTTGCTTCCTTTCTTGCATTTTAAGGTGAGCATCTAAGGAACTCCTCTTTTGTTCTTGATGATGTATAATTAATGGCTTGTGGTAGCCTAAGAGGTGTCTTTGTGGGTTATTTCATGATTTTAGTGAGATTGATGACATTTTTTCTATTTATTCATGATTTTTCTGTTTTAATATGATTACTATTGTGTGGCCATGTATGATGGTTGGAAATGATCTAGAATGAAGCTAGAATGTGTAAATTGTGGTTGTTTGCAGAAAATTTCCGCATTGAACGGAAAAATTCGGATTTAGGGTTTCAATCCAACCCATTCTGCCCGGTACTGTTTCTCATAGTTAGAGGCCGAATTAGCCTTGGGTTAAAACATGAAAGTTGTAGGAAATGATATTTTATAGTTGTCTAAAAAATTTCAGGCCAATCTGAGCAAGGTATCCTGTGAAAAGACTGAAATACCCCTGCTGCCCTGTTTCTGTCCGAACTTGGTAATCAGCTTTGGTAATTGGTTAATTTGATTGGGAATACGATTGATTTGGTTGTTGATGTCTTCTTAAGAAATATAACCTGGTATCTTAGCTTTCGTATGGCTTTGGAATCACTTGAATTGGACTTAGGTAGCCTGACTTATGGTTGGTTAACCAGAATGCGCTTTGTTAACCTGTTTATACGGTTCTGGTTTGGTACATTGCGATTTTGACTTAGTTGCACTACAAACTGGACTGAGTGTCCTTCTTCAACATTGTAACCCTTTCTGTTAGCTTCGAAATGGTGTATAGTATACATCCATCCGATACTCGTAGGGCCAGTTGTGTCCAATACGCTTAATGGTGTCAAAACTTTTTGTAGGTCTTAGAGCTTAACTTGCATTTCCGGATTTTCCCTGGCTTATTTTAGTACTTATATGTTCTAATGGAGTCTTATTTGTGGTAGTATGTGGAATTTGTTTATGACTTGTAATCGAGTCTTATTGTGCTTGTTTGAACATTATAGGACGTAACGGTGATACAAGACGCTCTTTGGGCGGAAGTGCATTAAATATCACTTACTTGCTTGGTGAGTGTACTACTCACTTGTTTGTTACTATGTGGCTTTGCTATACTTGCAATTGATGCTTTGAATGTTACTTGCACCATGAAAATGGATTAAAACGAGAGTGTACTTGATCACTCTCACTCTTTATGTCCTCTATACGACTGTTTACTGTATTGCTTGATGGTATATGAATACACTGGATTTGGTGTCGCTTGGACGAGTATCCAACGACCATTACTATTACTACTGAGCTCAACCCCATTGGTAGTCGATTGAATCGAGCCGGCGAGGGCTTGGTCGTGAAAATTGACGAGCCATGGGGACTGTTATATAGAATCTTGTAGTATGAGACTCTCGATTCCGGTATACTCGAGTATTACCAAATTTATACTGTTTGGAGTTCGGATCCGGTAGGGGGGACGTTGGGTGGAAGGAATGGAAGTAAAGTGGAGCCTACGGTTGGTTACTTGTAAACATTGACGGAGGGTCAATGAAGTCCGATCAAGTATACAAGCGAGGAAAGGGGCTCTTGAGAGCCGTCCGTATCCTTTTACCAATTTTATTAATGTGTGATCTTGGTTTACTTCTTTATTGAATGAATTGGGGTGAAAAGTCTTATGCTTATATGAACTTGGATGCTTGAGTGATAGTATCTCACTGGGCGTAAGCTCACTCTATTCCGTTTGTTTTCCTTACAGGAATTTGAATACTTTTGGAAAGTCCATGAATGTTGGTTGCCAAGTTGAGTTTATGTGAATGAAATTTTGAATAGCTCCTTTTGAGTAAACTCTAAGTGCATTTTGGATCCAACCTGTGAGGACTTGCAAATTCCTTATATATTTCTTGAAAAATTCCTTTTATTTGAAAATTATTTGGAAAATACTATTCTATACCATCTTACTACTCAATCACCCTAGAAAAAGTGCCAATGATCATAGGAAATTAGGGTTTTCCTTTCCGATTTCAATTCGAAGTGAAATAGGGTTTTTCGTGTACCCGTAGTGTAATTATCCGATATGGAGTAAGGATCAAATTTGGTGCTTAAGAGTGACTTTTAGGTGAGAAATAATATGTGATTGAAGCTATGATATAAAGTTAGTGAATATGAAGTAAAAACCCTAGTACGTGTAATTTAAGGAAAACGGTTAGAACTGACGTGTACCGTTCGTTACCGAGTGAGTGCACCGATTAAACCCTACTTTATTTCTTTAATCTCCTCATTTTATTTTGACTAATTAACCCTCAAAATATCTTATACATGAGTCACCATGGTGGGCCAAAGGAAGAAGGAAGAAAACTCTAGAAAGGACACATGTCAAGCCCTTATTGGAAGGAGCTTTGACTAATTTGTATCAACCATCATAAAACAAGAATTTAACCAAATCTTCTCCATTTCTTCACCACCTTGGCTGAAAATAGAGAGAGAAAAAGGGGAGAGAAACTTCATCTTCATCAACTAAATTTCTTGCCTAATCTTAAACTCCAACCATAAATCTTGTGAATCACTTCACCAAAACTACTCTTTAGGGAAGATTAGAGCTTTGTACGGAAAGATTTTGAAGGAAAGATTGTGGTCTTCTCTTACAAGCATCCTAGGAAGGTATCATGGCTTTTCACCCTTTTATTTTCCCAATTTTGGTTAAATATGGCTAGAAGCTTTTAATTTTGAGTTACAACGGTTAATTAGTGAGTTTTGTTGGAGTTGGGGGGATGATTAGCTAGGGTTTCATTTTCAGCTTTGATTATGAACATATATCCTTTAATTGATGTTATGAAGTTTCTAGTTAGAGGTTTTGATGATTTAAACCTAACAAACATGAAATTCTAGCAACAAAGTTCTAATTCCAGGTTTAAATTCTCACGAAACACCATTCTGCCCGTTTTTGTTGTATCATGATATAGGCCGAATTAGACTTCACATAAAACATGAAAGTTGTAGAGAATGATGATTTATAGGTTCCTCCAAAATTTCAGCTCAATCGGAGCAACGTAGCCTATGCAAAGACCGAAATACCCCTGCTGCCCTGTTTCTGTCCGAAAATGAAAATCAGCCTCTGTAAGTGGTTAGTTTAACCAGGAATATTACCGAATTGGTTGATTATGTCTTCTTAAGAATTATAGCCTTATATCTTAGCTTTAAAATGGTTTTGGAATTACCTGAATTGGAGTTGTGTGTGCTGAGATATGAGTGAATAAAGCAGGACTGCTAGTTGATTTCCGCATTGAATTTCAAACTGGAAAATCTGGAGTTGTTTTGGTAAATTTGACCTAGTTAGGATGAGAACTGGACTTAGTGGTCTTCATGAAAGTTGTAGGTCATTGTCTTAGCTTTTCAACGCCTCCAACAATGCCTTAAACAGACTTTGGTAGCCTCCGATATGGCCATTTAAAGGTAGTACGGTTAATTAGCCGATTAGTTGGAACTTGGTTCTGGGAATTGGGAATTTGACTAGGTTACACTGGAATTTGGACTAAGTGGTCGTCATCAAAATTGTAGCCCTCTGTCTCAGCTTCGAAACAGTATAAATTACATCCCAATCCGATAAGCGTAGTTTCGGATGTGTCCGTTACGCAAAACCCATCAAATCTGTCTTTTACTAAAGCTCATTTCCGCACATGTTGTTAACTTGATTTTGTACTCATATGACTTTGAGCCTATTGAATGGCTATTGTGATGAATTTATATTGGGTATAACTTTGGGATTGGCTGAGGAAAATACTGAAGCCATAAATGGCTAGAAAATTAGGTAAACACAAAGGGCGTGCTGCCCAAATTTATGCTCGAGAACTAGAGAACTATACTTGCAACTTGAGTAAGGGTTAAGAGTGAATATCACTTGAACCATCTAGGATGTTTGCACCTTCTTTTACCGAGGTATATAAGTAAGGACTTGGCCGAACTTATACCCTTGAGAAATAAAATAATGACTGCTCGGAGTACGTTTTCTTTGTCACTTCTACTTAAATGGAGATTTCAAAGTTTTACGAGCAAGCATAAGTTTTACAAATATTTTACTCATAGCCTTTGGTTTAAATGTACTCTTTTCACTTCCAAAACTATACTTATATTTTGTACTAGTAGTTATTCGGATTTTCTTGGGTTCCCTTAAACTTTAGAGGGGTTTAACTGTAATATTTTCTCATGGCTATTATTAGGGTTTCTTGGCGATTGAGAGTGTTATCCGGGAGGATACCTTGGACATTATTTTGCTTAAATAGGTGAGTGTTCCTTGTTTGTTATATTTCCTTGACTTATTGACTTGTTATTATTGATTGATAATGTGTTAAGTGCTTTCAATGATTGTTAAAACGAGTTTTCTAGGCGAGTGTGTACTTTATCGCACTCGACCTAAATAAATGTGAAATTTTCAATGATTAAATGATTGAATGCTAGTTGCGCATGAATGTAAGCCGTTTGGCTGAATTGGGCCCTACCCTTCGTTACCGATCGACTTGAGCCAGAAGCGGACTCGGTTGGGCGATATGGTGACCCTGGGTATGAACGTTGGTATACTCGAGTATTACCTTGTAGGTTGGTGGAGCCTGGCCAACATCCAGGAGGGGGTGAATGAAATGAAACGAACGAACGAACGAGAGTTTTACTTACAAAAATGCATTTTCAAACAATTGGAGGAATAAGGGGAAATGTCAGGAGAACGAATGAACGAACGAAAGCATGACTCCCTGTGAGCCCGTATCCTTTTAATGAATGTGTTATTATCGCTTTCCATTGTAAATGTTTCTTGAATTATTGATACTCTATGTTTAATGTATTGGATTGATTGTTTGGTTATGTGTTCGGAACCTCACTGAGCTTTTAGCTCATCCCTTTAGTTTTGTTTTCCTTAACAGGGAAGGCGAGCCAGGACGGGAGTTTTGGATCGACTAGCCTAGACTAGTTTCTTGGTTTTCTTTTGTAATGATTCTCACCCTAGTGCTTGGCACGGGTTGGATGTATGAAGAATTGAGAACCTTTGTATATTCGATGTTTGTACTCTAATGTACATAAGTTTTGCGTTAAGCTTTGGATTGTCGTTATACTTATTCCTATGTTTTATTTCGATTTTAATTGAGGACTGAAGTGAACGACTTAGTCCCGGCGAGAGCTTGGCAGGCGGTCCGCCGAACCCTTTGGTTCGCCTTAGGGGGGGTGGGGCTGTCACACAACCAAAAATGTTGAGTTGTAATTTGCAAACCGTACTTGTATAAACTTGTTGGACAACTTGGGTATGTTCTTTTGGTATGTAAATGCTAAATTTCAAGATGTATATGTTTGATTGATGCTTGGTTGGATTTTGACGTGTCGGTTACTATTCATGGCCGACTCCGTTTTCATTTTTTTTTTATTTTGTAATTTTGACTTGTCTAAGCGCGTTTGTATGTTCCGGAACGTTTAAACCGTATTAAATTGTCCTGTTAGTCCTGGCGAGAGTTGGGCAGGCAGTCCACTAACCCCTTTGGTTCGCCTTAGGGGAAGGTGGGGCTGTCACAAAAGTCCCCCACCAAAATCCACGGAGATGAACTCGGTTTATCCCTTAATAAGTCACTCCACAAAACCTCCCTTTCTTGACCCGTACACTTAGCATGAATACATGACAAATGAATGGAAGCAGGAAATAAATGCAATTGCGCCTGGACTGTTAGATGTTGTGTCGACTCCCCGATACACTGACAATTAAACAGAGACAGATAAAACACCCAAATGAAACCCCACTGATTAGTGAGGCAGTGGTCCATCCCTAATTTTAGTCTTATGGCAGTAAGGTTCTCCAAACCCGTCTTAGGTTCAACAACTACTACCAATTGTAAAGAGTGCAATTTAATAAGTTTTCTTAGTCTTTTTAGATTAGGGGCTCGAGCCACCCCTCTTATATTCCAGAAAAGCACATTAATCATGAGATACCACAGAAAAAGAATTTGTTGAGACAGTACCCCTAGATCTTAGAGTCCTATCTGAAGGAAAACCAGCACGAATGCCCCGTACCTTAGCCACAAAAGCCCTCCCCAAGCCTGCTTTTTCCTGCTCAAAGCCGTTAGAAATTACCATCGGATCGAGATGCAACTCGGCCATCGGCGATGACCCCCCACGAGCCCACACTGCATAGCTTCCATCCCTAGGTGATAAATTTCCAACCCTTCGCTGCATCTCATGCAACTCCTTCTTCTTCCTCAAGTTGTGCAGTCCATGCATCCTCCTGCACCACCACAGCCTCCCTAGCCCGTACCAGTTCCAATGAGCTGCTGTATTCCCCACCCATTCCTAGCAACGCAGATCCCACGCCTAAACCCACTGTTGGATCAGCAGCTTGTCCCGTGCGGCCAAGCTCCAACGCTGGTAGCATGGCAGGCTGTGGCCCATCCCCTTGCTGCCGTTGCTGGTGCGCCTCCGTCAACGCACCCTGCGGCTGCATCTCCACCTCCCCTTGCCGCTGTAATTTAGCCGTCCCCTCAACCAACGCGGATGACCTCACAGCCTGTCCAGTCATGAGAGCTTCCGGGTCCTTCAGCAGAGATGCACCCTCCCTCTGTGCATCCCCATCTTAGTACCTGCCCTGGAGATTGGTGCATCTCAGGGTGTAGAACATGGCACTTGTTCTCGCTATATCCCTGGCGAAAACAATGAGTGCAGTACTGGAGCAAGTTCTCTGTGACAACCCCACCTTCCCCTAAGGCGTACCAAAAGGGTTAACGGACTGCCTGCCCAACTCTCGCCAGGACTACTAAAACGGTAAAACAGTAACTCAAGGCATTCGGGAATCTACTAACGCGCTTAACCCAGCCAACAATCAAGAAACAGAAAATAAAAGTTAAAACATAACGTGAATAGTGACTACCACGTCACAATCCGTCAGGACCCAATCGAATACAAGTAACTTTTTACAACCCCTGAAAGGAATGTATACAAGCCAAATAGAATACATTGAACATGAGTACACACACACTGTTACAAACCACATTCGTGTTTACAAGCCAAAACAAAGCATGTAAATCCAAGAACAATTAGGTTCCAACTATTGAGGAGCTATACAAAATCTCTCAATTAGCTCTACTCAACTCATTCTTCAAAATCAAAAGTCCACAAGGTAATTCCCTGTAAGGAAAAAAAATTTAACGGAGTGAGCTTTCGCCCAATGAGGTACCATCACGTACATATACCAAGAACACATAAACACAGGAATATTCGATCCAAATACGTACGTCAAGTAAGCAAAAGCAAACTGTGACAGCCCCACCTTCCCCTAAGGCGAACCAAAGAGGTTAGCGGACTGCCTGCCCAGCTCTCGCCAGGACTAACGGTGCAGTATAGAGCGATCTATCACGTTCCGGAACTTATAAACGCGCGTAAACAAGGCAAAAGGGCAAAATAACCCAAAAAAAAATGAAAGTCGGAGTCGGCCATGAACAGTAACCGACCCGTCCGAACCCAACCAAACATCGAAATACATATACAATATAACATTAAGCATTCACAAGCCAAAATGGCATTTAAAAGTGATACAAAAGTCACTACACATGTAGTTTGCCAAATCAAAAGTGAAAACGGCCCTAATGATACATTTAGGGTCCCATTTCATATACAATACAAAAGAGACATTCATCTAGTTCATTCGGCAACCATCTATCAAGATATATTCAAAAAAAGTCATATTCCTGTAAGGAAAACAAAAGGAACGGGGTAAGCTAATTGCCCAGTGAGAATACAACTCAAGCAACCAAGTTCATAGATGCATCAAGCTTAACAGTCCAATTTACCAAAATAAGTAAAGCCACACATCAATAATGAGGATAAAAGGATACGGGTGGCTCTCAAGAGCCCTTTTCCTTGTTTGCATTCTTGATCGGACCTCATTGACTCTCCGTCAATGTTTAAAAGTAACCAACCGTAGACTTCCCTTTTCTTCCATTCCTTCCACCTAACATTCCCCAACCGGGCCCGAAATCCAAACACTTGTATTGTGGTATTACTCGAGTAAACCGGAATCGAGAGTCTCTCATACTACAAGATTCCATATAACGTTGCCCCAAGGCACATTAATTGGCACGACCAAGCCCTCGCCGGCTCGATTCAATCAATTACCAATGGGGTTGAGCTCAAGGATAACATTTGTAGTCATTGGAGACTCGTCCAAACGACACCAAGTCATGTATCTCATTTCATATAACATTCCAATAACATGCGAAACAATAAGTGAGAGTGATAAAGTACACTTTCACTTCAAGCAATTAACATTCAAAGCACCAAGTTCAAGTAGCAAAGCCATATATTAACCCCCAAGTGAGTAGTACACTCACCACGCTAGCAAATGTGGTTTCATGCACTTCCGTCAAAAGAACGTTGTGCACCACCGTCACGCCCTAAAAACATGCAAACAAATACAATAAGACTCGATAACGAGTCATAAACCAAGGCCAAACATGACCCCAATAGGGTTCCATAAGCATATACAAACATTAAAGGAAACTAGAAATTTCGGAAATGTAACTAGCTTTGGCCCTGAAAAAAACAGTTTTTGTCCTCATTTTGCGGTAATGGCACAAAGTTCACTACGCTTATCGGATGAGGGTGAAAGACCCACCATCTCGAAACTAAAATACATGGCTACAACATCACAGAAGGTCACTCAACCCAGTTTTGAGTGCAAACAGGTCAAAAATGCAAGATACTTCATCAACAACGTAAAACAGATTCACCAAAACGCATTCTAGAGGAAACATCATAACTCAGGCTCTACAAGTCCAAATCCAGAAATTCCAAAACCAAATGAAATCTAAGAGACAGGGATAAATTTCCTCAGAAGGCCTCAACAATCAATTCGGAAGCAATTCCAGCCAAAACAACCAATTACAGGCGCAGTTCTCAATTTCGGGTAAAAACAGAACAGCAATAGTAATTTCGACTTATCTCATTCTACACAACTCCGATTGACCTGAAATTTTGTAGGAACCTCTAAAATGTCATTCCCTACAACTTTCATGTTTTGAGCTAAGGCCAATTCGGCCTCTATATAGGACCTAAAAATTCGGACAGAATGCTCCCTTAAGAACCCTAGTTTTTTCAATTTTCTTCCAAAACATAAATTGGTTGCAATTAATCACTTTTCCCACCTCCTTAAGTCATTATAGACCATTTCCAATCATCATAGATAGCCACACAATCATGCTTATATTAAAAAAGAAAAATCCCCAAAAATAATAAAATTCCATCATTTCAACCACAAATCAAGAATTAATCCATAATATTGCATCTCTTACTACCACTAAGCATGATTTAAGCATCAATTAAAGGAGGAGGGTGGTTCTTCACAACTTACCTTTAAAACAAGAGAGAGAGAGCTATTGACCACCTTAACTTTCCAAACAACTCCACAAATCCACTCACTAACTCTAATTGAAGAGGTTGTATGGAGTAATTTCAAGGTTGGATGGTTAGTGTTGATGATTTGGAACAAGATTGAAGTGTTTTCTTCCTTGTGCTTGGAGTAAGAGAGAGAGAAAGAGAGCAAGAGAGGGCCGGCTTCTTCTTGTTGTTTTTTGAAGATTTTTGGTCATTTTTAAGCTATTTTAAGTCAAATGGTAAGAATAGGAATAGTGGTCTTACTTCAAGACCAATCCAATGGTGACACTTGTCACCTTTTATTAAATACCTACCTAACTTTTCTCTCTCATATCAATCCCAATTGCAACCTCTACTTATCTCTTAACACCCGATAAATTAATTCCAGTATTCAAAACTTAATCTAGTTGGCTGAATTTTTCCGAACTTTTCGCACTAATGGGTCCCACGTCCGGTATACGCTCTTACTTTCTCAAAACCTATTCGATACTAGAAAAAGCATCTAAAAATTATATCTGCTCCTTAAGATTATCTAGAATATTTTTCTAATCACGAAAATGCAGAAAACAAGCCATAAAAATACGAGAAACCTAGAAAATGAAAATTACGGGTTCTCACAAAAACACCCAAGCATAAGGAATAAAAGGATACTGATGGCTCTCAAGAGCCCTTTTCCTCTTTTGCCATACTTGATCTCATCTCATTGACCCTCCGTCAATGTACACTAGGTAATCATGACCGTAGACTCCTCTTTACTCCAATTATCCGTCCACCTCACTTTCCCCTTACCGGGCCCGAACACCACACAGTACAGAATTGGTATTACTCGAGTATACCGGAATTAAGGGTCTCATACCCAAAGATTCCCAAATACAGTCCCCATGGCTTGTCAAATGTCCCCGACCAAGTCCTTACTGGCTCGAGTCCATTGACTTCCAATGAGGTAGCGTTCAAAGTGAACATTACAGATCCAGAGTTACAGTAAAGGTCGGCATCCAAGCGATACCAAATCAAGTACAGTCAAGAGTGTTCAAGTGATATAATAAACAAACAAGTAGACCAGAGAGTACGAGAGTGGTAAAGTACACCCTCGCCTCCTCTAGTCCAAACAATAATCAAAACTAGTCCAAGTCACAGAATTCAAGTACAAGAAAGCCACGGAATAACAAACATGTGAGTAGTACACTCACCAAGTCAAATAAAGAAATGTCCCAAGTTTTCGCCCGACGTGAGCCTCGGATCACCGGCACGTCCTATAATAATCAAGAAAGTACAATTAAGACCCAAACACGAGTCGAATACCTTTTAATAGGAACTATTAAGGTAAGACTCAAATATAGCTTGGAAATAGACAAAAACATAACATTTAGGGTTAAAAGTAGGAACAACCCCCAAAACCATTCATTTCCATTCCATTTCAACCCAACTCACAAGAATCTAATACCCTAGACACTTGGACAGCATTTCCCCTAAAATTTCAGCTTTTCCAACCTACAAGACAACCAATAAAAGCCATCCAACACAACCACAAGCACCCAAACAATATATAAGCCATTCAATATGCGTCATTAGGGTCACAATACCCTTCAATTATAGCCAATTAGAAGTTCAACAATCAACTATAGAAAACCCCCAATTTGAAACCCTAAAGAATTGTTAAAAATACCTTTAATTAGAGAAAGTAATTTTCCTCATTCTTCACCCACATTTATGTTAAGAAATCATGCTAAAATAATAAGAAATAAGTCTACAATGGTTGTTAACTATAAATAGCTAAATAATGAAACTATATTTGATTGATACTTTTTACCACATAACAAAACTCTCATAAATATGAGTGCAAAATAAATAAAATATATTCTAAATTTAATTGTAAAAGTGATTATTGGCAACTAAAAGTGCATCCTAATAGTATCAAATATATAGCTTTTAGTACTTCACAAGGACAATATCAATGGTTGGACATGGAGAAGACGTATGATAGAGTAGAATGGTCTTTTCTGCTTGTTTTAGCAAGCTAAGCATAGATTTTTCCAGGCAGGGGGGGGGGGAGGGGGAGGGGGTGATAGAATTCCATACTTGGCATTTACAGATGATGTCATTATTTTCACTCATTTATCAAGAGGAAATTTGGAGGCTATGACGGGTCTTTTTTTATCAGTATCAATGGCATTCGGGACAAAAAATCAATGCACTGAAAAACAGTTTTGTGTGTCCATCAACGACATCGGAGGAGCAAGTGCATCTAGTGTCGAGTATTCTTGGCTTTCAATGCCAATTTTTCCCATTAGTTTACCTTTGGTGTCCCTATTTGACAAGGCCAGGCTTCTATGACATGTTTTGATGGGATTCTTGTAAAAGTGTGAGCACGTGTTAACCATTAGAGTATGAAGTTACTATCAATGGGAGGTAAGTTAATCCTCTTGATGCACGTATTGAACTCAATGCCTGTATATTTATTTCAAGTGCTCAAACCCCCAAAGGCAGTCCTGGTTGCTTTGAGATAGATTTTCAATTCATTTTTTTGGGATAAAATGCATATGACTAAGTGGATACATTGGGTTTCTTGGGAAAAAGTATGCTTCCCTATTGAGGAGAGGGGTTAGGAGTCAGAGCATTGGGGGATATGATCAAAGCATTCTTTTGTGAATTGTGGTGACACTTACATCAACGTGAATCTATATGGTCGGAGTTCATGTTCTCCAAGTACGTCAAGGGTTGGCATCCATTGGTTGCTCAAACATATTGACCAGCAGGGACTTGGGAACGGTTGTTGGGTATTCGGGACATGGCCAATGCCTAGATTCGATGGAGTTTAGGGGCTGGCATGGAGGACTTTTGGCTGGATTCATGGTACGGAAATGACCCTTTAGTTCAGATGGTACTGACGGACATGGACAAACCTCAATTTTTGGTAGCAGAATTTCCTGGATAGGATGGTTGGGATGTTGATAGGCTGAAGCATTGGCTACCGGGGCACTTGGTTGATAGGATTCTGGAGGTCTATTTTGATCCTCAAAGGAAAGATCAAATCTTTTGACCCTTGACGGCAACAGGGAAGTTCTCGCTTAGCTCAGCATGGGACCTGTGTCGACAAAGGAGAAGTTGCTCCCAAATTAGTAAGATGGTGTGGAATAATGGTATCCCTTTGAAGGTTTCGGTATTTGCTTGGAGACTTGTGAACAACTTTGTTGCCCTAGATGATTTTCTTCGACGGAAAGGGCTGGTCTTGGCGTCCAGATGTTCCTGCTATTTGGAAGAGGAGGAAACACTGCGACATCTTTTTGTGTGTGGTCCAGTTGCTATGAAGGTTTGGTGGTATTTTGCAAACATGTTCGGTCTTCCCTCGTTGCCGGTTGAGGACCTACAAATGATGTGGATGGCATGGTTTTCGTCATTGCAGCAGATTCTGACAAATCACATTAGATGTATTATTTTGCTAGCAATTTGCTGGTTTATTTGGAGAGGAATGTATGTAATGAATTTTGAAGGGCACGCTTTGTTTGCCCAGCAGGTCATCTTTGAGGTTGAAGGTGTTTTACATGATCTAGGTCAAGCCGGGAAGTTTACAAAGGCACAATTTTATGAGGACTTGGATTGTCATTGGGTACGCTATATATCTGTGGTGCCCCCTAAGAGGCGGCTAGTGTCGGTGTCATGGAAAAGGCCTCTAGAGTTATAGTATAAATTAAACACGGATGCTAGTGTGTCAACTGGGAGGGACACTGGAAGGGAGGTGCTGCGTGACTCTAATGGTAGGCTCATTTTTGCATTCTATAAGGAATTTGGAGATGTTGAAGTCTTGCAGGCGAAGGCGTTAGCGTTATGGGAAGGGTTGCAATTGTTCGTAGCCAAGCGGTTTCAGGAGGTTAAGGTGGAGGTTGATTCTGTTGTACTGGTTTCATTGATTCAATCGGGAGTGCTTGTGTGACGCCTGTGAGGCCCCAGTCCGTTCGTAAGCAGAGATGAGGTTTTAGATGAGTTTTCAAGTATCGGTTAGGTTTTGAGAAATTAAGAACGTATATCGGATGTGGGACCCACTAGTGCGAAAAGTTCGGAAAAATTCGGCCAATAAGGTTAAGTTTCGGATACTGTGTAAAATTTATCGGGTGTTAAGAGATAAGTAGAGTGTGTGAAATGATTGATGTGAGAGAGAAAAGAAAGGATAGGATTGCATTTATGAGAGTGACAAGTGTCACTTCCTTATTGGATTGAACTTAAGAAACACTATTCACATTTTTGACTTTTTTGACCAAAGGATTAAATATCTCAAAAATCATTCAAAATTCACCATTTTTCTTTCTCCATAGCCGGCTCTCTCTCTCCCTTGCAAGAAGGAGAAAAAAACCTCTTCAATCTTCAAGCTTTCCACTAGCAAATCATCTCAATCAAGCACATAAATTAGTTTCCTTTCCATACAACTTTTCTAGTTGGTGATAGTGGTTGGTTTAGTGAAGCTTTTTGGAAGAGCTAAGGTGTCCATCATCTTCCTCTCTCTTGTTATTAGGTGAGTGATGCTTAAACTTCCCTCCTATACTTAATGATGGTTATTTTGTGCCTAATGGTGGCTTGAGTAATGGAATATGTGATTTATTTCTTGATTTGAAGAGTTTTGGTGAAGTTTTCCATTTTATGATGATTTTTCTGGTTTAATTGGATTATGATGGTGTGGTTGTTTATGATGATTGGTAATGGTCTATATAGACTCTAGTAGGTGTGAATTGTTGATAAATGCAATCAATTTTGAATTTGGAAGAATTTCTGGAAAATTAGGGTTCTTGGTTGAACATTCTGTCCGAAATTTTAGGTCATATCTAGAGGCCGAATTGGACTTTTCTAAAAACATGAAAGTTGTAGGTATTGATGAGGTTGAAGTGCCTACAAAATTTCAGGGCATTTGGAGTAATATAGAGTGAGTTATGCCGTTTTTACTGTTGCTGTTTTTGGTGAACAGAATGTCCGAACTGCGATAGTAATTGTCTGTTTCGACTGGAATTGGTTTGGATTTTGTTGTTGGTGTCTTCTGATGAAATGTATCTTGATGTCTTAGCTTTCATATGCCTTTGGAATAAATGCTTTTGGACCTGTATAGCCTGACTTGGACTGATTACAGTTTTGTGTGATTTGGGAACCTGCAATTACGGTTCTGGGTTGGTTTTCTGCATTTTTGACTTAGTTGTGCTAGGATTTGGATTGAGAGGCCTTCTACATTGTTGTAGCCCCTTAAGTCCTGGATATCCCTGTAAATGTTCAGGATAAACGGATTAGTATATCCTGAGCTATAAACGAAATACTCAGACCTATTTTGACCGTCAAATTCTGTTCTGTTCTTATATCCGGACAGTTTACGACTGGAACTTTGGCTTCACGTTTGACTAGGTTACAAGCTGTTTGGGCTTGAAACCAAAACACCAAACTTATAACCCTATATCAGAGCTTTCTAACGCCATTGGAATTTCATGAATCGGATTTATAAAACCTGAGATATAGCCGAGCAAACAAGGCCTGCCCGTGAAAATGACCATTTTCTGGTCAGATCTGTTTTGGTCCTGATGACCAATTTCCATTCCAAATTTGGATTGCCGACCTTCATGAAAGTTGTTCCATTTGGAATGAACTATCTAACTGCCAATGTTCAGCTCTTTTTACCATGTGTAGCATAGAAAACAGTTTGCACTCAAAACTGACCATTTGTGCATTGGCCAGATTTCGTAAGCGATTGTGTTTGGTTCATTTGGGACTGAAGCCTCCAGTTTCAGTTCTGGATGTCTTCATAACAGTTGTTGTTCATCCTTTAAGCTTCGATATGACGTCTCATACGCCTTGATCCGATATTCGTAGCTCAACTTATGAGTAAACTAGAAACGAGTGTCAAATCTGCCGTTTCCGCTAACGGCCGTTTCCGTTTCCGTCCGTCATATTTACGTGCGCGCGTGTCGTTTTTGCCGTTTTGCTTGTTTTAGGCACGATAGTAGCCGTTTGCGATATTATGTGACACAATCTTCGATTTCAGACGGTGGTGAGATGGGCGGAACTGGTGGGGCCCACTACTAGCTGTTCATTTCGATCCGACTTTGTGTTTTTGCTATTTCAGATTCTGAGTAAGTATTCAGGCCAGTTTGATGTGTTTTCTTGGCTATGTGTTTGAGATATGTGAAAAGGGTACTTAGGCGAGGGTGTACTTTATCGCACTCGACCTAAACCCTAATTTGAATGTATAATTGTACTTGGCATATGTATATGAACCTTTTGGAACCAAAACCCTTGAGCTTGTGGCTCGGGGCGACTTTCGAGTAAAGTTTGTGAAGTTTGCAAAGTTTGTGAGTTCGTAGGCCCGATCTAAGACCTGTTTGGACTATTCGAGCCGGTTAGGGCTTGGTCGAAGTCAGTCCAACCTAGTCTGAGGTCACCAAGTTTGTAGGTTCATGTTATGAACCAATTTTGTGAATCCGGTTCACCGAGAAGGTGACCAAGTTTGTGACCCGAGCTTGTGACTCAAGCTCAAGTTTGTGATTTCGTTCGCCCGGGCAAGTTTGTGAGGTGACTGGCCAGTGAGGGTGATAAGGCGTCGGTGGGTGTACAAGTGAAGTTCTACGGACCATTGAGTGTGGTCGACGGAGTGTCGGCAGGAGATCACGCATGGCATATGAATTGGCTTTGGAGCCACCTGTATCCTTATTATGTGATGTTACTTTTCTGCTTTTGCTTTACTCTTATTGTGTAATTGTTGCTACGTGAATTTATGCTTTCGCCCCTGTTTACTTACTAAGCATATAGCTTACCCCTTTCCTTTTGTTTTCCTTAGCAGGGGCCGACGCGGGGACTTTTGGCTCGTATACTAGTATAGGTAGATTGGCTTGTAATAGTTGAACAGTTAGGATGTTTGTTTTTGTTTTGGTGGTTTGTATAAGGACCCTTCTTAGGGTCTACCTTTTGCTGGTTATTGTTATAGTATCTTAGAGCGGTTTGGCTTGATGCTTTTGAAGATGTAAATAGACTTTTGGTGGTTGTATATATTATGAATCGTGTTCTTGTGGCTTAGAAGAGTTTTATTAGCTTTAAGTTTTGAGTCCTGGCGCGAGCTAGGCAGGCGGCCCGCCGATACCCTTGGGTTCGCCCTTGGGAGAAGTGGGGTCGTCACAACGCCCCTGCTTCTCCTAAGGGCGAACCCTAGGGTATCGACTGGACGCCTGCCTAGCTCGCGCCAGGACTCGAAATTTCAAAACAATAAAAACTAGATAAACCAAAAGCGTACTATTCACAATATAGCCAACTCCAAAAGAGTTCTATTTACATCCCTAAAAGCAGCTAGTCAAACCACTATATTACATTATGATAACAACCAGCCGAAAGTAGACCCTAAGGAGGGTCCTTATACAAACCACCAAAACAAAAACAACCATCTTAATTGTCCAACTATTACAAGCAAACCTAACTATACTAGTGAATGTGCCAAGGAGTTCCCCGTGTCGTCCCCTGCTAAGGAAAACAAAGGAAACGGGGTAAGTTATGTGCTTAGTAAGTAAACAGGGGTAAAATCATAAATTGCACATTTAGATAAACAACTAGTTCACAAAATGTCAAGTCAAGTGCAAAAGTAACAATACAAATGAAGGATACAGGTTGGCTCCAAAGCCAAGTCGTTTGCCATGCGTGACCTCCTGCCGACACTCCGTCGACCACAAATAAGGTCCGTAGAACTCCACTTGTACTCCCACCTAACACCTTATCACCCTCACTGGCTAGTCACCTCACAAACTTGCTCAAGCGAGCGAAACAAAATTTAACTTGCTTCGCAAGCTCGGTTCACAAACTTGGTTCACAACTTGAACCTACAAACTTGGTTCACAACTTGAACCTACAAACTTGGTGACCTCAGACTAGGTTGGACTGGTTTCGACCAAGCCTCGGCTGGCTCGAATAGTCCATCTAGGTTGGAAGATCGACCCCAACTCACAAACGTCACCCCGAGCTACAAGCTCAAGGGGTTCAACCCCAAAATAATTCATTTAAACATGTCATGTATAAATATGCATGTAAATTAGGGTTTAGGTCGAGTGCGATGAAGTACACCCTCGCCTAGGTACCCTTTCATTCACCTTAGACACATAAGCAAGTCATATATACAAAACGGCCCGAATACTTACTCAAAGAACCAAGATAGCAAAAGTACAAAAATTGCGTCGCGAAGGATAGCTAGTAGTAGGCCCCACCGGCTCCGCCTAACTCACCACCGTCTGAAATAGATGATTGCATCACATTATATCACAAATGGCTACTAACATTCCTAAAACAAGCAAAACGGCAAAATTGGCACATGCAAGTGCGGAAACGGCAAACGAAAACATAAATGGCCGGCAACGGAAACGGCAGATTTGGCACCTAGAACTGTTTTGATCAAATTCCAGGCTATGGTTATCAGATCGAAGTGCATGAGGTACCATTACGAAGCTAAGAAGAAGGGCTACAACTTTCATAAAGGTACCTAAAGCCAGATCTCAATGGAACTAGGACAAAAATGTGCAAAACAGTTCCAGCCATTTCATTTCGGGTTACCAAACAGGTCCCGTTTGAAAGACCATAACTCACGACTCAGAAATCAGAATTAAGAAATTCCAGAGGATTTAGAAAGCTTATTTATAAGGCTATAAATTTTGTGTTTTGACTACAAGCTGAATCAGTATGGAGCATAGGGAAAAAGAGGTTCAAAGTTCCTGTCAGAACTGTCCAAATCCGAAGGCAGTTCTGACAACCGATCTTGTTTTGGTCATAACTGAAGCTACGGAACTCAGATTTGGATACACTTTATACCGTTTCGAAGATAAGACCAAGATCTACATTTCTTATGAAGGGATCAACACCCATTTCACACGTTATCAAGACGGACAAAGCATGGTCAGAAGCAAAATTTAAAAACGTAACACAATCCAGTGTTCAAAACAGGAGTAAGTTTTTCGGCTATAACTCGGGCTACAATGATCCGTTTGACCTGAAATTTTTCAGGAACCTTGAGAACTTAAGAATCTACAACTTTCATGTTTTGAGAAACTTCTGAATCAGCACGTAGCATAAAGAAAAACAGAACCCAAGTTCGGATTTGTGGACTGCCCTGTTTCCAGGTTTGCCGGTTTCAAACGTCACAAACGCATGGTCCGTTTCTATGGTTCTCGTACAAACTTCCTAGCCAAACTCATACCAAATAAACACACATAAACCACCTCCTATTTGCCCTACAAGAAAACCGAAATTCCTTTCCCAATATCATCCCAAGACTTACCCAATACTAACCATAATCTAGGTGCTAATCCTACTAACTTTACTGGTTTCTCCACCTAATCAATTAAACTCTAATCACTTAAGCCTTAACCCAACCAAACTAACTTTCCTTTGACTTAGGGTTTCATGACCAATCTGGAATTTTCTACTTACCAACCATACAAATGAAATCAAGACATCAAAGATGCCATTAACAAGCCAAAATCCAACCAAGCCAACTCTATGAATCATGAATCAAGAAACCCTACCTTTTCCTCCTAGCCTTTACCAAAATCAGCAATATAACAATCAAAATAAACCATAAAACTACTCCATAATCATCATACAACCCATAAAAATGCATAATCACAACAAAAGCATCACTTCCATAGCTTTAAGATTAAAGCCCCAAAATTTAACTTTCGAAAGAGATAACTTACCTTCAAGTTGCAAGTTTCTTAGGTTGATCTTCCAAAATCCAAGCTCCAAGTTGTTCCTCCAAGGTCCAAACTCAAGATTAATGGAAAACAAGATGCAAGAAACAAAAGTTTTTCTCTCCCTTAGCTTCTCTCCCTCTCGGCTCTTTCTCTCTTTCTTTCTCTTTGGCTTTGTTTTGTTTTTTGCCTTATGATTATCTTACAAATCCTATGGTATAATATAGTCAAAGCTTATGGAAGATATTTATCACTTCCACCAATCAAATAAAAGCTTGGTTATTGCCTCCTAGCCCTTACAACCTTTACTTTCTCTTTCTTACTCCTTTGCCCTCAAACATTGAAAATCTTTCAATTTACTCCATAAATGATAACTTAATCTAGTCTAAAACACTTGATCACACTTAATCACTTCACCAATCACACTCCTATCTTAACCACCTATACTTAATCATACTTTATCCATAATAAAAACAATTAAACAACAACCTTTATAACATTGGCAAAATTAGGGTTTTAACCCAACTTGCTAATCTATTGGAACCCAACTTAAGCTTTCTAATCTATTGGAACACTAGAGGGTTTACTAGTTTGAGGTTGTCTACCTTTTGAACTTACTTAACCAATATAAAATGGATCAAATCCTATACTTACCCGCACGAAAACATACACACTAGCATAACTAACTTTAACCACCACTCGAACTTATGATTAATGCAAAAACTAGGGTTTCAATGCTAACCCCAACTCAGGGTTTTCTAATTACCCCCTAAAACCCCAAATTTTACCGCACAAATAATGAATATCACCTAATATCAAACTTAAGAACTGACCGGGCTCTCACAGCTTGGAGGTTGGAAATACTGCAATTTGTTGAGTGGTATTCGGAGGCTCTTATTATAGGTTTCAATTTCCTTTGGACATGTTTTTCAGGAAGTGAATGTTGTTGCTGATCGGATAGTAGTCATGCGAGAATCCTCATACCATTTGTATCTTGATTCAAGGCAAATTAATTCAACTGCTTTTGTTATCATACCATTTGTATCTTGATCATCTGCATAGATTACTGCTTTTGTTTCATCGGGGATTGTTTTCCAATATCGAGATACATTATTTACAAGGGGTTTTTCTGAAAATCCTTTTGCATATTCATATGTTAACTTATTTATTGAAGTTGCTAACCTTAATCCAATTTTTCATTTATCTATTGCTTCTTCTGTGTTTTTAACACAGTCTAAATCTAAAAATATTCCAAAGGAAATATAGCTCCCGGTGTTGCTTTTTTCAAAAGTGTATATCCTTCGCAATCTAAAAATCTTTTTTGTTTAGCAATATTCATTTTTTTTCGCTAACCCCGGGCATGGGGAGGGACGCTACCTCCCATTTATTTATTACATAACCTGGGAGAAAACAAAAGATGATGTCATAAAGGGACCGACCTCTACTCCCTACCTGGTCATGTAGAATCCTCATAACTGATGGAATCCCTATCCTATATAGGCACATGGCTCCTCTAGCTACTGGAGATAACGCTGACGTGGAAATGTAGATCTCCTCTCCCCCACGAGAGCACCCTACATCCAATAAAGCATCAGTAACTTGGTTTGCTTGGCAGAGACACTGTCTAACCTGTAGAAAATGATCCTTCAAGGCAAAAAGCTGCTGCATCTCCTTGTAGACACTTCATGGGCAACTAGCCTTTCCAATTAAAATGTGGACTATTAAACGTGAGTCTAGTTCAACTTCAAACCTACCAAACCCTCTCTATACACACAGCTCTACTCCAAAGAGTAGAGCTGGAGCTTCGGCTTGTAAACTAGTAGCCCGTTCAAAATGGCTTGAGAACGCCAAGCGCAACCTGCCGCAGCCATCCCGAAGGATCCCTCCTCCCCCATTAACACCAGGATTGCCCTTGGAGCACCCATCTATATTGAGTTTGAGATCATCACAGGAAGGCCGAAACCATCTCATAAGCTTATAGGTAACTCGTGGAGACCACCCAGAAAAGGGTACCCAGGCCGCTGGGAAGAACCTGCGTCTCTGAAAGAATAATGCAAACAACTCCAGGAGGACGGTGATGACCAAGTTGCATAGCATGTCAAACCCTATTTTGATCCCCTCATATTTCCTGGAATTCCTGAATTTCCACAGGTGCCAACAAATCAGAAGCGAAAGAATATGATGGACAAACTCCAGATACCGATTGCCCCTCTTCCCATACTACCAAGCTGCCATACACTCACACGAAATGACGAACCAATCCAAGATATACTCATGGTATCCCCAAAGAAATGCCAAACCCATGACGTGTAAGGCCTGGTGCAACCCAATGAGTACAAACAATTTCACAATGATGCACAAAGATATATCAAATTTAAGCACAATAAAGAAAACTTAATTAAAGAGAAAAGATAAGAAATGCAAACCAAATATCAATCCAATAGCCTCTTCAATAGATGGCGATGCTAACGAAGATGTACAAGTGAAGGCTCACTCCTTCCTCACCCCAAACACACTTTGGTTGAGCCAAGGAGTTTTACAACTATTCTAGTTAACCCTCAACAACCTACACTTGAAAGATCACTCACCCAATTAAGAACTATTTTATACAAATGAGGCAACCTTCACCAAGGTTTTACCACTTCAAGTGATAGGTTCACCTTCACCAAGGTTTTACTCCTCCTAGAGAGTAATCTTCACTTGAGCAACCTCACAACCCAACTTCCCCAACCCCTTCTACAACCAACAAAGAATCTTTCTACTCAAAAATCTCACTTGTAAGCTTGTATTTTGTGTTGGCAAAAGTCCTTTGTCTTCTTGTGCTTTGGGGTGTTTATAGAAGGTGAGAAATGGCTCCAAAAGGCTCTCCAACGGTCAAATATTAAATGCTGTCAAAACTAGCCGTTGGCCTGTCGGACGTCCGAACCCTGCGTCCGAACGTCGTCAGAGAGTCATCAAATCTTTGCGAAATTTCTCGTACGTCCGATGCGATCGATGTGCGTCCGAGGCGTGCGTCCGATCTTTCCGGACGTCCGATGCTTCCTCACGAGCGTCCGACAGAGTTTCCTTCTTGATGTTCTTCATCCTTTCGGACGTCCGATAGCTTCCTTTCGGACGTCCGACATGAGTGCCCTGTTTTTGCTTCTTCTTTTGTGCCACAAGAATCTGTTCTAACAAAATGCTCACATAAAAACATTAGCCCAAATCTACATTTTGGTTTGTTAATCATCAAAACCAAGGATTGATCGACCAAGGTCAACAATCTCCCCCTTTTTGATGATGACAAACAAAATGAAGATTTCTTTTATCAAATAAGTTCAATTAAAGCTCCCCCTTAGAAAGTGCCAACATACAAAGAAATTTCAATAAATCCTAGCCATATCACCCCCAGCAAACACATGATCTACCATTTCGATATCCGGGGAATGACAACACCCACACCTGGACATGCATTTCACACACCACTAGCATTTGGATTTTATGAGACACAACTAACTTTCGCAATCTCTGAAAATAGGAAGCCTTAGCCATACCCCTAATGTTCCAAAATAATGCATTAATCATGAGATAAAGGCTGGAATGAATTTTACGAAGCCCTTACCGTGGAACGCATCTCCCTATCTGATAGAAACTTCACGCGCACGCCCTTGGACTTAATCGTGACTACCTTGAAGGAATCATCGACAACCTGACGGGGCTGTTCAGATGCCTGTCCAACCTCTACATCACCCATCCCATCCTTCAGTGCAGTACCTCATGGGGAAAGGTTACCCGCTGCTGCCACATACACAACTTGCACGTGTATACCCTCCACCCCATCCAGTTCTCCTGGGGAACCTTCCATGTTTCGAGCCGCACATCCACCTATCCGCACCTCCACATAGTTAGCCATAACCGAAGCAACTCCCATGGGTTCTTCCAATCTGCTGCCCTGTGCGACACACATTGGAGAATGCTATCCCGGCTCCATACGATGTGAATCCATAGCAGGTAAGGGAATCAACTCTGTGTCCTCAGCATCGTGATCCTCAATGGGTGATAACACCTTGGCAGAGGTAGAGCATGCCTGTCCTAAACCCAGCAGCTATGCTTCCAACAGTGATGATGTGAGGCCCCAGTCCGTTCGTAAGCTGTGATGAGGGTTATTCGTTAATCGGTGGGGTGGTTTCGGGGTTTTATCGCCCGCCTTTTCTACATTTTTTTCTTTATTGGAATTTTCCCAGATAATTTTTCTGAGTAAATATAGGTTTTAAATGAGTTTTCAAGTATCGGTTAGGTTTTGAGAAAATAAGAACGTATATCGGATGTGGGACCCACTAGTGCGGTAAGTTCGGAAAAATTCGGCCAATTAGGTTAAATTCTGGATACTGTGTAAAATTTATCGGGTGCTAAGAGATAAGTAGAGGATGTGAAGTGATTGATGTGAGAGGAAAAAGAAAAGATAAGATTGCATTTAAGGAGTGACAAGTGTCAACCTTTTATTGGATTTGACTTATGGAACACTAATCATGTTTTTGACTTTTGACCCAATTAGTTAAATATCTTAAAAATTACCACAAAATTCACTCTTTCTTACCTCCTTATGGCCGGCCCTCTCTATCAAGAAGAAAGAAAAAAACTCTTCAAAGTTTAGCTACTACTTAGCTCAAATCAACCAAAACAAGTGTTTAAGTTAGTTTCCACTCCATAAAAACCTTCTCTTTGGTGTTAGTGAGTGATTTGGTGAAGTTTTCTTGGAGAGCTAAGGTGTCCTACAACTTCCCCTCTCTTGTTTACTAGGTAAGTGATGCTTAAAATTCCTCCTATACTTAATGATGTTTAATTTGTGCCTAATGGGAGCTAAAGTGATGGATTATGTGATTTATTTCTTGGATTGTGATGAATTGGTGAAGTTTTTATTTTTTTGAGGAATTTTCTGGTTTAATGTGATCATGGTGTTGTGGTTGTTTATGATGGTTGACAATGAGGGGTTATGACTCTAGTAGGTGTGAATTATTGATAAATGCAACCAATTTTGGGTTTGGTTTGAAATGGGAAAAGTTAGGGTTTCATAACCCCCTTTTCTGTCCGGTTTTGGATCATGTGGTTAGAGGCAGAATTGGTCTTTGCTTAAAACATGAAAGTTGTAGGTATTGATGTGTTTGAGGTGCCTGTAAAATTTCAGGTTATTTGGATTAGTGTAGAGTGCGATATGTCGATTTTACTGTTGCTGTTCTGGGTTAATCAGAATGTGCGTACTGTGTTTGAAATGGGTTGTTTTGACTGGTATTGCTTTGGATTTGGATGTTGGTGTCTTATGATGAAATGTAAATGGATGTCTTATCTATCATATGCCTTTGGAATTTCTGGATTTGGACTTGTGTAGGCTGAGTTATGATGTTTGTACTAGAATATGGTTTGTGATCCTGTTTTGCGATTCTGGTATAGTGTCTTGCATTTTTGACCTTGTTAAATTCAAAATTGGACAAAGTTTCCTTCTTCAACATTGTATCCCCTTAAGTCCTGGATATCCCTGTAAATTTTCAGGTTAAACGGATTAGTATATCCTGAGTTATAAACGAAATACTCAGACCTATTGTGACTGTCAAATTCTGTTACGTTTTTGGAAAGTTTCTGACCGTGATTTTTTTCGATTTTCATAGAGTACGATCTGGGTGTCGACTTCTTCATAAGAAATGTAGATCTTGGCCACAGCTTTGAAACGCTATAAAGTGCGTCAAAATCCGAGTCCCGTAGCACTAGTTATGAGCGAAATAAGAATGCATGTCAGAACTGTTTTTATATCCGGACAGTTTACGACTGGAACTTTGGCTTCACATTTTACTAGGTTACAAGCTGTTTGGGCTTGCGACCAAAACACCAAACTTATAGCCCTATATCAGAGCTTTCTAACGCCCTTGGAAATTCATGAATCGGATTTATAAAACCTGAGATATAGCCGAGCAAACAAGGCCTGCCCGTGAAAATGACCATTTTCTGGTCAGATCTGTTTTGGTCCTGATGACCAATTTCCGTTCCGAATTTGGATTTCCGACCTTCATGAAAGTTGTTCCATTTGGAATGAACCATCTAACTGCTAATTTTCAGCTCTTTTGACCATGTGTAGCATGGAAAACAGTTTGCACTCAAAACGGACCATTTGTGTATTGGCCAGATTTCGTAAGTGATTGTGTTTGGTTCATTTGGGACTGAAGCCTCCAGTTTCAGTTCTGGATGTCTTCATAACAGTTGTTGTTCATCCTTTAAGCTTCGATATGGCATCTCATATGCCTTAATCCGATATTCGTAGCTCAACTTATGAGTAAACTAGAAACGAGTGTCAAATCTGCCGTTTCCGCTAACGGCCGTTTCCGTTTCCGTCCGTCATATTGACGTGCGCGCGTGTCGTTTTTGCCGTTTTGCTTGTTTTAGGCACGATAGTAGCCGTTTGCGATATTATGTGACACAATCTTCTATTTCAGACGGTGGTGAGCTGGGCGGAACTGGTGGGGCCCACTACTAGCTGTTCATTTCGATCCGACTTCGTGTTTTTGCTATTTCAGATTCTGAGTAAGTATTCAGGCCAGTTTGGTGTGTTTTCTTTGCTATGTGTTTGAGATGTGTGAAAAGGGTACTTAGGCGAGGGTGTACTTTATCGCACTCGACCTAATCCCTAATTTGAATGTATAATTGTACTTGGCATATGTATATGAACCTTTTGGAACCAAAACCCTTGAGCTTGTGGCTCGGGGCGACTTTCGAGTAAAGTTTGTGAAGTTTGCAAAGTTTGTGAGTTCGTGGGCCCGATCTAAGACCTGTATGGACTATTCGAGCCGGTTAGGGCTTGGTCGAAGTCAGTCCAACTTAGTATGAGGTCACCAAGTTTGTAGGTTCATGTTATGAACCAATTTTGTGAATCCGGTTCACCGAGAAGGTGACCAAGTTTGTGAACCGAGCTTGCGCCGCAAGTTCAATTTCGTTCGCTCGAGCAAGTTTGTGAGGTGACTGGCCAGTGAGGGTGATAAGGTGCTCGGTGGGTGTACAAGCGGGGTTCTACGGACTAGTATTTGTGGTCGACGGAGTGTCGGCAGGAGATCACGCATGGCAAATGAATTGGCTTTGGAGCCACCTGTATCCTTATTATGTGATGTTACTTTTCTGCTTTTGCTTTACTCCTACTGTGTGACTGTTGTTACGTGAAATTTATGCTTTCGCCTCTGTTTACTTACTAAGCATATAGCTTACCCCTTTCCTTTTGTTTTCCTTAGCAGGGGCCGACGCGGGGACTCTTGTCACTTACACTAGTGTAGTTAAGTTTGCGTTTGATTGTAATAGTTGGACTTATAGTATGTTTGTTTTGGTTTTGGTTTTGGTGGTAATTCTAAGGATGTAATAGTGTGAGCAGGTACTGTTGAGAATGTAATTACAACTCTTTTGGGATTGTATATAGAAATCTTTTGAAGTTTCTGGCTTTTATTGTTTTAATTTTGAGTCCTGGCGCGATCTAGGCAGGCGGCCCGCCGATACCCTTGGGTTCGCCCTTGGGAGAAGTGGGGTCGTCACAGTTGGTATCAGAGCGCCTAGGTTAGAGGACTTGGGCAATTGTGGGACATACGTGATAGGTTTATTAGGATGACTTAGGATTATGTGATTCTCTTTAAGTTGAATGATATATTTTAAGCTGAAATGTCGGTCAACTAACGAATTAATGTTTGTAGGTATGGATCTGGGCAGTTCTAGCGGCGTGGGACCGGGACCGAGACCTCCGAGTGGGAGGGGCCCGGAGTATCACGTTTGATTGTGGGGTCTTACTAGATCTGGCCGCGGAGGCACTCCCACGAGCTACCGGGCCAGAGCAGATAGGTGAGATAGGTACGTTAGGTTCCGCAGGGAACCGGGGCCCTAGGGGAGGCGTTTAGGGTCGCTTTTGTATTTTGATTAGCTGGCAGATTACTTTTGTTAGAACTGGCCTGGCTAATTTCTTTTGTTATCTGGTTGGTTGACTAGATTTTTGGAGCTGGAGTGCTCGTGTGTATATTGGGTTTTGACCCGACTGGAGGTCGGGTAATTTGCATATCTTTTGGTGTGACTTTGTAAGTAAATGTATATATGCGAGTATTATCTTTTGTACCTATCCTTTGCGTGCCTTTCGTGTATCTGTTTTGTGTTTTTGTTTTGTTTCTAGTTTGAGTACTAAGCACACGTTATGCTTGGATCCATAGACTTTTGGCATTTAAATGGCCTCCGGTACTCGAGGTAGAGGTAGAGGGCGAAGGTACGCTTTGACCACGGATTGAATTTCGAGGACGAAATTTTCCTAAGTGGGGAAGATTGTGAGGCCCCAGTCCATTCGTAACCTGTGATGAGGGTTATTCATTAATCGGTGGGGTGGTTTCGGGGTTTTATCGCCCGCCTTTTCTACATTTTTTTCTTTATTGGAATTTCCCCAGATAATTTTTCTGAGTAAATATAGGTTTTAGATGAGTTTTCAAGTATCGGTTAGGTTTTGAGAAAATAAGAACGTATATCGGATGTGGGACCCACTAGTGCGGTAAGTTCGGAAAAATTCGGCCAATTAGGTTAAATTCTGGATACTGTGTAAAATTTATCGGGTGCTAAGAGATAAGTAGAGGATGTGAAGTGATTGATGTGAGAGGAAAAAGAAAAGATAAGATTGCATTTAAGGAGTGACAAGTGTCAACCTTTTATTGGATTTGACTTATGGAACACTATTCATGTTTTTGACTTTTGACCCAATTAGTTAAATATCTTAAAAATTACCACAAAATTCACTCTTTCTTACCTCCTTATGGCCGGCCCTCTCTAGCAAGAAGAAAGAAAAAAACTCTTCAAAGTTTAGCTACTACTTAGCTCAAATCAACCAAAACAAGTGTTTAAGTTAGTTTCCACTCCATAAAAACCTTCTCTTTGGTGTTAGTGAGTGATTTGGTGAAGTTTTCTTGGAGAGCTAAGGTGTCCTACAACTTCCCCTCTCTTGTTTACTAGGTAAGTGATGCTTAAACTTCCTCCTATACTTAATGATGTTTAATTTGTGCCTAATGGGAGCTAAAGTGATGGATTATGAGATTTATTTCTTGGTTTGTGATGAATTGGTGAAGTTTTTATTTTTTTGAGGAATTTTCTGGTTTAATGTGATCATGGTGTTGTGGTTGTTTATGATGGTTGACAATGAGGGGTTATGACTCTAGTAGGTGTGAATTATTGATAAATGCAACCAATTTTGGGTTTGGTTTGAAATGGGAAAAGTTAGGGTTTCACAACCCCCTTTTCTGTCCGGTTTTGGATCATGTGGTTAGAGGCAGAATTGGTCTTTGCTTAAAACATGAAAGTTGTAGGTATTGATGTGTTTGAGGTGCCTGTAAAATTTCAGGTCATTTGGATTAGTGTAGAGTGAGATATGTCGATTTTACTGTTGCTGTTCTGGGTTAATCAGAATGTGCGTACTGTGTTTGAAATGGGTTATTTTGACTGGTATTGCTTTGGATTTGGATGTTGGTGTGTTCTGATGAAATGTAAATGGATGTCTTAGCTATCATATGCCTTTGGAATTTCTGGATTTGGACTTGTGTAGGCTGAGTTATGATGTTTGTACTAGAATATGGTTTGTGATCCTGTTTTGCGATTCTGGTATAGTGTCTTGCATTTTTGACCTTGTTACATTCAAAATTGGACAAAGTTTCCTTCTTCAACATTGTATCCCCTTAAGTCCTCGATATCCCTGAAAATTTTCCGGTTAAACGGATTAGTATATCCTGAGTTATAAACGAAATACTCAGACCTATTGTGACTGTCAAATTCTGTTACGTTTTTGGAAAGTTTCTGACCGTGATTTTTTTCGATTTTCATAGAGTACGATCTGGGTGTCGACTTCTTCATAAGAAATGTAGATCTTGGCCACAGCTTTGAAACGCTATAAAGTGCGTCAAAATCCGAGTCCCGTAGCACTAGTTATGAGCGAAATAAGAATGCATGTCAGAACTGTTTTTATATCCGGACAGTTTACGACTGGAACTTTGGCTTCACATTTTACTAGGTTACAAGCTGTTTGGGCTTGCGACCAAAACACCAAACTTATAGCCCTATATCAGAGCTTTCTAACGCCCTTGGAAATTCATGAATCGGATTTATAAAACCTGAGATATAGCCGAGCAAACAAGGCCTGCCCGTGAAAATGACCATTTTCTGGTCAGATCTGTTTTGGTCCTGATGACCAATTTCCGTTCCGAATTTGGATTGCCGACCTTCATGAAAGTTGTTCCATTTGGAATGAACCATCTAACTGCTAATTTTCAGCTCTTTTGACCATGTGTAGCATGGAAAACAGTTTGCACTCAAAACGGACCATTTGTGTATTGGCCAGATTTCGTAAGTGATTGTGTTTGGTTCATTTGGGACTGAAGCCTCCAGTTTCAGTTCTGGATGTCTTCATAACAGTTGTTGTTCATCCTTTAAGCTTCGATATGGCATCTCATATGCCTTAATCCGATATTCGTAGCTCAACTTATGAGTAAACTAGAAACGAGTGTCAAATCTGCCGTTTCCGCTAACGGCCGTTTCCGTTTCCGTCCGTCATATTGACGTGCGCGCGTGTCGTTTTTGCCGTTTTGCTTGTTTTAGGCACGATAGTAGCCGTTTGCGATATTATGTGACACAATCTTCTATTTCAGACGGTGGTGAGCTGGGCGGAACTGGTGGGGCCCACTACTAGCTGTTCATTTCGATCCGACTTCGTGTTTTTGCTATTTCAGATTCTGAGTAAGTATTCAGGCCAGTTTGGTGTGTTTTCTTTGCTATGTGTTTGAGATGTGTGAAAAGGGTACTTAGGCGAGGGTGTACTTTATCGCACTCGACCTAATCCCTAATTTGAATGTATAATTGTACTTGGCATATGTATATGAACCTTTTGGAACCAAAACCCTTGAGCTTGTGGCTCGGGGCGACTTTCGAGTAAAGTTTGTGAAGTTTGCAAAGTTTGTGAGTTCGTGGGCCCGATCTAAGACCTGTATGGACTATTCGAGCCGGTTAGGGCTTGGTCGAAGTCAGTCCAACTTAGTATGAGGTCACCAAGTTTGTAGGTTCATGTTATGAACCAATTTTGTGAATCCGGTTCACCGAGAAGGTGACCAAGTTTGTGAACCGAGCTTGCGCCGCAAGTTCAATTTCGTTCGCTCGAGCAAGTTTGTGAGGTGACTGGCCAGTGAGGGTGATAAGGTGCTCGGTGGGTGTACAAGCGGGGTTCTACGGACTAGTATTTGTGGTCGACGGAGTGTCGGCAGGAGATCACGCATGGCAAATGAATTGGCTTTGGAGCCACCTGTATCCTTATTATGTGATGTTACTTTTCTGCTTTTGCTTTACTCCTACTGTGTGACTGTTGTTACGTGAAATTTATGCTTTCGCCTCTGTTTACTTACTAAGCATATAGCTTACCCCTTTCCTTTTGTTTTCCTTAGCAGGGGCCGACGCGGGGACTCTTGTCACTTACACTAGTGTAGTTAAGTTTGCGTTTGATTGTAATAGTTGGACTTATAGTATGTTTGTTTTGGTTTTGGTTTTGGTGGTAATTCTAAGGATGTAATAGTGTGAGCAGGTACTGTTGAGAATGTAATTACAACTCTTTTGGGATTGTATATAGAAATCTTTTGAAGTTTCTGGCTTTTATTGTTTTAATTTTGAGTCCTGGCGCGATCTAGGCAGGCGGCCCGCCGATACCCTTGGGTTCGCCCTTGGGAGAAGTGGGGTCGTCACAGTTGGTATCAGAGCGCCTAGGTTAGAGGACTTGGGCAATTGTGGGACATACGTGATAGGTTTATTAGGATGACTTAGGATTATGTGATTCTCTTTAAGTTGAATGATATATTTTAAGCTGAAATGTCGGTCAACTAACGAATTAATGTTTGTAGGTATGGATCTGGGCAGTTCTAGCGGCGTGGGACCGGGACCGAGACCTCCGAGTGGGAGGGGCCCGGAGTATCACGTTTGATTGTGGGGTCTTACTAGATCTGGCCGCGGAGGCACTCCCACGAGCTACCGGGCCAGAGCAGATAGGTGAGATAGGTACGTTAGGTTCCGCAGGGAACCGGGGCCCTAGGGGAGGCGTTTAGGGTCGCTTTTGTATTTTGATTAGCTGGCAGATTACTTTTGTTAGAACTGGCCTGGCTAATTTCTTTTGTTATCTGGTTGGTTGACTAGATTTTTGGAGCTGGAGTGCTCGTGTGTATATTGGGTTTTGACCCGACTGGAGGTCGGGTAATTTGCATATCTTTTGGTGTGACTTTGTAAGTAAATGTATATATGCGAGTATTATCTTTTGTACCTATCCTTTGCGTGCCTTTCGTGTATCTGTTTTGTGTTTTTGTTTTGTTTCTAGTTTGAGTACTAAGCACACGTTATGCTTGGATCCATAGACTTTTGGCATTTAAATGGCCTCCGGTACTCGAGGTAGAGGTAGAGGGCGAAGGTACGCTTTGACCACGGATTGAATTTCGAGGACGAAATTTTCCTAAGTGGGGAAGATTGTGAGGCCCCAGTCCATTCGTAACCTGTGATGAGGGTTATTCATTAATCGGTGGGGTGGTTTCGGGGTTTTATCGCCCGCCTTTTCTACATTTTTTTCTTTATTGGAATTTCCCCAGATAATTTTTCTGAGTAAATATAGGTTTTAGATGAGTTTTCAAGTATCGGTTAGGTTTTGAGAAAATAAGAACGTATATCGGATGTGGGACCCACTAGTGCGGTAAGTTCGGAAAAATTCGGCCAATTAGGTTAAATTCTGGATACTGTGTAAAATTTATCGGGTGCTAAGAGATAAGTAGAGGATGTGAAGTGATTGATGTGAGAGGAAAAAGAAAAGATAAGATTGCATTTAAGGAGTGACAAGTGTCAACCTTTTATTGGATTTGACTTATGGAACACTATTCATGTTTTTGACTTTTGACCCAATTAGTTAAATATCTTAAAAATTACCACAAAATTCACTCTTTCTTACCTCCTTATGGCCGGCCCTCTCTAGCAAGAAGAAAGAAAAAAACTCTTCAAAGTTTAGCTACTACTTAGCTCAAATCAACCAAAACAAGTGTTTAAGTTAGTTTCCACTCCATAAAAACCTTCTCTTTGGTGTTAGTGAGTGATTTGGTGAAGTTTTCTTGGAGAGCTAAGGTGTCCTACAACTTCCCCTCTCTTGTTTACTAGGTAAGTGATGCTTAAACTTCCTCCTATACTTAATGATGTTTAATTTGTGCCTAATGGGAGCTAAAGTGATGGATTATGAGATTTATTTCTTGGTTTGTGATGAATTGGTGAAGTTTTTATTTTTTTGAGGAATTTTCTGGTTTAATGTGATCATGGTGTTGTGGTTGTTTATGATGGTTGACAATGAGGGGTTATGACTCTAGTAGGTGTGAATTATTGATAAATGCAACCAATTTTGGGTTTGGTTTGAAATGGGAAAAGTTAGGGTTTCACAACCCCCTTTTCTGTCCGGTTTTGGATCATGTGGTTAGAGGCAGAATTGGTCTTTGCTTAAAACATGAAAGTTGTAGGTATTGATGTGTTTGAGGTGCCTGTAAAATTTCAGGTCATTTGGATTAGTGTAGAGTGAGATATGTCGATTTTACTGTTGCTGTTCTGGGTTAATCAGAATGTGCGTACTGTGTTTGAAATGGGTTATTTTGACTGGTATTGCTTTGGATTTGGATGTTGGTGTGTTCTGATGAAATGTAAATGGATGTCTTAGCTATCATATGCCTTTGGAATTTCTGGATTTGGACTTGTGTAGGCTGAGTTATGATGTTTGTACTAGAATATGGTTTGTGATCCTGTTTTGCGATTCTGGTATAGTGTCTTGCATTTTTGACCTTGTTACATTCAAAATTGGACAAAGTTTCCTTCTTCAACATTGTATCCCCTTAAGTCCTCGATATCCCTGAAAATTTTCCGGTTAAACGGATTAGTATATCCTGAGTTATAAACGAAATACTCAGACCTATTGTGACTGTCAAATTCTGTTACGTTTTTGGAAAGTTTCTGACCGTGATTTTTTTCGATTTTCATAGAGTACGATCTGGGTGTCGACTTCTTCATAAGAAATGTAGATCTTGGCCACAGCTTTGAAACGCTATAAAGTGCGTCAAAATCCGAGTCCCGTAGCACTAGTTATGAGCGAAATAAGAATGCATGTCAGAACTGTTTTTATATCCGGACAGTTTACGACTGGAACTTTGGCTTCACATTTTACTAGGTTACAAGCTGTTTGGGCTTGCGACCAAAACACCAAACTTATAGCCCTATATCAGAGCTTTCTAACGCCCTTGGAAATTCATGAATCGGATTTATAAAACCTGAGATATAGCCGAGCAAACAAGGCCTGCCCGTGAAAATGACCATTTTCTGGTCAGATCTGTTTTGGTCCTGATGACCAATTTCCGTTCCGAATTTGGATTGCCGACCTTCATGAAAGTTGTTCCATTTGGAATGAACCATCTAACTGCTAATTTTCAGCTCTTTTGACCATGTGTAGCATGGAAAACAGTTTGCACTCAAAACGGACCATTTGTGTATTGGCCAGATTTCGTAAGTGATTGTGTTTGGTTCATTTGGGACTGAAGCCTCCAGTTTCAGTTCTGGATGTCTTCATAACAGTTGTTGTTCATCCTTTAAGCTTCGATATGGCATCTCATATGCCTTAATCCGATATTCGTAGCTCAACTTATGAGTAAACTAGAAACGAGTGTCAAATCTGCCGTTTCCGCTAACGGCCGTTTCCGTTTCCGTCCGTCATATTGACGTGCGCGCGTGTCGTTTTTGCCGTTTTGCTTGTTTTAGGCACGATAGTAGCCGTTTGCGATATTATGTGACACAATCTTCTATTTCAGACGGTGGTGAGCTGGGCGGAACTGGTGGGGCCCACTACTAGCTGTTCATTTCGATCCGACTTCGTGTTTTTGCTATTTCAGATTCTGAGTAAGTATTCAGGCCAGTTTGGTGTGTTTTCTTTGCTATGTGTTTGAGATGTGTGAAAAGGGTACTTAGGCGAGGGTGTACTTTATCGCACTCGACCTAATCCCTAATTTGAATGTATAATTGTACTTGGCATATGTATATGAACCTTTTGGAACCAAAACCCTTGAGCTTGTGGCTCGGGGCGACTTTCGAGTAAAGTTTGTGAAGTTTGCAAAGTTTGTGAGTTCGTGGGCCCGATCTAAGACCTGTATGGACTATTCGAGCCGGTTAGGGCTTGGTCGAAGTCAGTCCAACTTAGTATGAGGTCACCAAGTTTGTAGGTTCATGTTATGAACCAATTTTGTGAATCCGGTTCACCGAGAAGGTGACCAAGTTTGTGAACCGAGCTTGCGCCGCAAGTTCAATTTCGTTCGCTCGAGCAAGTTTGTGAGGTGACTGGCCAGTGAGGGTGATAAGGTGCTCGGTGGGTGTACAAGCGGGGTTCTACGGACTAGTATTTGTGGTCGACGGAGTGTCGGCAGGAGATCACGCATGGCAAATGAATTGGCTTTGGAGCCACCTGTATCCTTATTATGTGATGTTACTTTTCTGCTTTTGCTTTACTCCTACTGTGTGACTGTTGTTACGTGAAATTTATGCTTTCGCCTCTGTTTACTTACTAAGCATATAGCTTACCCCTTTCCTTTTGTTTTCCTTAGCAGGGGCCGACGCGGGGACTCTTGTCACTTACACTAGTGTAGTTAAGTTTGCGTTTGATTGTAATAGTTGGACTTATAGTATGTTTGTTTTGGTTTTGGTTTTGGTGGTAATTCTAAGGATGTAATAGTGTGAGCAGGTACTGTTGAGAATGTAATTACAACTCTTTTGGGATTGTATATAGAAATCTTTTGAAGTTTCTGGCTTTTATTGTTTTAATTTTGAGTCCTGGCGCGATCTAGGCAGGCGGCCCGCCGATACCCTTGGGTTCGCCCTTGGGAGAAGTGGGGTCGTCACAGTTGGTATCAGAGCGCCTAGGTTAGAGGACTTGGGCAATTGTGGGACATACGTGATAGGTTTATTAGGATGACTTAGGATTATGTGATTCTCTTTAAGTTGAATGATATATTTTAAGCTGAAATGTCGGTCAACTAACGAATTAATGTTTGTAGGTATGGATCTGGGCAGTTCTAGCGGCGTGGGACCGGGACCGAGACCTCCGAGTGGGAGGGGCCCGGAGTATCACGTTTGATTGTGGGGTCTTACTAGATCTGGCCGCGGAGGCACTCCCACGAGCTACCGGGCCAGAGCAGATAGGTGAGATAGGTACGTTAGGTTCCGCAGGGAACCGGGGCCCTAGGGGAGGCGTTTAGGGTCGCTTTTGTATTTTGATTAGCTGGCAGATTACTTTTGTTAGAACTGGCCTGGCTAATTTCTTTTGTTATCTGGTTGGTTGACTAGATTTTTGGAGCTGGAGTGCTCGTGTGTATATTGGGTTTTGACCCGACTGGAGGTCGGGTAATTTGCATATCTTTTGGTGTGACTTTGTAAGTAAATGTATATATGCGAGTATTATCTTTTGTACCTATCCTTTGCGTGCCTTTCGTGTATCTGTTTTGTGTTTTTGTTTTGTTTCTAGTTTGAGTACTAAGCACACGTTATGCTTGGATCCATAGACTTTTGGCATTTAAATGGCCTCCGGTACTCGAGGTAGAGGTAGAGGGCGAAGGTACGCTTTGACCACGGATTGAATTTCGAGGACGAAATTTTCCTAAGTGGGGAAGATTGTGAGGCCCCAGTCCATTCGTAACCTGTGATGAGGGTTATTCATTAATCGGTGGGGTGGTTTCGGGGTTTTATCGCCCGCCTTTTCTACATTTTTTTCTTTATTGGAATTTCCCCAGATAATTTTTCTGAGTAAATATAGGTTTTAGATGAGTTTTCAAGTATCGGTTAGGTTTTGAGAAAATAAGAACGTATATCGGATGTGGGACCCACTAGTGCGGTAAGTTCGGAAAAATTCGGCCAATTAGGTTAAATTCTGGATACTGTGTAAAATTTATCGGGTGCTAAGAGATAAGTAGAGGATGTGAAGTGATTGATGTGAGAGGAAAAAGAAAAGATAAGATTGCATTTAAGGAGTGACAAGTGTCAACCTTTTATTGGATTTGACTTATGGAACACTATTCATGTTTTTGACTTTTGACCCAATTAGTTAAATATCTTAAAAATTACCACAAAATTCACTCTTTCTTACCTCCTTATGGCCGGCCCTCTCTAGCAAGAAGAAAGAAAAAAACTCTTCAAAGTTTAGCTACTACTTAGCTCAAATCAACCAAAACAAGTGTTTAAGTTAGTTTCCACTCCATAAAAACCTTCTCTTTGGTGTTAGTGAGTGATTTGGTGAAGTTTTCTTGGAGAGCTAAGGTGTCCTACAACTTCCCCTCTCTTGTTTACTAGGTAAGTGATGCTTAAACTTCCTCCTATACTTAATGATGTTTAATTTGTGCCTAATGGGAGCTAAAGTGATGGATTATGAGATTTATTTCTTGGTTTGTGATGAATTGGTGAAGTTTTTATTTTTTTGAGGAATTTTCTGGTTTAATGTGATCATGGTGTTGTGGTTGTTTATGATGGTTGACAATGAGGGGTTATGACTCTAGTAGGTGTGAATTATTGATAAATGCAACCAATTTTGGGTTTGGTTTGAAATGGGAAAAGTTAGGGTTTCACAACCCCCTTTTCTGTCCGGTTTTGGATCATGTGGTTAGAGGCAGAATTGGTCTTTGCTTAAAACATGAAAGTTGTAGGTATTGATGTGTTTGAGGTGCCTGTAAAATTTCAGGTCATTTGGATTAGTGTAGAGTGAGATATGTCGATTTTACTGTTGCTGTTCTGGGTTAATCAGAATGTGCGTACTGTGTTTGAAATGGGTTATTTTGACTGGTATTGCTTTGGATTTGGATGTTGGTGTGTTCTGATGAAATGTAAATGGATGTCTTAGCTATCATATGCCTTTGGAATTTCTGGATTTGGACTTGTGTAGGCTGAGTTATGATGTTTGTACTAGAATATGGTTTGTGATCCTGTTTTGCGATTCTGGTATAGTGTCTTGCATTTTTGACCTTGTTACATTCAAAATTGGACAAAGTTTCCTTCTTCAACATTGTATCCCCTTAAGTCCTCGATATCCCTGAAAATTTTCCGGTTAAACGGATTAGTATATCCTGAGTTATAAACGAAATACTCAGACCTATTGTGACTGTCAAATTCTGTTACGTTTTTGGAAAGTTTCTGACCGTGATTTTTTTCGATTTTCATAGAGTACGATCTGGGTGTCGACTTCTTCATAAGAAATGTAGATCTTGGCCACAGCTTTGAAACGCTATAAAGTGCGTCAAAATCCGAGTCCCGTAGCACTAGTTATGAGCGAAATAAGAATGCATGTCAGAACTGTTTTTATATCCGGACAGTTTACGACTGGAACTTTGGCTTCACATTTTACTAGGTTACAAGCTGTTTGGGCTTGCGACCAAAACACCAAACTTATAGCCCTATATCAGAGCTTTCTAACGCCCTTGGAAATTCATGAATCGGATTTATAAAACCTGAGATATAGCCGAGCAAACAAGGCCTGCCCGTGAAAATGACCATTTTCTGGTCAGATCTGTTTTGGTCCTGATGACCAATTTCCGTTCCGAATTTGGATTGCTGACCTTCATGAAAGTTGTTCCATTTGGAATGAACCATCTAACTGCTAATTTTCAGCTCTTTTGACCATGTGTAGCATGGAAAACAGTTTGCACTCAAAACGGACCATTTGTGTATTGGCCAGATTTCGTAAGTGATTGTGTTTGGTTCATTTGGGACTGAAGCCTCCAGTTTCAGTTCTGGATGTCTTCATAACAGTTGTTGTTCATCCTTTAAGCTTCGATATGGCATCTCATATGCCTTAATCCGATATTCGTAGCTCAACTTATGAGTAAACTAGAAACGAGTGTCAAATCTGCCGTTTCCGCTAACGGCCGTTTCCGTTTCCGTCCGTCATATTGACGTGCGCGCGTGTCGTTTTTGCCGTTTTGCTTGTTTTAGGCACGATAGTAGCCGTTTGCGATATTATGTGACACAATCTTCTATTTCAGACGGTGGTGAGCTGGGCGGAACTGGTGGGGCCCACTACTAGCTGTTCATTTCGATCCGACTTCGTGTTTTTGCTATTTCAGATTCTGAGTAAGTATTCAGGCCAGTTTGGTGTGTTTTCTTTGCTATGTGTTTGAGATGTGTGAAAAGGGTACTTAGGCGAGGGTGTACTTTATCGCACTCGACCTAATCCCTAATTTGAATGTATAATTGTACTTGGCATATGTATATGAACCTTTTGGAACCAAAACCCTTGAGCTTGTGGCTCGGGGCGACTTTCGAGTAAAGTTTGTGAAGTTTGCAAAGTTTGTGAGTTCGTGGGCCCGATCTAAGACCTGTATGGACTATTCGAGCCGGTTAGGGCTTGGTCGAAGTCAGTCCAACTTAGTATGAGGTCACCAAGTTTGTAGGTTCATGTTATGAACCAATTTTGTGAATCCGGTTCACCGAGAAGGTGACCAAGTTTGTGAACCGAGCTTGCGCCGCAAGTTCAATTTCGTTCGCTCGAGCAAGTTTGTGAGGTGACTGGCCAGTGAGGGTGATAAGGTGCTCGGTGGGTGTACAAGCGGGGTTCTACGGACTAGTATTTGTGGTCGACGGAGTGTCGGCAGGAGATCACGCATGGCAAATGAATTGGCTTTGGAGCCACCTGTATCCTTATTATGTGATGTTACTTTTCTGCTTTTGCTTTACTCCTACTGTGTGACTGTTGTTACGTGAAATTTATGCTTTCGCCTCTGTTTACTTACTAAGCATATAGCTTACCCCTTTCCTTTTGTTTTCCTTAGCAGGGGCCGACGCGGGGACTCTTGTCACTTACACTAGTGTAGTTAAGTTTGCGTTTGATTGTAATAGTTGGACTTATAGTATGTTTGTTTTGGTTTTGGTTTTGGTGGTAATTCTAAGGATGTAATAGTGTGAGCAGGTACTGTTGAGAATGTAATTACAACTCTTTTGGGATTGTATATAGAAATCTTTTGAAGTTTCTGGCTTTTATTGTTTTAAGTTTTGAGTCCTGGCGCGAGCTAGGCAGGCGGCCCGCCGATACCCTTGGGTTCGCCCTTGGGAGAAGTGGGGTCGTCACAGATGAAGCCTGCTGCTCACTGTTCGTCTCTTGCTCCTGCCCACTAGTCGGCAAATCCTTCGTGAGGACGTCCTCTCCCAATGGCCATTTCCCCCTATTAGCATCATGCGTACCTGTCCCAACCAACTCTCCACACCTTACTACAGCCATGTCCCCCTCTAGAGCAACAGCCGCCTTAGGAGCCCAGGTTTGGCATTGAAGTTCTGCTTGAGGCCTACCCCCCAAATCCTTCCCCATCCCCATCCGATGAGCTTGTGCCCTATGTCCAACTTTGGAGCAAGTGGAACAGAAATCTAAAGATTCTCATACTCCACTCGTTGCCAAAAACCCCCCACAGACCCTTTACCAATCCAGAGTTTATCTAGAAGCTCCTGCTACAGATTGACCTCCATGCAAACTCTTGCCACACTCGGCCTCACTAAAGCAACCGTAAAAGCATCCAATTTGGGTGGTTCCCCAATCAAACGTGCAATTGAAAACAATGATCCTTTGGCAAAATAGTGAACCGGTAAACCTGGAAGAGAAACCCAAACTGGTGCAATAGGGGATTCTGTAGAGACCGAGAAAGTGGGTGACCATTTAAAGATGCATATAATAAAACCCTAGAAATTCCATACCCCATGAAGCTAGCACCGTAAGTAGTCTTCCTCCAAGGCGAACATGCTCAAGACATGCCTTGGATCAAGCAACCCAAGGCAATATACACCCTTGAAACCCGCAGCCTAAAAAAACTTCTGGAGCTCCTCCATGCTCGGCCGGCCCTTAGAGAATTTGCCTACCAGCATGAGCTTGAATGGTGCTGAGAGTGTCATGACATCCTCATCTGAGAAGAACACGGCAGGCTTACCCTTGAAGGATGAGGGTTTTTTCACCACTTCAACCAAGGCGAGAGTGGAACAAACGAACTGGATACCTCTCGCGTCACTGGTTTCGGAAGTTGCGATAAGATTTCAACAAATGATTTGGTGGACCGAGACGCGAGCCCTCCAGCACAATGCTGGAGGGCCGACTGGCCAGCCATGGTAGAGAGATCGGCTAGCCGCAGCCCTAGCAGTCGTAAACCCTAGCAGTCGCAAAAAAAAAAAAATCAAGCAGCTATATATATTAATGAAGAGATAAATGAATTTCTTGAACTAGGTCTTTGTCTGGTGTATGTAACTATATTAGAATGACTGGATTGGGGTATGTCATTTATATTTGGATTTTCATGGATTTCAAGTTTTGCATCTGGTTTTATATTTATCATCATTTATTTAATTTGGTACTTATTTGCTCTATTTTAGAATCTGAGAGATATGTAAATGTATTTTCAAAGTCGCTTATCTTATCTTAGAAACATGTTCGATTAAATTCTTAATGTTAGTCTTATGTCATTTTTCTACGGATCTTTCTTCAGGATTCTTATCTAATTTTCTTTGATTAGCTAAATTTCTTATTTTAAATCTTTGTATATCCACAACTTAGTTTTGTGTACCTCAAGTAAATATCATTCTATTTTTAAATTTCCAGGTTCTAATAATTTGTATTGTTCCAAACTCATGTATGGGTTTTTATTAAATTTAAATTTCTTTTTCTTACAACGTTTTTCAAATTTTATTTTTCTATTTCTAATAATATATTTAATGTTTCTATTATAATTTCTTCAATAGGGTTTTTATTTATAAGGTTTCTTACTTTATTTATTTTTGCTTTTAATGCTTAATCTCTACTAATATATTTTTGACATTCTTGACAATATGTTATTCTTTTTGGCTTATTCACTGTTCATTTAAATGATCATTTCTATCTCTAGTGACAAGTAGAAGGCTGACAATTATTTAAAAGAACATGAATCCATCTGCCTTCATATAAAAATATTTTTTTAAATTCTTGTAATTGATGGGCATACTTTCTAATAAAGAATAATATAGCATCACATATTGAACATTTTTAAGGTTAAGGAGAAGAATAATGTGACGACCCCACCTTCTTCCTAGGGCGTACCCAAGGGTTTGGCGGACCGCCTACCCAACTTAAAGTTAGTGTAAGTTAGGGTTTTGGTTCATTGTGGTAGTGTGATCAATTGGTGAGGTGTGTACACTAAATTTGGTGGATAAGAGCGGGTATTAAGTAGGAGGAAGTATATGATTAAAAGTGCTAAGAGTATATTAGTGAATCATAAGTTAAAACAAAAGTACAAGGGAGTTAAGGAAATAGGCTTGAACCAACGCGCGCCGTTTGTTACTGGTCGAAGACGCCACTTGACCAAGACTTTCTTTCCCTAATCTTCTTATTTTCCTTTTCATTTTTCTTTCCCTAATTTTCTCTAGGGCTGGCCGAAATTCTTGACCAAGAAAGAGGGAAAAAGAAAAAAATGAGGAAAAATTGTGGCTTGCCAAGTGTTGGCAATCAAGGGCCTTGTTTGACCAAAAGCTTTCTTCCATCTTTATCATCCAAGTGAACCAAATTCCCTTCATTTTCTTTTCATCTTGGCCGACCAAAGAGAGGGAGAAAAGAGAGAAGAGAGCTTCAAGTTTCATCTTCATTTTGCCTTGCTTGAGTGAGAAATCAACAAGAATCACTAGTTTAATCCGAACAAAGTTGCAACAAGGAGCTAAGGAAGCTTGTAGTGGAGTTGCTTGGAGAGGAAAGCCTTGGTTTTTCACTTTCTCTTGGAGGTTTGAAGGTATTAAGTTGGAAAACTTTCTTTCTCTTTCTTTTCTTGCAATTTATTGGGAAGATGACTTGAAATTGGAAGTTTTATCGAAGATAACCTAACTAGATTTGTGAAGATTAGTGAAATTCCAGCCTAGGGTTTTACTTTTTCAGCCTTGTTTCCTATTTTTCAGCTATGGTATGATGGTATCTAGCTTTGTTATGGACTTGTATGAAGATTTGTAACTTTATTGTGACTTTTAAGTTTCCAAATAGGAATTTTCAGCGTTAGTTCTAAAATTCCAGCTTTAGTAGAGAATTTTCCAGCCTTGAGATGCGATGTTTATATGTTAAAGATGAGCTTAAATTAGTTGGTTTTGTAGCCTAGTATAAGAACCCCTTTTACTCTATAACTTGTGGAATTGATTGAGGATGATTTGACATGAAACTTAGTTTGGAAAATTTGAGGAAAAGCTAAGGAAAATAGGAGAGGTGCTACCCATTTTTCTTCTTGTGGAGTAAGTGAGTGAATGTGGAAGTAGGGGTGTGATTTGTGATCAATTTGGACTTGGTTTACTTAAGGATGTTTAAGTTGAACTTGATGGTGACTTATAAGCTGAAATTTTGCCAAAGGTGTACAATTCTCAAAGACAAAGTAACGGCCACTTTAAACAAGATTTTCTAGTTGCTTATACCAAGTTGCGAACTTAAAAGTTCTAATCGTTTCTTTACCAAAACCAAAAGAGCAGTCTCGTATTTTCTAGGGTTTATTAAGTATTACGATTACTACTTAAATGAGTTCTATTTACTTGATTTTTTTAGCCGAAGGTCATATATTTTGAAACCCTAATTGATTACAAGTTGTTACATGACATTTTGTCTCAAATTTTGACTCTAGCCAGGGGGCTGGACCTGGGCTTGGTTTTGAAAAGCAATAAATCATTGGTGAGTGTTTCAAATTGCATGACTGAACTTGATACTTGAATGCAATGCTTTGTAAATGTGATTGGATAGTACTTGACTTGTTTGATTGGGCAAGGGTGTACTTTATCACACTTGCCCTAATGCGACTTATTACTATGCATTGGTTACAATTGGTTTGATATAAATGTGTATGACTTGAATATTGTCTAGGATCCCAACCCTATTGGTTAGTTGGTCGAATCAAGCCAGTAAGGGCTTGGTCGAGGCGACTAGCGAACCATAGGTACTGTTTATTGTTCATTGTGAAATCCACTTGATGTGGTCCACTGGATTCAGTATACTTGAATATTACCACCACAGTTAATGTTGGAGTTCGGGCCCGGTAGGGGGTTTGATTGGTGGATGGTGATTGGAGTTAAGTGGTGCTTTACTGGACTTGTTATACTACCTCGATAGTTGATGGAGGGTCAACTACTTCTTGGCAAGTTGCGGCTGAGTTAACTCGTAAGAGTGACCTGTATCCTTATACTTGGAAATGTTGAATCCCTGATTAATTAGTCGCTTATAGTGTTATTGTTTATTTTCATGAACTTTTATGCTCACTCATTTTGAGATTTCAAGTTTTCTATACTGGCCAACTTGCTACTTGTTTTGCATGATATATTGGAACCTCATTGAGTTTTAGCTCACCCCATAAGTTTTGTTTTCCTTACAGGGGGTGTGAACATAGACGTAAGGCGGGAACTGGCTGGTTGTCTAGAATTTTGACTTTTGTAATTATTCTAGCTCTAGTGCTTGATTAGGGTTAGAAGTTCAACTAGAACTTGAATCTTTTGTTATATCTGGGTATGTATGAACATTTAAGATAGACATATGTATGGATGTACATTCTAAATTGTTGTTTCATGTACTTTTGAAGTTGTAATTTATTTTCTCGAAGTTGTGTGAGTGAGTTCTGGTGAGAGTTGGAAAAGCGGACTGCTAAACCCTTGGGTTCGCCCTAGGGTAAGGTGGGGGTTGTCATAGGTGGTATCAGAGCCTTGGTTTGAATTGGTCTGGGCGGATTGAGTGGTTTGTACTTGATATGACTTATGTATGAATGTCTAAGTGTGAAACCCTAGAACGTGGACAACTAACTTAGCTTTACTTGTTTAATTGCTTATTCTTTTGATGCTACTTGTAATGTAGGAGATGGAAGGAGATGGTGACAGTAGGAGTTCTGAACAACCACGATGGGTGCTTAGCTATCAAGAATGTCCAGGAGGGCCAGTATTTTGGTGGGCTTCGGGGCGTAGGGTCAGGCACTGTGATTGTTGGCGGACCTACTCATATCCCGATAGGGCGGTCCTCGCCATAGCGGATGAGAGGAGAAGATTGGTTAGTGCCAATCGTCGATACCAGACGGAGCTTGAGCGCCTAAGGGCGGTGCTAAGGATGCAAGAGGATAGAATTCGAGAGTTTGAGGCTTCTATCCTCGAGGAACAGGAACACACCAATGCTTTTCGAGAGCAAGTACAGGAGGCTAATAGTCGCCTTGTTCGAGTGGTGGGAAGCCATCCCAACTTTTATTTATAAAAGCAAAATGTACCAGTAAGGAAATAAGATAAAGATACATGAAAGCCCAATCTATGATCTAAACACTCGAATAGCAGGAATCCCCAAGGCATCCATTAAAAATCACCTCTAACCAACCATGGGAGAAGAGCAACTGACTCATAAACCTTATTTAAATCAGAATCAGTACCAATATTAGACAATCTATCAGCAGGCCGACTTGCCTCTTGGAAACAATGGGTAACCACATGCAAATGGTGCTGGAAAGCAATGAGCTCTTAAAACTCACGCTGCACTGTGAGCTCTTCAAACTCATGATGCACTGTGAGCTCTCCAACTGTGGAAGCTTTACCATTGAGCCAACACATGCCACACTGTGGAAGCTGAAGAGAACCTACCAACCATGCCTTCAAACAACTGCCAAACATATTTAGAAAGATCTCCAGTGCAGAAAATTTGATTTACACTTTCCATATCAGGGTTACAACAACATAAGCAATTAGAGGGACCATGAATTCGAAAATGGTAGAGTACATCCATCAGAGGAAGTTGAAACTCCAACAACCACAACATGAAAAATAACACTTTAATAGGGAGCAACGAATGCCATAAAATTGCTAAAAACATGGACTTAGAAGCAAGTTGTCTCACCAACTGATAAGCAGATGAAACTGTGAACAAACCTAACTTATTCAAATTCCAAACCATCCTATCCGACAGTGGAGATGCAGGAGGAGGTATTGTAAGGACTCATATTTTTATTCTTAATTTCATCTATTTTAAAATTATTTGCATTGGTGTTATTTAATTTTATTATTTTAGTATGAATTTTACTTAAATTATATTTTTATCGCTTAAGCGTCAAAATTTTTCAAATGTCACACCGACGCGACTAACTGGGGATTTGGAGAATTTATCTTGGATTAGTAAGAATGAGTATTAGTGGTGTAAGAGAAACTACCTTGAAAGATGTGAGGCCCCAGTCCGCTCTTAGGTTGATATTAGGTTATATTCATTACTTGTGCGGTAACATTTGGTTTTGGGAATACTTCGAAAACCCTAAGTTGGGGGTAGGATTGAAACCCTAGTTTTGTATTAATTATAAGTTCGAATGGTGCTTAAAGTGAGTTTAAAAGTTAGGAAAACCCTAAACTAGAAAAGTTTCTAGTGATATGATTTGTTAGAATTCTAAGTTGGGTGTAAAACCCTTAATACTACCCAATCACTCTATAATAAGTGCAAATGAACCTAGAAAGTAGGGTTTGACTCTTCGTTTTCAAGATTGGAGCAATTAGGGTTTCGCGATTTTTCGCCGGATGATTTTTCGGTACGAAGCAAGGATCAAATTTGGTGCTTAAGAGTGACTTTTGGGTGAGAAATAATATGTGATTAGATGCAATGATAAAAAGTTAGTGAATAGGAAGTAAAAAAAAAACCCTAGTACGTGTGACTTAAGGAAGAACGGTGTGAACCGACGTGTACCGTGCATTACCGATTGAACACACCACTTGACCACCACTTTCTTACCATACAAGCTCACTAATATTTGAGCAAAATATCCTCTCATTTTCCAGCTAGCTTTGACCAAATTTTAGGGCTAAAAATGCAAGAAGGAAAAAAGAAAATTTTGGTTGGTATTAGTGGTAGCAAGTGTCACTCAACCATGGCTTCTTGACCAAGACAAATTCCAACCTTCTTATCACCAATTTTGCTCCATTTCCTTTCATTATTTCTGCTGCTTGGCCGAACAAGAGAGGAGAGAAAGAGAGAGCAATAAACAACTTCCTTCTTCTTGATTTTAGCCATCCAAGTGAGAAATCAAACTTCTAAACTGATTAAAGTGTTAGTTGTGGGCTTGAGAAGCTAGGGGAAACAAGACTTCCAAGAGGAGGTGAAGTATTACTCTTGCAAGCTTCATTTGTTGAGGTATAAGGCTAAACCATGGCTTTGGTTCTTTCATTTTGGTTTAAGTTGTTATATAATACTTGTTTTGATTGGATTAGTGGTGATACAAGTTGTTATGAGGATTTAAAGGTGATTTATGTGAATTAGGGTTTGAGATACTTGCTTCCTATCCTTGCTATATGGATGATATATGTTGTAGCTAAGCCTATATAAGTGGTTTTAGTGATGATTAGAGCAAGAAATCAAGAAAGGTTGCATTGAATCCCAAAATTTCAGGTTTCAGGAAAATTTCAGCTCTATTCTGTCCGGTTTTATTGCACCATGTTAGAGGCCAAGTTAGGCTTAGCATAAAACATGAAAGTTGTAGAGAATGGTATTTTATAGTTGCCTACAAAATTTCAACTCAATCCGAGCAACGTAGCTTGTGAAAAGATGAAAATACCCTCACTGTTCTAGGTTACATTCCAGAGTTCCGCGTGGACAGTTTAGTCTTTTTGGTTGTGTTTATTCACTATAATCCGTTCGGATTTAGCCATTTTCCAAAACATGAAAGTTTCAGTACTCTGTCTTATATTTTCAACGCCACCAAGAACACCTCAAACGGATCTATGTAGCCTGAGTTATAGCCAAAATAGTCGCATCTATTCTAAACTTCGGATTCTGCCGTGTTTCTGGATTTAGCTTCTGACCCTGTTTTGTCCGTTCTGATAACGTATGAAATGTGTAACAGCCCCACCTTCCCCTAAGGCGAACCAAAGGGGTTAGCGGACTGCCTGCCCAGCTCTCGCCAGGACTAACGGATCAGTTTACGTCGATCTACTACGTTCCGGAACACACCAACGCGCGCAAACAAGTCAAAATCACAAAATAAAAAAAAATATGAAAATCGAAGCCGATGATGAACAGTACCGGCCATGTCAGAATCCGGAGTTCAACCAAACATCAATCCAACATATATACATCGAAATTTAACATTTACAAGCCAAAACGGTATACCAAAATATCCAACAAGTTCATACATGTGCAATTGGCCAATTACAAACCAACCATTGGTTGAAACAAAACACTTAGGGTTTTCACCCTCAAGGAGCTATTCAAAATATACATTTACATGAGCTCAACTTGACAACCAACTAGCACAACCTTTCCCAAAATAGTCATTTTTCCTGTAAGGAAAACAAATGGAACGGAGTGAGCTAAAGCTCAGTGAGCAACTATCACATAATCAACAAAGATCACTTAACCTTAAACTTTCATCTCAAGTACGCAATTAAGAAATAAAACAAGTCGGTAAAACGATACGGACGGCTCTCAAGAGCCCATTTCCACGCTTACATTCTTGATCCAACCTCATTGACTCTCCGTCAATGTTTAAGAATACTCGACCGTAGACCTCACTTCACTTCCATTCCTTCCACCCAACATACCCCAACCGGGCCCGCACTCCAAGCAGTAGCTTTAGGTGATACTCGAGTACACCGGAACCAAGGGTCTCATTACCACAAGATTCCCATTTCAGTCCCCGTGGCTAGTCAATTTTCACGACCAAGCCCTCGCTGGCTCGATTCAAGTGACTACCAACGGGGTCGAGCTCAGTAATGCAGTAGGGCCGTTGGATACTCGTCCAACCGACACCCAAACAGTTTCCCATGAATGGAATTCAATATCTCATATAGCAAGTGCAGTATTACAGTGAAACGGTAAACAGTCATTAACAAGATAAAAAGGATGAGGGCGGTCAAGTACACCCTCACCTTAACCATGTCCAATAGCCAAACAAGCCTTCAAGGCATCACAATCACATATAGCAAAGCCACATTATAAACATTCAAGTGAGTAGTATACTCACCACTCAAGTAGGTGATGTTTCATGCACCGTCGTTAAAAGGCCGTCGTGAACCCTCGTCACGTCCTAAAACACGTAAACAAATACAATGAGACTCGATAACGAGTCATAAAGCCATGCCAATCACGACCCCAATAGGGTTTCATAAGCATGTACAAGCATCATAGGTAACCAGAAATTTCAGAAATGTAACTAATTTGGTCCTAACAAAAAAACAGTTTTGTCCTCATTTTGCGGTAATGGCACAAATTGCACTACGATTATCGGATTAGGGTGTAAGACCCACCGTTTCAAAGCTAAGGAACAGGGCTACAACAATGTAGAAGGTCACTCAGTCCAATTCCCAGCACAACTAAGTCAAATATGCAAAATACCAAACCAGAACCTTAATTGCAGGTTTACAAATTACACTATGCTGTAATTAGTCCAACTCAGTCTATACAAGTCCAAATTCATTGATTCCAAAGGCATGCGGTAGCTAAGACATCAAGCTACATTTCATCAGAAGGTGTCAACAACCAAATCCAAAGCAATTCCAGCCAAAACCACCAATTACAGACGCAGTTCTTACATCCTGATGAACCCAGAACAGCAATAGTAATTTCGGCTTAACTCATTCTACACTACTCTGATTGACCTGAAATTTTGTAGGCACCTCTAAAACATCAATACCTACAACTTTCATGTTTAAGCCAAGGCCAATTCGGCCTCTAACCATGAGATACAAAATCGGACAGAATTGGGGATATAAAACCCTAACTTTCTCAAATTCCTTCCAAACCAGAAATTGGTTGCAATTACCAATCATTTACACCTACTAGAGTCATGAAACATCATTTCCCATCATCAAAGACAGCCACAACATCACATTCATATTAAACCAGAAAAATCATCAATAAATTAAAAACTTCACCAATTCATCTCAAACCAAGAAATAAACCACAAATTTCAGCACTTTAGCTACCACTAAGCACAACTTAAGCTTCATTAAGTGTAGGAGGAAGTTCAATCACCACTCACCTAGTAAACAAGAGAGGGAGAGTTGTTGGACACCTTAGCTTCCTTAAACACTTCACCAAATCACTTACTAGTACCAAATGGAGAGATTTTATGGAATAGAAACAAGATCAAGCAATTGTTTTGGAGGATTTGAGCTAGATGGTAGCCAAGATTTTGAAGAGTTTTCTTCCTTCTTAAGCTCAAGGTGGCCGGCCAAAATGGAGAAAGAAATGGTGATTTTTGTGGTAATTTTGAGATATTTAATCAATTGGTAAGAAAGGTCAAAAAGTCAAAAAGTCAAATAAGTTACAACCACTCTTAAGGTGACACATGTCACTTCATTAATGCATTCCTATCCTTCTTTTTTCCTCTCACATCAATCACATCACAACCTCTACTTATCTCTTAACACCCGATAAATTTCAACCAGTATCCGAAACTCAACCTAATTGGCCGAAATTTTCCGAACTTCTCGCACTAGCGGGTCCCACGTCCGTTATATATCCTTAATTTTTCAAAAACTATCCAATACTAGAAAAATCATCTAAAAACCATATCTGCTCATTAAAAATATCTAGAAAATTTTCCTGCTAAAAAAATGCAGAAAACAAACCATTAAATAAATAAAACCCTAGAAAATGGGAAAAGTACGGGTTCTCACAAAATGGGTGTTGGTGTCTTCATAAGAAAGGTAGATCTTGGTCTTAGCTTCGAAACGGTATAAAGTACATCCAAATCCGAGTTTCGTAGCTTCAGTTATGACAAAAACAAGATCAGTTGTCAGAACTGCCATCGAATTGGACAGTTCTGACAGGAATGTTTGGATCCATTTTCCTCCATGCTCTGTATTGATTCAGCTTTTAGTCCAAACATGAAAGTTATATCCTTATGTCCTAGCTTTCCAATGCCTAGGGAATTTCTTGATTTGGATTTGTGAGCTGTGAGTTATGGTCCAGCAAACAAACCCTGTTTGTCACCCGAACACGTAAATTTCTGGTACTGTGTTCCATAATTTCGACCTGCTTCCATTCAGATCTAGATTAAGGTGTCTTCATGAGAATTGTATCCCTTCCTCATAGCTTCGAAACGGTGTCTCTCTCAACTTGATCCGACATTCCTAGCCTAACTTTTGATCAAAACGGTTTGAGATGGCAGATTTGGCCATTTCCGTTTGCCGTTCCGCGCGCGCGCGTGCGTACATTTTGCCGTTTCCGCACTTGCATGTGCCGATTTTGCCGTTTTGCTTGTTTTGGGAATGTTAGTGGCCATTTGTGATAATATGTGATACAATCTTCTTGTAGACACCAAATTTTTAAGGTATTTTGTTTACTATTATTTCTATTTTTGATTAATTTCATTTAGTCTTTTATTTTTAAGTCATTTTTATCATTTAATTAAACTTTAATCATTTAATCATTTAACTTTTATTTTTATTTGTTTCGATTTTAGGTTTTTGGAAAAAAAATCAAAGGGACAAGAACAAGACACCTAAGCCTGTTCTAGAGTTTGAAATCTTGGCCTTTCATCTTAGGTTTAGTTTTTCTTTGGGGTGCCTTTAAAATGAAAAGAGCCGCAAGAGAGGGGAGGAGGATTTCGTCTGAGGGAATCAACAAAAAGGAAAGGCTAAGAAGCAATGAAAAACAGAGGAAAGGGGCCAGAGGGCAAAGGGAAAAGGGGGAGGCTACGGAGAAAAGGCAAAAGAAAAGACTAAGGAAGAGCCGACAGAGGGGAGGTCGGAAGCTTGGTGAAGAAACAGAAAAAGAACAGAGAAAGGGAAAACAAAACAGAGGAACTTCGTTTGGGAGCCAAGGGAAGGCAAAGAAAAGAAACGGGCGGCGAACGAAGGAGCTTTGGGGAGAGCAAAAGAAAAAGGAAACAAGCGACGGGGGAGAGATTTTGGGGCTGAGCGAAAAATAGAGAAGGAAATAGGGGCGGCGGATGGAGGGTTGAAGGCTAAGGAGGAGAAAGCAGGAAAAAGAAAAGAAAAGGGCCGAGAGGAAAAAACAGAGAGGTGAAGGCTTCGGCCAAAGAAAAGAAAGAGAGCTTCTCGGCGAAGGGAGGAACGAAGAGAGCCAAGGAAAACAGAGAGGGCTTCAATTGAAATCAAAACAGGGAAAAAGGGAAAAACAGAGCAACAAGAAAAGGAAAAGGGGCGGCAGACGGCCTCTCGCCTTCCAACAGCTCTTGAACAGTCCGGCGCCGCCATCCCCACCACCTCGTCGGAATCCGCCATTGCCACCGGCGGATCTTCATAAACAGAAGGCACGGTAAGCTATCCTCTTCCCTCAAATTTCGGTTTCTCTCCAAACGTAGATACTGAAATCTTTCAAAGCATGTTTTTTCTAGTTTGTGAGTTTGTCCATCGCAAAGCTTTTGTTGATTATGCACGATTTTGGAGCGTACATAGTTTATGTGTGGATTGGACCGAAGTTCTTTTGTGTTTATGACAAATTTTTGGGCTGACCATTACACCATTTGAGCAGAGAAATTGCTGAATTTATAATGCCCGGTAGCTGTTCGATTAAGTGCCTAATTGAAAGTTCTATTTGAAAGACGATTCATCTTCAATTTAACGTGTGAAGGAAAATGAACATTCAGTTTGCTCAGTTGCTTATCCGAACATAATAACCAACTTTTTCATGGGAAAAGATAGTGTTGGTCCGTTTGTACCTTTTCTGTTTCATTTTTTTTTATTTCCTTATGCTTGAATCCGAATTGATGTGATAAGAGGAAGTGTTATGAGTTTCAATGTTTTGTTGGGAATGATGTGATTTGAAACCAATTTCTGGTGCTGCTAACCGAAAAGGTAGCTGAAATGGCAGCGAACGTTGAGCCAATTTGGAGAAGAAGATTACTTGATTAAATTCATGATTCCAGTCCCTCAATTTCCCTTTCCATTATGATTTAACCCCAGAATTTTAGGACTTCATAATTTTGCCTCCAACACCTTCATAAGTCCTTCAATTAGGTCCCTGCTCTTGTTGCATTTGAACCCCTCAAGCTTCCCCAAATTCACCGTGGCCCAAAATCTGGAAAAATCGAACTAATTTCACCCTTTTAAGCTTAATCCTCTGTTTGCGTATTTTCTGTAACTTTTTGGATAGATTAATTCTGGAATTTAATTCATAATTAGACCTTAATAATTTTAGTTGTTTTGTTTATTTTGTTGGATTTAGTATTTTGGGTTTAGGTTTTGGGTAATGATATTGGTTTGGGTTTATAAAGGTGGGTCTGATTTATTTTGATTGGGTTTCTGGCTTGGGCTTAGGAAGTAGAAGCCCACCAGATTTGTTGGAAGTTTTGGGGTCATAAATAATAGGCTGGCCCATTCCTTTTTGTTCCGGACTTCCGTTGGGCTGAAGGGTTAAAGCCCATCGGTCTTGTTGGATCATTCTTGGGGTTAGAATAGTAGACTAGTCCATCTGTTTTGCTTGGGTTTCGATTGGGCTGGGGAAGGTTTTGGCCCAAGTAAATAAATAAAATAGCCCAGTGGCTTGATCCATTAAGAAACCAGAGAACGAATTTGCAGATCAGTCCCTGTACTTTTCTTTAATTTCACTGTGGCCCTACAAACTTTCAATTTCATTCAATTGGGTCCTTAATTTAATTGCAAATAGGCCCCTAAACTTTATTTTTCTTTAATTTTGCCCCCAAAATTTTGTCAATCTTTGCAATCAGGTCTTTTCTTATCTTGACTTCTTAAATGTGGGTTGTTGACATGATTTAATTGATTCAAATTCATGTTTATTTTTATCATTTATGATTATTTGTTAATTAAAGTGATGCCTTGACCTTTTTTTTGTATTTTGGAGGGGAAATAAGTGATTTTACTTCATTAGAGCCCCAACTCAAGGGAGGTACACTCTATTCCCTTATTCTTTACATTATTTGACCCTATGTGCCCTATGTGATGTTACGTGCTTAATTGCATGCTTCTTAAATGTTTTATTATTTATTGATTGATTTATTTATTTCATTTATTTATTTATTCGCTTTATTTGCTTTAGTTTGTATATTTATTTTTAGTTCAATTTTGATCATTTGAAAGGCACTTGAATGCCAAATTTGTAATAGTTAGGTATTTATTCTAATTATTCACTTTTCCCCCGTTAGATTGTAGTAGGCCCCCCTCTCAAATGTAATAGCTAGGGTTTTATTCGCTTTCTTTTTGCTTGTGTGATTTGCATGCTTACGTGCTATGTGTTACCGCTTTCTTAGGTTTTGGCATCTAGATATCATGCTTATGTGTTATGTGCTATGTGTTTATATGTGATTGGCATGTCTACTTGCTTTCTATAGTCATAGATGAATATGATGGATGAATGCACGTCACCACACGAGTCCAACGCTAGTTGTGGCTCACTGTCCCGTTCCACTAGTCCAACACTAGTAGGAATTCATAGATATGGGCTAGTCCAATGCTAGACCCTTAGGGATCTCCCTCGCTAGTACATACTTGCATGTCTCACTACATTTCATGCATTTTTCTTAGTTTTCTAGCATTTGGCATGCCCCTCCACCCTTTCCCCTTCATTTCAGGTTTTTGCATACTCATGCTAGGTATAGGGTACATTTGCCTGAGAGTCCCCTTTCGATAAGGGAAACGAGCGAGTGTGGCTACAAAATAGCCTTAGCACGCTAGTTCTTCCTTCTAATCAAAGGGAAAATTAAAGTCGTGAAATTAGAAGTCATTCCCGTACCCGATTTGATGCATTCCTCTAGGTTCATGCACTCTCAATCTTATCATATCACTTCCTCACTCTTTTATCCTCATTTTCTCACAACTTATATTTTTCTCAATCCACATGCCATGTTTGCACATTTTCCTTCTTTTATCATTTATTTTCTACCTCACAAATTGCACCCAATTGCACTTATATGTATCTACTATCATATTTTCATCCAATTGCACACAAACACCTTTATTTTCTCAATTTGCACACATGCACTTGTCTTACATTCGCACACATGCACGTTTTCTTACATTTTCACACTTGCACTCATATTTGAGTCTTCATTTGCATCATTCGCGACCTCTATGAGGACTTTCCTTATTGGCCACCACAACTCATGTGGTTGGGACCAAAAAGCCTCATAAGAGACATTTCAAATTTAGGATTGCATTTCTTTTTCATATCCATTAGTCATATCCAACATGCAACGCATATTTTGGGTAGAAGAATTGGGAAAAGAAGGGCTAAGTCACTCAACTAGTTTTGGCTAGGGTAAGGGAGTGCCTTAGGCTTTGCCTTTGCCTTCTCCCTTATCAAATGTGACCCCCGATCCCTTTCTTTGGTTACGTAGACCTAAAAGTTCTTAAAAAGGGGTTTGTTTACTTTGCTTTTCAAAAAATTCATTTTTGGGTGACTTGGTACACCCTAACTCTATACCAAGTGGCGACTCCATTTTCCATGCAAAAAACCCTTTTTGAACTCTGTTTGGCCAAATCGTCGCAGTTTCAAGTCCCACGGCCTTTTATTTTATTTTCACACACATTCACATACATATCTCACACACTACTTTCACGCCATCTCAAAAAGTGGGGCGCGACAGTTGGCGACTCCACTGGGGATTTCCTAAGTGGGTCCAAGCATTTGATTTAGCTATTCTTTTTCTTTTTCTACCCTTTTTATGCATAGCATTTGGATATTAGGGTTGCATTTTTCCTTTTTTAGGATTTTTGCATTTCGCGCGTATCAACTCACTCACTCACCCATTTGGCGTACGATTGATTTGATGGATGGATGATTTATTTATGTGATTCTACACTTTGCATTGTATTTGGGTGGGGGACATTACCCTAGAGCCTCGCGTTGGTTCTCGATCCCTCCCCTCCAAACGAGCCCTAGCATACGTGCATACGCTTTAATTTTTCACCCCTCTTTTATTTTTCTTTTAGTGGCTTGTCACGCCACTCCACCCTATTAGGATTTTAGGCGACCCACTTGGACGTGTGATCGTGACACGACGTGTGCGTAGCACGATCCGAGAGGTCACTCAATCTTCCGCTTTAAGCTTTGGGTTAATAGCCTTTAGCTTTTAGTCGAAGGTTGAGGATTTTTTGATAGATTCACTCAGGCATGTAGCCGTGACACGACGTGTGCGTAGCAATGTCTGGGGAATCGCTCGAGCCACCGACAAAGAACCTTGGGATTGATGACCCTTGGTTTCCAAATTTGAAGGCTCGGGGACCTAAAACCCATCGAGTCTAGATGCATTAGTGAGCCAATACCTCATGCATCCATGGTAGTTTGCCTAGGGTAGAGTCTGCCTTGCCTTATTAGGGACACTATTCACGAGGGGAGGGATCCAACCCTTTTTTCCCTTTTATTGCTTTGTATTGATTGCTTCATCTCGTTGCTACAATGTGTTATGTGTATTTATCTGCCTGAACTAACTTTTCTTGATTTTGTCCCCATTGTATTCACAAACCCTAGCAAATAAGAGGTCTGGCATGACCTTCTTTTAGAACCTACCCTCGTAGATAGGTTATTGCACGTTTAAAGATTTTGGTATGTTGCATTCATAGATTAATAATTGCATATCATTCTAGGCCTACCTTGGCGTATAAAAGGTCCTTTTAGGTCATGATTTCATTTCAAATTGCATGTTTTATCGCTTTAATAAACTGGCATCATGCATAAACCCTAGAAAGGGATGCCATTTAGGGGATCCCACGTTAGAAATAAACCGTTTTGTGTCTCGGATACTTAATCCAAAGAGACTTGCACGTTTACATTTTGTACCATCCAAAGGGGTAGTGCACAAGGTAAGGTAGGATCCGATCATTTTCATAGAGCGATCTTTGGAATATGAGCGTTTAATAATCACTTTTTGGCCATTTTATCAAGTTGGTAAAAATCCCTTGCGTAAAGGACATTAATTTGAAGAAATTCACAAATAATTCCTCACTATTGAGATGATAAACTCATTCAGGCCAAAATTTGATTTTAGAAGGCTCATAGACTAATGCATCGCAATGTATTTTCGAAACTACCAAAGGGGGAGATAATTCCATCGATTTTTGAGTAAATCATCATTTCCATTCATTTGATCAACTTATCCATCAAATTCATCCAATCCATTTGGTCAATTCATTCATTTTTAGAACAATTCGGTCAATTTTGAATAAACCGTCAATTTTAATTCATTTGACTAGTTTCCCCCCTTTTAGGGCAATCTAGTCAATTTTGAATAAATCATCCAATCCATTGGACCGATTTGCCTAGTTTTAGGGCAATTTGGTCGGTTTTGAATAAATCATCATTTCACTCGATCTGTTTGATCAATTGACTTCATTCAATTCGTTTGATTAGTTTAATTCATTCTTAGGGTTATCCATTCAATTTTCAATAAATAATCAAATTTCATTCAATGAATTTGACCATTTTACCCCTTTTGACACATCATGCGTCGATCAAAATAAGCAATTCATTCGGACTTTGTCCTTATTCTTTAGGACGAATGTTTCTTCTCACTCCAGATTGGCCAAATTTTTCAAATCATTTTTCACTCAATCAATTGATCAGATTCATCAGGTATGGTATAGTGCCTACCCTAGAGGATTGCATTTTCATGCTAGGCCTACCCTTGGCATAAAAAGGGTTCCCCCATAGGGCATGCATATCAATTTTATAGTATTGATTACTAACTCTGGGTATTTTTCTTTTGTTTTCCCCCTCCCCTGCATTCATAAAAATTTCATAAAACATGAAAACATGAAATAAAGTGTGAAAACAATTCTGATCTGATAAAGTTTGAAAATTACATGATTCTTGGGCAGGCCCTGCAATGTGAATTTGAAAATTCATCTGAAAGCGCTCGTGTAAAACATTTAAGAAATTTCATTGCTCAAAGGGAGAAGGGGGCTATTAAGAGGGAAAAGTGTGTACATGTGTAAAGGGGTTCCTTAGAATGTTTTTCATATGTATTGCTTTTAAAATTTTTCAAACATTGGTATTAATGAAGCTTTTATTCAGACAATTATTGTTTTGTATATATATTCATGTACATTTCATTGTTTATTTTTGCTCATTGGAGATTTCATGACGAATTTTGAGAAATAAGACTAAATTGAGATTTTTTCAACCTCTCGCCTGAAAACTCACAAATGTATACACTAGATCGGTGATCCGAACTATGCAATAAGAGTCCTCAGAATTAAAAGAGGTCACTCAAAAGACCCCATGAGATACCTTTTCTCCTTCACTGTACGATTCATATTTTTGCCCACTTCACTTAACCCCAAAATAAAATCAGTCACATTGATTGATAAACTGGGGCAACTTTTGCTTGAAAAAGTTCAAGGTGTCTAATTCGATTCAATCACATCTAAGTGAAAGCAAAAATGTGCATTATTCTTGTTTGTTTTGAAATTTTGGAATGATACTTCGAGCTTTCTTTTCTCCACCTATACACATTTTATCATTTGCTCTCCCATTTGAGCCTTTAAAAGAATAATTTCGTTCCAAATAAATGCCTTGATGATCACTACCCTATATTGGAAAATTTTCAAATATCAAAAAGGGAATGGATTTTCAATAACCATTTCGTTACTTTGGTTGTCATGAGGTGTAAGAATGATGCTTTGGCCGTCGTTTCTACAACCTAAACACTGATCATCCCTTGCATCCTCTTTTGAGCTAAAATTGGTGGTTCTTTTCAAAGCACTTACGATCGTACCCCGCATTGGGAAGGGAGATTGGAGAATTTTCCAAAAAAAAAGGGGAAAAGCAAAAATGCTAGAATAAGGAGGGAACCGCAAATTTGGGAAATTTGATTCCACTTGGGTTCCAATTTTGAAAAAAAAGAAGAAAAGGAAGAGTTTTGTCCGCATAGATCGCCTATGTTTCACAAATATGGATGAACAAGGGTCTTCCTCAGTCAGTTAATTCAGATACATGCCAGAAATTTCGCATTAATGAAAGTTTCCTCTCAGAGTTATTGTAAGGAACGGAATACAAGTCAGGCCATCTTCTTTTCCAATCAAACATTCTATCCCTAGTTATCCCTTTTGAGCCTTCAGAATAAATTATTTCGTTTGGCAAAACCCCTGAGAATCGCAAACCCCACACTGGGGCAAGTTTGAGTTGGAAAAGGAAAAGTCTCAAGAAGTGAAAAGTGATAAAGCAACAAAATCCAAATCAAAAGAAGAAAAGAGAACCTCAGTTCAAAAATAAACTGGGGCAAATTTCAAAGAATGGCAAAAGGCCGAAAAGTCAAAAAAAGAAAGAAAAACCAGAGAGAGGAGTGACGGCTGAGGGTTGAGGGAAAGTGTGAGAAGAGATCGAGAGGAAAAATGAGAGATCTGAAAAGGGGCAAGAAATGGTTTCGGATGGGTAAAAAAGCAAGAAAAGTTACAGGCTTTGGGTTAGAGAAATGGAGTGAACGGAAGAAAAAGGAGAGAAACTAGGTTTTAGGGTGGCTAAGAAGCAAGAGAAGAGCTAGGGGGCTGGCCGAGAGGGGATCTGGAAGTAAGAGGGTTGCGGCTAGGAAAAGAGGTCGTGAGAACGAGGGAGAGTCTTACGACGGCCATCACCCACACGGAGAACCCTCCTGCGACAAACATCACTGGAAGAACCTTGCAGCGACGAAGCTTTCTGGGCTTTCGTTCCAGCAAATCCGTACGACTTCCTCAGAACACTTCACCTTCATTGGACTGCGCTAGACTCATCAGGTGACCTTAGCCTTTCTCTTGTTGATTTTATACAACTCGTGTGAAGATTCAAGCTTAGTAAACGAAAGTTTTGTGCCATTCACTGTCTTGCTTGTCAGTATGTGGTTTGAGATGACCGTCATGTCGTATGTGATTAAGATGATGTTTAAATGGCGAGTCTTGGTTAGAGTTCAGGTTGCATAATTTGTTTTTGCTTGGTTCGAGTCGTGGGTGTGTGTTGGCAGCGTTTTTTTTAATTGCTGAAAACCCAGAAATTTGAAACAATGAATGAATCTGGGCTGCTAAATGGTTTCAGTCGCAGAAGGCTTTCTTCACGGTTTTACTGTTTTCTTTTATGTTCAGTTTCTGGGAGTAGATCTTTTGGGAACAAATGGTTGCTTTGACACTAACCACAAGAGTAGGAAGCTATAATATTGGGGCTCGATGGATAAACCCATAGGTTTCATTCCCAGCACTGCATATAATCATATTTGGTTTGCATAAGAAAGCAACAGAAGCTTTTGTTCTTCAAAGCGAGCATGTTTACAGATCATGTTTGTTGCATACTTTAGTTCAAGGGCCTGTTTTATTTTCCTCCTGCCTTCGTTTGTAAGCCTTTGCATTGTGTGCTTGAATATGTGAAGATGTGTTGGGTCTTTGGCATGAATGTTTGTCTAGGCCGAATGAGTTGAAGCTGCGAAATTGCAGCAGAAAAATGCAGCGTCTTGCACTTCTTGCTATTTCTTCCCTGTGACTGCAGTTTGTTACTTATCGAATGTCCAGTGATTGTGTATTAGTTGTTTGAGATGTTGAAATGTGGATTGCTTAAGATGATGAATTGGAAAGAAAACAGCTTTTTGAAGAGAATCTGCATTTTGTATGATCTCAATTCAATTGTTTGTCTATTGAATGCTAAACGTTGCTGCTGGCCTGGTGTTAGATTCAGGTTTAATGTTTTGGTTAGAAGTTTTTTCGATGAAAATGGTGTTTAAGGTTGAGGTCCGCATGCAAAGAAAATGAAAATAGCGGCTGTATGTTGTTGTAGAAAGCCATCAGCAGAAATGTTTGTTGTAGAATGTTTCTCACGCCACTCTTGCATGAATTTGCATGATCTATCTCTCTCTAAGTTTTCCTGTCAGTTGGGATGTCGAAGTTATGGGTTGTATTGCTGACTTTAAAGCTGAGATGTTGAAGCCTTGGTTGAGTTTCTTTGATTGTCAATGAGCTGCAAAATTGCAGAAAGAAGAAATCGGCAGAAACAAAGAAAGTGCCGTTGCATGCATGAAATGTTTTTCTAAAAATGGCACTTTGGCCCCCTAAGTCTCCCCTTGTTCCAGTAGGACCCAATCAATTGAATAATTTCATCAATTTGGTCCTTGGTAGTTTTAATTTTTGCAACTTCATTACTGGTTTTCTTCAATTAACTACCATGCTTTGTTTAATTGCACTTAATTTGTGATTTTAAGAGCTTTATGACCAAGTGAGCTTTTGTTTTGCATATTTTCTTTAATGTTCTTAATTAAATTGGTACCCTGACCATTTTATTGTTTTGGAGGGTAAATTAGTAATTTCACTTCGTTAGGGCATCAACTCAAGGGAGGTATAACTTCTTTTATCTTTTTTGTCTCTCCCCTATGTGATCCAACGTGCTAAGTGAGAATTGCATGTCTACTTTGCTTTCCTAGCCTTTCCTTAATTCCTTTCATTTATTTTATTTACTTTTGCTTTCATTAAGCTATTCTTTTATGGGGTATGTGTACACCTCTTGGCTTGTAATAGATAGGGCTTGGCAAGCATTTTTTTATTTTTCCCCTCCCCCTTTTGTTTTAGTTAGTAAATGTAATAGGTTCATTAGCTTGATTGCTTGCTTTTGTTGCTACGTGTTAATTTGCTTCATTAGACTCTTGCATCTAGTCGAGCATGCTAAGTGTTATGTGCTACGTGTTTATAGGTAATCGGCATGTCTACTTGCTTTCTATAGTCATAGATGAATATGATGGATGAATGCACGTCACCAAACTAGTCCAACGCTAGTTGTGGCTCATGGTCCCGTTTTCCACTAGTCCAACGCTAGTAGGAATTCATAGATATGGGCTAGTCCAACGCTAGACCCTTAGGGATTTCCCTCGCTAGTTCATACTTGCATGTTTCACTACATTTCATGCATTTTTCTTAGTTTTCTAGCATTTGGCATGCTCCTCCAATCCTTTCCCCTTCATTTTAGGCTTTTGCATCCTCATGCTAGGTATAGGGTACATTTGCCTGAGAGTCCCCCTTCGATAAGGGAAACGAGCGAGTGTGGCTACAAAATAGCCTTAACACGCTAGTTCTTCCTTCTAATCAAAGGGAAAACTAAAGTCGTGAAATTAGGAGTCACTCCCGTACCCGACTTGATGCATACCCCTAGGTTCATGCACTTTCATTCTTAACATATCACTTTCTCACTCTTTCATCCATATTTTCTCACTACTTATATTTTTCTCACTCCACATGCCATGTTTGCACATTTTTCTTCTTGTAACTTGTGTTTCTACCTCACAAATTGCACTCAATTGCACTCATATGTATCTACTATCATATTTTCATCCATTTGCACACAAACACCTTTATTTTCCCAATTTGCACACATGCACTTGTCTTACATTCGCACACATGCACGTTTTCTTACATTTTCACACTTGCACTCATGTTTGAGTCTTCATTTGCATCATTCGCGACCTCTATGAGGACTTTCCTTATTGGCCACCACAACTCATGTGATTGGGACCAAAAAGCCTCATACGAGACATTTTAGATTTAGGATTGCATTTTTGTCATATCCATTAGTCACATCCAACATGCAACGCATACTTTGGGTAGAAGAATTAGGAAAAGAGGGGCTAAGTCACGCAACTAGCTTTGACTAGGGTAAGGGAGTGCCTTAGGCTTTGCCTTTGCCTTCTCCCTTATCAAATGTGACCCCCGATCCTTTTCTTTGGTTACGTAAACCTAAAAGTTCTTTAAAAGGGGTTTGTTTACTTTTCTTTCCAAAAATCACTTTTTGGGTGACTTGGTACACCCTAACTCTATACCAAGTGGCGACTCCATTTTTTCATTCAAAAAGCCTTTTTTGAACTTTATTTGGCCAAACCGTCGTATTTCACAATCCCCCGGCCTTTTATTTTTCATGTTTACACACATTCACATACATATTCTACACACTATTTTCACACACTCAAAAAGTGGGGCGCGACAGTTGGCGACTCCACTGGGGCAAGAAAGAAAATGAAAGAGAAAAAGCCTCAAGTGAGCATAAATTGGGGCAAGTTCTGATTTAGCCCTAAAATAGGGTTGGCACAACAATGCGATCTCAGATTACTTAAACCACTATTGAAATCTGCCTTCAAGCCTTAACTTTTCTAAATACCCCACCAGACCCCATTACAAAAGCCAAAAGTCCTGACTTCTGTTCTTTGCAATGGCCCTGTCAAGAAAATTTCTGATGCCAGAAAATTTTAGCTGTATTTCTGAATTGATTAGGTGTGAGGTTGACACTGCTCTTCATGTGAAAACCCGCGAGGGCACTTTTGAAAAAAAAAGGGGAAAAGAAAAAGGAAAAAGAGAGCGAATGCAAAAGAAAGATGCAAAAAGATTTGATACTGAAGTCCCTGGTGATTGATGAGAAAAATGCAAACAAAGTCTGAGATCTTTGAGTTCAAAATAGGGGCAATTTTGGAAAAAATGCGATCTTCGGTGCAATGTCCTTGAAAGTTTTATTCTTTAGCTATCGTTTTCAAGCCAAATTACAAGCTAATAAGTCCATCGTTGACTTATTCCTTCATGACAACTCAAAGTGAGGATTATGCTCATAAGAAATCCATCGATCACTCATGATCATAAGGGTATAACCAGTTTTCGCATGTTTAGCTATCGTTTCTACCCATTTGTTGCAAGCTTAAAGCTTATATTGTGAGAACCCGTAAAACCCTAATTATTTTCTTAGGGTTTAGTTCCCTTTAATTGCATGTTTTCTGCATTTTCTGGTTTAGAAATATTTTCTTAGTGGATTTTATGAGCAATTATAGTTTTAAGATGATTTTTCTAGCATTGGAGAAATTTTAGAAAATTAAGAGTAAATAGTGGACGTGGGACCCACTAGTGCGAAAAGTTCGGAAAAATTCGGCCAATAAGGTTAAGTTTCGGATACTGTTTAAAATTTATCGGGTGTTAAGAGATTAGTAGAGAGTGTGAAGTGATTGATGTGAGAGAGAAAAGAAAGATAAGAATGCATTTAATGAGGTGACAAGTGTCACCTTCTCATTGGGTGGACTTTAAGAATTACTATTCACATTTTTGACTTTTGACCAAAATTAGTTAATATCTCCAAAAATTCACAAAATTCACCATTTTTCTTCCTTGTGTTGGCCGGCCCTCTCTCTCTCAAAGAAGAAAGAAACTTCCCAACTTTCAAGCTTCCATTTCACTCAATCTTCCACAAACAAGAGTTTAGGTTTGATTTCATTCCATAAAATCCTTTCTTTTGGTGATAGTGAGTGCTCTAGTGAAGTTTGTTTGAAGCTCTAAGGTGGCCATCATCCCTCTCTCTCTTGTTACTTGGTAAGTGATGCTTGAACCCCCCTACTACACCTAATGATGGTTATAGTATGCTTAGAAGTGGCTTGAGTGTTGGAATATATGATTTATTTCTTGGTTTGGCTTGATTTAGTGAAGTTTTCCATTTTATGATGAATTTTCTGGTTTCATATGATTTTGATGGTATGGTTGTTTTTGATGGTTGGTAATAAGGGGCTTTAGCTCTAGTAGGTGCATATGATAGGAAATTGCAATCAATTTTGAATTTGGAAGAATTTCTGGAAAATTAGGGTTCTTGGTTGAACATTCTGTCCGAAATTTTAGGTCATAGATAGAGGCCGAATTGGACTTTTCTCAAAACATGAAAGTTGTAGGTATTGATGAGTTTGAAGTGCCTGCAAAATTTCAGGGCATTTAGAGTAGTTTAGAGTGAGTTATGCCGTTTTTACTGTTGCTGTTCTGGGTGAACAGAATGTGCGGAACTGCGATAGTAATTGCCTATTTTGACTGGATTTGGTTTGGATTTTGAAGTTGGTGTCTTCTGATGAAATGTTACTGGATGTCTTAGCTATCATATGCCTTTGGAATTTCGGCATTTGGACCTGTGTAGGCTGAGATTGACGTATTACAGTTTTGTGTGTTTTGCAAACCTGTTTTGGTAATTCTGGTTTGGTATTTGGTACTTTTGACCTAGTTGTGCTAGGATTTGGACTGAGAGGCCTTCTACATTGTTGTAGACCTATATTTTAGCTTCGAGATGGTGGGTCTTACACCCCCATCCGACATTTGTAGTGAGAGTTGTGCCATTACCGCATTATGAGGTCAAATCTGGTTTTCTTATCAAGGCTTAGGTTAAAGCCCTTTCTTAATTTCTGGTTTGCTTTCATGCTTGTATATGTTTATAAAACCCTATTGGGGTTGTGAATTGGTGTTGTTTATGGCTCGGTATGGTTTCTTGTTTTATGATATTGTGAGCCTATGGAACGGCTCTTGACATGAAATGCTTATATGTGTGTTGTTGGGTTGTGATTGAAGAGAAATAATGAAGCCTTAATGGCTGGAAAAGTAAGAAATTTAGGGGAAGTGCTGCCCGATTTTCTAGGCCGTTTGGTTCTTTAAGTTGGATTTGCCTTTTGATGGAAATGAAGGGCTTTTGGGTTGTTGACTCTAGGTCTTCATGTTATCTTTTCGTTTCCAAGAAAATCATGTTCTTGCACCCTTGCATTAGTATTTATTTGGCAAGGCATACGACGTGTAGTCGAGCCTCACTTGTGCATTCCGTTTACTCGATTTTGGATATGAAACCTTCAATTGGTTTATTTTGATTATTTTAGGGTTTCTTGGCGATTAAGGCCAATCTGAAGTAAAAACTTTTGAAGTTGAATCGGTGAGTGTACCACCCCCCTCCATTGCTGTTTAACTTGATTTCTGCTCTGCAATCTGTTTATTTGTTCGAGACGAGGGTGTACTTTATCACACTCGTTCTCTAGTCTGTTCATATGCCAATTTACTATGCAAAATTTGAATCTGTTATCTGTGTCTGCATCTGTTCGGATTTCTATGACCTATGAGCTCAATCCTGTGGCTAAGTTATTCGAGTCGGGCCGGCAAGGGCCTGGACGATTAGATAACGAACCACGGTAGTCTGTTCGGGGATTTTGGGTATTGAGACCCTTGATTCCGGGTATACTCGAGTATTACCATTTTGTTCGTTTGAGGTGAGCGGGCCCGGTAAAGGGGTGTTTGGTGGACGGAATTCGGTGATAAGAGGGGTCTACGGACGCGTTGGTTCTATATACGTTGACGGAGAGTCAACCGGTTTGGATCAAGTATTGCGCTGGAAATTTGGCTCCTGAGAGCCACCCGTATCCTTCTGATTTGAATCATTGGTTCCTTTGCTTTACATCTGACATGTGTGTCTGATTTGTTAAATGTGAAATGCCATGATTTTAATGCTATCTGTTTGGTACCTCATTGAGCGCAAGCTCACCCCTTTCCGTTCCTTTTGTTTTCCTTACAGGAAAATAAACCCTTTTGGTCTGGATTTGACAAATGGCTGCCAAATTGAGCTAGTTGAACATATCTTTTGTATAGCTCATGTATTAAAACCCTAAGTGTACTTTTGGGGCGTTTTCTCTTTTGATTTGGCAAACCGTGTGTATATATTAACTTTTGAAAACTTTTGGATGTCATTTTGATTTGTAAACGCTAAAGTTCTGATGTGAATGTTTGTTGGCTATTTCGGTTGGGTTCTGACGGGTCGGTTACTATTCATGACCGACTCCGGATTTCATTTTTGTTATTTTGGGTTATTTTACCATTTTGACCTGTTTACGCTCGTTTGTAAGTTCCGGATCGCAATAGATAGCTCTAATCTGATCCGTAGTCCTGGCGAGAGCTGGGCAGGTGTAGACACCAAATTTTGGTGTAATTTCATTTGCTGTTTATTTTTAATTTTTTCATTTTAGTTTTATTCGATTTTTAGTTTTATTTTTATTTTTAAGTTGTTAGCATAGAATCTCTTGGAAAATGAATGAAAATGAGAAAGTGAAAAGAAAAGAGGAGAGAAAAGAAAAAAGAAAAAAAGAAAATTGCCCACAAAATATGTTTTATGTCTTCTAAATTCAATCTTTTGGCATTTTGTTTATTTTTGTTAAGTTATTTTGAAAAAAAAAGAAGAAAAAAAAAAGAGAAAAACGATGAAAATGGGAAATGGAAAAGAAATGGAAATTGCATTCTATTGTTCTAGTTTATTTTTCATCAAATGTTAATTATTTTGTTTTGGTTATTTCTTTTTATTATTATCAATTTTGTTTGTTTCAAAAAAAAAAAAAAAAATATCTCCAATTCTGCCGGATGACATCTCAGTCACCACTCACCATTTCCTTTCAAACACTCCACTACCCTTAAACCACGAATTCTCTCCACTAGCTCACCTCAACCACAACAATACCCTCTGCCTTGGAACCATCGAAGAGAGGAAACCAGAGAGGTAGAGGGAGCTGCATTCTGCACAAAATCGAGAGAGTGAGAGTTGAGTTTCCTTCACCTTCTGACCGTAGACTAGAAAGAAAAGAGAGAGTGACTCGCAGCCTTCTTCATCCCATCCGTGAGCTGGTGAAAAGGCCGAGAGTTACCATTTCCTCCATTCCGTGTGCAAGCTTGAGCAAGAGAGGGAGTTGGCAGGCTGCAATCCTGTGCCGACCGAGAGTGAGCCGAGAAAGAAAAAATTTGCAGTTTCTTGTTGCATGAGCTAAGCTTCAAACCGAGGTAAACTCTGGTCCTAGACTAGCTAATTAGAGATAGATGAGATTGTTTAAGAGCTTGCATGTGATGGTTAAGCACTTGGACGATGAAATCAAGGGATAAGAAATCTGATTTTGACGGAGATGGTTGTGCCGAGAGCCTGTTCAGGAAATGCAGTCTTTAATCTGTTTATTTGTGACAATCTGAGCTCATAAATGTAATTAGCTAAGTAAAAATCAGATGATTAAGTCTTGCATGAGGATAATCAGTCGGCTAAGCAAGAAATAAAGATGAAACAAAAGAATTTGCTGCATGCAAGATCATCCGAGAATGGTTGAACAAAATTCTGGATTTGTGGATGTTTATAGTAGCTGTCCGAACTTGATCTGAACTAGAAATGATAGTAATTTCATTAAGTAGCCTTGCATGTTAGTTTTGGGTACTTAACACAATGATTCAGCCGAGGTAAATTCGGATTCATGCCCAAGCACTTGCTGGAAAATGCATTTCAACTTGCCAAATCAGTTTTATATGTTCCAGATTTTTCAACTTGCTGAACGTATTTTATTTGTGTTTGCACTGGATTTTGCTCAGTTTTTTTTTTCTATTTGTTTGGATGATAGCTTGCTGCCTAGTTTAAAGCCTTGTGTTTGGACTTGATTATGCTTGAGAGCTGGTTTGGCAAGGTGCCGAATTGCAGATAGTCTTCATCTGAAAATTACAGAAGCTAAGAATGCTTCGGTTTGACGAAAGTTTTCTAGTTTGCTGAAACTTTTGCTGCATTTTTTCCTCTTACTGATCTTTCCATGGCTGCGTTCTGAGTTTGTACTTCAGCTGCATGTTTAATTGTGTTTTGAAGGGAGGAAATGGAAGGTTGGGTGTTGAGTTTGAGCGTTTAAACATCTAAAATATTTGAGTTGGAAAGTGGATTTCAGATTGCCAAAGCATTCTACATGAATGTCTGTCCAGATTTTCTGTAATGCATTAGCTCTTTCATTGTTTTTGTTTGTTTGGAGTTGAGTTAAGCAGCTTGTTGATTAGTTAGAGTTAAGATGTTGGTTTGAGAAATATCTAATCAAAGCTTTGTATTTGACTTAAAAATCTGGTTTGCATGATGAGGAAATGCCGTGGCTGAAAAATTGTAGAATGCTGCAGAGAAAATTTTCCAGATTTGCATGCTCTCTTTCCTTGAATTGTTGTGTTTACACATAAGAGTTTTATGATTAAAAAGTGGAAAGAATGTTTGATAATCTTGTCCAAACCTTTGTTGTCTAAGTTGTTCCTTGCGTTTGAACTGCATCAGAAACCCTGAAAGTTGCAATAAAAGAAAACGCAGCATAGCTTCAGCCGAGTTGCATGAGTTTTTGGGGGTGTTTTTCTGCCTTTTTTGTTGCATGTTCAGCTGTGTTGTGTTAATCAAAGTGTTTAGTTGTTAAATGGTGATTGAGTGAGGGTCTTTGCTGGCTTTTGTTTGAAGTTTTCTATGAAACCTGCAGTTGAGAGTTTAGAGTTGCAAAAAGGAAAAATTCTGGATGAATGTTGCAGCAGAAAATTTGCTTCATCATTTTTGCAGGCTCTTTTTGTTTGATTGATTGTTTTGTTGCATTATAAAGTGGGTAGATCAAGTGGTGTTTTGTTATTTTGTGCGAACTGCATTTGTTTTGGTCTAAAAGCCTAAGGAAGTTCACAAATTATGAAGAAGTGCAGCTGGTTTGGCATTGCAGAAATTGTTTGTTGCAGAAATTCTTCTTCTACGTGATTTGCATGCATGGAACTTTCAAAAATTTGCACTTTGGCCCCCCAAGTCTCTCCTTGTTCCACTAGAACCCAATCAATTAAATAATTTCATCAATTTGGTCCTTGGCAATTTTAATTTGTGCAACTTCATGGCTTGTTTTGTTTCAATTAACTACCATGCTTTGTCAATTGCACTTAAGTCATGACTTTAGGGGTTTTATGACCGAATGAGCTCGTGTTTGCCTATTTTTTAATTTCCCTAAATAAATTGGTTGTTTGACCTTTTCTTGGCTCTTGAGACCTTTGGAGTGCTTAAATGTTTCGATTGAATTCGAATGGTTGACTAAGGTTTGCAATTGGGTCTTTAATTGGTAATTGGGTCCTTGGTGGGTCCTTTTCCTGAAACTTATGCATTATTTGATTTCATTTAAATTGCAATTAGGAGAGATTTGGTGACTTTGTTATACTTTACTATTTGAGGTACCTTGACCTTTTTATTGTTTTGAAGCCATATTTCTTTCATTTGGACACCATTCAAAGGGGCGGTATAATTTCTTTTATCCCTTTTGTTTCTCTCCTATGTGACCCAACGTGTTAAGTGAATTGCATGCCTACTTTGCTTTCCTAGTTTTTTCTTAATTCCTTTTACTTATGTCATTTACTTTCATTTTCATGAAGTTATTCTTTTAATGGGGTATGTGTACACCTCTTGGCTTGTAATAGATAGGGCTTTGGCGAGCAATTTGGTCCATTTTCCCCTTCCCCTTTTGTTTTAATTAGTGAATGTAATAAGTTCATTAGTTTGGTTGCATGCCTATGTGTTACGTGTTACTTGCTTTATTAGGTTTTGCATCTAGTCGAGCATGTTAAGTGTTACGTGCTACGTGTTTATGAGCGTTTGGCATGTCTACTAGCTTTCTGTAGTGTAGATGAATGGAATGGATGAATGTACGTTTCCACTAGTCCAACGCTAGTCGGAATTCATAGAATGGGCTAGTCCAACGCTAGACCCTTAGGGATTTCCCCTCGTTAGTACATGTTTGTATGTTCATTACATGTCATGCATTCTTTTTAGTTTTGTCATTTTTTGCATGCCCCCGATTCCCTTTCCCTTCATTTTAGGCCTTTGCATTTCATGCTAGTTATAGGGTCCATTTGCCTGAGAAACCCCCTTGGGTAAGGGAAACGAGCGAGTGTGGCTTCAAAATAGCCTTAGCACGCTAGTTTTTCCTTCTAATCAAAGGGAAAATTAAAATCACAAAAACTAGAGGTCATTCCCGTACCCGACCTGATGCATTCCTCTAAGTTCATGCATTTTCATATCATTTTCTCACTATTTTCCTCACTAATTATATATTTTAAATCCACATGTCATATTCACACACTTATTCACTTTCTTTACTTTTCACTTCACACATTGCACCTATTTTACTTATATATTTACTATTTTCATTCACTTGCACACGAGCATTTATATTTTTATTCATTTGCACACAAACACTTTCAAATTGCACACATGCACTTTTTTCTACACTTTGCACACTTACACTCTCATTTGAGTCCTCATTTGCATCATTCATGATTTTCTATGAGGACTTTCCTTATTGGCCGTCACGACTCGTGTGAATGGGACCAAAAGCCTCATAAGAAACATTTCTTAGACTTAGGATTGCATTTCTCATTCATTAGTCAAATCCAATTTGCAATACATACTTTGGGTAGAAAATATAGGAAAATAAGGGTTAAATCACGCAACTAGCCTTGGTTAGGTCGAAGGGGTGCCTTGGATTTTTATCCTTGCCTTCCCCTTCGTCAAATGTGACTCCCGAACCTTTTTCTTTGTTTTACGTGGACTAGGAGTCGTTTAAAAAGGGTTTTCTTACTTTTTTCTTTTAAAAATTCATTTTTTGGGTGACTTGGTACACCCTAACTCTATACCAAGTGGCGACTCCATTTTTCATATAAAAACCCTTTTTGAACTATTTTTCTTGGGTCAAATCGTCGCATTTTCAAAAGTCCCATTTAGACCCATTTTTGTTTTTATCAACAAAATTCATTTTTCCCAAATCAATAAATTCACAAAAATCAATTATTTTATTTTTTCCAAAAAAAGTGGGGCGCGACAGTTGGCGACTCCACTGGGGACTTCCTAAGTGGGTCCAAGCATTTGATTTAGCCATTCTTTTCCTTTTTTCTACCCTTTTTATGTATAGCATTTGGATATTAGGATTGCATTTTCCCTTTCTAGGACTTTTTGCCACGTACGCGCATATCAAACTACTCCCTCACTCACGTATGTATGATTGGATGATTGGATGTATGATTGTACTTGCTTTATCTCGCGCTTTGCATTTGCATTTTGGGGGGGGTGTGTGTCACCCTTAGAGCCACGCGTTGGTTCTCGATCCCTCCCCTCCAAAACGTATACTATCATACGCGCATACGCTTTATTATTCATCCCTCTTTATTTTCTTTTTAGTGGCTTGTCACGCCACTCCACCCTATTAGGATTAGGAAACCCACTTGGACGTGTGATCGTGACACGACGTGTGCGTAGCACGATCCAATGGGTCACTCAATATTCCGCTTTAAACTTTGGGTTGATAGCCTTTAGTTTTTAGTCGAAGGTTGAGGGTTTTTTATAGATTCACTCAAACATGCAGCCGTAACACGACGTGTGCGTAGCGGTGTTTGGGGAATCGCTCGAGCCACCGACAAAGGGCCTTGGGATTGATGACCCTTGGCCACGAGTCTGAAGGCTTGGGAACCTGAGCTTATCGAGTCTAGATGCATTAGTGAACCCCAACTGCATGCATCCATATAGTTCACCTAGGGTAGAGTCTGCCTTGCCCTAGTAGGGACACCATTCACGAGGGGAGGGATCCCACCCTTTTCCTTATTTACTTTTCCTACTTTTTATATCATTTAATTGTCCAACGTGTTATGTGATTATGTGTTGAACTAACTTTCCTTGTCTCTTGCCTTTGCATTCACAAACGTTAGGAAATAAGAGGTCGAGCATGACCTTCTTTTAGGACATACCCTTATAGATAGGCTATTGCATGTTTAAAAATTGTGGTATATTTCGTTCATAAATTAATAATGCCATACCATTTTAGGCCTACCCTGGCAGATAAAGGGTTCCTTAGGTCATGTCTCATTTCAAATTGCATATCTTACTGCTTTTAATAAACTGGCATCACGCATCCACCCTAGGAAGGGAATGCCATTTAGGGGATCCCGTGTTTAGGAATAAGCCACCATATGTCTCGGATACTTAATCCAAGGAGACTTGCACGTTTACATTTTTTGTATCATCCAAAGGGGTAGTGCACAAGGTAAGGTAGGATCCGATCATTTTCATAGAGCGATCTTTGGAATATGAGCGTCTAATAATCACCTTTTGGCCACTTTATCAAAATTGGTAAAAATCCCTTGCGTAAAGGACATTAATTTGAAGAAACCCAAATAATTCTTCACTATTGAGACGATAAATCAATGGAGGCCAAATCTTGATTTTAGGAGGCTCATAGACTAAGGCATTGTAATGATTTCTTGAAACTACCCAATGGGTAGAGAACTCAATCGATTTTTGAACAAATCATCCATTTTATCCAATCCATTTTTTGTCAATTCATTCAATTTTAGTTCAATCTAATCATTTTTGAATAAATTCATTTCATCCAATTCATTTGACCAATTTACCCTTTTAGGGATTTGGCCGATTTTTAAAATAAATCATTAACTCCATTTCATCTCTTTGGCCAATTTACCCATTTTTAGGGCGAACTCAAGTTGATTTTGAAGAGATCATCAATTTCATTCAATTCAGTTGACCAAGTCTATCTATTCGATCAATTTTGAATAAATCGTCAATGTTATCCAGCTTACCTATTTTTGGGTAAATCGGTCGATTTTGAATAAATCACCAATTTTATCCATTTGACTCGCTTTTTCCCCTTTAGGGTTCATTGAATAAATTAATCGAGACATGGCAATCCCTTTCACAAATCATTTTATGTGTAGATCAAAGCAAGCAATCCGTTCCGACTTCGTCCTCATGTTTTAGGGCAAATGTCTCTTCTCACTCCAAGTGGCCAAATTTTTCAAATCATTCCTCACACGATCAGTCGATCGGATCCATCAGGTATTGTATAGTGCCTGCTCTGGAGGACTGCATTTTCATGCTAGGCCTACCCTTGGCACAAAAGGGTTCCCCCATAGGACATGCATCCGAATTTTCTGAATATCTACTAACTCTTGTTTTTTCTTTTCTTTTTCTTTGTTTTTATTGGAATAACTAAGCGAGGGTTAAATCTAAAGGCAATCTTTCAAAATTTCTCAGGTAATATTTAAATATAGCTTCTCGTCGAAGCCCCATCATAACGCGATCCCGTAGTCAAGCCCAGAGGAGTCGTGTAAACATGAGTTCTCAACCGGAACAGTCAGATAGGTCTGCTATTACCGCTCAACCCGAGACTGCAAGTTTAGGGATTCAGTTGACTGAGATGCTTACCAAGTTTGGAGAGATGACATCTGAAATGACAGCGCAAAAGAAGTTGAATGATGAGCTAATTAGCAGTGGAGTTCAACCCGAACCTGTACCCGCCAGACAGCCTGAACAAGAGCCATTTGTCCTACCTTCGGCCCATACCACTGTTACTCCATCATTTCCTATTGCACCCGAAGAAACTTTCACCTATCCCACCACAAATTTGCCATACACTTACCCTCCTCATCCTTCATTTTTTCTTAATCACACGCGAGGTCCACCACCCCAAATCACTTCAAATATACCACCTGAACCACATACCTTTTATCACCCTGTTGCTGAGCCATTCCTACCAGACCATATTGTTCAAACCAAGGCAGAAATGGGGGAATCTTCTGCTCCCGTTGATATAAAGCTGCTCAAACGCCTTGATCGTTTTGATGAGTTTATGAGGAAGAGTCAAGGGTTGAACAAGTAAGGAGTCCTGGACTACGATGAGCTTTGTCTCTTTCCCAATGTGCAATTGCCCGAGGGGTTCAAAACCCCTAAGTTTAACAAGTACGATGGGACGGGTAATCCCAAGACACACCTCCGACTATTTGCTAACAAGTTGGGAAAGCCTGTAGACGACGAGAACCTGCCTCTAAGGTTGTTCCCGGAAAGTCTGGAGGGGGATGCCCTCGACTGGTACTCAAATTTGAAGTCCGAAGAAGTAAAAACCTGGATTGACTTGTCCAATGCTTTTGTAAGGCAATATGAGTATAACTGCGAGCTGGCTCCGACACGAACCACGTTGGAAGGAACAAAAAGAAAACCCTCCGAGGATCACAAGACTTATGCCAAGAGGTGGAGGAAAATAGCTGCAAAAGTCGAGCCACCGATGACTGAGGACGAAATCATACGCACTTTCATTAAAGCACATGATCCCCCGTATTTTGAAGAAATTTTCCGCATGACTGGATGCTCGTTCGCCGCCATTGTCAATAAACTTGAGGAGTACGATGACTTCGTGAAAGCTGGGAAGATTGTTAATGTCTCTGCCCTCAAATCCCAGTTGGATGCTTTGCAAGGACAGGGGACTAGTGAGAAGAACCCGCAATTTAAAAAGAAAGAGGGGGAAACTGCCTTCACCTGGAATCAAAACCCTGTCCCAAGACCCAGACCTCGACAATACCCTACTTACTCAAACCCTTACCCCTACTACTTAAATCCTCATCCTGTTTACCACACCAATATCACTCATCCTCGACCTCGCCCAAATTATGCCAACCCGCCTACAACCCCTTTCCAAATATCTCAACCAAGCTTTCAACAAGCTCGTCCTCGGCCTCCTTACCACCAAAGATTTCCCCCACCAAATAGACCCACCTACAACTATCCCCGACCCACTGAAACCTACAATCAAAGCCGTACCCGAACCTTCACCAACCTAGGCAGGCCTTTGGACCAATTGTATGAGCAATTGAAGGTTGCCAACAAAATAGGCGTGATTCCCCCTCCAACTTACCTTCATGGCATGCCTGCTGGGTACAATCCACATGCTATTTGTGCCTATCATTCGGGAGTACCTGGCCACTCAACCGCCGATTGCAGGGCACTTAAGCACAAAGTCCAAGACATGATCGAGGCAGGAGAAATAGTGCTAAGGAAAAGAGGTGAACAAGGGCCGATCATAAGTACAAATCCTTTTCCTGAACACCAGGACACCTTCGAGGCATCCACCTCCAACGACGAAATTTGAAAATCCTGAAGGAGCTTTGCACAATTTGGATGGCCGAGTATCTTCCCTCTCGAAGGGAATTTCGGTAAATCTAGGGGTTGTTATTTACTAAAGTTCACAAAAACCATTTCTTGCATATGTGAATAGCTTCATGAAAACATCTTTCGCAATTAAGTTTTTGTCTTGTTTCCGCTTTGATTAGTTTTCCCATTAAATGCACAATTTGTTTATTTGATTATTGTCCTGAATTTTAATTCTTTTAAATGGCCAAAGATGAAATTATTTGACCCTTTGAATATCACTGTTCTGGATTCCGATAATACCATTCATCCAAAAATCCCTTCTTTGAGAAGGTCAGAAATCCCTTCGTTGAAAAATCCCTTCTTTGAGAAGGTCAGAAATCCCTTCGTTGAAAAATCCCTTCTTTGAGAAGGCCAAAAATCCCTTCTTTGAGAAGGCCAAAAATCCTTTCATTAAAAATCCTTCATTGAAAAATCCCTTCATTAAAAATCCTTCATTGAAAAATCCCTTCATTAAGAAAGCTCTTCATTGAAAATCCTTTCGTTAAGAAAGCCTTTCATCAAGAAATCCCTCCTCTGCCAAGTTCTAAGCTGATTGGTTAAAGCAGCGTCACCGACGATTGATTTTGATGGATGAAAAGCAGTTGAATGTCGTATGGCCTGTGTTCATAACTAAAAGGTCCGCCACCGGTCCTTTAGAGAAGAAGGACAAAGAATTAAAGCGAGATTTGCCAATGCAAGATGAAATCAAAGACGAATTTGGCCTAAACTGGTAAGGCCATTTGTCATTCAAAAAGGTGCTACCGAGTGGAGCACTTATCCTTGAAGAGATGGACGGACAAACAGTCTCTCAACCTATCAACTCAGACATGTGTAAGAAGTTTTATTTCTGATTATGCAAATTTCTTTTGGAAATCATGCAAGGGGCGAAACAAAAGTCAAGCCATCTTCTTTTCCAATCAAAACATTTCATCCCTAGTCATCCCTTTTGAGCTATCAGAACAATAATTTTTTCGTTTGGCAGCCCCTGAGGATTGCAAGCCCCACACTGGGGCAAATTCATTGTGAACAGAGACGATCAGAAAGAAAAGGTAAAACCCCACACTGGGGCAAATTTATCTTTGAAAGAAAGATGGAAGACAATAAACCCCATACCGAGGCAAATTTAGCTTTGAAGAAAAATGCAAAAAGTGAGGAAAATGCAATGAAAATGCAAGGAGAGAGAATTCAATCGAACTGGGGCAAATTTCCCTCAGTTTCGTTCGAAATTGAAGATGATTTCAAATGATGTAATCTCAGGTTATTTCACCTCTCATAAGAGCAAATTGTTTTCAAGCCTTAACTTTTCTTGAAATACCCCACCTGACCCCATTACAAAAGCCCAAAGTCCTGGCTTTCGTCACTTGCTGTATTTCTATTGGAAAGTTTGCTAATCAACTGACAAGTGATGTCCATAATGCCTTCGCTTAATCTTACAAGGGAAGTGCATTTTACTGATGTCAGAAATCTTTAACTCATACTCCTGAGGCGATTATGGTTGAGCTTTTCCATTGCTTCCTTAGGTAAAAACCCAAAGGGCACCTCAAAAGAAAAAAAAAGGAAAAAAAAAGAGAAAAGGCAAAACAAAACAAAAAAGGGGGGGCAACCTTGATGAAAACCCGAAAGGGCACCAAGGTAGGATTTTGCAGCGAGCGAGCACGAGGAAGAACAGCTGGTGATTTGGTTCATTTGGATTTCTCCTCATTTTGTCATACTTCTGTCAATTTTGAATTCCAGAACAAAGATATCCAGAGAATTGAATATGACATTTGTTGGCCAAAACTGTGTCATTTTGTAAAACATTCTTTTGCAAATACATTCTTAGGAAGCTCATTTTTCCAAATTACTTGCATTCATGGCATTTTTGTAGAATTTAAACACAAATGGTTATGTGTGCATTCTTGTGCATATTTATTCTTACATGACATGTGAATTTTCTTGCATACTTCATTCTTTATCTTTGAATTTTGGTGAATAACAATCCCCGTGGTTTATTCGAAGCATACTTGGGTTCAGTCATCTCTTGAAAAGGGTTAAGGTTCAACAAAGTCAGTTACGCAGACTTCACAATATGGCAAAGCACATACCTGATCAGTTTGTAAATCGGAAAAGCCTTAGAGTAAAAAATCCAACTCAATCGACTGCCGCAGCAAAAGTTGATAAAGGCGTTGAAAGACTCATGTTTACACGATTCTCAAAGGAAAACGGATCAAATGATGGTGGCAATTTCTTTGTTTTTTTTTTCTCTTTTGCAGAAAAATTGCATACACAGATGAAAGTAATCACACCTCGCACTGGAATCGGTGTCGGAAAGAGTCCTCCGGTGAGCAATGGCAGATTGAAAATGTCGCAAGCAAATTTCATCAAAAAATGCAACGGCATGGCAATACAGAATCAACTCTGGACTCACATTGCAAAAAATTCATCATACTGGGGCAAATTATTTTTTTGGAAAGATTTTCAAAAGTCAAAAAGAAAAGTCAAAAAGAAGCAAAAATCATCAATCAAAAACCAAAATCGAATCAAATTTCGTCACGGCAGGATCGGGTTTAATCCCACTGACCGATGATCAAAAACATTTTCGGGTCAGTCCCTCGATCAAAAGCATTTTCGGGTCAGTCCCTCGATCAAAAGCTCATTCGGGTCAGTCCCTCGATCAAAAGCATTTTCGGGTCAGTCCCTCGATCAAAAGCTCATTCGGGTCAGTCCCATGATTCAAATATTATTCGGGTCAGTCCCACGATTCAAAGCTTATTCGGGTCAGTCCCGCGATTAAAGCTTGTTCGGGCCAGTCCCATGATTTGAATTTCCTTCTCTAGTCAGTCCCAATTTTAAATTTCTGCTCGGGTCAGTCCCGTTTTAATTTCCTGTTTGGGTCAATCCCATTTCAAAAAAAAATCAAAAAAAAAATCAAAAAAAAAAATCAAAAAAAAAAAATGTTAAAGAGGTCGATCCTCATTTCAGAAGCGTCCATTGCAGCCGAATAACACAGGTAAGTATTTGGTGTCTACTTCTTTGTCTCAAGTTTTTTCAAAACTTAGACAAAGAGGGGCAAACTGTAGACACCAAATTTTGGTGTAATTTCATTTGCTGTTTATTTTTAATTTTTTCATTTTAGTTTTATTCGATTTTTAGTTTTATTTTTATTTTTAAGTTGTTAGCATAGAATCTCTTGGAAAATGAATGAAAATGAGAAAGTGAAAAGAAAAGAGGAGAGAAAAGAAAAAAGAAAAAAAGAAAATTGCCCACAAAATATGTTTTATGTCTTCTAAATTCAATCTTTTGGCATTTTGTTTATTTTTGTTAAGTTATTTTGAAAAAAAAAGAAGAAAAAAAAAAGAGAAAAACGATGAAAATGGGAAATGGAAAAGAAATGGAAATTGCATTCTATTGTTCTAGTTTATTTTTCATCAAATGTTAATTATTTTGTTTTGGTTATTTCTTTTTATTATTATCAATTTTGTTTGTTTCAAAAAAAAAAAAAAAAAAAATTCTCCAATTCTGCCGGATGACATCTCAGTCACCACTCACCATTTCCTTTCAAACAATCCACTACCCTTAAACCACGAATTCTCTCCACTAGCTCACCTCAACCACAACAATACCCTCTGCCTTGGAACCATCGAAGAGAGGAAACCAGAGAGGTAGAGGGAGCTGCATTCTGCACAAAATCGAGAGAGTGAGAGTTGAGTTTCCTTCACCTTCTGACCGTAGACTAGAAAGAAAAGAGAGAGTGACTCGCAGCCTTCTTCATCCCATCCGTGAGCTGGTGAAAAGGCCGAGAGTTACCATTTCCTCCATTCCGTGTGCAAGCTTGAGCAAGAGAGGGAGTTGGCAGGCTGCAATCCTGTGCCGACCGAGAGTGAGCCGAGAAAGAAAAAATTTGCAGTTTCTTGTTGCATGAGCTAAGCTTCAAACCGAGGTAAACTCTGGTCCTAGACTAGCTAATTAGAGATAGATGAGATTGTTTAAGAGCTTGCATGTGATGGTTAAGCACTTGGACGATGAAATCAAGGGATAAGAAATCTGATTTTGACGGAGATGGTTGTGCCGAGAGCCTGTTCAGGAAATGCAGTCTTTAATCTGTTTATTTGTGACAATCTGAGCTCATAAATGTAATTAGCTAAGTAAAAATCAGATGATTAAGTCTTGCATGAGGATAATCAGTCGGCTAAGCAAGAAATAAAGATGAAACAAAAGAATTTGCTGCATGCAAGATCATCCGAGAATGGTTGAACAAAATTCTGGATTTGTGGATGTTTATAGTAGCTGTCCGAACTTGATCTGAACTAGAAATGATAGTAATTTCATTAAGTAGCCTTGCATGTTAGTTTTGGGTACTTAACACAATGATTCAGCCGAGGTAAATTCGGATTCATGCCCAAGCACTTGCTGGAAAATGCATTTCAACTTGCCAAATCAGTTTTATATGTTCCAGATTTTTCAACTTGCTGAACGTATTTTATTTGTGTTTGCACTGGATTTTGCTCAGTTTTTTTTTTCTATTTGTTTGGATGATAGCTTGCTGCCTAGTTTAAAGCCTTGTGTTTGGACTTGATTATGCTTGAGAGCTGGTTTGGCAAGGTGCCGAATTGCAGATAGTCTTCATCTGAAAATTACAGAAGCTAAGAATGCTTCGGTTTGACGAAAGTTTTCTAGTTTGCTGAAACTTTTGCTGCATTTTTTCCTCTTACTGATCTTTCCATGGCTGCGTTCTGAGTTTGTACTTCAGCTGCATGTTTAATTGTGTTTTGAAGGGAGGAAATGGAAGGTTGGGTGTTGAGTTTGAGCGTTTAAACATCTAAAATATTTGAGTTGGAAAGTGGATTTCAGATTGCCAAAGCATTCTACATGAATGTCTGTCCAGATTTTCTGTAATGCATTAGCTCTTTCATTGTTTTTGTTTGTTTGGAGTTGAGTTAAGCAGCTTGTTGATTAGTTAGAGTTAAGATGTTGGTTTGAGAAATATCTAATCAAAGCTTTGTATTTGACTTAAAAATCTGGTTTGCATGATGAGGAAATGCCGTGGCTGAAAAATTGTAGAATGCTGCAGAGAAAATTTTCCAGATTTGCATGCTCTCTTTCCTTGAATTGTTGTGTTTACACATAAGAGTTTTATGATTAAAAAGTGGAAAGAATGTTTGATAATCTTGTCCAAACCTTTGTTGTCTAAGTTGTTCCTTGCGTTTGAACTGCATCAGAAACCCTGAAAGTTGCAATAAAAGAAAACGCAGCATAGCTTCAGCCGAGTTGCATGAGTTTTTGGGGGTGTTTTTCTGCCTTTTTTGTTGCATGTTCAGCTGTGTTGTGTTAATCAAAGTGTTTAGTTGTTAAATGGTGATTGAGTGAGGGTCTTTGCTGGCTTTTGTTTGAAGTTTTCTATGAAACCTGCAGTTGAGAGTTTAGAGTTGCAAAAAGGAAAAATTCTGGATGAATGTTGCAGCAGAAAATTTGCTTCATCATTTTTGCAGGCTCTTTTTGTTTGATTGATTGTTTTGTTGCATTATAAAGTGGGTAGATCAAGTGGTGTTTTGTTATTTTGTGCGAACTGCATTTGTTTTGGTCTAAAAGCCTAAGGAAGTTCACAAATTATGAAGAAGTGCAGCTGGTTTGGCATTGCAGAAATTGTTTGTTGCAGAAATTCTTCTTCTACGTGATTTGCATGCATGGAACTTTCAAAAATTTGCACTTTGGCCCCCCAAGTCTCTCCTTGTTCCACTAGAACCCAATCAATTAAATAATTTCATCAATTTGGTCCTTGGCAATTTTAATTTGTGCAACTTCATGGCTTGTTTTGTTTCAATTAACTACCATGCTTTGTCAATTGCACTTAAGTCATGACTTTAGGGGTTTTATGACCGAATGAGCTCGTGTTTGCCTATTTTTTAATTTCCCTAAATAAATTGGTTGTTTGACCTTTTCTTGGCTCTTGAGACCTTTGGAGTGCTTAAATGTTTCGATTGAATTCGAATGGTTGACTAAGGTTTGCAATTGGGTCTTTAATTGGTAATTGGGTCCTTGGTGGGTCCTTTTCCTGAAACTTATGCATTATTTGATTTCATTTAAATTGCAATTAGGAGAGATTTGGTGACTTTGTTATACTTTACTATTTGAGGTACCTTGACCTTTTTATTGTTTTGAAGCCATATTTCTTTCATTTGGACACCATTCAAAGGGGCGGTATAATTTCTTTTATCCCTTTTGTTTCTCTCCTATGTGACCCAACGTGTTAAGTGAATTGCATGCCTACTTTGCTTTCCTAGTTTTTTCTTAATTCCTTTTACTTATGTCATTTACTTTCATTTTCATGAAGTTATTCTTTTAATGGGGTATGTGTACACCTCTTGGCTTGTAATAGATAGGGCTTTGGCGAGCAATTTGGTCCATTTTCCCCTTCCCCTTTTGTTTTAATTAGTGAATGTAATAAGTTCATTAGTTTGGTTGCATGCCTATGTGTTACGTGTTACTTGCTTTATTAGGTTTTGCATCTAGTCGAGCATGTTAAGTGTTACGTGCTACGTGTTTATGAGCGTTTGGCATGTCTACTAGCTTTCTGTAGTGTAGATGAATGGAATGGATGAATGTACGTTTCCACTAGTCCAACGCTAGTCGGAATTCATAGAATGGGCTAGTCCAACGCTAGACCCTTAGGGATTTCCCCTCGTTAGTACATGTTTGTATGTTCATTACATGTCATGCATTCTTTTTAGTTTTGTCATTTTTTGCATGCCCCCGATTCCCTTTCCCTTCATTTTAGGCCTTTGCATTTCATGCTAGTTATAGGGTCCATTTGCCTGAGAAACCCCCTTGGGTAAGGGAAACGAGCGAGTGTGGCTTCAAAATAGCCTTAGCACGCTAGTTTTTCCTTCTAATCAAAGGAAAAATTAAAATCACAAAAACTAGAGGTCATTCCCGTACCCGACCTGATGCATTCCTCTAAGTTCATGCATTTTCATATCATTTTCTCACTATTTTCCTCACTAATTATATATTTTAAATCCACATGTCATATTCACACACTTATTCACTTTCTTTACTTTTCACTTCACACATTGCACCTATTTTACTTATATATTTACTATTTTCATTCACTTGCACACGAGCATTTATATTTTTATTCATTTGCACACAAACACTTTCAAATTGCACACATGCACTTTTTTCTACACTTTGCACACTTACACTCTCATTTGAGTCCTCATTTGCATCATTCATGATTTTCTATGAGGACTTTCCTTATTGGCCGTCACGACTCGTGTGAATGGGACCAAAAGCCTCATAAGAAACATTTCTTAGACTTAGGATTGCATTTCTCATTCATTAGTCAAATCCAATTTGCAATACATACTTTGGGTAGAAAATATAGGAAAATAAGGGTTAAATCACGCAACTAGGCTTGGTTAGGTCGAAGGGGTGCCTTGGATTTTTATCCTTGCCTTCGCCTTCGTCAAATGTGACTCCCGAACCTTTTTCTTTGTTTTACGTGGACTAGGAGTCGTTTAAAAAGGGTTTTCTTACTTTTTTCTTTTAAAAATTCATTTTTTGGGTGACTTGGTACACCCTAACTCTATACCAAGTGGCGACTCCATTTTTCATATAAAAACCCTTTTTGAACTATTTTTCTTGGGTCAAATCGTCGCATTTTCAAAAGTCCCATTTAGACCCATTTTTGTTTTTATCAACAAAATTCATTTTTCCCAAATCAATAAATTCACAAAAATCAATTATTTTATTTTTTCCAAAAAAAGTGGGGCGCGACAGCAGGCAGTCCGCTAACCCCTTTGGTTCGCCTTAGGGGAAAGTGGGGCTGTTACAATTGGTATCAGAGCCACTTCGCGTGGTCTCTGCGCGGAGTGAGACTGGGCCAAGTGGTGTTGTGGTCCTAATTTCATGAATATGTCTAAGTGCTCGTTTGAGCGTAAGTTATGAACCGGGCATGTGATAAGTGTACGAATCATTATCATAGGACTCGAGGAAGCTAGGTATGTATGTCGGGTAGGAATCTTTAATAAGGATGGTTTACTCTTGGGACCGGCCGGCTCGAGTTGTGAATTATCTTAGATGGGATTCTTGCGCCCGGATACGAAAGATATGAGGGCCTAGGTTAGAAAGGATTTGGTGAACTAGAAAGGTCATTCCTCGGTGGATCGTCTATGTTTGTACTTGACTTAACTGGCTGTATGTATGTGTGCGGCCTAATTTTGACCGGCTTGTATATATGCGTTGATCTTGTTTGGAATGTATAAATGTGTGTTATCATAAAAGTTTTGAGTGTTACTTACATGCATCGTGCTTATTTTGGTTTAGCATTCTTGCCTAGACCGAGTGAAACTTATGGAAGGAACACGAAGTGGTCGGGGACGTGGGCGCGGAACTAGACAACCCACGCCGGTTAGGGAAACGGGGCAAACCTCTACTGGACCCAATCCTGAATCCCAAATAGACCCCAATGTGCAGATAGCTGCCGCTATGCAGCAAATGACAAACCTACTAGCACAAGTAGTACAACAACAGGGCCAAAACCCAAACCCTAACCCCGGGAACCCTGGTAACCACGTCGAGAGCGAGGATAGAGCTCTCGAACGTTTTCAAAAGTTTTCCCCGCCAAAGTTTATTGGGGGACCCGACCCCGACGTTGCTGAGAAGTGGCTTGAGAAAATGGTTGATATATTCGCGGCCCTGCACTACCCTGACGAAAGGCAGGTCACTTTTACCGTGTTCCAACTGGAGGGAGCTGCCCGTTCCTGGTGGAACGTAATTAGACAGAAATGGGAGCGGGAGCAGACGCCTAGGACTTGGGTGAACTTCATCCGAGAATTTAATGCAAAGTTTTTCCCTCCTCTAGTCCAGGAGAGGAAGGAGGACGAGTTTATCCGGCTCCGGCAAGGGGCTCAGACTGTGGCGGAATATGAGAGTCAATTCACCCGCCTATCCAAATTTGCGCCCGAACTCATCATGACCGAGCAACGGCGAATACGGCGTTTTATCCAGGGGTTGAACGTGGAAATTCAAAAAGATCTGGCGGTAGCCCAACTTAATGCCTTTAGTGATGCGGTGGAAAAAGCCCAGCGCGTTGAAACTGCAGGGTTACAAGTTAGAAACTTCCAAGCAAGAAAAAGGGGTTTTCCGGGGAGCAGCTCAGAACAAGCAGATAATAGTACAATCTCTAAAGTTCGCAAGGGAAACGGGGAAGTACGGCAACCAGGGGTGTCGCGTGATGTCCCTCAGGGAGGACTGGTCTCTGCTACTCGTGGTCCCTGTGGATATTGCGGAGGGCCAAGTCATACGGAAACAAATTGCTGGAAGAAAGAAGGAAAATGCTTGCGCTGTGGAAGCGCTGAACATCGGATTGCTAACTGTCCAGCTCGCCTGCGCGAGCGGAGAGGGATTCTGCCACCGACCAAGCCCAATTCTCAGCAACCCGCCAAGAACAACCCTGGACAGACGAAAGGAGAAGGGACGGGATCGAAGGCACCAGCTCGAGTATATTCTCTAGAGCAGCATCAGATCCCTGACTCGTCTGAGGATGGAGAAGGTATGGTCCGTTGGGTACTCTAGATTTGATAGATTCCGTTAATAAGAAATTTCGAGGACGAAATTCTTTTAAGGGGGGGAGAGTGTGAGAACTCGTAAAACCCTAATTATTTTCTTAGGGTTTAGTTCCCTTTAATTGCATGTTTTCTGCATTTTCTGGTTTAGAAATATTTTCTTAGTGGATTTTATGAGCAATTATAGTTTTAAGATGATTTTTCTAGCATTGGAGAAATTTTAGAAAATTAAGAGTAAATAGTGGACGTGGGACCCACTAGTGCGAAAAGTTCGGAAAAATTCGGCCAATAAGGTTAAGTTTCGGATACTGTTTAAAATTTATCGGGTGTTAAGAGATTAGTAGAGAGTGTGAAGTGATTGATGTGAGAGAGAAAAGAAAGATAAGAATGCATTTAATGAGGTGACAAGTTTCACCTTCTCATTGGGTGGACTTTAAGAATTACTATTCACATTTTTGACTTTTGACCAAAATTAGTTAATATCTCCAAAAATTCACAAAATTCACCATTTTTCTTCCTTGTGTTGGCCGGCCCTCTCTCTCTCAAAGAAGAAGGAAACTTCCCAACTTTCAAGCTTCCATTTCACTCAATCTTCCACAAACAAGAGTTTAGGTTTGATTTCATTCCATAAAATCCTTTCTTTTGGTGATAGTGAGTGCTCTAGTGAAGTTTGTTTGAAGCTCTAAGGTGGCCATCATCCCTCTCTCTCTTGTTACTTGGTAAGTGATGCTTGAACCCCCCTACTACACCTAATGATGGTTATAGTATGCTTAGAAGTGGCTTGAGTGTTGGAATATATGATTTATTTCTTGGTTTGGCTTGATTTAGTGAAGTTTTCCATTTTATGATGAATTTTCTGGTTTCATATGATTTTGATGGTATGGTTGTTTTTGATGGTTGGTAATAAGGGGCTTTAGCTCTAGTAGGTGCATATGATAGGAAATTGCAATCAATTTTGAATTTGGAAGAATTTCTGGAAAATTAGGGTTCTTGGTTGAACATTCTGTCCGAAATTTTAGGTCATAGATAGAGGCCGAATTGGACTTTGCTCAAAACATGAAAGTTGTAGGTATTGATGAGTTTGAAGTGCCTGCAAAATTTCAGGGCATTTAGAGTAGTTTAGAGTGAGTTATGCCGTTTTTACTGTTGCTGTTCTGGGTGAACAGAATGTGCGGAACTGCGATAGTAATTGCCTATTTTGACTGGATTTGGTTTGGATTTTGAAGTTGGTGTCTTCTGATGAAATGTTACTGGATGTCTTAGCTATCATATGCCTTTGGAATTTCGGCATTTGGACCTGTGTAGGCTGAGATTGACGTATTACAGTTTTGTGTGTTTTGCAAACCTGTTTTGGTAATTCTGGTTTGGTATTTGGTACTTTTGACCTAGTTGTGCTAGGATTTGGACTGAGAGGCCTTCTACATTGTTGTAGACCTGTCTTTTAGCTTCGAGACGGTGGGTCTTACACCCCCATCCGACATTTGTAGTGAGAGTTGTGCCATTACCGCATTATGAGGTCAAATCCGGTTTTCTTATCAAGGCTTAGGTTAAAGCCCTTTCTTAATTTCTGGTTTGCTTTCATGCTTGTATATGTTTATAAAACCCTATTGGGGTTGTGAATTGGTGTTGTTTATGGCTCGGTATGGTTTCTTGTTTTATGATATTGTGAGCCTATGGAACGGCTCTTGACATGAAATGCTTATATGTGTGTTGTTGGGTTGTGATTGAAGAGAAATAATGAAGCCTTAATGGCTGGAAAAGTAAGAAATTTAGGGGAAGTGCTGCCCGATTTTCTAGGCCGTTTGGTTCTTTAAGTTGGATTTGCCTTTTGATGGAAATGAAGGGCTTTTGGGTTGTTGACTCTAGGTCTTCATGTTATCTTTTCGTTTCCAAGAAAATCATGTTCTTGCACCCTTGCATTAGTATTTATTTGGCAAGGCATACGACGTGTAGTCGAGCCTCACTTGTGCATTCCGTTTACTCGATTTTGGATATGAAACCTTCAATTGGTTTATTTTGATTATTTTAGGGTTTCTTGGCGATTAAGGCCAATCTGAAGTAAAAACTTTTGAAGTTGAATCGGTGAGTGTACCACTCCCCTCCATTGCTGTTTAACTTGATTTCTGCTCTGCAATCTGTTTATTTGTTCGAGACGAGGGTGTACTTTATCACACTCGTTCTCTAGTCTGTTCATATGCCAATTTACTATGCAAAATTTGAATCTGTTATCTGTGTCTGCATCTGTTCGGATTTCTATGACCTATGAGCTCAATCCTGTGGCTAAGTTATTCGAGTCGGGCCGGCAAGGGCCTGGACGATTAGATAACGAACCACGGTAGTCTGTTCGGGGATTTTGGGTATTGAAACCCTTGATTCCGGGTATACTCGAGTATTACCATTTTGTTCGTTTGAGGTGAGCGGGCCCGGTAAAGGGGTGTTTGGTGGACGGAATTCGGTGATAAGAGGGGTCTACGGACGCGTTGGTTCTATATACGTTGACGGAGAGTCAACCGGTTTGGATCAAGTATTGCGCTGGAAATTTGGCTCCTGAGAGCCACCCGTATCCTTCTGATTTGAATCATTGGTTCCTTTGCTTTACATCTGACATGTGTGTCTGATTTGTTAAATGTGAAATGCCATGATTTTAATGCTATCTGTTTGGTACCTCATTGAGCGCAAGCTCACCCCTTTCCGTTCCTTTTGTTTTCCTTACAGGAAAATAAACCCTTTTGGTCTGGATTTGACAAATGGCTGCCAAATTGAGCTAGTTGAACATATCTTTTGTATAGCTCATGTATTAAAACCCTAAGTGTACTTTTGGGGCGTTTTCTCTTTTGATTTGGCAAACCGTGTGTATATATTAACTTTTGAAAACTTTTGGATGTCATTTTGATTTGTAAACGCTAAAGTTCTGATGTGAATGTTTGTTGGCTATTTCGGTTGGGTTCTGACGGGTCGGTTACTATTCATGACCGACTCCGGATTTCATTTTTGTTATTTTGGGTTATTTTACCATTTTGACCTGTTTACGCTCGTTTGTAAGTTCCGGATCGCAATAGATAGCTCTAATCTGATCCGTAGTCCTAGCGAGAGCTGGGCAGGCAGTCCGCTAACCCCTTTGGTTCGCCTTAGGGGAAAGTGGGGCTGTTACATATATGCTGACTCAATTTTCTTAAGAAATAAGGGTGACAAACTATTTGCTTTCACTAAGATGTGGTATTGAAGGGATTACATACCATTTGGGCACAAGAATAAGACAAATCTTGACCTTTCATTTCCAAATCAGAAATAATGCCCCACTTTATTGGTCCTGAAAGATGAGCCAACAAAAGGTAGTGACCCGCTACTCTAAACACAGATGCTAAAAGTGAGGTAGAAATCTTCAGAAATTTGGCGTTATTCTGAGAAATTCATCATGAAATTTCTGCATGAGTTCAAACTCAACGTTCAAATGATTACTTTCTAAATTTTGGAAAGTACGATTTCTCTTTGTTCAAATAAATGGGGAATCATCTGAACAAATTTTTGCAATCAAATGGACCCACACTGGGGCAAATTCTTTTATTTGTAAAATTTCGCAAAATAAGCCCACACTGGGGCAAAATTTTTATAGTTCATTTGAGGACTTCGTCAAAGAGCCAAGCAAGACTTCCAAATCAATCACACTGCTCTTTCCAAGAGTAATAGTTGCAATATTTTAAAATAAAGTGCATGTTGTACTTTGGCAAGCCCCTGTGCAGGTACTCATAGCTGAAATCGACGAAGAAGCGTAAGTCAGAATCTTACGAATCAAGGCCTCAAGGAGGAGCAACCATGCCGTAATGCAAATCAATTGATCGGTTGCACAATAACTGGTGGAAATTTGGGCAAATTATTTTTGAAAAGATTCTCAAAAATCAAATTTGGAATTATTTTCTTGTTCCTTGACAAATTTCAATTTGATCTCAACGCCCGCCGCGCACCTTTCCATTCCCCATTCTCGACAACCACATTGAATTCACTGACTTCCACCACCGTTAGCATCGAGTCTATCTCACTAACGTGTGCGTTCTTATCCTACCACCGTTAGCATCGAGTTTATCTTACTAGTGTGTGTGTTTCTTTTCTTTTACCACCGTTAACATCGAGTTTATCTCACTAACATGTGTGTTTTATTCTACCTCGGCAGAACTGGGTTCTATCCCGCTGACCGCTTATACCACGTTGGGCCTGGATTTTGTGCCGCCAACATCACAAAGTCCACGTTGGGCCTGGATTTTGTGCCACCAACATCACAAAGTTCACATTGGGCTTGGATTTTGTACCACCAACTAAGGCAGGTTTGGGTTTAATCCCACTGACCAATTCATCACACTGGGGCAAATCTGCGGATAATTTTTCGAGCAAGCCTTATACAGTCTTTTCATACATAGCAGCATTTCACGTATACTGCCACTAGCCGTTGGGTCAGTCCCACTAGTGCGCATTACTTTTGCATCGCCACTAGCCGTTGGGTCAGTCCCACTAGTGCGCGTTTCTTTTATTCTGCCACTAGCCGTTGGGTCAGTCCCACTAGTGCGCATTTCTTTTATTTTGCCGCTAGCCGTTGGGTCAGTCCCACTAGCATGCCTTTCATTTTCATTGCCGCTAGCCGTGGGTCAGTCCCACTAGTGTGCATTTCATTTTCATTGCTGCTAGCCGTGGGTCAGTCCCACTAGTGTGCATTTCATTTTCATTGCCGCTAGTGTGCATTTCATCGCCACTAGCCGTGGGTCAGTCCCACTAGTGTGCATTTCATTTACATCGCCACTAGCCGTAGGTCAGTCCCACTAGTGTGCATTTCATTTACATCCACCACTAGCCGTGGGTCTGTCCCACTAGTGAGTTTTTCATTTACATCTACCACTAAACGTGGGTCTATCCCATTTACATTTCTGTCCGGGTCTATCCCGTTTACATTTCTGTCCGGGTCTATCCCGTGGGTCTATCCCATTTACATTTCTGTCCGGGTCTATCCCGTTTACATTTATGTTCGGATCTATCCCGTTTACATTTCTGTCCGGATCTATCCCGTGGGTCTATCCCATTTAAATTCCTGTTCGGGTCAATCCCGTTTTAAATTCCTGTTCGGGTCAATCCCGTTTTAATTTCTTGTTCGGGTCAGTCCCGTTTTAAATTTCTTGTTCGGGTCAGTCCCGTTTTAATTTCTTGTTCGGGCCAGTCCCATGATTTTAAAAGTTTATTCGGGTCAGTCCCATGATGTTTTTATTCGGGTCAGTCCCATGATTTTTTAAGCTTTATTCGGGTCAGTCCCATGATCTTAAATTTTTCGTTCGGGTCAGTCCCATGTTTAATTTTTCGTTCGGGTCAGTCCCATGACTAAATTCTCATTCGGGTCAATCACATGGTTTAAATTTTTGTACAGTCTTCATTGCAAAAGTGTCAGTCATTCGAGTCGTTCGCAGCCGAATAACACAGGTAAATATTTGGTGTCTATTTCTTTGTCTCAAGTTTTTCCAAAACTCAGACAAAGAGGGGCAAACTGTAGACACCAAATTTTTAAGGTATTTTGTTTACTATTATTTCTATTTTTGATTAATTTCATTTAGTCTTTTATTTTTAAGTCATTTTTATCATTTAATTAAACTTTAATCATTTAATCATTTAACTTTTATTTTTATTTGTTTCGATTTTAGGTTTTTGGAAAAAAAATCAAAGGGACAAGAACAAGACACCTAAGCCTGTTCTAGAGTTTGAAATCTTGGCCTTTCATCTTAGGTTTAGTTTTTCTTTGGGGTGCCTTTAAAATGAAAAGAGCCGCAAGAGAGGGGAGGAGGATTTCGTCTGAGGGTATCAACAAAAAGGAAAGGCTAAGAAGCAATGAAAAACAGATGAAAGGGGCCAGAGGGCAAAGGGAAAAGGGGGAGGCTACGGAGAAAAGGCTAAAGAAAAGACTAAGGAAGAGCCGACAGAGGGGAGGTCGGAAGCTTGGTGAAGAAACAGAAAAAGAACAGAGAAAGGGAAAACAAAACAGAGGAACTTCGTTTGGGAGCCAAGGGAAGGGAAAGAAAAGAAACGGGCGGCGAACGAAGGAGCTTTGGGGAGAGCAAAAGAAAAAGGAAACAAGCGACGGGGGAGAGATTTTGGGGCTGAGCGAAAAACAGAGAAGGAAATAGGGGCGGCGGATGGAGGGTTGAAGGCTAAGGAGGAGAAAGCAGGAAAAAGAAAAGAAAAGGGCCGAGAGGAAAAAACAGAGAGGTGAAGGCTTCGGCCAAAGAAAAGAAAGAGAGCTTCTCGGCGAAGGGAGGAACGAAGAGAGCCAAGGAAAACAGAGAGGGCTTCAATTGAAATCAAAACAGGGAAAAAGGGAAAAACAGAGCAACAAGAAAAGGAAAAGGGGCGGCAGACGGCCTCTCCCCTTCCAACAGCTCTTGAACAGTCCGGCGCCGCCATCCCCACCACCTCGTCGGAATCCGCCATTGCCACCGGCGGATCTTCTTAAACAGAGGGCACGGTAAGCTATCCTCTTCCCTCAAATTTCGGTTTCTCTCCAAACGTAGATACTGAAATCTTTCAAAGCATGTTTTTTCTAGTTTGTGAGTTTGTCCATCGGAAAGCTTTTGTTGATTATGCACGATTTTGGAGCGTACATAGTTTATGTGTGGATTGGACTGAAGTTCTTTTGTGTTTATGACAAATTTTTGGGCTGATCATTACACCATTTGACCAGAGAAATTGCTGAATTTGTAATGCCCGGTAGCTGTTCGATTAAGTGCCTAATTGAAAGTTCTATTTGAAAGACGATTCATCTGCAATTTAACGTGTGAAGGAAAATGAACATTCAGTTTGCTCAGTTGCTTATCCGAACATAATAACCAACTTTTTCATGGGAAAAGATAGTGTTGGTCCGTTTGTACCTTTTCTGTTTCATTTTTTTTATTTCCTTATGCTTGAATCCGAATTGATGTGATAAGAGGAAGTGTTATGAGTTTCAATGTTTTGTTGGGAATGATGTGATTTGAAACCAATTTCTGGTGCTGCTAACCGAAAAGGTAGCTGAAATGGCAGCGAACGTTGAGCCAATTTGGAGAAGAAGATTACTTGATTAAATTCATGATTCCAGTCCCTCAATTTCCCTTTCCATTATGATTTAACCCCAGAATTTTAGGACTTCATAATTTTGCCTCCAACACCTTCATAAGTCCTTCAATTAGGTCCCTGCTCTTGTTGCATTTGAACCCCTCAAGCTTCCCCAAATTCACCGTGGCCCAAATTCTGGAAAAATCGAACTAATTTCACCCTTTTAAGCTTAATCCTCTGTTTGCGTATTTTCTGTAACTTTTTGGATAGATTAATTCTGGAATTTAATTCATAATTAGTCCTTAATAATTTTAGTTGTTTTGTTTATTTTGTTGGATTTAGTATTTTGGGTTTAGGTTTTGGGTAATGATATTGGTTTGGGTTTATAAAGGTGGGTCTGATTTATTTTGATTGGGTTTCTGGCTTGGGCTTAGGAAGTAGAAGCCCACCAGATTTGTTGGAAGTTTTGGGGTCATAAATAATAGGCTGGCCCATTCCTTTTTGTTCCGGACTTCCGTTGGGCTGAAGGGTTAAAGCCCATCGGTCTTGTTGGATCATTCTTGGGGTTAGAATAGTAGACTAGTCCATCTGTTTTGCTTGGGTTTCGATTGGGCTGGGGGAGGTTTTGGCCCAAGTAAATAAATAAAATAGCCCAGTGGCTTGATCCATTAAGAAACCAGAGAACGAATTTGCAGATCAGTCCCTGTACTTTTCTTTAATTTCACTGTGGCCCTACAAACTTTCAATTTCATTCAATTGGGTCCTTAATTTAATTGCAAATAGGCCCCTAAACTTTATTTTCTTTAATTTTGCCCCCAAAATTTTGTCAATCTTTGCAATCAGGTCCTTTCTTATCTTGACTTCTTAAATATGGGTTGTTGACATGATTTAATTGATTCAAATTCATGTTTATTTTTATCATTTATGATTATTTGTTAATTAAAGTGATGCCTTGACCTTTTCTTTGTATTTTGGAGGGTAAATAAGTGACTTTACTTCATTAGAGCCCCAACTCAAGGGAGGTACACTCTATTCCCTTATTCTTTACATTATTTGACCCTATGTGCCCTATGTGATGTTACGTGCTTAATTGCATGCTTCTTAAATGTTTTATTATTTATTGATTGATTGATTTATTTCATTTATTTATTTATTCGCTTTATTTGCTTTAGTTTGTATATTTATTTTAGTTCAATTTTGATCATTTGAAAGGCACTTGAATGCCAAATTTGTAATAGTTAGGTATTTATTCTAATTATTCACTTTTCCCCCGTTAGATTGTAGTAGGCCCCCCTCTCAAATGTAATAGCTAGGGTTTTATTCGCTTTCTTTTTGCTTGTGTGATTTGCGTGCTTACGTGCTATGTGTTACCGCTTTCTTAGGTTTTGGCATCTAGATATCATGCTTATGTGTTATGTGCTATGTGTTTATATGTGATTGGCATGTCTACTTGCTTTCTATAGTCATAGATGAATATGATGGATGAATGCACGTCACCACACGAGTCCAACGCTAGTTGTGGCTCACTGTCCCGTTTTCCACTAGTCCAACGCTAGTAGGAATTCATAGATATGGGCTAGTCCAATGCTAGACCCTTAGGGATCTCCCTCGCTAGTACATACTTGTATGTCTCACTACATTTCATGCATTTTTCTTAGTTTTCTAGCATTTGGCATGCCCCTCCACCCTTTCCCCTTCATTTCAGGTTTTGCATCCTCATGCTAGGTATAGGGTACATTTGCCTGAGAGTCCCCTTTCGATAAGGGAAACGAGCGAGTGTGGCTACAAAATAGCCTTAGCACGCTAGTTCTTCCTTCTAATCAAAGGGAAAATTAAAGTCGTGAAATTAGGAGTCATTCTCGTACCCGATTTGATGCATTCCTCTAGGTTCATGCACTCTCAATCTTATCATATCACTTCCTCACTCTTTTATCCTCATTTTCTCACAACTTATATTTTTCTCAATCCACATGCCATGTTTGCACATTTTCCTTCTTTTATCATTTATTTTCTACCTCACAAATTGCACCCAATTGCACTTATATGTATCTACTATCATATTTTCATCCAATTGCACACAAACACCTTTATTTTCTCAATTTGCACACATGCACTTGTCTTACATTCGTACACATGCACGTTTTCTTACATTTTCACACTTGCACTTATATTTGAGTCTTCATTTGCATCATTCACAACCTCTATGAGGACTTTCCTTATTGGCCACCACAACTCATGTGGTTGGGACCAAAAAGCCTCGTAAGAGACATTTCAAATTTAGGATTGCATTTCTTTTTCATATCCATTAGTCATATCCAACATGCAACGCATATTTTGGGTAGAAGAATTGGGAAAAGAAGGGCTAAGTCACGCAACTAGCTTTGGCTAGGGTAAGGGAGTGCCTTAGGCTTTGCCTTTGCCTTCTCCCTTATCAAATGTGACCCCCGATCCCTTTCTTTGGTTACGTAGACCTAAAAGTTCTTAAAAAGGGGTTTCTTTACTTTGCTTTTCAAAAAATTCATTTTTGGGTGACTTGGTACACCCTAACTCTATACCAAGTGGCGACTCCATTTTCCATGCAAAAAACCCTTTTTGAACTCTGTTTGGCCAAATCGTCGCATTTTCAAGTCCCACGGCCTTTTATTTTCATTTTCACACATATTCACATACATATCTCACACACTACTTTCACACCATCTCAAAAAGTGGGGCGCGACACTTCTATTTCAGACAGTGGTGAGCCAGGCGGAGCCGGTGGGGTCCAATTGTAAAGTTTTTGAGAAATTACGGATATATAACGGACGTGGGACCCACTAGTGCGCAAAGTTCGGAAAAATTCGGCCAATTAGGTTAAATTCCGGATACTGTGTAAAATTTATCGGGTGTTAAGAGATAAGTAGAGTGTGTGAAATGATTGATGTGAGAGAGAAAAGAAAGGATAGAAATGCATTTAATGGAGTGACAAGTGTCACATTTCCATTGGTTGAAACCTAAGACAACTATTCACCTTTTTGACCTTTCTTACCCATGAAATAAATATCTCAAAAATTGACCAAAATTCACCATTTCTTCTCCTTCTTGTGGCCGACCAACATCAAGCAAAAGGAAAGGAAAAGCTCTCCAAATTTCATGCTCCAATCTTGCACAAATCAACAAACCAACCGATTAAACTTGAAACCTCTCCATAAAATCCCTTAAGTGAGTGATAGTGAGTTGTGTGGTGAAGTTGGTTGGAAGCTTAAGGTGCTAAGTGGTCTCTCTTCTTTGGTTCTAAGGTAAGTGACTATGGAACCCCTCTCTTCTATCTAAGATGCTTAATAAATGATTTGTGGTTATTATAAGTGTGATTTTGTGGACTATTTCTTGATTTTAGTCAAGATTGATGAAGTTTTCTATTTATTTGGGATTTTTGCTGGTTGCATATGATTACTATGATGTGGCTATGTATGATGAGTGGAAATGTTATGTAATGAAGCTAGAAGGTGGAAAAAGTGGACAATTGCAACCAATTTTGGGTTTGGAAGAAAATCTGGAAAATTAGGGTTCTTGGTTCTTCATTCTGTCCGAAATTTTTGGTCCTAGATAGAGGCCGAATTGGCCTTGGATCAAAACATGAAAGTTGTAGGTATTAATGAGGTTGAAGTGCCTACAAAATTTCAGGGCATTTGGAGTAGTATAGAGTGAGTTATGCCGTTTTTACTGTTGCTGTTTTTGGTGAACAGAATGTCCGAACTGCAATAGTAATCGTTTGTTTTCACTGGAATTGGTTTGGATTTTGTTATTGGTGTCTTCTGATGAAATGTAGCTGGACGTTTTATCTAACTTATGCCTTTGGAATTTCGGTATTCGGACTTGTATGGACTGAGATATACCGATTACAGTTTTATGTGATTTGCAAACCTGTTTTGGTAATTCTGGATTTGTATTTTGCATATTTGACCTAGTTGTGCTAGGATTTGGACTGAGTGGCCTTCTACATTGTTGTACTCCTATTTCTTAGCTTCGAAACGGTGGGTCTTACACCCCCATCCGATAACCGTAGTGAATTTGGTGCCATTACCGCATATTGAGGTCAAATACGGTTTGTGATTCTGGTACGTTTTTGGAAAGTTTATGGCTGGAACTTTGGCTTCACATTTGACTGAGTTACAAGCTGTTTGGACTTCCGACCAAAACACCAAACTTATAGCCCTATATCAGAGCTTTCTAACGCCCTTGGAATTTCATGAATCGGATTTATAAAACCTGAGATATAGCCGAGCAAACAAGGCTTGCCCGTGAAAATGACCAGAAATCTGTTTTGGTCCTGATGACCAATTTCCGTTCCGAATTTGGGTTGCCGACCTTCATGAAAGTTGTTCCATTTGGAATGAACTATCTAACTGCCAATTTTCAGCTCTTTTGACCATGTGTAGCATAGAAAACAGTTTGCACTCAAAACTGACCATTTGTGCATTTGCCAGATTTCGTAAGTGATTGTGTTTGGTTCATTTGGGACTAAAGCCTCCAGTTTCAGTTCTGGATGTCTTCATAACAGTTGTTGTTCATCCTTTAAGCTTCGATATGGCGTCTCATATGCCTTAATCCGATATTCGTAGCTCAACTTATGAGTAAACTAGAAACGAGTGTCAAATCTGCCGTTTCCGCTAACGGCCGTCTCCGTTTCCGTTCGTCATATTTATGTGCGCGCGTGCCGTTTTTGCCGTTTTGCTTGTTTTAGGCACGATAGTAGCCGTTTGCGATATTATGTGACACAATCTTCTATTTCAGACGGTGGTGAGCTGGGCGGAACTGGTGGGGCCCACTACTAGCTGTTCATTTCGATCCGACTTCGTACTTTTGCTATTTCAGTTTCTGAGTAAGTATTCAGGCCGGTTTGGTGTGTTTTCTTTGCTATGTGTTTGAGATATGTGAAAAGGGCACTTAGGCGAGGGTGTACTTTATCGCACTCGACCTAAACCCTAATTTGAATGTATAATTGTACTTGGCATCTGTATATGAACCTTTTGGAACCAAAACCCTTGAGCTTGTGGCTCGGGGCGACTTTCGAATAAAGTTTGTGAAGTTTGCAAAGTTTGTGATTTTGAATAATTTTGTGAAGTTTGTGAGTTTGGGGCGAACTCTTGACCTGGTTGGACTATTCGAGCCGGTTAGGGCTTGGTCGAAGGCAGTCCAACTTAGTCTGAGGTCACCAAGTTTGTGGGTTCATGTTATGAACCAATTTTGTGAATCCGGTTCACCGAGAAGGTGACCAAGTTTGTGGGTTCATGTTATGAACCAATTTTGTGAATCCGGTTCACCGAGAAGGTGACCAAGTTTGTGGGTTCATGTTATGAACCAATTTTGTGAATCCGGTTCACCGAGAAGGTGACCAAGTTTGTGACCCGAGCTTGTGACTCAAGCTCAAGTTTGTGATTTCGTTCGCTCGGGCAAGTTTGTGAGGTGACTGGCCAGTGAGGGTGATAAGGTGTCGGTGGGTGTACAAGTGAAGTTCTACGGACTATTTTTGTGGTCGACGGAGTGTCGGCAGGAGATCATACATGGCACATGAATTGGCTTTGGAGCCACCCGTATCCTTATTATGTGATGTTACTTTTCTGCTTTTGCTTTACTCTTATTGTGTAACTGTTATGTGAAATTTATGCTTTCGCCCCTGTTTACTTACTAAGCATATAGCTTACCCCATTCCTTTTGTTTTCCTTAGCAGGGGTCGACGCGGGGACTTTTGGCTCGTATACTAGTATAGTTAGATTGGCTTGTAATAGTTGAATAGTTAGAATGTTTGTTTTTGTTTTGGTGGTTTGTATAAGGACCTTTCTTAGGGTCTATCTTCTGCTGGTTGTGATTGTAGTATATTAGAGTGGTTTGACTCGAGACTTTTGAAGATGTGAATATAACTTTTGGGATTGTATACATTGTATTTAGTGCTCTTTCGAACTTTAAGTTTTGAGTCCTGGCGCGAGCTAGGCAGGCGGCCCGCCGATACCCTTGGGTTCGCCCTTGGGAGAAGTGGGGTCGTCACAGTTGGTATCAGAGCTTCGGCTTTCGATCTCTGTAGTGTATCCTAGGCTTGAAGTTTAGGATGCCGGACTGTGGGATACTTGGCTATTAAGGTAAATGTTGAATGCTAAGATTTTGATATTGACTTTTGTAATTTTCCATAATGCAAAGTGGGGATTGAGTTGATTGCACTTGGAGATGGCCAGTCCCAGTGTGAATCGATTTGGTTCTTACTTAATATTGAAGTTAGCTATTTGGACCTATTCTTTAGGCTTGCACCCTAGGGCCGCCGGGGCGATGCTGGTGGATTAGGTAGGTTCCGTAGGGGAGGCGCGTAGGACCGTTGATGGAATTTCCTTTTGACTATCTGATATGTTTAATTTGTTATATCTGCCATGTTTATTTTGTTATAACCAGTATGCCTGGCTTCTTTTGTTACCCAGTGATTGACTACATTTTTGGAGCCGTAGTGCTCACGTAAATAATGGATTTTGCACCGACCGGATGTCGGATAACTTGTATATGTTTAGTGTGACTTTGTAAAAATATGTATATTTGAGTATAATCTTTTGAGCTTATTTGTTTGAACCCGGCTTTTGAACTTATTCGTACTTGTGTGGTTGTAGACCGGCTACTACTCGAGTGGTTGAACTTTTGAGGCATTGCCTGTTGTGTACTTGACTGCTTTTGAGGATTATTTGATCTGATTAGTGCAAGTTGGAATTTCGAGGACGAAATTCTTTTAAGGAGGGGAGATTGTGAGGCCCCAGTTCGTACTATGTTGATATATTCATTAATTTGGCGGTAACGTTTGGTTTTGGGAGTATTTCGAAAACCCTAAGTAGGAATTAAGATTTAAACCCTAAGTTCCGGTTAAGATTGAAAACCCGTTTTTTTCTACATTTTCTTGATTAGAAAATTCCCCAGACAAAGTTTATGAGCAAATATCGTTTTCAAATGATTTTTCTAGTATTGTAAAGTTTTTGAGAAATTACGGATATATAACGGACGTGGGACCCACTAGTGCGCAAAGTTCGGAAAAATTCGGCCAATTAGGTTAAATTCCGGATACTGTGTAAAATTTATCGGGTGTTAAGAGATAAGTAGAGTGTGTGAAATGATTGATGTGAGAGAGAAAAGAAAGGATAGAAATGCATTTAATGGAGTGACAAGTGTCACATTTCCATTGGTTGAAACCTAAGACAACTATTCACCTTTTTGACCTTTCTTACCCATGAAATAAATATCTCAAAAATTGACCAAAATTCACCATTTCTTCTCCTTCTTGTGGCCGACCAACATCAAGCAAAAGGAAAGGAAAAGCTCTCCAAATTTCATGCTCCAATCTTGCACAAATCAACAAACCAACCGATTAAACTTGAAACCTCTCCATAAAATCCCTTAAGTGAGTGATAGTGAGTTGTGTGGTGAAGTTGGTTGGAAGCTTAAGGTGCTAAGTGGTCTCTCTTCTTTGGTTCTAAGGTAAGTGACTATGGAACCCCTCTCTTCTATCTAAGATGCTTAATAAATGATTTGTGGTTATTATAAGTGTGATTTTGTGGACTATTTCTTGATTTTAGTCAAGATTGATGAAGTTTTCTATTTATTTGGGATTTTTGCTGGTTGCATATGATTACTATGATGTGGCTATGTATGATGAGTGGAAATGTTATGTAATGAAGCTAGAAGGTGGAAAAAGTGGACAATTGCAACCAATTTTGGGTTTGGAAGAAAATCTGGAAAATTAGGGTTCTTGGTTCTTCATTCTGTCCGAAATTTTTGGTCCTAGATAGAGGCCGAATTGGCCTTGGCTCAAAACATGAAAGTTGTAGGTATTAATGAGGTTGAAGTGCCTACAAAATTTCAGGGCATTTGGAGTAGTATAGAGTGAGTTATGCCGTTTTTACTGTTGCTGTTTTTGGTGAACAGAATGTCCGAACTGCAATAGTAATCGTTTGTTTTCACTGGAATTGGTTTGGATTTTGTTGTTGGTGTCTTCTGATGAAATGTAGCTGGACGTTTTATCTAACTTATGCCTTTGGAATTTCGGCATTCGGACTTGTATGGACTGAGATATACCGATTACAGTTTTATGTGATTTGCAAACCTGTTTTGGTAATTCTGGATTTGTATTTTGCATATTTGACCTAGTTGTGCTAGGATTTGGACTGAGTGGCCTTCTACATTGTTGTACTCCTATTTCTTAGCTTCGAAACGGTGGGTCTTACACCCCCATCCGATAACCGTAGTGAATTTGGTGCCATTACCGCATATTGAGGTCAAATACGGTTTGTGATTCTGGTACGTTTTTGGAAAGTTTATGGCTGGAACTTTGGCTTCACATTTGACTGAGTTACAAGCTGTTTGGACTTCCGACCAAAACACCAAACTTATAGCCCTATATCAGAGCTTTCTAACGCCCTTGGAATTTCATGAATCGGATTTATAAAACCTGAGATATAGCCGAGCAAACAAGGCTTGCCCGTGAAAATGACCAGAAATCTGTTTTGGTCCTGATGACCAATTTCCGTTCCGAATTTGGGTTGCCGACCTTCATGAAAGTTGTTCCATTTGGAATGAACTATCTAACTGCCAATTTTCAGCTCTTTTGACCATGTGTAGCATAGAAAACAGTTTGCACTCAAAACTGACCATTTGTGCATTTGCCAGATTTCGTAAGTGATTGTGTTTGGTTCATTTGGGACTAAAGCCTCCAGTTTCAGTTCTGGATGTCTTCATAACAGTTGTTGTTCATCCTTTAAGCTTCGATATGGCGTCTCATATGCCTTAATCCGATATTCGTAGCTCAACTTATGAGTAAACTAGAAACGAGTGTCAAATCTGCCGTTTCCGCTAACGGCCGTCTCCGTTTCCGTTCGTCATATTTATGTGCGCGCGTGCCGTTTTTGCCGTTTTGCTTGTTTTAGGCACGATAGTAGCCGTTTGCGATATTATGTGACACAATCTTCTATTTCAGACGGTGGTGAGCTGGGCGGAACTGGTGGGGCCCACTACTAGCTGTTCATTTCGATCCGACTTCGTACTTTTGCTATTTCAGTTTCTGAGTAAGTATTCAGGCCGGTTTGGTGTGTTTTCTTTGCTATGTGTTTGAGATATGTGAAAAGGGCACTTAGGCGAGGGTGTACTTTATCGCACTCGACCTAAACCCTAATTTGAATGTATAATTGTACTTGGCATCTGTATATGAACCTTTTGGAACCAAAACCCTTGAGCTTGTGGCTCGGGGCGACTTTCGAATAAAGTTTGTGAAGTTTGCAAAGTTTGTGATTTTGAATAATTTTGTGAAGTTTGTGAGTTTGGGGCGAACTCTTGACCTGGTTGGACTATTCGAGCCGGTTAGGGCTTGGTCGAAGGCAGTCCAACTTAGTCTGAGGTCACCAAGTTTGTGGGTTCATGTTATGAACCAATTTTGTGAATCCGGTTCACCGAGAAGGTGACCAAGTTTGTGGGTTCATGTTATGAACCAATTTTGTGAATCCGGTTCACCGAGAAGGTGACCAAGTTTGTGGGTTCATGTTATGAACCAATTTTGTGAATCCGGTTCACCGAGAAGGTGACCAAGTTTGTGACCCGAGCTTGTGACTCAAGCTCAAGTTTGTGATTTCGTTCGCTCGGGCAAGTTTGTGAGGTGACTGGCCAGTGAGGGTGATAAGGTGTCGGTGGGTGTACAAGTGAAGTTCTACGGACTATTTTTGTGGTCGACGGAGTGTCGGCAGGAGATCATACATGGCACATGAATTGGCTTTGGAGCCACCCGTATCCTTATTATGTGATGTTACTTTTCTGCTTTTGCTTTACTCTTATTGTGTAACTGTTATGTGAAATTTATGCTTTCGCCCCTGTTTACTTACTAAGCATATAGCTTACCCCATTCCTTTTGTTTTCCTTAGCAGGGGTCGACGCGGGGACTTTTGGCTCGTATACTAGTATAGTTAGATTGGCTTGTAATAGTTGAATAGTTAGAATGTTTGTTTTTGTTTTGGTGGTTTGTATAAGGACCTTTCTTAGGGTCTATCTTCTGCTGGTTGTGATTGTAGTATATTAGAGTGGTTTGACTCGAGACTTTTGAAGATGTGAATATAACTTTTGGGATTGTATACATTGTATTTAGTGCTCTTTCGAACTTTAAGTTTTGAGTCCTGGCGCGAGCTAGGCAGGCGGCCCGCCGATACCCTTGGGTTCGCCCTTGGGAGAAGTGGGGTCGTCACAGTTGGTATCAGAGCTTCGGCTTTCGATCTCTGTAGTGTATCCTAGGCTTGAAGTTTAGGATGCCGGACTGTGGGATACTTGGCTATTAAGGTAAATGTTGAATGCTAAGATTTTGATATTGACTTTTGTAATTTTCCATAATGCAAAGTGGGGATTGAGTTGATTGCACTTGGAGATGGCCAGTCCCAGTGTGAATCGATTTGGTTCTTACTTAATATTGAAGTTAGCTATTTGGACCTATTCTTTAGGCTTGCACCCTAGGGCCGCCGGGGCGATGCTGGTGGATTAGGTAGGTTCCGTAGGGGAGGCGCGTAGGACCGTTGATGGAATTTCCTTTTGACTATCTGATATGTTTAATTTGTTATATCTGCCATGTTTATTTTGTTATAACCAGTATGCCTGGCTTCTTTTGTTACCCAGTGATTGACTACATTTTTGGAGCCGTAGTGCTCACGTAAATAATGGATTTTGCACCGACCGGATGTCGGATAACTTGTATATGTTTAGTGTGACTTTGTAAAAATATGTATATTTGAGTATAATCTTTTGAGCTTATTTGTTTGAACCCGGCTTTTGAACTTATTCGTACTTGTGTGGTTGTAGACCGGCTACTACTCGAGTGGTTGAACTTTTGAGGCATTGCCTGTTGTGTACTTGACTGCTTTTGAGGATTATTTGATCTGATTAGTGCAAGTTGGAATTTCGAGGACGAAATTCTTTTAAGGAGGGGAGATTGTGAGGCCCCAGTTCGTACTATGTTGATATATTCATTAATTTGGCGGTAACGTTTGGTTTTGGGAGTATTTCGAAAACCCTAAGTAGGAATTAAGATTTAAACCCTAAGTTCCGGTTAAGATTGAAAACCCGTTTTTTTCTACATTTTCTTGATTAGAAAATTCCCCAGACAAAGTTTATGAGCAAATATCGTTTTCAAATGATTTTTCTAGTATTGTAAAGTTTTTGAGAAATTACGGATATATAACGGACGTGGGACCCACTAGTGCGCAAAGTTCGGAAAAATTCGGCCAATTAGGTTAAATTCCGGATACTGTGTAAAATTTATCGGGTGTTAAGAGATAAGTAGAGTGTGTGAAATGATTGATGTGAGAGAGAAAAGAAAGGATAGAAATGCATTTAATGGAGTGACAAGTGTCACATTTCCATTGGTTGAAACCTAAGACAACTATTCACCTTTTTGACCTTTCTTACCCATGAAATAAATATCTCAAAAATTGACCAAAATTCACCATTTCTTCTCCTTCTTGTGGCCGACCAACATCAAGCAAAAGGAAAGGAAAAGCTCTCCAAATTTCATGCTCCAATCTTGCACAAATCAACAAACCAACCGATTAAACTTGAAACCTCTCCATAAAATCCCTTAAGTGAGTGATAGTGAGTTGTGTGGTGAAGTTGGTTGGAAGCTTAAGGTGCTAAGTGGTCTCTCTTCTTTGGTTCTAAGGTAAGTGACTATGGAACCCCTCTCTTCTATCTAAGATGCTTAATAAATGATTTGTGGTTATTATAAGTGTGATTTTGTGGACTATTTCTTGATTTTAGTCAAGATTGATGAAGTTTTCTATTTATTTGGGATTTTTGCTGGTTGCATATGATTACTATGATGTGGCTATGTATGATGAGTGGAAATGTTATGTAATGAAGCTAGAAGGTGGAAAAAGTGGACAATTGCAACCAATTTTGGGTTTGGAAGAAAATCTGGAAAATTAGGGTTCTTGGTTCTTCATTCTGTCCGAAATTTTTGGTCCTAGATAGAGGCCGAATTGGCCTTGGCTCAAAACATGAAAGTTGTAGGTATTAATGAGGTTGAAGTGCCTACAAAATTTCAGGGCATTTGGAGTAGTATAGAGTGAGTTATGCCGTTTTTACTGTTGCTGTTTTTGGTGAACAGAATGTCCGAACTGCAATAGTAATCGTTTGTTTTCACTGGAATTGGTTTGGATTTTGTTGTTGGTGTCTTCTGATGAAATGTAGCTGGACGTTTTATCTAACTTATGCCTTTGGAATTTCGGCATTCGGACTTGTATGGACTGAGATATACCGATTACAGTTTTATGTGATTTGCAAACCTGTTTTGGTAATTCTGGATTTGTATTTTGCATATTTGACCTAGTTGTGCTAGGATTTGGACTGAGTGGCCTTCTACATTGTTGTACTCCTATTTCTTAGCTTCGAAACGGTGGGTCTTACACCCCCATCCGATAACCGTAGTGAATTTGGTGCCATTACCGCATATTGAGGTCAAATACGGTTTGTGATTCTGGTACGTTTTTGGAAAGTTTATGGCTGGAACTTTGGCTTCACATTTGACTGAGTTACAAGCTGTTTGGACTTCCGACCAAAACACCAAACTTATAGCCCTATATCAGAGCTTTCTAACGCCCTTGGAATTTCATGAATCGGATTTATAAAACCTGAGATATAGCCGAGCAAACAAGGCTTGCCCGTGAAAATGACCAGAAATCTGTTTTGGTCCTGATGACCAATTTCCGTTCCGAATTTGGGTTGCCGACCTTCATGAAAGTTGTTCCATTTGGAATGAACTATCTAACTGCCAATTTTCAGCTCTTTTGACCATGTGTAGCATAGAAAACAGTTTGCACTCAAAACTGACCATTTGTGCATTTGCCAGATTTCGTAAGTGATTGTGTTTGGTTCATTTGGGACTAAAGCCTCCAGTTTCAGTTCTGGATGTCTTCATAACAGTTGTTGTTCATCCTTTAAGCTTCGATATGGCGTCTCATATGCCTTAATCCGATATTCGTAGCTCAACTTATGAGTAAACTAGAAACGAGTGTCAAATCTGCCGTTTCCGCTAACGGCCGTCTCCGTTTCCGTTCGTCATATTTATGTGCGCGCGTGCCGTTTTTGCCGTTTTGCTTGTTTTAGGCACGATAGTAGCCGTTTGCGATATTATGTGACACAATCTTCTATTTCAGACGGTGGTGAGCTGGGCGGAACTGGTGGGGCCCACTACTAGCTGTTCATTTCGATCCGACTTCGTACTTTTGCTATTTCAGTTTCTGAGTAAGTATTCAGGCCGGTTTGGTGTGTTTTCTTTGCTATGTGTTTGAGATATGTGAAAAGGGCACTTAGGCGAGGGTGTACTTTATCGCACTCGACCTAAACCCTAATTTGAATGTATAATTGTACTTGGCATCTGTATATGAACCTTTTGGAACCAAAACCCTTGAGCTTGTGGCTCGGGGCGACTTTCGAATAAAGTTTGTGAAGTTTGCAAAGTTTGTGATTTTGAATAATTTTGTGAAGTTTGTGAGTTTGGGGCGAACTCTTGACCTGGTTGGACTATTCGAGCCGGTTAGGGCTTGGTCGAAGGCAGTCCAACTTAGTCTGAGGTCACCAAGTTTGTGGGTTCATGTTATGAACCAATTTTGTGAATCCGGTTCACCGAGAAGGTGACCAAGTTTGTGGGTTCATGTTATGAACCAATTTTGTGAATCCGGTTCACCGAGAAGGTGACCAAGTTTGTGGGTTCATGTTATGAACCAATTTTGTGAATCCGGTTCACCGAGAAGGTGACCAAGTTTGTGACCCGAGCTTGTGACTCAAGCTCAAGTTTGTGATTTCGTTCGCTCGGGCAAGTTTGTGAGGTGACTGGCCAGTGAGGGTGATAAGGTGTCGGTGGGTGTACAAGTGAAGTTCTACGGACTATTTTTGTGGTCGACGGAGTGTCGGCAGGAGATCATACATGGCACATGAATTGGCTTTGGAGCCACCCGTATCCTTATTATGTGATGTTACTTTTCTGCTTTTGCTTTACTCTTATTGTGTAACTGTTATGTGAAATTTATGCTTTCGCCCCTGTTTACTTACTAAGCATATAGCTTACCCCATTCCTTTTGTTTTCCTTAGCAGGGGTCGACGCGGGGACTTTTGGCTCGTATACTAGTATAGTTAGATTGGCTTGTAATAGTTGAATAGTTAGAATGTTTGTTTTTGTTTTGGTGGTTTGTATAAGGACCTTTCTTAGGGTCTATCTTCTGCTGGTTGTGATTGTAGTATATTAGAGTGGTTTGACTCGAGACTTTTGAAGATGTGAATATAACTTTTGGGATTGTATACATTGTATTTAGTGCTCTTTCGAACTTTAAGTTTTGAGTCCTGGCGCGAGCTAGGCAGGCGGCCCGCCGATACCCTTGGGTTCGCCCTTGGGAGAAGTGGGGTCGTCACAGTTGGTATCAGAGCTTCGGCTTTCGATCTCTGTAGTGTATCCTAGGCTTGAAGTTTAGGATGCCGGACTGTGGGATACTTGGCTATTAAGGTAAATGTTGAATGCTAAGATTTTGATATTGACTTTTGTAATTTTCCATAATGCAAAGTGGGGATTGAGTTGATTGCACTTGGAGATGGCCAGTCCCAGTGTGAATCGATTTGGTTCTTACTTAATATTGAAGTTAGCTATTTGGACCTATTCTTTAGGCTTGCACCCTAGGGCCGCCGGGGCGATGCTGGTGGATTAGGTAGGTTCCGTAGGGGAGGCGCGTAGGACCGTTGATGGAATTTCCTTTTGACTATCTGATATGTTTAATTTGTTATATCTGCCATGTTTATTTTGTTATAACCAGTATGCCTGGCTTCTTTTGTTACCCAGTGATTGACTACATTTTTGGAGCCGTAGTGCTCACGTAAATAATGGATTTTGCACCGACCGGATGTCGGATAACTTGTATATGTTTAGTGTGACTTTGTAAAAATATGTATATTTGAGTATAATCTTTTGAGCTTATTTGTTTGAACCCGGCTTTTGAACTTATTCGTACTTGTGTGGTTGTAGACCGGCTACTACTCGAGTGGTTGAACTTTTGAGGCATTGCCTGTTGTGTACTTGACTGCTTTTGAGGATTATTTGATCTGATTAGTGCAAGTTGGAATTTCGAGGACGAAATTCTTTTAAGGAGGGGAGATTGTGAGGCCCCAGTTCGTACTATGTTGATATATTCATTAATTTGGCGGTAACGTTTGGTTTTGGGAGTATTTCGAAAACCCTAAGTAGGAATTAAGATTTAAACCCTAAGTTCCGGTTAAGATTGAAAACCCGTTTTTTTCTACATTTTCTTGATTAGAAAATTCCCCAGACAAAGTTTATGAGCAAATATCGTTTTCAAATGATTTTTCTAGTATTGTAAAGTTTTTGAGAAATTACGGATATATAACGGACGTGGGACCCACTAGTGCGCAAAGTTCGGAAAAATTCGGCCAATTAGGTTAAATTCCGGATACTGTGTAAAATTTATCGGGTGTTAAGAGATAAGTAGAGTGTGTGAAATGATTGATGTGAGAGAGAAAAGAAAGGATAGAAATGCATTTAATGGAGTGACAAGTGTCACATTTCCATTGGTTGAAACCTAAGACAACTATTCACCTTTTTGACCTTTCTTACCCATGAAATAAATATCTCAAAAATTGACCAAAATTCACCATTTCTTCTCCTTCTTGTGGCCGACCAACATCAAGCAAAAGGAAAGGAAAAGCTCTCCAAATTTCATGCTCCAATCTTGCACAAATCAACAAACCAACCGATTAAACTTGAAACCTCTCCATAAAATCCCTTAAGTGAGTGATAGTGAGTTGTGTGGTGAAGTTGGTTGGAAGCTTAAGGTGCTAAGTGGTCTCTCTTCTTTGGTTCTAAGGTAAGTGACTATGGAACCCCTCTCTTCTATCTAAGATGCTTAATAAATGATTTGTGGTTATTATAAGTGTGATTTTGTGGACTATTTCTTGATTTTAGTCAAGATTGATGAAGTTTTCTATTTATTTGGGATTTTTGCTGGTTGCATATGATTACTATGATGTGGCTATGTATGATGAGTGGAAATGTTATGTAATGAAGCTAGAAGGTGGAAAAAGTGGACAATTGCAACCAATTTTGGGTTTGGAAGAAAATCTGGAAAATTAGGGTTCTTGGTTCTTCATTCTGTCCGAAATTTTTGGTCCTAGATAGAGGCCGAATTGGCCTTGGCTCAAAACATGAAAGTTGTAGGTATTAATGAGGTTGAAGTGCCTACAAAATTTCAGGGCATTTGGAGTAGTATAGAGTGAGTTATGCCGTTTTTACTGTTGCTGTTTTTGGTGAACAGAATGTCCGAACTGCAATAGTAATCGTTTGTTTTCACTGGAATTGGTTTGGATTTTGTTGTTGGTGTCTTCTGATGAAATGTAGCTGGACGTTTTATCTAACTTATGCCTTTGGAATTTCAGCATTCGGACTTGTATGGACTGAGATATACCGATTACAGTTTTATGTGATTTGCAAACCTGTTTTGGTAATTCTGGATTTGTATTTTGCATATTTGACCTAGTTGTGCTAGGATTTGGACTGAGTGGCCTTCTACATTGTTGTACTCCTATTTCTTAGCTTCGAAACGGTGGGTCTTACACCCCCATCCGATAACCGTAGTGAATTTGGTGCCATTACCGCATATTGAGGTCAAATACGGTTTGTGATTCTGGTACGTTTTTGGAAAGTTTATGGCTGGAACTTTGGCTTCACATTTGACTGAGTTACAAGCTGTTTGGACTTCCGACCAAAACACCAAACTTATAGCCCTATATCAGAGCTTTCTAACGCCCTTGGAATTTCATGAATCGGATTTATAAAACCTGAGATATAGCCGAGCAAACAAGGCTTGCCCGTGAAAATGACCAGAAATCTGTTTTGGTCCTGATGACCAATTTCCGTTCCGAATTTGGGTTGCCGACCTTCATGAAAGTTGTTCCATTTGGAATGAACTATCTAACTGCCAATTTTCAGCTCTTTTGACCATGTGTAGCATAGAAAACAGTTTGCACTCAAAACTGACCATTTGTGCATTTGCCAGATTTCGTAAGTGATTGTGTTTGGTTCATTTGGGACTAAAGCCTCCAGTTTCAGTTCTGGATGTCTTCATAACAGTTGTTGTTCATCCTTTAAGCTTCGATATGGCGTCTCATATGCCTTAATCCGATATTCGTAGCTCAACTTATGAGTAAACTAGAAACGAGTGTCAAATCTGCCGTTTCCGCTAACGGCCGTCTCCGTTTCCGTTCGTCATATTTATGTGCGCGCGTGCCGTTTTTGCCGTTTTGCTTGTTTTAGGCACGATAGTAGCCGTTTGCGATATTATGTGACACAATCTTCTATTTCAGACGGTGGTGAGCTGGGCGGAACTGGTGGGGCCCACTACTAGCTGTTCATTTCGATCCGACTTCGTACTTTTGCTATTTCAGTTTCTGAGTAAGTATTCAGGCCGGTTTGGTGTGTTTTCTTTGCTATGTGTTTGAGATATGTGAAAAGGGCACTTAGGCGAGGGTGTACTTTATCGCACTCGACCTAAACCCTAATTTGAATGTATAATTGTACTTGGCATCTGTATATGAACCTTTTGGAACCAAAACCCTTGAGCTTGTGGCTCGGGGCGACTTTCGAATAAAGTTTGTGAAGTTTGCAAAGTTTGTGATTTTGAATAATTTTGTGAAGTTTGTGAGTTTGGGGCGAACTCTTGACCTGGTTGGACTATTCGAGCCGGTTAGGGCTTGGTCGAAGGCAGTCCAACTTAGTCTGAGGTCACCAAGTTTGTGGGTTCATGTTATGAACCAATTTTGTGAATCCGGTTCACCGAGAAGGTGACCAAGTTTGTGGGTTCATGTTATGAACCAATTTTGTGAATCCGGTTCACCGAGAAGGTGACCAAGTTTGTGGGTTCATGTTATGAACCAATTTTGTGAATCCGGTTCACCGAGAAGGTGACCAAGTTTGTGACCCGAGCTTGTGACTCAAGCTCAAGTTTGTGATTTCGTTCGCTCGGGCAAGTTTGTGAGGTGACTGGCCAGTGAGGGTGATAAGGTGTCGGTGGGTGTACAAGTGAAGTTCTACGGACTATTTTTGTGGTCGACGGAGTGTCGGCAGGAGATCATACATGGCACATGAATTGGCTTTGGAGCCACCCGTATCCTTATTATGTGATGTTACTTTTCTGCTTTTGCTTTACTCTTATTGTGTAACTGTTATGTGAAATTTATGCTTTCGCCCCTGTTTACTTACTAAGCATATAGCTTACCCCATTCCTTTTGTTTTCCTTAGCAGGGGTCGACGCGGGGACTTTTGGCTCGTATACTAGTATAGTTAGATTGGCTTGTAATAGTTGAATAGTTAGAATGTTTGTTTTTGTTTTGGTGGTTTGTATAAGGACCTTTCTTAGGGTCTATCTTCTGCTGGTTGTGATTGTAGTATATTAGAGTGGTTTGACTCGAGACTTTTGAAGATGTGAATATAACTTTTGGGATTGTATACATTGTATTTAGTGCTCTTTCGAACTTTAAGTTTTGAGTCCTGGCGCGAGCTAGGCAGGCGGCCCGCCGATACCCTTGGGTTCGCCCTTGGGAGAAGTGGGGTCGTCACACAAGGTTGCAAGGACTTAAAGGCAATTCCTATGCTATTTTGTGATTGGTTGAGGTAGGAAAATATCTTGAGTTGTTAGATGGGTTTGTTTTATAACCCTTAAGTCATAAGACATAAGAAACCATAGGTGTCATAAGACAAAACAACAAGAAAGAAAAGGAGAGAGGGAGCCGAGAGAGAGACAAGAGAAAAGGAGAAGAAACTTTGCAAACTTCTTGCACTTGGAGCTTTCATCTTTGGTCTTGAAGCTTGCTAGGAGCATCTTGGAGCTTGGTGGAGGTTGTCCTACTCTTGTACTATATCTTAGTTGGAGGTAAGAAACTCCTTTTGAAAGTTGCTTGGAGGATTAAGGCTTGTAGCCTTTGAAATTGTTGATTCTTGTTGTTATTGCCTTGTTGATGATATAGTTGTAATTTGTGATGGTTTTGTGGTTTAATTTTGCTCATATTGGGTGTCTTGAATTTCGGCCAAGAGGAGATAAATTAGGGTTTCCATGGTTTATGTTTGATTAAAGCTTTGGTGGTGAAATTGAGCTTGTAAATGACTTGCTTAAGTTGTTAATTTCATTTGTTGGGTGAGGTGTGATGATGTCCAAAATTTGGGTAAGAAACCCTAGGTTGAGGGGCTGATGTTTTGGGTTTGATTAGGGCTTAGATGATTATGCCTTGGTTAGATAGGGATTGGTTTTGGTTAGAGATGTTAATGAAGGTAGAACTTGTCTATTTGGTTAGAAAAGGTTAGGGTTAGGGGCTGTTTTCATGAGGTATTTCGGGAGTCTTGTTAGGGCAATTAGGGAGTGTTTTATATGTGTTAGAATGGTGTAGTCATGGCTTAGAATCTTGTGTGTGTGGTGCGGATTTGTTTCACGCGATTGCGCGCGTTGGTCCAGCAAAACAGCAAACCAGGACAGTTTACAACTGGAACTTTGGCTTCGAATTTGACCAGGTTACAAGCTGATCAGGCTCGTGACCAAAACACCAAACTTATAGCTCTATATCAGAGCTTTCCAACGCCTTTGGAATTTCATGAATCGGATTTATAGGAGTGTTTTATATGTGTTAGAATGGTGTAGTCATGGCTTAGAATCTTGTGTGTGTGGTGCGGATTTGTTTCACGCGATTGCGCGCGTTGGTCCAGCAAAACAGCAAACCAGGACAGTTTACAACTGGAACTTTGGCTTCGAATTTGACCAGGTTACAAGCTGATCAGGCTCGTGACCAAAACACCAAACTTATAGCTCTATATCAGAGCTTTCCAACGCCTTTGGAATTTCATGAATCGGATTTATAAAACCTGAGATATAGCCAATCAAACAGGGCCTGTCCGCGAAAATGACCTTAATCTGTCCGAACCTGTTTTGGTCTAGATGACCTATTTACGTTTGGATTCAGGTTTTCCAGCCTTCATGAAAGTTCTTCATCTTGGAATGAGTTTTCTAACTGTTAAGTTTCAGATCAATTGGATATGTGTAGCATATAAAATGGCCAGCCCCCCTGAAACTGACCATTTGACCTTAGACAGCTTTCGTGACCCAATTTGTTTGGTTCTCTTGGTACTGAATATCCCAGTTTCAGTTCTTGAGGTCTTCATAAAAGTTATAGGGTATCCTCTTAGCTTCGAAACGGCGTCTCATACGCCTTAAACCGACACTTGTAGCCCAACTTATAATCAAAATGAAAAGAGGTAGCAAATCTGCCGTTTCCTCACTGACGGCCGTTTCCGTTTCCGTCAGTTGTTTCCGCGCGTGCGCGTGTCGTTTTTGCCGTTTTACTTATGAGTTACTATTTGATAACCGTTTATGGTCTAATGTGACGCAATCATCTATTGCAGACCGCGACGAGCTAGAGGCGGCTGCTGGGGCCCACTAGCGGAGTGAACGACGCTTTTGCTTAGTTGTAGCTCTTTTGTACTTTGGTAAGTATCTAGGGCTATGTGTTTAAGTCAACGCCCTTATGTGTTATGCTTTGAATGAAAGGGGACTTTCGGCGAGGGTGTACTTTATCACACTCGACCTAAACCCTAAAATATACCTGTACTTGTACTTGATATGTGTAAATAGCATGCTGTTGGGACTGAACCCCTAGAGCTTGTAGCTCAGGGTGACATTTGTGATATGAATGACATGTGATAGGTGTGGGGCCCGATCTCAGGATCTAGTTGGACTATTCGAGCCGGCAGGGGCTTGGTCGGAGCTAGTCTAATTTAGACTTGAGGTCATCAGGGTAACTAAGTATGTGAATTGGTTTGTGAACCAAAGATGTGAACCCGTGTGCATGAACCAACCTTGCTCGAGCTATTATGTGTGTGTGGGTGACTGGCCAGTGTGGGTGCTAAGGTGGACGGCGGGTTGACAAGTGGAGCTCTACGGACCATACTTTGCGGTCGACGGAGTGTCGGCAGGTGGTCGATCAGGACAAACTACTTGGCTTTGAAGCCAATCTGTATCCTACATCTGTGTTATTATTTTGCTTTTAACTTGACACTATGTGACTTTAATTGCTCCCACCATGTGAAATTTATGTTTTTACCCCTGCGTACTTACTAAGCGTTTAGCTTACCCCTTTCCTTTGTTTTCCTTACAGGGGTCGACGCGGGGACCACTTTTGGGCGTTCGACTAGTTTAGTTAGGTTTAATACCTTTCTTTGGGATAATTGGAATGCGTGTAATAGTAATAGTGATAAGTGTTCGGACCCACCTTAGGGTCCACCTTATGGTTTTAGTTGGAGTGATAGTATGAAGCAGTAGTACGGACTTCTACTTTTGAATTGTATATAGAACACTTTTGCTGCTGTATATGATGTACATAGTGAACTTTTGAACATGTATATAATGTGTATAGTAACCGTTTGGGTGTGACTAGTTGTTATTAGTTTTGATTTCGAGTCCTGGCGCGAGTTAGGCAGACGGCCTGCTAAGCCCTTTGGTACGCCTCTGGGTACAGTGGGGTCGTCACAGTCGCGCCGACCCTGTGCGTGTTGGTATACATATGGCTATCCCGACGAGGTCGTCTTAGCGGTGGATGACGAGCGTTATCACCTAGACAGGACGGTCGAGACTTTGAGGGCGCAGCTGGAGGAGGCTAGAGAGTTTAGCCGCTGGCAGGCGTTGCGCGTTAGGGACCTGGAGTGGGACCTCCGAGACACACACCAGCACCTCTTCGCTATGAAGAGGCAGCTTAGGGAGAGGGTCCGGAGTATCACGTTTGACTGCGGGGTCTTACTAGATATGGCCGCGGAGGCACCGCCGCGAGCTACCGGGCCAGAGCAGATAGGCGAGATAGATACTTTAGGTTCCGTTGGGAACCGGGGCCCTAGGGGAGGCGTTTGGGGTCGCTTTTGTATTTTTTATTAGCTGGCAGATTACTTTTGTTAGAACTGGCATGGATAATTTCTTTTGTTATCTGGTTGACTGACTAGATTTTTGGAGCCGGAGTGCTCGTGTGTATACTGGGTTTTGTACCGACTGGAGGTCAGGTAATTTGTATATCTTTTGGTGTGACTTTGTAAATAAATGTATATATTCGAGTATTATCTTTTGCACCTATCCTTTGCGTGCCATTCGTGTATTTTGTTTTGTATGTTTATTTTGTTTCGAGTTTGAATACTAAGCACACGTTATGCATCTATAGCCCTTTGCACCTAAATGGCCTCCGGTACTCGAGGTAGAGGTAGAAGGCGAGGACGAAGCCCTGAAAGGCAACAAGAACAAGAGCCAGATCAAGTAGCTGGATGGCTGACTTGTTAGAACGTATGGTTGACCAGCAGGGTCAGGGCCATGGGAATACTATAGGAAACCCTGGAAATAATCCAGGCAATCACGAGGGAGAGGACCGTGCTTCAGAACGGTTCCAAAAATTTGCACCTCCCAAGTTTGTAGGTGGACCTAATCCTGACCTAGCAGAAAACTGGATGGACCGTATGTTAGATATATTTGCCGCACTTAGGTATTCGGAGGAGCGGCAGATATCTTTTGCTGTTTTCCAGTTTGAGGGGGTCGCCCGAGCCTGGTGGAATGTGATTAGAGCCAAGTGGGAGCGGGAAGAGACCCCCCGGACATGGGTCAATTTTACACGAGAATTTAATGAAAAATACTTACCTCCTATTGTACAAGAGAGACGTGAGGATGATTTTATCCGCCTGCGCCAAGGGGCATCCAGTGTGGCGGAATATGAAACCCAATTTACAAAACTCTCTCGCTTCGCTCCGGAATTGGTGCTAACGGAGCAAAAGCGAATTCGCCGCTTTGTCCAAGGCTTGAATGTGGAGATCCAGGAGGCTCTAGCAGCTGCTCAGTTGGACACGTTTAGCCAGGCGCTAGAAAAAGCACAGCGGATTGAGACAGCTAGGGGGCAGGTAAAATCCTTTCATGATTGGAAACGGAGACAACCCGATTCGAGCCATTTTGTGACTGGACAGAGTTCGCAAAGTGAGTCACCTTCTAAGAGGAGTCGAGGAACAGATGGTCCCCGACCCGTAGGAACCCTAAACCAGGGTAATTTTGGAAGAGGTTGAGTAGGGCAAGAGCCCCAGAGGAGTGCCCAGCGTGGAGGGCCAAGTTTGGGTATTAAGCCAATCTGTGGTTTCTGTGGGGCCAATCACACTGACGAAAACTGTTGGAAGAACAATTCGATCCGAAGATGCTATAAGTGTGGTAGTGCAGAACATCTGATTGCCCAGTGCCCTAAGATGCAAAAGGAGAAACCTAAGCCACCGACTGAAGGGACTACAGCTAAGCCGTCAAATGCAGTGAAAAATCGACCCAAAGGACCAGCTAGAGTATACGCAATGGGTCAAGAGGTGATAGACCCTTCGGCGGGCATCGAAGATACGCCTTTTCATATCAGTGCACCGCCAGTGTTTAATAGACCCTGACGACACATATTCTTGTAACCCTGCAATTTCGGTTCACGAACAAAGGTATCAATTTCGAGGACGAAATTATTCTAAGTAGGGAGGTTGTGAGGCCCCAGTCCGTTCTTAGGTTGATATTAGGTTATATTCATTACTTGTGCAGTAACATTTGGTTTTGGGAATACTTCGAAAACCCTAAGTTGGGGGTAGGATTGAAACCCTAGTTTTGTATTAATTATAAGTTCGAATGGTGCTTAAAGTGAGTTTAAAAGTTAGGAAAACCCTAAACTAGAAAAGTTTCTAGTGATATGATTTGTTAGAATTCTAAGTTGGGTGTAAAACCCTTAATACTACCCAATCACTCTATAATAAGTGCAAATGAACCTAGAAAGTAGGGTTTCACTCTTTATTTTCAAGATTGGAGCAATTAGGGTTTCGCGATTTTTCGCCAAATGATTTTTCGGTACGAAGCAAGGATCAAATTTGGTGCTTAAGAGTGACTTTTGGGTGAGAAATAATATGTGATTAGATGCAATGATAAAAAGTTAGTGAATAGGAAGTAAAAAAAAAACCCTAGTACGTGTGACTTAAGGAAGAACGGTGTGAACCGACGTGTACCGTGCATTACCGATTGAACACACCACTTGACCACCACTTTCTTACCATACAAGGTCACTAATATTTGAGCAAAATATCCTCTCATTTTCCAGCTAGCTTTGACCAAATTTTAGGGCTAAAAATGTAAGAAGGAAAAAAGAAAATTTTGGTTTGTATTAGTGGTGACAAGTGTCACTCAACCATGGCTTCTTGACCAAGACAAATTCCAACCTTCTTATCACCAATTTTGCTCCATTTCCTTTCATTATTTCTGCTTCTTGGCCGAACAAGAGAGGAGAGAAAGAGAGAGCAAGAAACAACTTCCTTCTTCTTGATTTTAGCCATCCAAGTGAGAAATTAAACTTCTAAACCGATTAAAGTGTTAGTTGTGGGCTTGAGAAGCTAGGGGAAACAAGATTTCCAAGAGGAGGTGAAGTATTACTCTTGCAAGCTTCATTTGTTGAGGTATAAGGCTAAACCATGGCTTTGGTTCTTTCATTTTGGTTTAAGTTGTTATATAATACTTGTTTTGATTGGATTAGTGGTGATACAAGTTGTTATGAGGATTTATAGGTGATTTATGTGAATTAGGGTTTGAGATACTTGCAACCTATCCTTGCTATATGGATGATATATGTTGTATCTAAGCTTATATAAGTGGTTTTAGTGATGATTAGAGCAACAAATCAAGAAAAGTTGCATTGAATCCCAAAATTTCAGGTTTCTGGAAAATTTCAGCTCTATTCTGTCCGGTTTTATTGCACCATGTTAGAGGCCAAGTTAGGCTTAGCATAAAACATGAAAGTTGTATAGAATGGTATTTTATAGATTTCTACCAAATTTCAACTCAATCGGAGCAACGTAACTTGTGAAAAGATGAAAATACCCTCGCTGTTCTAGGTTACATTCCAGAGTTCCGCGTGGACAGTTTAGTCTTTTTGGTTGTGTTTATTCACTATAATCCGTTCGGATTTAGCCATTTTCCAAAACATGAAAGTTTCAGTACTCTGTCTTAGATTTTTAACGCCACCAAGAACACCTCAAACGGATCTATGTAGCCTGAGTTATAACCAAAATAGTCGCATCTATTCTAAACTTCGGATTCTGCCGTGTTTCTGGATTTAGCTTCTGACCCTGTTTTGTCCGTTTTGATAACGTACGAACTGGGTGTTGGTGTCTTCATAAGAAAGGTATATCTTGGTCTTAAATTAGAAACAGTATAAAGTACATCCAAATCCGAGTTTCGTAGCTTCAGTTATGACCAAAACAAGATCAGTTGTCAGAACCGCCACCGAATTGGACAGTTCTGACAGGAATGTTTGGATCCATTTTCCTCCATGCTCTGTATTGATTCAGCTTTTGATCCAAACATGAAAGTTATAGCCTTATGTCCTAGCTTTCCAACGCCTTGGGAATTTCTTGATTTGGATTTGTGAGCTGTGAGTTATGGTCCAGTAAACAAACCCTGTTCGTCACCCGAACACGTAAATTTCTGGTACTGTGTTCCATAATTTCGACCGGTTTCCATTCAGATCTAGATTAAGGTGTCTTCATGAGAATTGTATCCCTTCCTCATAGCTTCGAAACGGTGTCTCGCTCACCTTGATCTGACATTCCTAGCCTAACTTTTGATCAAAACGGTTTGAGATGGCAGATTTGGCCATTTCCGTTTGCCGTTCCGCGCGCGCGCGTGGGCCCATTTTGCCGTTTCCGCACTTGCATGTGCCAATTTTGCCGTTTTGCTTGTTTTGGACATGTTAGTGGCCGTTTGTGATAATATGTGATACAATCTTCTATTTCAGACAGTGGTGAGTTAGGCGGAGCCGGTGGGGTCCACTACTAGCGAACACGCACGTAGTAATTTTGCTCTTGTACTACTTTTGTATTTTGAGTAAGTATTCAGGCCGTTTATGTGTATAAACTGCTTATGCGTTTTGATGTGAAAAGGGGGACTTAGGCGAGGGTGTACTTTATCACACTCGACCTAAACCCTATGAGAACCTCGAAAAAATATATATATGAATATCAATACATATTTCAGTTGCATTTGGATTCTTTAATAAATTTTAGCATTATTTCTACTTGTTTTTTTTTTTTAAAAAAAAAAAAGTACGTAAAAACAATTCTTATGTGATAAATAATATAGTCGTATCAAAATACAATTACTTGATTTTGTTAAGTTAAAATAATATTTCTAAGGTAAAGTATTCCATTGACTTAATAATTAATTCTTTGAGTTCCAATAGCTAATTTTCATCGTTAATAATGTTAAGGGTTATAGGAACCTTAGTAATAAGATGAGGTTGATAAATTGTAGACAAAATCGTTACAAGAACACTAAGTATACTTATGACGTTAAAATTTCGATAATCGAACTTTCACAAGATTAGTATATGGTTAGACATTCAAATTTCATTTGGGGTAAATGTTGGAACTAGATTAGAAATGAGGGTTTAAGTGGATATTAGGAGGAGACGTGAAAAGACTAAAATGGCCCTCCACCATCTCGAAATAACCATGCAACCCTCCATGCTTCATTGGCCAACCTTTAAATCCACCAATCCCATTTCTGCCGGATTCATCCTTCTCAAGCACTCAAGCACTTCCACCCACGGTTCATCTTTACTTCAGCACCCATCTCCACTCCACTACCTCACCTCTAATTCATAACAACATCTCACCTCTTTCTCTGCCTTAGACCGAGAGTAAATGAGAGAGAGAACCTTGTGAGCTGCCACCTTGTAATCATCGACCAAGAAGAGCTGTGCGCGAGCTGCAACATTGGACTGACCGGGAGAGAAAGAGAGCAAGAGGGAGAGTGCGAGCTTCATCACCACCGGGAGCTTCACTCTGCAACCTCAACCAGCTGTGACCATCTCCAACCACAACCCCACCACAGCTGCAACCCCGCAACCAAGATCAGACCAGCACCCCAGTCCTTGCGCGAGCCAAGAGGAGAAAATTTGACAGCTCTCCTGTCGCGTGAGTGAGCTTCAAGTTGAGGTAATTTCAGGACGAAAACTAGTTGATCAGAGGTAAATAAAGGTAGCTATGGACTTGCATGTGAGGTTTGAGGGTTCGGATGGTGATTTGAATAAGAGGAAAAAAAAAATCTGATTGTTGAAGGAAATGGAATTGCCGAGAGTTAATCTGGAATTGCAGCTTCTAATTGGTTCAACCGTGATAACTTGAGCTTAGTCCTGTGTTTGACTAACTAAAAAATAATAATAATAAATAGGATGATTAATCTCTGCATGTAGTATATTGGTCGGACTATACCAGAAAAATAAAAAGGAAATGAAATCTGTGCATGCAAGCTTAATTGAGAAAGAGCTGAACAATTTCTGGAAATTGTGGATGATTTTGTTGTTGACCGAATCTGATTTTTGAACAAGATATGTTGATTAGCTAGTTAAGTATTTGCATGATAATTCTGAGCACCTAATATCATGAATTAACCGAAGGAAAAGTTGGGTTTATGACCAATTAGCTGCTGGAAATTGTTTTTGTGAAAGCCGAGGGAGTGAAACTGAAATTTTGCAATTGTTCTGGAATTTTCTTTGGTAAATGATGGTTGGAAAATTTTGATGGTGGGCTCTATGAACTCCCACCCTTGGATTGATGATGGATATAATGCTAGTTTAGTGTTTAAATAGGTAGATTAATGATACCTAGCTAGTCTAGACTCCAAGAGATGCATAGTTCAAAAATGATCAAATTTGCCCTGTTTTAATCGCAACCCTTTTTGCAAAATTTTGAGGGTTTAATGACTTGTATATCATGTCGATATGTTGAATATATGGTGTACAAAGTTTCATTGAAAAATATTGAGGTTTGGTTGGTCAAATAAATCGATTTCACAAAGCTAGTAAATCTGGAACTATTTCCGAAATGCTCTGACCAGCTTTCGTATTTCGGCCATAACTCTGTGCTCCAATGTCGAAATCGAGTTCCGTCAGTGGCATTTGAAACTAGACATCCCAGCCTTTCCAACGGTATAAAATGTATGTTCTGGTTCCATGTGTGTGAGCCGAACCAACCATTTAAAGATGACTGTTCTGTTTCTCTGTTTTACAAGAACGAAATGCTGAGGCTGCAACTTGTGGCTCGAATTCGACCTAGTTGTACGCCGAATTTCAAAATGATTTCTTCTGTGAAATTATAGCTTTATGAATTTATTTTCCAACGCCTTAAACTATACCCAATTCCGAGTTAATTTGAGTGATCTGTGATCAAAATATGAAACCTGCTCTGTCCTTGAAAACCCTGATTTTTAGACAGATTTGATGCAAGGTTTGGCAAAGACTTGCTAACTGAATATTTTGATGCTAAACACTTACCAAATGTACCAGGAACGTTCTTTAAATTTTGCCTAAACAAATGAACCAGGTTTGGAGGAATTTTTCTTTGACCAAATGTCTGAAATGGAAAAACAAAAGGTTCAAGGCAGTTTTGTCTTAGTATTTGCGAAATTTTAGGTGTTTGATTGACCACCTTTCCGAAGTTATTTTTCCATCAAATTTGGTAGAGGGACAACCCTTATATGGTAGTATTATACTGCTAATTATGGTGTTATTCAGAGACCGTTTCATGGGTCAAATAAATTACCCAAAGTTCATGACTCGAGTTTGAAAAACCCATGTTTCACAAAGGAATTTTGGTAACTTTGAGCTACCGTATCTTGGTGTTCAAAATCCCGTTTCTCGTTCCATTTGTTTTGTTATACTCTTGGATTACAACACTAATAGAGTTGAAAATTTCAAAAGCTAGTTCCAATCAAGTGAATTTTGCCAAATTTTCAAAGTTGGCCAAAAACCAACTTAAATCTGCCTTATGAACCAAAACTGAGACTTTGAGCTTATTTTTGAATGTTTTCCATGTGGAATCTTAGAAAAGTGTATTCTAGGAACTTTTAGTACTTTCAAAGAGGTTTCCAATAGTATCAAGTTTTCCAATGTTGGGCTTGTAGAGAGTAAGATATGATTTTTCAAAGATTACTTGTTAAATCTGGAATTTTCTAACTTAAAGGAAACTAAGGGGTTTCGAACTCTTCATTTCTTTCAATATCATTTGATTGTTTTACATTTGAATCCAAAGATGGAAATCAGATTTGTCTTGTGGTTTAAAACCCCACTTTTGAACCTCGAGTTACATGAATTCTTAGGCTCGTCTCCGCGTTAATTTCTTAGATTGCACTAGCGTACAATCTTCATCGAAAACTAGAGAATTCGTAGCGATATTGAGTGGTACTTAAATTATTGTTTGCTCAGGCAATCGAGGAGATCTCCAAGAGGAACTCGGAGCGGACGCCTAAAACGCTTGTTTGAGACCTATTGCGCTTGTTTGACTAGGTGAGTGTTCCATATAGGAATACGTAATTGAGTAAGTCTAGGACATGCTCATTTCATGATTGTTAAGTATTTACCATACTCGTGCCTATTTAAGAAATATATATACTTGCATTGCATATCGACATGAATTGGTTAAATGATTAACCCTATCAAATGACCGTGTAAACTCAATACGTGCTTAGCCTGCTTGGTTTATGCTTATTTGATTAAAGTGCTTTCGTGACTCGTTACGTGACAATTTGGAAAATGATTTCCGATCAATCGAAGTGAGCAGTGTGTACTTTATCAGACTAGCCGTTCGATTGGTGACTTGCGTGAAACATTTTCTCGTGAATCTAAATGTAGTTGCGTCGTTGAGTGAATCTCCTCGACTCTCACATGATTAAAATGGGATAGCGGCCGATGATGGCCTATTAACATGGCAAATACCTGTCAAGTAACCGTCAATACTCCACCGTTAACCGTTTACCAACCCACATGACTACCCGATTACTTGACTATTTGCTCACATGATTTCCAATCTACATGACTATTTGCTACCCGTGAATTACATGCTTCCATGATATCAACTTGTATTGCCTACGTGCTTACGTGCTAAGTATCTACTTGATTACTTGTTTATCATGAATCACATGTTATTTGAAGTTGTCCATCATTGTTAGGCGAGTGTGTACTTTATCTCACTCGACCTATTCAAATGATGAATTTTATTTTTTTTGGTCTAATTACTTGGTTACCTGTGCATGTTGTAAGCTCTAAGCTGAACTGGGCCCTGCTCATGGTTACTAACCTACTCGAGCTAGGACTGGGCTTGGTCGGGTAGGTTGGAACCTTGGGACACCGTTTCGGTATACTCGAGTATTACCACTGGAGGGATAAGGTGATGGCCAGTCAACCGAAGGAGTTACCGATCGGAGTTATAAGGACGGGAAGTGGACCGAGTACTGTATCCTTTTGTGCTTGCTTTGCTATTAATAATGTTATTGCTCTCCTAGTTGACATTTCTCGGGTAAGACTCCTCATGAGCATTGATCTCTGAGATGAAGCGATCCTTGTAATGTTCTTCTAGTCAGACGAGCCACTATTTGTTTGACTAAAAGTTCATGAAAACATATTTATATGGTCATTCATTCCAAAAATACGTTAGTGATTTTAGATAATTTATGAGTTGTACTCATAGTAAGGTTACCGGCAAAAGTACTACTTCTACATGTGTTTTCAAAGTAGCAATTACCCGAGTAATGATTATCACCTCATGATAACATGCCATTGTGTAACCTCGAACCATGCATATGACATGCACAACTTTCTTGATTTGTTTGAACTGTTAGAGTGTCTTGGAACCTCACTGGGCTGTGTAGCTCATCCCACGTTGTGGTTTTCTTTTACAGGGTTTGAGATCAAGGGTGCTCGGAAGTAGTATTAGATTGTTTACTTTTATGAATGTAATTCGAGTTTAAACAATGTAGTTTTGCCATGGGTTGCCACTTGAAGCTGGAAAAGTGTAAACCCTGGACTTGTATGTGGCTTGTATGAATTTGTTACTTGGCTTGTAAGGATGTATTTGAATTGTATGTTTTGTTTCTTGGGTTGTAATCGGGAAGGTATTTTAAGAATCGACGTTGGCTATCTTAAGGCACTGTTATCTCTGAAGTTAATGTGATTCTAGAAACCGGCCTATTTGGAGGGAAACGATGTTGTAATAGATTAGGTTATACTTCGGAAGGATTTTTGCTAGCTTGCTTGCGTGAGTCCTGGCGAGAGCTAGGCAGACGGCCCGCCAACCCTCTGGTTCGCCTTAGGGGGAAGTGGGGTCGTCACAGTTGGTATCAGAGCTTAGGTTTCAGATCTTTGTAGTGTATCCTAAGCTTAAATATTTAGGATGCCGGACTGTGGGACTATTCTGAAAGTTAAACGATTGCTTGTAGCGATGAAATTTAGAGCCACTTCACGTAGTCTCTACAAAGGAGTAAGATAGGGCCAAGTGGTGTTATGATCCTTACTATGTGATTGAGTAAAGGCTTAAGCGTCCTTCTAGAAACGTAAGCTGTGAATCATGAATGTTATAGGTTGTAAAACCTTTATCTTGATAATTGGAGGGAATTCGATATGTATGTTGGATAGGAATCTCGAATGCGGTGATTTACTCTTGGGACCGGCCGGCTCGAGTTGTGAATTACCTTATTTCGGATTCTTGTACCCGAATACTTGAAAGTGAAAAGCAACCCTAAGGGCTTTATATCTCCATCTGTGGGGAATAGGAATGAATTGATATTTCATGAGAATGGTTACAGGAAACCACTAATAGTTTGATTGGAGTAGCATAATGATTAAGAACGGGAGATGGAAAATATTGTAACCCAAGAGATCCTTGCGGTGAGATTGAAATCAAACATGTTAGGGAACGAGAATCGTCTAGTTCCAATTACTCTAGTGAATCTTTACTTGTGACCTTTCGTAGTGAGACGATGGGAGTAGAACTTAAGAGTTCGCACCTTGGAGATGAATGTACTTGTGATAATTACTTGTTTTATTTTTGTTATTGACTTTGACTTGGCATGAACTTTACTTGGCCATAAATTGTGTTATGATTTGATAAACTCTAGTTGTGTTTATTTGTATAGTGATACTGTTATTGGTGTAAGTGTCCTCATCCTCTTTAAATGTTGCTGCTGGTATATGAATATAGTTCAATTTTAGCTTAGTATGAGATGTATACGTAGGTGTATAGACTAGTTGTGAACCGGGAAACTAGAGGACAACGAAAGGGACGTCAACCTAGACAACCCCGAAATGAAAGAGTAGATAAAATTTAAAACCATGGGACTGACCCGAATAAAATTTAAAATCATGGGACTGACCCGAATAAATACATCATGGGACTGACCCGGATAGAATTTAAAATCATGATGCACACTAGTGGAACAGACCCATGTTTAGTGGCAATGAAATGCACGCTAGTGGGACTGACCCATGTTTAGCGGCAAAGAAAACGAAATGCACGCTAGTGGGACTGACCCATGTTTAGCGGCAAAGAAAACAAAATGCACACTAGTGGGACTAACCCAACGGCTAGTGGCAGAATAAAAGAAATGCGCACTAGTGGGACTGACCCAACGGCTAGTGGCAGTGCAAATGAAAGGCACGCTAGTGGGACTGACCCAACGGCTAGCGGCAAAATAAAAGAAATGCGCACTAGTGGGACTGACCCAACGGCTAGTGGCAATGCAAATGAAAGGCACGCTAGTGGGACTGACCCAACGGCTAGCGGCAAAATAAAAGAAATGAGCACTAGTGGGACTGACCCAACGGCTAGTGGCAATGCAAATGAAAGGCACGCTAGTGGGACTAACCCAACGGCTAGCGGCAGAATAAAAGAAATGCGCACTAGTGGGACTGACCCAACGGCTAGTGGCAGTGCAAATGAAAGGCACGCTAGTGGGACTGACCCAACGGCTAGCGGCAGAATAAAAGTAATGCGCACTAGTGGGATTGACCCAACGGCTAGTGGCGATGCAAAATGAAATGCTCACTAGTGGGACTGACCCAACGGCTAGCGGCAGAGTAAAAGTAATGCGCACTAGTGGGACTGACCCAACGGCTAGTGGCGATGCAAAATGAAATGCTCACTAGTGGGACTGACCCAACGGCCAGCGGCAGAGTAAAAGAAATGCGCACTAGTGGGACTGACCCAACGGCTAGTGGCGATGTAAAATGAAATGCTCACTAGTGGGACTGACCCAACGGCTAGCGGCAGAGTAAAAGAAATGCGCACTAGTGGGACTGATCCAACGGCTAGTGGCGATGCAAAAGAAATGCGCACTAGTGGGACTGACCCAACGGCTAGTGGCGATGCAAAAGAAATGCGCACTAGTGGGACTGACCCACGGCTAGTGGCGATGCAAAATAAAATGCGAGTATGTATACAGAAACTGTATAAAATTTACTTGAAAAAACCATCCAAAAAAATTTGCCCCAGTGTGATGAATCGGTCAGCGGGATTAAACCCAAGCCTGCCTTGGTTGGTGGTACAAAATCCAAACCAATCGTGATGTTTGTGAAGTTGGCGGCACAAAATCCAGGCCCAACGTGATCTTTGTGAAGTTGGCGGCATACTATCCAGGCCCAACGGGATGTTGGCGGCACAAAGTCCAGGCCCAACGTGATAAAAGCGGTCAGCGGGATAGAACCCAGTTCTGCCGAGGTTGGCGGGATAAAACCCAGTTCCAACGTGATTAAGCAGTCAGCGAGATAGAACCCAGTTCTGCCGAGGTTGGCGGGGTAAAACCCAGTTCCAACGTGATATTTGTGAAGTTTGTGAATGGTCAGTGGGATAAGACCCAGTCTTGCCATCCAATTGGTCAAGAAACTGAATTTGATTTTTCAAAAAACCAGAAATTAAATTTGATTTCCAAGAAACAAGAATTTGAACTTGATTTTTTATTTTTGATTTTTTTTTGAATTTTTCTTGATTCTTTTTGAGAGAATATTTCCAAAAATAATTTGCCCCCAGTATAGGGCCATTTTCCCTCTTTCTTCTCTTTCTTCGGCATCGACCTTCCACATCACCAGATGCTCTTTCGTCGATTTCAACAATGAATACCTGCACAGGGGGCTTACCAAAATATGACATGCACTCAAATTTCCATGAAAAGAGCAGCGTGATTGATTTGAAAAATGCATTATTTGATTCTTTGGACGAAATCCTCAATTGGACTACACAAATATTTGCCCCTGTGTGGGCTTGTTTTCACGAAATCTTATAAACAAAATTTTTCCCCAGTATGGGCCATTTAATTGCAAAAACTTGTTTGGATGACTTTCCATTTATTTGAACACTGTAAGAAACTATGTTTCCAAAAAGAAAATTTCATGATGAATTTCTTGAAGTAATGCCAAATTACAGAAGATTTCTTCCTCACTTTTAGCATCTGTGTTTTGGGTAATGGGTCTCTGTCACGGCCCCATTTTCCCCTAAGGCGAACCAGAGGGGTCAACGGGCCGCCTGCCCAGCTCTCGCCGGGACTCACTCAAACACTACAGTCCTCAAATAAAATTGCAAGGTACAACTCGAATAATACATCAAATCCTCCAAGAATATTTCAGACCATAAGCGAAGCGGAAACCAGTTAACCTACACATACATCCATTCAAGTCCGAACGTTCATACAATCCCTAATAACAACTATTACACAAGATGAAATCCAAAACTCAAATCATACATGAGATAATCCATCCGGTCACATGAATACGTGCTACAAGAACTTCCTTCGTCTCGAGCCCTGTGGAGGGGAATAAAATATTTTTGGGGTGAGCTAGAAGCTCAGCGAGTAACCAGTAAAATCAGTTATCAAATCAGTTTCACAATCGTTCATTTCAATGATGTCATAGATCAATGATATCATAAATCAATGATGGAGTATCAATAATTCAAGAAACATTTACAATGGAAAGCGATAGTAACATTCATGAAAGGATACGTTCGTTCTCCTGTCATTTCATTGCATTCTTTTCGTTTCATTCGTGCATTCATTCACACCGTCCCTGGCTTTTGGCCAGGCTCCACCAACCTACAAGGTAATACTCGAGTATACCGAAACGTTCACCCAAGTTCCTAGTCGCCCGACCGAGTCCGCTTCTGGCTCGAGACGACCGGTAACAAGGGGCAATGGCCAGTTCAGCCCAGAAGGCTTACATTCATGCGCAAGTAGCATTTAATCATTAATCATTGAAAATTTCATATTTATTTAGGTCGAGTGCGATAAAGTACACACTCGCCTAGAAAACTCGTTTTAACAATCATTGAAAGCAAAATCAATAATAACAAGACACTAATATGCAAGCACGCATGATATGTAAGAAAACAGTTCCAAAAGTAACATTGAAAACAGTTCAAAAGTAGATAGTGCAGGAAAGCGGTTCAAAAGTAAATTTGGAAACAGTTTGAGGTCACTCACCTCCATGGCTCAGAAATCATCCATTAAATATCATTGCCTTGCTCAAATCCAAGTCTTAAATCACAAACTAAATGCAAACAAGTTCCTTCAAAGTTCGGACAGCACTTCCCCTGAATTTGTTAACTTTTCCAGCCATCATGGCTTCATTATATCCTCAGCCAGTCCCAAAGGTACATACACAACAACAAGTTCATCCAATAGCCATTCAGCAAGCTCCAAGTAGTACAAAGACAAGTCCAGCTAGGGAAGAGTCCGGAAATGAGAGTTTAGCTCAAACCAGAAAAACAGTTTTGGACGTCACTTTGCGGTAATGGCACAACTTGCACTACGATTATCGGATTAGGGTGTAAGATACACCGTTTCGAAGCTAAGAACCAGGGATATAACAATGTAGAAGGTCACTCAGTCCAAATCCCAGCACAACTAAGTCAAAAATGCAGAAAACCAACCCAGAACCGTAATTGCAGGTTCCCAAATCACACAAAACTGTAATTCGTCTATCTCAGTCTATACAGGTCCAAATGCCAAAATTCCAAAGGTATATGATAGCTAAGACATCAAGCTACATTTCATCAGAAGACACCAACAACAAAATCCAAACCAATTCCAGTCAAAACAGACAATTACAATCGCAGTTCGCACATTCTGATCACCCAGAACAGCAACAGTAAAAACGGCATAACTCACTCTACACTACTCTAAATGCCATGAAAGTTTACAGGCATCTCAAAAACATCAATACCTACAACTTTTATGTTTTGAGCCAAGGCCAATTCGGCCTCTATCTATGACCTAAAATTTCGGACAGAATGAAGAACCAAGAACCCTAATTTCCAGAATTCCTTCCAAATCCAAAATTGATTGCAATTGCCAATCATTTACATCCACTAGAGGCATAACCCCTTGTTACCAACCATCATAAACATCCACAAGACCATGATCACATTAAACCAGAAAATTCCCAAAAAAAATAAAAACTCAACCAAATCACTTCAAACCAAGAAATAAACCACAATTTCTAACACCATAGCCACCATTAGGCATAAATTCAACATCATTAGATATAGGAGGGTGTTCATATACCACTTACCAAGTAACCAAGAGAGAGGAAGATGTTGGACACCTTAAGCCTTCAAACAAACTTCACTAAACTACTTCCTAGCACCCAAGGAAGGAATTTTATGGAGTAAAAACTAATTTAAGCAAGTAGTTTGGATGATTTGAGCTAGGAATTTGCCAAGATGTTGAAGAGTTTTGTCTTTCTTCTTGCTAGAGAGGTTCGGCCATCAAGGGGTGAAAAATGGTAAGTTTTTTGTGAATTTTGAAGATATTTAATCCATAAGTCAAAAGGTCAAAACCATGAATAGTAAATCATAAAGTCCAACCAATAGAAAAATGACACATGGCATCTCATTAAATGCAATTCAATCCTTTCTTTTCTCTCTCACATCAATCACCTCACACTCCTTTACTTATCCATTAACACCCGATAAATTTTACACAGTATCCAGAATTTAACCTAATTGGCCGAATTTTCCGAACTTTTCGCACTAGTGGGTCCCACGTCCGTTATATATCCGTAATTTCTCAAAAACTCTCCAATACTAGAAAAATCATTTGAAAACGATATTTGCTCATAAACTTTATCTGGGGAATTTTTCTAATCAAGAAAATGTAGAAAAGCGGGCGTTAAACAAATAAACCCTAGAAAAGTAGAAAATTTCCGGGTTCTCAAACTCATTTTTTTTCGGGGCGTCACAGTCTCCATTTCCAGTTGGCTCATCTTCAGGACCAATCAAGTGACTTTATTTCTGATTTTGAGGTGGCTAAAGAAAATGAGAGGTCAGAATTTGTCTTATTTTTGTGCCCAAATTGTACGTAATCCCTTCAATATCACATCTTAGTGAAAGCAAAGAGTTTGTCACCCTTATTTCTTAAGAAAACTTAGTCAACATATAAGCTTTAAGCTTGCAGCAAATGGGTAGAAACGATAGCTAAACATGTGAAAACTGGTTATACCCTTATGATCACAAATGATTGATGGATTTCTTATAAACATAATTCTCACTTTGGGTTGTCATGAAGGGTAAGTCAGCGATGGACTTTATGAGCTTGTAATGCGGCTGGGAAAACGATAGTTAAAGAAAAAAACTTTCGAGGGTATTGGACCGAAGATCGCCTTTTTCCAAAATTGCCCCTATTTTGAACTCAAAGACCTCAGACTTTGTTTGCATTTTCCTCATCATTCACCAGGGATTTCAGAGTCGAGTTTTTTTTTTTTTTTTTTTGAATTTACTTTTCTTGCTTTGTTTTTTTTTCCTTTTTTTTTCCTTCTTTTCCTCGACCTGGTGGGTTTTCACATGGTGAGTAGCGTCAACCCCATACCCAAGCAATTCAGAAACACAGCCAAAATTTTCCAGCATCAGAAATTTTCTTGACAGGGCCATTGCAAAGAACAGAAGTCAGGATTTTCGGCTTTTGTAATGGGGTCAGGTGGGGTGTTTAGAAAAGTTAAGGCTTGAAAGCGGATTTCAAAAGCGGTTTGAAGAATCCGAGATCGCATTGTTGCGCCAACCCTAATTTAGGGTTAAATCAGGATTTGCCCCAGTTTATGCTCACTTGAGGCTTTTTCTCTTTCATTTTCTTTCTTCTTTTGATTTTTCGGCCTTCTGCCATTCTTTGAAATTTTCAAAATTTGCCCCAATTTATTTTTGAACTGAGGTTCTCTTTTCTTCTTTTGTTTTTGATTTTGTTGCTTCTCACTTTTTCACTTCTTGAAATTTTCCTTTTCAACTCAAACTTGCCCCAGTGTGGGGTTTGCGATTCTCAGGGGTTGCCAAATGAAGTATCTTATTCTGAAGGCTCAAAAGGGATAACTAGGGATAGAATGTCTGATTGGAAAAGAAGAGGGCCTGACTTTTATTCCGTTCTCTACATTAACTCTGAAAAGAAACTTTCGTTAATGCGAAAAATTATTTTTTGCATGTATCTGAATTAACTGACTGAGGAAGACTCTTGTTCATCCATATCTATGAAACATAAGTGATCCGCCGGACAAAACTCGCCCTTTTCTTTTCTCCTCTTCTTTTAAAAATTGAAACCCAGATATTAATGGTAAAACCAAAATTTCCCCAATTTGCAATTCCCTCTCTTCTTTTTCCTTTTTTTCCTTCTTTTTTTCATTCTCCTTCCCCAATGTGGGGTGCGATCATAGGTACTTTGAAAAGAACCACCCATTTTAGCTCAAACAATGATGCAAGGGATAAATAGTGTTTAGGTTGTAGAAACGATGGCCAAAGTATCGTTCTTACACCTCATGACAACCAAAGTAACGAAATGGTCACTGAAAATCCATTCCTTTTTTGATATTTGAAAATCTTCCAATATAGGGTAGTGATCATCAAAGCTCTTATTTGAAACGAAATTATTCTTTCAAAGGCTCAAATGGGAGAGCAAATGATAAAATCTATATAGGTAGAGAAACGAATATTTTAAGTATCATTCCAAATTTTCAAAACAAACAAGAATAATGCACATTTTTTCTTTCACTTAGATGTGGATTGAACTAGATTAGATACAATGAACATTTTCGAGCAAAAGTTACCCCCAATTTACAATTTATCAATCAATATGACTGATTTTTATTTTGGGGTCAAATAGAGGTGGGTAAAAATAGGAATTATATGGTGAAGAAGAAAAAGAGATCTCATTGGGCCTTTTGAATGACCTCTTTTAATTTTGAGCACTCTTATTGTGTAGCTTGGATCACCAATCTAGTGTACACAAGGATTTTAGAAAGCATACGCTTGCGAATTTTCAGGCTGGAGGTTGAAAAAATCCCAATTTAGTCTTATTTCTTAAAATTCATCATGAAATCTCCAATGGGCAAAAATAAACAATGAAATGTACATGAATATATATACAAAACAATAATTGTCCAAAGCTTTATTGCTGAAAAAGTTTAAAACAAAAATTCTCGTTCAATTATAATACAAATGAGAAGAGAAAAACTTCTAAAAAACTCCACATATATGCACTTTTTGGCTCCATTTTTTTTTGGAACAAAATGTATCAACAAACAAATAAACAGAATTTTCCTTTGAAAAAGCATTATAAGACTTTAGCCTAGAGCTTTCAGATGGATCATTCATGTTTTCATTGCAAGGTCTGCCCAAGAATCAAGTAATACTTGTAATTTTCAAACTTTATTAGATCAAAATTATCATCAGATATAGAAAAATGTTTTCGCCTTATTGAAACATTTTTTATGAATGCAGGGGGAGGGGAAAAATAAAAGAAAAAAATACCCAGAGTCAGTAAGCAAGAATAAAAAATCGGTATGCATGTCCTATGGGGGAGCCCTTTTTGTGCCAAGGGTAGGCCTAATATGAAAATGCAATCCTCTAGGGCAGGCACTATACAATACCTGATGAATCCGATCAACTGATTGGGTGAAAAATGATTTGAAAATTTTGGCCAATTTGGAGTAAGAAAAGACATTTGTCCTAAAAAATGAAGATAAAGTCCGAATGGATCGCTTACTTTGATTAACACATGATATGTGAAAGAGAGCTTACTCTTGAAAGGATTGCAATGCCTCGACTAATTTATTCAGTGAATTTTAGACTTAAATCCTAAAAAGGAAAAATGGTCAAATGCATGAAATTGATAAATTATTCAAAATTGACTAGATTACCTAAAAAGGGTAAAATGGTCAAATGCATTGAATGAAATTTGATTATTTATTCAAAAATTGAATGGATAACCCCTAAAAATGAATTAAACTAATCAAATGAATTGAATGAAATCAATTGATCAAACAGATCGAGTGAAATGATGATTTATTCAAAACCGACCAAATTGCCCTAAAACTAGGTCAATCAGTCAAATGGATCGGATGATTTATGCGAAATTGACTAGATCACCCTAAAAAGGGTAAACTGGTCAAATGAATTGAAATTGACGGTTTATTCAAAATTGACCGAATTGTTCTAAAAATGAATGGATTGACCAAATAGATTGGATGAATTTGATGGATAAGTTGATCAAATGAATGGAAATGATGGTTTACTCAAAAATCGATGGAATTATCTCCCCCTTTGGTAGTTTCGAAAATACATTGCGATGCATTAGTCTATGAGCCTTCTAAAATCAAATTTTTGGCCTCAATAAGTTTATCATCTCAATAGTGAGGAATTATTTGTGAATTTCTTCAAATTAATGTCCTTTACGCAAGGAATTTTTACCAACTTGATAAAATGGCCAAAAAGTGATTATTAAACGCTCATATTCCAAAGATCGCTCTATGAAAATGATCGGATCCTACCTTACCTTGTGCACTACCCCTTTGGATGGTACAAAATGTAAACGTGCAAGTCTCCTTGGATTAAGTATCCGAGACATGAGGTGGCTTATTCCTAACACGGGATCCCCTAAATGGCATTCCCTTTCTAGGGTTTATGCATGATGCCAGTTTATTAAAGCGATAAAACATACAATTTAAATGATATCATGACCTAAAAGGACCCTTTATACGCCAAGGTAGGCCTAGAATGATATGCAATTATTAATCTATGAATGCAATATACCAAAATCTTTAAACGTGCAATAGCCTATCTACAAGGGTAGGTTCTAAAAGAAGGTCATGCCAGACCTCTTATTCCAATGTTTGTGAATGCAATGGGGACACAAAACCAAGAAAAGTTAGTTCAGCCAGATAAATACACATAACACATTGTAGCAACGAAATCAACACAAAGAAATAAAGCAATAAAAGGGAGAAAGGGGTTGGACCCCTCCCCTCGTGAATAGTGTCCCTAAGAAGGCAAGGCAGACTCTACCCTAGGTAAACTATCATGGATGCATGAGGTATTGGCTCACTAATGCATCTAGACTCGATAGGTTTTCGGTCCCCGAGCCTTCAGACTTGGAAACCAAGGGTCATCAATCCCAAGGTTCTTTGTCGGTGGCTCGAGCGATTCCCCAGACATTGCTACGCACACGTCGTGTCACGGCTACATGTCTGAGTGAATCTCTCAAAAATCCCCAACCTTCGACTAAAAGCTAAAGGCTATTAACCCAAAGCTTAAAGCGGAAGATTGAGTGACCCCTCGGATCGTGCTACGCACTCGTCGTGTCGCGATCACACGTCCAAGTGGGTCGCCTAAAATCCTAATAGGGTGGAGTGGCGTGACAAGCCACTAAAAGAAAAATAAATGATGGGTAAATAATTAAAGCGTATGCACGTATGCTAGTGCTCGTTTGGAGGGGAGGGATCAAGAACCAACGCGAGGCTCTAAAGGTGACACACACCCCCCCAAATGCAATGCAAAGCGCGAGATAAAACAAGTACAACATACATCCAAACAACCAATCATACATACGTGAGTGAGGGAATAGTTTGATACGCGCGTGAGGCAAAAAGTCCTAAAATGGAAAATGCAACCCTAATATCCAAATGCTATGCATAAAAAGGGTAGAAAAAAAGAAAAAGAATAGCTAAATCAAATGCTTGGACCCACTTAGGAAGTCCCCAGTGGAGTCGCCAACTGTCGCGCCCCACTTTTTGAAGTGTGAAAGTAGTGTGTATGTGAACGTGTGTGAAGATGAAAATAAAAGGCCGTTGGATTGTGAAATGCGACGGTTTGGCCAAACAAAGTTCAAAAAGGGTTTTTGAATAGAAAATGGAGTCGCCACTTGGTATAGAGTTAAGGTGTACCAAGTCACCCAAAAAAAGTGATTTTTTGGAAAGAAAAGCAAACAAACCCTTTTTAAAGAACATTTTAGGTCTACGTAACCAAAGAAAGGGATCGGGGGTCACATTTGATAAGGGAGAAGGCAAAGGCAAAGCCTAAGGCACTCCCTTACCCTAGCCAAAGCTAGTTGCGTGACTTAGCCCTTCTTTTCCTAATTCTTCTACCCAAAGTATGTTTTACATGTTGGATACGACTAATGGATGCGAAAAAAAATGCAATCCTAAATCTAAAATGTCTCTTATGAGGCTTTTTGGTCCCAATCACATGAGTTGTGATGCCAATAAGGAAAACTCTCATAGAGATCACGGGTAATGCAAATGAAGACCCAAATATGAGTGCAAGTGTGAAAAATGTAAGAGGAATGCAAAATAAGATAGAAATGCAAATGTAAGTGCAAGTGTGCAAATGTAAGAAAAGTGCATGTGTGCAAATGTAAGAAAATATGCATGTGTGCCAATTTGAGAAAATAAAGGTGTTTGTGTGCAAGTGGATGAAAATATGGTATAATAGTAGTAGATGCATATAAGTATAATTGGGTGCAATTTGTGAGGTAGAAAATAAATAAGTGATAGGGAAAGAAGAGAAATGTGTAAGCATGGCATGTGGAGTGAGAAAAATATAAGTAGTGAGAAAATGTGGATAAAGAAAGTGAGGAAGTGATATGATAAAAATGAGAGTGTATGAACCTAGAGGAATGCATCAAGTCGGGTACGGGAATGACTCCTAACTTTGCGATTTTAATTTTCCCTTTGATTAGAAGGAAGAACTAGTGTGCTAAGGCTATTTTGTAGCCACACTCGCTTGTTTCCCTTACCTAAAAGGGACTCTCAAGCAAATGTACCCTATAACTAGCATGAGGATGCAAAAACCTAAAATGAAGGGGAAAGGATTGGAGGATCATGCCAAATGCTAGAAAACTAAGAAAAAATGTATGAAATGTAGTGAAACATGCAAGTATGTACTAACGAGAGGGGACGGCCTATTGGGTCTAGCATTGGACTAGCCCTTTCTAAAATTCTCTCACAAGCATTGGACTTGCGAGAGCTCAAGGGGAAAGATCATGACTAGCGTTGGACTAGCCACGGTGACGTCACACATTCATTATAAACCAAAAAAATCATGTAAAAGCTAATAAAGCAAATAAACACATAAATCACATATTGCACATAACACATAAGCATGGTATCTAGATGCAAGACCCTAAGAAAGCAAGTAACACGTAGCACGTAAGCATGCAAATCACACAAGGCAATTAAGGCCCTAACTATTACATTTGCTAACTAAAACAAATGGGGAAGAGGAAAAGGGAATAAAAACGCACTCCAAGCCCTATCTATTACAAGCCAAGAGGTGTACACATACCCCATAAATAAATAAAAGAATGACTTTAATAAAAGCAAAAGTAAATGAAATGAATTAAAGGAATTAAGGAAAAGCAAGGAAAAACAAAGTAAACATGCAATTCTCACTTAGCACATTGGATCACATAGGGGAGAGACAAAAAAGATAAAAGAAGTTATACCTCCCTTGGAATGGTGTCCAAATGAAAGAAAAATGGCTTCAAAACAATAAAAAGTTCAAGGTACCACTTTAATTGAGAAAAACTAAAAGATATGCGCAAATACAAAGCTCACTTGATCGTAAAGCCCCTAAAGTCATGACTTAAGTGCAATTGACAAAGCATGATAGTTAATTGAAGCAAAGCAAGCAATGAAATTGCAAAAACTAAAGCTGCCAAGGACCAAATTGATGACATTATTCAATTGGTTGAGTCCTAGTAGCATTAAGGAGGCTTAAGGGGTTAAAGGGCAATTATTGAAAGTTCTTTCCATGCAAGTTCATGCAAGCTACGAAGAAGCTTTGCTTCTGCAATTTTCAGCCGTGACTTTCTATCTTTGCATGTAACCTTTCGGCAAAACAAAATTCATGTAGAACTTCGGATCAACTCCGCTCAAGACCATGTTACACCTCTCAAAAACATTTCAAATAATCAAGCAAATTAAATAGTTCAAACAATCTAAAATTTCAGCAACCGAAAGTGAAGCCTGCTGCATTTTTGCTTCTACCATTTCTGCTGCAAATTTGCAGCTTGTTTCGTATGGTTCTATTCGTAAAGAAACTCTAACCAAAGCTGCTATCTCATCAGCCCCAAACTCACATAATCAGTTTTAACATAATCTCAAACATGGTTTGCCCAGCCTTAGCAGATTTCAACAAAGAAGGTCTAAGCCAAAAGGGAAAAAAAACAAACAGAATGATAGGACAGAAGGGCCGTGGGAAACCTGGAAAAATTCTTGTAATTTTCATGCAACCGAAACTTGTTTATGCGAGGTGAAGCTTACCCCAGCCCAATGCTATGGATTCCACCCATGTTATTAACATTAACCAAATGCAGTTGTCTACTCCGCAAAGATCAAGTAAGGGAGGTAAACATAAAAAATCAGCAACGAACTGCACTTGGAGCAAACGGAAGTTTCAACCATTAACAAAATAAACTCTATTTCTACTGCAACAAGTCAGAACTTCAAGTTTGTTGTAGCTAGTTGCTACGCCGCGTGCTGCTATCATAAAATGCAGCAACTACACTCCATGGCTGAGCTACCAAAGCAACAAAAACATGCCAACCCAAAACCCCAGTCATCCCAAAAAATAGCTTGCCAACATTACTGTAACAAGTCGAAATCCTTCGAACTCGTTGCAGCAAAGTCCTATGCACAAGCTGCAACTAAAACCACCTAATCCTAGGCAACACAAAACTCAAACATTCTCCCTGTTTTGCACACGCAAAAGTCAGCATAATAAAAATCAAGATAAAAAACATTAGCTAGGACTTCTTGCAATCCATCCGGCGCATGAACTTAGATATATTTTCAGAGGAACTGGTCATATAAATGCCCTTTCCTTTCAAAGATGACATCTTGCTACTAAAATGCAGCCCAGGAACAAAATAACAACATCGAACAGATTTGGAACCCAACAAAGTATATCACGTAACCTAGGAACAAAAGATCGCAGCTTACAAGTATCAATAAGGTAGTAGCTACCGTAATCCAGACTTTTCCATACTCACAGACTCAAAACCGAGAGAAACAATCAGAAACAGCAAGTAAACCCCTGACTTTCATAGGCACAGACTTAGTAACAAAGATTGTCCATAGGACAAAGCCAAGAAGGAACCTTACAGCGCTGTTTCTCTGATGGATTTTATCGACAAAAAAAACTTGAGTAGCAACCCCCTTCGTTCTTTTGATTTGACCAGAGATCTCAAAGCTTTGCCCAGCCGTGACCTTCTTGGTTCTCCTCCTTCAAACTTTCTCAGCCTTCAAGCCCTCTAGCGTTTGTCTTTTTCCCTCGCCACTGTTTTTTTATCTAGCCCGCCGTCCGCTCTCCCTTTCAGATTTTTCTTTCAGCTAAACCCCAAACCTTTTGCTTAGCCATCAGCCCCAGATTCTCCCCCCGTAGCTCTCCCTCTCTCTTTCAGTTTTTCTCTCCAGCCGCCAACTTCAGACCCTCGGTTTCTTTCTTTTGCTCTCCAAAAAAACCTTCCCCAGCCGTCACCAAAAAACTCCCCCTCATTCAGTCCTCCTCTTAGCTTTTATATGCACTGAATATCCCTAGAACCTAACATCAATGGTGCTGCTGAATTCATGTTCCCAGGGTGAAATGTAAACCATCGGATGGCTTTTTCCTGAGATTCCTTTTGCCTCGTTGATGAAAGCCAGGTTAGCATGATCTAAAGGTGGAGAAATGACGGAATGAAACATAAGGAAAATAAGATGGTTCGACCTAAAGAAAAATGGGAAACAAAACGGGAAGTAAGCTGGAATTTTCTTTGTGCGTGAGCTCATCCATTTTTTTTCTTTTTCTTTTTTTTCAACCACTTAAACAGCCTAAAACCCGCTATCGGGTTTCACCTTTTTTTTTTTTTTTACAATGAACTAAATAAATAAAGAAAAATAACAATTTAAAATAAATTCAGCAAAATGAACAAAACTATGAATAAAAGATAACAACAAAATGCTAATAATTTTTCTTCTTTTCTTTCTTTCTTTTTTTTTCAAAAAATTCTATGCTAAAATGACTTAAAACAAAAATAAAAGACTAAAAGAAAATAAAAACTAACATGAAAAATAAAATAATAGTAAATAAAAATATACTAAAAATTTGGTGTCTACAGTTTGCCCCTCTTTGTCTGAGTTTTGGAAAAACTTGAGACAAAGAAGTAGACACCAAATGCTTACCTGTGTCATTCGGTTGCGAACGATTCGAGCGACTGACGCTTTTGAAATGAGGATTGACCTCTCTTACAAAAAAATTTAAAATGGGACTGACCCAAACAAGAAATTTAAAATGGACTAACCCGAACAAGAAATTTACAAGCGGGACTGACCCGAACAAGGTTTAAAATCGTGGGACTGGCCCGAATAAAATTTAAAATCATGGGACTGACCCGAATAAAAACATCATGGGACTGACCCGAATAAACTTTTAAAATCATGGGACTGACCCGAACAAAATTTAAAATCATGGGACTGACCCGAATAAAATTTAAAATCATGGGACTGGCCCGAATAAAATTTAAAATCATGGGACTGACCCGAATAAAATTTAAAACCATGGGACTGACCCGAATAAAATTTAAAATCATGGGACTGACCCGAATAAAATTTAAAATCATGGGTCTGACCCGAATAAAAACATCATGGGACTGACCCGGATAGAATTTAAAATCATGATGCACAAGTGGTGATCAAGTGGTGTGTTCAATCGGTAGTGATCGATACTCGTCGGTTCGAGCCGTTTTTCCTTAAATCACGTATACTAGGGTTTTTACCTTCTAATCACTAACTTATTATTATCACTTCAAATCATATAATATTTCCTCATCCAAAAGTCACTCGTACCTACCAAATTTGATCCTTACTCCGTACCGAATAGTCACACTACGGAAAAACGTGAAAACCCTAACTCGCTCCAACTTGAAAACGAAAAGTGAAAACCTTTTACTTTCATGTTCATTTGCACTTATTGTGGGGTGATTGGGTGGTAGTGCTATTATAAAATCATAATTTCCAATTAAAAGGGCATTTTTAAGAAAACGTGAGGGGTTTTACAATTCCTTAAATTGAATTTAGGGTTTCGGTTGAAATATGAGAAATTTGAGAAAACGGTCAGTCACAAATGAAACTAGGGTTTTGATTAGACTTTATTTCTAGAATTTAGGGTTTCTAGCTTGTAAAACAAAACAATAAAATAAAGAAACCGTAATATTCTATTTGAGGCTAAACAACAATAGTATCCTAAAAGTTGGGGTATCACAGGTTCACTCAGTTCGAACTAGAGGGTGAATTTTATATCGTTGAAAAGCTACAATTATCTGGTTTCAAATGCCACAAACGGTACTTGATTTCAACTTTTGTACAAAGAAATATGTTCGATCAAAGAGTTACTGTTCGGACAGCCAGAACCCATTTCCAGGTTTCTTTCAATTTCGAAATTCGAAGTTTTGCTCAACCAAATCAAATGATTTTTGGATAACACTTTGTACACACCATATACAACATATAAGCATCAATTTCACAGCCAACAATCATAAAAAATTTCAAAATATCACAAAGCAACATGACCGGAAATTTTCGGCTAGCTCAAGTCTCCACTTCCTTTGATTTTCCTTTCACTTTTCTAACCATAATCAACTCACTTAACACATAAACAACATTAATCAAGCATTTAATCCTCAAGGCAGCTACCTAAAGGTCACACCAAGTCCACTATCTTAGAGTTCAAAGCAAGAAAAATAGATTTCCTCAAGTCCTTTACTTATCTTTGCTTAGGGTTTCAAACCCTTGCACAACCAACCATAAATCTTGAATTAAATAGAAGGATTGGATGAGTTGATGGATTTACCTCTAGCCTTGGATGAAACCAGAAATTTTCACCAATAAACCTCCAAGAATCACCACAAGATGAAGCCTTTCTCCAAGCTCAAGTTAATCTCCAAGGTGTTTAGGAGTTGGGTGGTGATTTGTGAAGGAAATGGAAGCAAGATGAAGTGAGATGGAGTGGAGCTATTCTCTTCTTTCCCTTGCTGTTTTCGGCCGAACTATGGAGTGAGAAGAGAGAGTGTTTTGTGTTGTGAAGCTTCCTTTGGAAGCTTAAGGAATTTGTGGCCAAAAGTTGTACAAAAGTCAACTAGGAATAGTGTGCGTATAGTGTTCCTAACTACCACTTTTCTCTCTTGTTTGATGCACTAGTGTACTAATCCTCAAATGTAATTCCTTTAACACCATAATTATTCACTCTTAGTAGTCTAATATAAATTTCTTAAATCTCCACTTAGTCGATTTGACGTGAAATACACAAACTTTCGATTCGCGTGCGATAAGGCGAAATTTATAAACGATTCATGTAACGATAATATATTTAACTAATACTAAGGCAAATAATTATAAAAATAATTATTTTAAGAATAAAACATGAGTCCTCACATCCTCTCCCCCTGAAGAGAATTTCGTCCTTGAAATTTATACTTTGATTTGAGAATAGATCTGGATAGTTTTCTCAAATTTTTTCTTCTACTTCCCAAGTTGCTTCCTCTAGTCCGTGGTTTCTCCATAGAACTTTCACCAACGGAATCCGCTTATTCCTCAATTCTTTCACCTTACGATCTAGAAACTTTGTGAGAACCCGTAATTTGCATTTTCTAGGTTTTCGCATTTTTCATGGCTTGTTTTCTGCACTTTCTGTATCCGGAAAAATTTTCTAGATAAATTTTATGAGCAATTATAGTTTTAGATGTTTTTTCTAGCATTGGTGAATTTTTAGAAAATTAAGATTATCTATTGGATGTGGGACCCACTAGTGCGAAAAGTTCGGAAAAATTCGGCCAATAAGGTTAAGTTTCGGATACTGTGAAAAATTTATCGGGTGTTAAGAGATAAGTATAGAGTGAGATTTGATTGATGAGAGAGAGAAAAGAAAGAATAGGAATGCATTTATGATAGTGACAAGTGTCACAAGATCATTGGAGTTGACTTAAGAAATACTATTCACATTTTTGACTTTTTTGACCAAAGGATTATATATCTCAAAAAAATCACAAAATTCACCATTTTTCTTCTCATTGTGGCCGAACCTCTCACTTGCAAGAAGGAAGAAAATTCTTCAACATTTCAAGCTTCCAACTTGTCCAAATCCACCAAATCAAGTGTTTAACTTAGTTTTTACTCCATACAATCTTTCCTTCTAGTGATAGTAAGGGTATTAGTGAAGTTTGTTTGAAGCTCTAAGGTGGCCAACACCTCTCTACATCTCTTGATACTTGGTAAGTGATGCTTGAACCTCTACTACACCTAATGATGGTTATAGTATGCTTAGAAGTGGCTTGAGTGTTGGAATATATGATTTATTTCTTGGTTTGGCTTGATTTAGTGAAGTTTTCCATTTTATGATGAATTTTCTGGTTTCATATGATTTTGATGGTATGGTTGTTTTTGATGGTTGGTAATAAGGGGCTTTAGCTCTAGTAGGTGCATATGATAGGAAATTGCAATCAATTTTGAATTTGGAAGAATTTCTGGAAAATTAGGGTTCTTGGTTGAACATTCTGTCCGAAATTTTAGGTCATAGATAGAGGCCGAATTAGACTTTTCTCAAAACATAAAAGTTGTAGGTATTGATGAGTTTGAAGTGCCTGCAAAATTTCAGGGCATTTGGAGTAGTGTAGAGTGAGTTATGCCGTTTTTACTGTTGCTGTTCTGGGTGAACAGAATGTGCGGAACTGCGATAGTAATTGCCTATTTTGACTGGATTTGGTTTGGATTTTGAAGTTGGTGTCTTCTGATGAAATGTTACTGGATGTCTTAGCTATCATATACCTTTGGAATTTCGGCATTTTGACTTGTATAGACTGAGTTATAGTAATTACAGTTTTGTGTGTTTTGCAAACCTGTTTTGGTAATTCTGGTTTAGTATTTGGCACATTTGACCTAGTTGTGCTAGGATTTGGACTGAGAGGCCTTCTACATTGTTGTAGCCCTGTCTTTTAGCTTCGAGATGGTGGGTCTTACGCCCTCATCCGATAAGCGTAACGCATTTTGTGCCATTACCGCATACGGAGGCCAAACCTGTTTTTGTTGATTGATCAAATGAGTTATATTTTCTGATTTTCTGGTTTGCTATTATGCTTATTTATGCATATGAGACCCTATTGGGGTTGTGTTCAGCATTGTTTTATGACTCGTCGTCGAGTCTCTCTTAGGGCTTGCTTTCATTTTGGTTGTTTCCTAGCTAACTTTTGTACTTGTACCACTTTGAGCCCTGTACGGCTTTTGGGAAATGAGATGACCTTTGGTGTGAAATGTTGGGGCTGATTTGAGGAAATAATGAAGCCTTAATGGCTGGAAAAGTAAGAAATTTAGGGGAAGTGCTGCCCGATTTTCTAGGCCGTTTGGTTCTTTAAGTTGGATTTGCCTTTTGATGGAAATGAAGGGCTTTTGGGTTGTTGACCCTAGGTCTTCATGTTATCTTTTTGTTTCCAAGAAAATCATGTTCTTGCACCCTTGCATTAGTATTTTTTTGGCAAGGCATACGATGTGTAGTCGAGCCTCACTTGTGCATTCCGTTTGCTCGATTTGGATATGAAACCTTCAATTGGTTTATTTTGATTATTTTAGGGTTTCTTGGCGATTAAGGCCAATCTGAAGTAAAAACTTTTGAAGTTGAGCCGGTGAGTGTACCACTCCCCTCCATTGCTGTTTAACTTGATTTCTGCTCTGCAATCTGTTTATTTGTTCGAGACGAGGGTGTACTTTATCACACTCGTTCTCTAGTCTGTTCATATGCCAATTTACTATGCAAAATTTGAATCTGTTATCTGTGTCTGCATCTGTTCGGATTTCTATGACCTATGAGCTCAATCCTGTGGCCAAGTTATTCGAGTCGGGCCGGCAAGGGCCTGGACGATTAGATAACGAACCACGGTAGTCTGTTCGGAGATTTTGGGTATTGAGACCCTTGATTCCGGGTATACTCGAGTATTACCATTTTGTTCGTTTGAGGTGAGCGGGCCCGGTAAAGGGGTGTTTGGTGGACGGAATTCGGTGATAAGAGGGGTCTACGGACGCATTGGTTCTATATACGTTGACGGAGAGTCAACCGGTTTGGATCAAGTATTGCGCTGGAAATGTGGCTCCTGAGAGCCACCCGTATCCTTCTGATTTGAATCATTGGTTCCTTTGCTTTACATCTGACATGTGTATCTGATTTGTTAAATGTGAAATGCCATGATTTTAATGCTATCTGTTTGGTACCTCATTGAGCGCAAGCTCACCCCTTTCCGTTCCTTTTGTTTTCCTTACAGGAAAATAAACCCTTTTGGTCTGGATTTGACAAATGGCTGCCAAATTGAGCTAGTTGAACATATCTTTTGTATAGCTCATGTATTAAAACCCTAAGTGTACTTTTGGGGCGTTTTCTCTTTTGATTTGGCAAACCGTGTGTATATATTAACTTTTGAAAACTTTTGTATGTCATTTTGATTTGTAAACGCTAAAGTTCAGATGTGAATGTTTGTTGGCTATTTCGGTTGGGTTCTGACGGGTCGGTCACTATTCATGGCTGACTTCGGATTTCTTTTTTTTTTAAATTTTGGGTTATTTTACCATTTTGACTCGTTTACGCTCGTTCGTAAGTTCCGGATCGCTATAGATAGTTCTAGTCTGCATCGTGAGTCCTGGCGAGAGCTGGGCAGGCAGTCCGCTCACCCCTTTGGTTCGCCTTAGGGGAAAGTGGGGCTGTTACAAACTTTATCGATTTCTCCTCATAGGTCAGTGCCTCATCGATTTCAATATTCTCTGGTTGTAGGATATGAGACGGATCTGGATAATATTTCTTGAGCATCGATACATGAAAAATATTATGGATCTGAGATAGACTTGATGGCAATTCCAACTTATAAGCCACATTTCCTACACGTTGAAGGATCATGTATGGTCCTACAAATCTCGGTTGTAACTTCTTTCCTTTTTCTTGCCATCAAACTCGCTTTCAGAGGAGTAATCTTAAGAAAAACTTGGTCTCCAACCACAAATTCTAAATCCTTCCTTCGGTTTTTTTTTTAAGTAATACATGACATAGAAGTCCAAAGTACATAGAGAGACATACCCCTCCCAGCCTGCGTGACCGATTAGCCAAAGTTACCCTTTATATCTACCCCTACGGAAACTAGGACTACCCCACCTATCTAAAGTAACATCTCCTCTAACCATACGGGGAAGGTCAAGGATGGAATCATACACTACTAACTCCCTAGAATCAGCCCCAAGCTTAGCAAGTCTATCCGCAGGTTTATTCGCTTCTCGAAAACAATATGATATCTCGATGTAGAGATGACCATACTGCGCCAATTCTTGTAACTCCCGCTGCACCATCCACGGACACTTAGCTCTCCCCTGCATAATCTGGATAAGAACCAACGAGTCAGACTCCACATGAAAATTGGCCAGTCCTCGCGCTATACCTAAGCGCACCCTATGAAGCAGCGCTTTCACCTCCGCTTGTAAGCTGGTCAACTCCTCAAAGTAACAGGAGAAAGCCACCAGCACCCTCCCATCACTATCCCTGAACAAACCTCTCCCTCCACTCCTCCCAGGATTGCCCCTTAAGCATCCATATGAGTTTAACTTAACGATTGCTTGCACCGGGCACCTCCATCTAACCTGCACCACATTCACAACACTTCTCCACCTAGCTACTGCATCAAAGAAATTAGGCCACGATGAACATGGGGGACTAATCTCCTGGAACTGACTGTTAAAGCTCTCTCAAAGCTCAAAAAAAACTCGGTCACAAACTCGTTTCACAGTCAACAGCTTCCCTTCAAAAACAAACTTATTTCTTGCTTTCCAGAAATTCCAACAAATCAGTGAGGGCAAAAGTCGAAATACTAAGCTAAGATAGAGGCCTCTACAAGATTTTAGCCACCAACTCATCACCTTATGCCTAATCGTAAAGGCTTCACCAAACCCGTCAATCAACACCTCAAATAAGCTCCAGACCTGTCTAGCAACCTCACCAGTACAAAAAATGTGGTTAACAGTCTCTTGAGTCGGGCACCAACAACAGAAACACCGAGACGGGCCCACTACACCAAACTTATGCAATTCATCCATAACCGGTAGCCTGCCCCTCATTAACCGCACCATAAAAAAGGATATCTTCAAAGATAAGACCCGATGCCAGAGAAAGGAGAAGAGTCTGGAAGTATTACCACATTGCTGCAACACCTGATAGGCTGATGCTGTAGAGAACTCACCCGAGGTACTCGAAGCCCAAATCATTTCGTCCGCCTGACCTGAGAATGGTGGAGCAGCATCCAAGACCCACTGCACACAGTGCATAGGCAAAACCTGATATAACCTCTGCACATTCCAGCAACCTTAAGCTACGAAATCTGCAATTGGTTGTTCTTGAAAGATATCCACTTGTCGACACAGCGGCCTTGATCCTAACCAATTATTGTGCCAAAAACTTGAGTTGCTACTACCTACTATCCATCTTATATGCCTCTCAGCCACCACTTGAGAGTCCCAACATCCTCCTCCATGTAGCAGATTGCCCTGGGCAAGCCTCTGCGTAGCAAGGGTGCAAGTTCAAGGTATACTTCGAATGCATGAACTCTGCCCGTAACGATTGCCTCTATCTGAACTTCCACCACAGTTTCAGAGAAAATGCATCAAAGACATACTGTAACGACCATAATCCCACACCTCCCTGCCCATAAGGCTTACACAACTGGTCCCATTTGATCCAATGAAGCCGTGGCCCAAAGTCAGACTCGCCCCATAAAAAGCTTGTAAATATACTCTCCAACAGGTGTAGTATCCTCGTAAGTGGGTTGGATGCCGCAAGAACATGGGTAGGCATAGCCGACTACACACTCCGTATCAAAACCAACTTGCCACCATACGATAACAATTTCTCTTTCCATGAAAGCACCCTATTCACAACTGAAGTACATAGAGCTGAAAAATGACTCTTCTTCCATCTCCCAGAATATAAAGGGCACCCAAAGTACTTTACTGGGAAGGATTGTGCATGAAAACCAGTGATTTGTGTGACAATACGCCTTCGTACACCCAAGAGATTAGCATGATTCAAAAAACAACTCTTACTATAATTGACCTTCTGTCCCGACTTCTTCAGGCCACTCGAAAAAATGATAACATCATCAGCATATGCTAAATGGGTAACCACCGGGCACCTTCGGGGAATCTTAAAAGGAACAAAACCCCGCCGCCCCACCAACAAATTTAGAAGTCGAGACAAAACTTCGACACCTATAACAAAGAGAGATGGAGACAACGGATCCCCTTGGCGAAGTCCCCGACTAGATTTAAAAAAACCCTGAGGCGCCCCATTAATAATAACTGAGAACTAAACATTCGAAATCAACCTCCAAACCATATATATCCAAACCTCACTAAACCCGAAACGTCTAAGCACTTGCATCAAGAAAGGCCAGGAGACCCTATCATATGCCTTGGCCATGTCCAGCTTTAGGACAATATTACCCCCTCTAGTAGACTTCCCAATATCTGATACTATCTCCTGAGCTAACAGAAAATTGTCGAAAATCTGGCACCCCTTAACGAACCCACTTTGTTGAGGCGAAATAATACAAGGCAATACCTTCGCCAATCTAACCGTCAGAACTTTTGACAAGACCTTGTTAACAAAATTACACAAACTTATTGACCGAAACTGACTAAAGTCTTGGGAGGCACTGACCTTTGGAATGAGCACAATCAGTGTCGAAGTAATACTCTTAGGCACCTCAAATCCATAGAAAAAGCTGCCCACCGCTTCATAGACATCTTTGGCTACCACGTCCCAGGCGAAGGTAAAGAATTTCCCTGTAAAACCATCTGGTCCAGCGGCACTCTCACCATTCATCACAAACACAACCTCTCGAATCTCCTCCAAGGATGGGACACGTGCCAGTTCCTCATTTTGCTCTTGAGACAGTATATTAGGAATTACATCAAAAGTGCCCCATGACCTCGAACAAGGATCAGTTGAAAACATGTGTTCAAAGAAATGGACCGCCTCTGTAGCAATCTGACTCTCCTCCGCTAGCCAAACCCGATTTGGATTTTTAATGCGATGAATAACCGACTTGGCTCTCTTTTCTGCAACCATCGCGTGGAAATACTTTGTATTCCTATCTCCATCCTCTAGCCACTTGACTCTCGCCTTTTGCTTCCAATAGCCCTCCTCTACAAAAAAAGCATTCCTTAGTACCGCGCGAGCCTCTTGCAGTGCTATCAAATTGGGTTCAGAGGGGTCATTATCACACCGCTCTTCTGCCATTAATACCACCTCCTCAGCCTTCTGCACCGCATCAAAAATATTTCAAAACTGCTCCCGGGACCAACTTTGGATGTATTTTTTCATTTGTCACAATTTGGCAGCCAGCCGCTGCATCGAGGGCCCTTCAAAAGACCCATCCCAACCTCTTCGAATTACCTCCAGAAGCTCTGGTCTAGACGTCCAAATGTTTAGAAACTGGAACGCTTTTGGTTTATTATCAAGCCTAGTCGCAGCAGACAATAGGAGGGATGCATGATTTGAGGGGTCTCTCCCTAAATGTTGCACCTGAAAGCTCAAGGGTAAGGTAGACGCCGCCTGATGAAAGAGCATTCTATCCAACTGTTTCCAAATTCGAGCTCTCCCACCTCTATTATTGCACCATGCAAAACGAGAGCCTGAAAATCCAGCATCCTGTACACCTGCCATCGCCATAAACGAAAGAAAATCCAACCACTCCTGCGGTCGAAAAGGTAAGCCACCTCTTTTCTCCTCCCCACTAACAATAACATCAAAATCCCTGACTAGGAACCACGGGCAATCCATAGGGTTGTCTGCCAATAGCGCCGCCCAAAGGGAAGCTCTGTCTTGTTCAGTACACTTTGCATGTACAAAAGAGAAAGCCAGCGACTCAGGAGACAACTGAGACCGTATTCTAATAGACAAATGTTGATTAGATTCTCCAATATGTTCACAGATAAATGACCTTTGAAAAAACACCCGTAGGGAACCCTCGTTATTAACAATACAACCATCCATCTTCAATTTGACCCTAAAAAGCTGGGCATCTACCACAGGTACCTTAGGTTCACAAATCGCAATTATTTGAATAGAGTAATCAGCAATAAGTCTTTTTAAACGACGAAGATTTGGGGCACGAGAGATACCTCGAATATTCCAAAAAAGGAAATTAATCATTGGACAATGCTACAGACGAGCTTGAAGATACCTTTGTCTTAGATCGTAAGGCGCGGTCAGTAGGAGTTGGAGCACGCGTACCTTTGTGTTTGAACTTCACTATTGCATTCTTCCTTCTCTCCACCTGAACCTTCTCATGAACTTGCTAAACTATAGGATCCAGGTTAAAAATATCAATAACGAAACACCCAGTCTCCTTCTGCACACCCACCACTCTGTTACACAGCGACAAATTCCCCTCTACATGCTCTACATGCTGAACCTCCTCCCTCTCTGACCCCACCGCAAGCTCATCAGACCTGTTACTCTCCGCCCCATCCTGATCGTACTCGGTTGGTTCTGCAACTTGAGAGTCTGTTGAGTTCCCCACCATGCCCGCTACCATAACCCCAGCGCATGGTAATGTTGGGGAAGAGCTTGTCGCCAGCACCTCCTGTCCAGCACAATTCTGGTGGAACTCCTTCTCCGCTTCCATCACAGGAGGCAGCAAGGTTCCCTTAGCATGTGCGCTAGAAGATTGCCCAGCCAAATCAACGCTCAACTGTGCCGCCGTTGGATGGGCCAGGTGATTGCCCAGTGCCTCCTCTTTCTCAGCTGCTGTTGGTGCACAACCTCCACTGGCAGCTACCGCCGAAGGACCAGCAGGCGTAGCAGGGTTCTCGGGCAAGGAAGCCAGCCCACGTTACTAAGACTTTCATCTGCTATCAACCCGCCTCCCTCCTTTTCGACATTGCCGACTTGCTTAGGGCGAAAGACCACAGCAGCCCATCATTGTGTCTCATGTCTGATGTTGCTTTCATGCTGCACAGCTGCCCGCAACTCTGGGTATTTAACATGACACCCACCCATGTCATGGCCTTGGCAGAAACAAAAAGAACAATACAACGACAAATTTTCAGGCTCCAGCACTTGCAAAAAACCCTCTGGGTCACCTTTCCCAACTCCAATCCACACCCATTTGGGGAGAGGCTGCAGCAGGTCAATCTCCACACACACACGGGCCACACTTGGGCGCGCCAGCGAAGTAGTTGCAGCATCCATGAACAATGGCCTACCCAAGCAAGAGACTATGTGAAACAGACATTCCTTCTTGAAGAAGTGGATCGGTAGTTTCGGAAGAGAAAACCAAACTGGAACTGTTGATGGCTCTTTGTCTACATGGAATGATGAAGTCCATTTGAATACCCGCATTGGGCATCCAACCACATACCGGACGTTTCTTCCCCAAAGTCTATGGAAATCCTTCTTACTACCAAGACGGATCAGCACATGCCTCTGATCTAAAAGACCCACTGATATTTCACCTTTCAAATCCAATGCCTTGAAAAACCTACGAATATCCTCCATGGGTGGGCGACCCTTTGAGAACTTCCCAACCAGAGACAACTGAAAAGAAGCTGCAATTTTTGACACATCCATCGGAGAGAAAACCACTGCTGGCTCCCCTCTTCGCGTCGTCTCATCTATTTGTAATTCCAGAGGTAGTTTATCTGCTGGAGAAAAAAGTGACGAGAAAGCTTTGTTATGAAATGAAGGCCGTGACAAAGCGCTTGGATGCCCTCTAGCCTGAGGCTGAAGGGCAGCCGAGGTTGCCATGGAGGAAGCCCTAGCCGCCCAACACAGAGAAGAAGAGAAAATTTCAAAGCACTAGTTAGGTTTAGGTTAGGTTTTTCATGGACAAGAGTCTAATACCAATCGTTCCTTCAGTTATCTGCATAGCTCTTCTGACGACTCTGTGCGGTTTGAATTCTCTAGCATATTAACTTCACTTTCTCTCGCGCCTTCTCAATCCATGGTACTGTAGTTGGGTCTAAACTCTTTCATTCACCTACTTCATCCCAACAAATTGGAGATCTACACTTCCATCCATATAGAGCTTCATACGGAGCCATTTGAATGGATGAATGGAAACTATTATTATAAGCGAACTCCACTAATGTCAGATACTTACTCCAACTCTCTCCAAAATCCAAAATACAAGTTCTCAACATGTTCTCAAGAGTTTGAATCGTCCTCTGAGACTATTCGGTCTGAGGATGGTAAGTAGTGCTAAAATTCAACTTGGTTCCCAACACTTCTTGCATTTTCTGCTAGAACCGTGAAACAAATCTAGGGTCTCGATCGGACACAATACTTACAGGTATCCCATTTGCCTTATAATCTCATCCAAATATAATTTAGCTAACTTCTCTAACAGGTATTTCATACTAATCGGCAGAAAGTGAGCCAATTTGGTCAATCTATTTACTATCACCCAAATGGCATCATGACCCCTTTTTGTCCTAGGTAATCCAGATACAAAATCCATGGCTATATTTTTTCATTTCCACTCGGGTATCTCTAAAGGTTGCAAAAGACCTGATGGTTTCTGATGCTCGACTTTAATTTGCTGGCAGATTAACCAAGTCTGGACAAACTGGGTAATTTCCTTTTTCATGTTCTCCCACCAGTACAAACTCTTCAAGTCCTAGTACATTTTATTCCCTCCAAGATGTACCGTATACTTAGATCGGCATGCTTCCTCCAAAATTTCTTTCTTAAGCCCTTCGTCCTTTGGCACTACTATTCGATTCTGAAATCTCAATACACCATTCATTCCTAGATTAAAATCCGACTTTTCTCCCTTTTTGACTTTCTCGAACCATTTTTGCACTTCAGGGTCCTTTCCCAGAGTTTCCTTGATACGTTCCAACAAATTGGATTTCATGAAAATATTTCCAAGGATCACTTTTCTCGGTTCAAGTCGGGGATTCCAATAACTAACCTCTTCCAACAAGTGCAATTCTTTAATCATCAATCCTGCCACTTGCACTTGACGACTTAAAGCATCGGCCACTACATTGGCTTTTCTTGGATGGTACTTTATCGTGCAATCATAGCCTTCCAAGAATTCCATTCACCTACGTTGTGTCAAATTCAGCTCTTTTTGAGAAAATAAATACTTAAGACTCTTGTGATCTGTAAAAACCTCAAACGTCACTCCATATAGATAATGCCTCCACTTTTTTAATGTAAACACCACAGCCGCTAACTCCAAGTCATGAGTTGGGTAATTTTTCTCGTGCAGCTTTAATTTCCTAGAAGCATACGCTATCACCTTATCATTTTGCATTAATACACATCCCAAACCTTCCTTTGAAGTATCTGTGTAGACCACAAAACTATCCTTCCCATTCGGTAGAGCTAATACGGATGCTCTCATCAAACGTCTCTTTAACTCTTGGAAACTTTCTTCACACTTAGGAGTCCATATAAATTTCTCACTTTTCTTAGTCAGCTCAGTCATAGGTCCAGCAATTTTAGAAATATTCTTGATAAATTTTCGGTAATACCCTGTTAACCTTATAAAGTTTCGAACTTCAGTAGGATTTTCAGGTCGTTTCCATTTAGAGACTGCTTCAACTTTGGCTGGATCCACTTTAATCCCGTCCTTGGAAATTATATAACCTAAGAAAGTCACTTCTTTCAATCAAAACTCACATTTGCTAAACTTAGCATACAGCTGATGTTCCCTCAAAGTTTGTAAAATAATTCTCAAATGTTTCTCGTGATCCTCCAAGGTCTTAGAGTACACCAGTATATCATTGATGAATACCACTACAAACTGGTCCAGATAAGGGTTAAAGACTCGATGCATTAAATCCATAAAAGTCGCAGGTGCATTCGTTAACCGGAACGGCATTACGGCAAACTCAAATTGTCCATACCTCGAGTTAAAGGTAGTTTTATGTATATCTTTTTCCAAAATCCTCAATTAGTAGTAACCCTGCCTGAGATCCAACTTCGGAAATACAACCGTCCCTTGCAATTGGTCGAACAGCTCATCAATGTAGGGTAAAGGGTATTTATTCTTAATGGTAACATCGTTCAAGTCTCGGTAATCTATACACAGCCTTAAACTCTAATCTTTCTTTTTAACAAACAAGACTGGGGCTCCCTAAGGTAAATCACTCTCCTTTATAAAGCCTCGTTCTAGTAAATCCTGTAACTGCAATTTTAACTCCTTCAATTCAGCTGGTGCCATTCTGTGCGGCATCTTAGAGATAGGTGCTACCCCTAGAGTCACATCAATCCTAAAAGCTATCCCCCTTTCTGGAGGTAAAGACTCTAACTATTGAGAACCTGTATTTTGGATTTTGGAGAATTGGAGTAAGTACTTGACATTGGTGGAGTTTGCTTATAATAATAGTTTTCATTCATCCATTCAAATGGCTCCGTATGAAGCACTTTATGGTCGAAAATGTAGGTCTCCGATTTGTTGGGATGAAATAGGTGAAAGAAAGATTTTAGACCCCCACTGCAGTGCCTTGGATTGAAGAGGCGCAAGAAAAAGTGAAGTTAATACGTCAGAGGATTCAAACTGCATAGAGTTGTCAAAAGAGCTATGCAGACAATCAAAGGAAGGATTTAGAATTTGCGGTTGGAGACCAAGTTTTTCTTAAGATTACCCCTTTCAAAACAAGTTTGATGGTAAGAAAAGGAAAGAAATTACAACCCAGGTTTGTAGGACCTTATAAGATTTTTCAATGCATGGGAAACGTGGCCTATAAGTTGGAACTGCCACCAAGTTTATCTCGGATTCACAATGTTTTCCACGTATCGATGCTTAAGAAATATCATCCAAATCCGTCTCATGTCCTACAACCGGAAAATATTGAGATTGATGAGGCACTGGCCTATGAGGAGAAACCAATAAAGCTTCTGGATCGGAAGGTGAAAGAACTGAGGAATAAGCGAATTCTATTGGTGAAAGTTCTATGGAAGAACCACGGACTAGAGGAAGCAACTTGGGAAGTAGAAAAAGAAATTCGAGGAAAATACCCAGATCTATTTCCAAAACAAGGTATGAATTTCATGGACGAAATTCTTTTAAGGGGGAGAGGATGTGCGGACTCATGTTTTTATTTTTAAAATAGTCATTTTCATAATTCTTTACCCTAGAGTTAGTTAATTATATTATCGTTGCATGAATTGCTTTTAAATTTTGCTCTATCGTGCGCGAGTCGAAAGGTCGCGTATTTCGTATCAGAACAACTAAGTGGAGATTTGAGAAATCAATACTAGACTCGTAAGAGTGAGTAATTACAGTGTTAAAGGAATTACATTGGAGGATTAGTGCACAATTGAAACAAACAAGAGAGAAAAGTGGTAGTGCACCTCACTATTTGAACACTATTCAAAGTTGACTTTTGTAAAGTTTCTTGGTCACATTTTCTTCAAGCTTCCAAAGCAAGATTGATCACTCAAAACACTCTCTCTCTCACTCCTTGTTTGGCTGACCCAAAGAAAGAAAAGGAGGGAAGAAAGCTCTCTTCATCTTGCTCCAATTTTTGCTTCCATTTTACTTGAAAATCTTCACCAAACTCACAAAACCTTTGGAGATTAGTTCTAGCTTGGAGAAAGACAACATCTTGTGGAGCTTCTTGGAGGATTTGTGGTGGAAAAATCTGATTTTTCATCTAGGGTTAGAGGTAACCCTTTAACTCTTCTAGTCTTTCCATTTTCTTCAAGAATCATGGTTAGTTTTGCATGGGTTTGAAACCCTAAGCAAGAAATAGGCTAGGGGACTTGAGGAGTTTCATTTCTCACCTTAATCTCTAGGCTAGCGGTCTTGAGGTGGATTATAGGTAGCTGAATTGAGGATTAAATGCTTGATTATTGTGTTTATGTGTTATATGAGAGGATCACGGTTAGAAAGGGGAGAGAAAGTTGAGAAATGTGTGAGATTAGAGCTGACCGAAAATTCTGTCCATGATGCTCTATTTTAATTCGAAATTTTGATGCTTGTTTGGCTGTGAAATTGATGTTTATACATTGTATACAGTGTGTAGAATGTGCCTTGCAAAAATCATTTCATTTGGTTGCTCAAAACTAGGGTTTTCGAAAAAGAAAGAAATCTGGAATAGGTGATCAGTGTAGCTGAACAGTAGTTATTTGTCTGAACATATCTCTTTGTACAAAAGTCACAATAGAGTGCCGTTTGTGGTATTTGAAACTAGACATTCATAACTTTCTAACGGTATAAAAATCATCTGCTAGTTCGAACTGAGTGAACCATAGTGATTCAGCAAAGTTGACCGTCCGGTTGTGACTGTCTGTCCGAGAGGAATGGAGAAGCTGCAAATTATGGCTTGATTTTCTCTTAATTGTGAACTGATTTTGGAAACGACTCTTTCTGATGAAATGTAACATTTTTAACCTAGTTTACAACGCCGTAAACCATTCTTAATTTGAACTTGTGTTGAGTGAGATGTGGCCAGATTTCGAAAGTGCAGCAAAGCTAGAAATTGGAAAGTTTTTCCCTTCTTGCTAGCTGAATGGTCAGGTTTGTTTCGGGATGTTTTTTCTCGAAAATTTTGATGTCAATTACCCATAAATTGCTTATTAAATGTTTCTAGAACTTTGGTTTCAAAAATGGATCAATTTGGGGCTGATTTCATTGTACCAAACTTTTGAAAAGAAAGAAAGAGTGGGTTGGCAGATTTGCTTTGAAAATTTCATGAAATTTAGTCATTTTGTTAACTACCTTCCCACATGATTTTTTACGTAAAATTTGATGGAGTGGTAGTCCACATATGGAAGTTTAAGTGTACTAAATTTGGTGTAATTTCAATACCATTTCGATACCAAATAATGTCCCAAAGATTGCTCTTCAAATCTGGAAATTCACTGCTCAAGTAGTGAAAATCAACCGACTTTAAACTGTTATATCTTGATGCTCAAAACTCCAAATTTAGTTCTGTTTGTTGTGTTTGAAACTCTTATTGTGTTATGAATTTCAAGGACTGATTCACTTTCTGTGAATTATGCCAAATTTTCAAAGATTTCTGGAAAACCAAGACTGGTTCAAACCTGTCTTCTAGGAATTGTAACTTTGAGCTGATTTATGAATGCTTTCTAGTTGGAATCTTGGAAAAGTGTCTTCTGAGAACTTTACTCCGAACCTAGATTCCAACGGTATAAATTTTTCCATTTTTGGACGTGCTAAACTCAAGATTTGATTTTTCCAAGTTTGTCACATAAAGCTGAAATTTTCCGATTTCTTAGGGAATGAGTTTTAAGAACTTGTCACTTTCTTTTGATATCGATAGACCTTTTTAAACTCGATTTCATGGAGGGTGCAAGAATCTCTTGTAACTTTAAATCCTCACTTTTAAATATCGATTCTTAGAGAATAAAGTTCTCTTGTAGGACTTTATCTTGATTCTAAACGAGTGTACATTCTTTCTTGGTTGATGCATGGTTGTGAGTGATAGTACTCGTTATTTCTTCAGGTGCTCAAGAGAATCTCGAAGCGGATGCCTAAAAGGTTATTTGCTCACTTACTCACTTTTTGACTTGGTGAGTGTTAAGTGCATGATTTGTTGTGGAATACTTGAATTGCTTCTTGTTAATCATGTGAATTAGAATTGCCGAGACGAGTGTGTACTTTATCGCACTTATTCTCTGTTACGTGAAATTGTGATCCAATTTCGCTATGTTAATTGATATGCAACTTGTGTGAAGTGATGTGGTTGTGAATCGTATTTGTGATTGTCGATTGGAACGTTGTCTCGTCGACTTATATGTATATTCGGGAGATGCCCAAACTCATAGGCTAACCTTGTGACTCGAGCCAACATGGGCTTGGTCGAGAAGCTTGGGGAACCATGAGAAATTTATAAAATTTGATCTATTTGAGAGATCTCGCTTGGCATACTCGAGTAGTATCACCTTTTAAAATAATGAGCGGGCCCGGAACAGGGGGTGTAACGGTGAACGGGATTCGTGAAATAAAGTGGTGTTTTACGGACTATGTGAGAACCCGTATTTTCCCTAATAATTTTCCTAGGGTTTATTTCCTTTAATGGCATGTTTTCTGCATTTTCTGGCTTAGGAAAATTCTCCTGGTGAATTTTATGAGTAATAATAGTTTTTAGATGATTTTTCTAGTATTGGAGAGTTTTTGAGAAATTAAGCATATATAATGGACGTGGGACCCACTAGTGCGAAAAGTTTGAAAAAATTCGGATACTGGTTGAAATTTATCGGGTGTTAAGAGATAAGTAGAGGAGGTGAAGTGATTGATGTGAGAGGTGACAAAAGGATAGAAATGCATTTATGAGGTGCCAAGTGTCACTATCTCATTGGGTGGACTTTATGGAACACTATTCATTTTTTTGACTTTTTCCCATTAAGTTAAATATCTCAAAAAAATCAACAAAATTCACCATTTCTTACTCCTTGGTGGCCGGCCCTCTTAAGCTCAAGAAGGAAGAAAACTTCTTCAATTTTCAAGCTTCCAACTAGCTCAATCTTCCAAACCAATTGCATAAACTAGTTTCTACTCCATAAAATCCTTCCATTAGGTGCTAGTAAGTTGTTTGGTGAAGTTTTTAAGGAAGCTAAGGTGTTCTACAACTCCCTCTCTCTTGTTTACTAGGTAAGTGGTGATTACACTTCCTCCTAGACTTAATGATGTTTAATTTGTGCCTAGTGGTGGCTAAAGTGTTGGAATTTGTAGTTTATTTCTTGGTTTGGGATGAATTGGTGAAGTTTTTATTTTATTGAGGAATTTTCTGGTTTAATGTGATCATGATGTTGTGGTTATTTATGATGGTTGGTAATAAGGGGTTATGACTCTAGTGGATGTAAATAATTGATAATTGCAACCAATTTTGGGTTTGGAAGGAATTTGAGGAAGTTAGGGTTTCATAACCCCCTTTTCTGTCCGGTTTTAGATCATATGGTTAGAAGCCGAATTGGCCTTTTCTTAAAACATAAAAGTTGTAGGTATTGATGTGTTTGATGTGCCTGTAAAATTTCAGGGCATTTGGAGTAGTGTATAATGAGATATGTCGATTTTACTGTTGCTGTTCTGGGTGATCAGAATGTGCGAACTGCGCTTGTAATCGTCTGTTTTGACTGGAATTTCTTTGGATTTGGATGTTGGTGTCTTCTGATAAAATGTAGTTTGATGTCTTAGCTACCGCATGCCTTTGGAATCAATGCATTTGGACCTGTATAGACTGAGTTGGACTAATTACAGCATAGTGTGATTTGTAAACCTGCAATTACGGTTCTGGTTTGGTATTCTGCATTTTTGACCTAGTTGTGCTAGGATTTGGACTGAGTGGCCTTCTACATTGTTGTAGCCCTGTCTTTTAGATTCGAGATGGTGGGTCTTACACCCTCATCCGATAAGCGTAGCGCATTTTGTGCCATTACCGCAAAAGGAGGACGAAAACTATTTTTTTTTGTTAAGGTCAAGTTAGTGCATTGCTGAATTTTCTGGTTTGCTATAATGCCTATATATGCATATGAAACCTTATTGGGATTGTGATTGGCATTGCTTTATGACTCGTTATCGAGTCTCATTGCACATGTTTGCATGTTCTAGGAAGTGACGGTGGTGCACGACGTTCGTTTAACGACGGTGCTTGAAACATCACCTACTTGAGTGGTGAGTATACTACTCACTTGAATGTTACAATGTGGCTTTGCTATATGTGATTTTGATGCCTTGAAGGCTTATTTGACTATTGGAATTGATTGAGACGAGGGTGTACTTGACCGCCCTCACCCCTTGTGATACCGTTAATGACTGATTACCGTTTTACTGAAATACTGCACTTGCTATATGAGATATTGAATTCACTTCATGAAAAACTGATTTGGTGTCGTTTGGACGAGTATCCAACGGCCTTACTGTACTACTGAGCTCAACCCCGTTGGTAGTCAATTGAATCGAGCCGGCGAGGGCTTGGTCGTGAAAATTGACATGCCACGGGGACTGTACTGGGGAATCTTGTAGTAATGAGACTCTTGGTTCCGGTATACTCGAGTATTACCAAAAGCTACTGATTGGAGTGCGGGCCCGGTTGGGGTATGTTTGGTGGAAGGAATGGGAGTGAAGTGGGTTCTACGGTTGGTACTCATAAACGTTGACGGAGAGTCAATGAGATTGGATCAAGAATATAAGCGTGGAAATGGGCTCTTGAGAGCCGTCCGTATCCTTTTACTGATTTGTTTTATTCCTTAATTGTGTACTTGAAATGAAAGGTTATGCTTAAGTGATCTTTGTTGCTTATGTGGTAGTAACTCACTGGGCTTAAGCTCATTCCGTTCCATTTGTTTTCCTTACAGGAAATGACCACTTTTGGAAAAGGTTGTGTTAGTTGGTTGTCAAGTTGAGCTCCTGTAAATGGTTTTGAATAGCTCTTTGAATGAAACCCTAATGTGTATTGGGTTCAATTTCTTTTGATTGGCAAACCGAACATGTATATCCATGATGAATCGTTTTTGTAACAGCCCCACTTTCCCCTAAGGCGAACCAAAGGGGTGAGCGGACTGCCTGCCCAGCTCTCGCCAGGACTCACGATGCAGACTAGAACTATCTATAGCGATCCGGAACTTACGAACGAGCGTAAACGAGTCAAAATGGTAAAATAACCCAAAATTTAAAAAAAAAGAAATCCGAAGTCAGCCATGAATAGTGACCGACCCGTCAGAACCCAACCGAAATAGCCAACAAACATTCACATCTGAACTTTAGCGTTTACAAATCAAAATGACATACAAAAGTTTTCAAAAGTTAATATATACACACGGTTTGCCAAATCAAAAGAGAAAACGCCCCAAAAGTACACTTAGGGTTTTAATACATGAGCTATACAAAAGATATGTTCAACTAGCTCAATTTGGCAGCCATTTGTCAAATCCAGACCAAAAGGGTTTATTTTCCTGTAAGGAAAATAAAAGGAACGGAAAGGGGTGAGCTTGCGCTCAATGAGGTACCAAACAGATAGCATTAAAATCATGGCATTTCGCATTTAACAAATCAGATACACATGTCAGATGTAAAGCAAAGGAACCAATGATTCAAATCAGAAGGATACGGGTGGCTCTCAGGAGCCACATTTCCAGCGCAATACTTGATCCAAACCGGTTGACTCTCCGTCAACGTATATAGAACCAATGCGTCCGTAGACCCCTCTTATCACCGAATTTCGTCCACCAAACACCCCTTTACCGGGCCCGCTCACCTCAAACGAACAAAATGGTAATACTCGAGTATACCCGGAATCAAGGGTCTCAATACCCAAAATCCCCGAACAGACTACCGTGGTTCGTTATCTAATCGTCCAGGCCCTTGCCGGCCCGACTCGAATAACTTAGCCACAGGATTGAGCTCATAGGTCATAGAAATCCGAACAGATGCAGACACAGATAACAGATTCAAATTTTGCATAGTAAATTGGCATATGAACAGACTAGAGAACGAGTGTGATAAAGTACACCTCGTCTCGAACAAATAAACAGATTGCAGAGCAGAAATCAAGTTAAACAGCAATGGAGGGGAGTGGTACACTCACCGGCTCAACTTCAAAAGTTTTTACTTCAGATTGGCCTTAATCGCCAAGAAACCCTAAAATAATCAAAATAAACCAATTGAAGGTTTCATATCCAAATCGAGCAAACGGAATGCACAAGTGAGGCTCGACTACACGTCGTATGCCTTGCCAAAAAAATACTAATGCAAGGGTGCAAGAACATGATTTTCTTGGAAACAAAAAGATAACATGAAGACCTAGGGTCAACAACCCAAAAGCCCTTCATTTCCATCAAAAGGCAAATCCAACTTAAAGAACCAAACGGCCTAGAAAATCGGGCAGCACTTCCCCTAAATTTCTTACTTTTCCAGCCATTAAGGCTTCATTATTTCCTCAAATCAGCCCCAACATTTCACACCAAAGGTCATCTCATTTCCCAAAAGCCGTACAGGGCTCAAAGTGGTACAAGTACAAAAGTTAGCTAGGAAACAACCAAAATGAAAGCAAGCCCTAAGAGAGACTCGACGACGAGTCATAAAACAATGCTGAACACAACCCCAATAGGGTCTCATATGCATAAATAAGCATAATAGCAAACCAGAAAATCAGAAAATATAACTCATTTGATCAATCAACAAAAACAGGTTTGGCCTCCGTATGCGGTAATGGTACAAAATGCGCTACGCTTATCGGATGAGGTCGTAAGACCCACCATCTCGAAGCTAAAAGACAGGGCTACAACAATGTAGAAGGCCTCTCAGTCCAAATCCTAGCACAACTAGGTCAAATGTGCCAAATACTAAACCAGAATTACCAAAACAGGTTTGCAAAACACACAAAATTGTAATTACTATAACTCAGTCTATACAAGTCCAAATGCCGAAATTCCAAAGGCATATGATAGCTAAGACATCCAGTAACATTTCATCAGAAGACACCAACTTCAAAATCCAAACCAAATCCAGTCAAAATAGGCAATTACTATCGCAGTTCCGCACATTCTGTTCACCCAGAACAGCAACAGTAAAAACGGCATAACTCACTCTACACTACTCCAAATGCCCTGAAATTTTTCAGGCACTTCAAACTCATCAATACCTACAACTTTCATGTTTTGAGAAAAGTCCAATTCGGCCTCTATCTATGACCTGAAATTTCGGACAGAATGTTCAACCAAGAACCCTAATTTTCCAGAAATTCTTCCAAATTCAAAATTGATTGCAATTTCCTATCATATGCACCTACTAGAGCTAAAGCCCCTTATTACCAACCATCAAAAACAACCATACCATCAAAATCATATGAAACCAGAAAATTCATCATAAAATGGAAAACTTCACTAAATCAAGCCAAACCAAGAAATAAATCATATATTCCAACACTCAAGCCACTTCTAAGCATACTATAACCATCATTAGGTGTAGTAGACGTTCAAGCATCACTTACCAAGTATCAAGAGATGTAGAGAGGTGTTGGCCACCTTAGAGCTTCAAACAAACTTCACTAATACCCTTACTATCACTAGAAGGAAAGATTGTATGGAGTAAAAACTAAGTTAAACACTTGATTTGGTGGATTTGGACAAGTTGGAAGCTTGAAATGTTGAAGAACTTTCTTCCTTCTTGCAAGTGAGAGGTTCGGCCACAATGAGAAGAAAAATGGTGAATTTTGTGATTTTTTTGAGATATATAATCCTTTGGTCAAAAAAGTAAAAAATGTGAATAGTATTTCTTAAGTCAACTCCAATGATCTTGTGACACTTGTCACTATCATAAATGCATTCCTATCCTTTCTTTTCTCTCTCTCATCAATCAAATCTCACTCTATACTTATCTCTTAACACCCGATAAATTTTTCACAGTATCCGAAACTTAACCTTATTGGCCGAATTTTTCCGAACTTTTCGCACTAGTGGGTCCCACATCCAATAGATAATCTTAATTTTCTAAAAATTCACCAATGCTAGAAAAAACATCTAAAACTATAATTGCTCATAAAATTTATCTAGAAAATTTTTCCGGATACAGAAAGTGCAGAAAACAAGCCATGAAAAATGCGAAAACCTAGAAAATGCAAATTACGGGTTCTCACAGTTTTGATGTGCCGCTTTGGCTTTTGGCTTGTAAATGTTACATTTCAATGTATATGTGTTTGGTTGACATTTGGTTGGATTTCGGATTAACTCGTATTTCAAACGGCGAAAGAAAAATTTTTGGCGGGAATGAACAGGGCCAAATCCGGCCAGGAATCCGGCCAGAAACTGGCCGGATTGTCGGCCGGATTGCCTTGGGTTTTTTTTTGAAAATCCGGCCTTGCTCACTGGACAGTATCCGGCCAAGAATCCGGCCGGTAATCCGGCCGGATTCTGCTGTGCCAGGCCACTATTCATCATTTTCGTTTTTCAATTTTTTTTCCTTTTGATATTTGTGGCTTGTCCGAGCGCAGTTTTACTTTCCCGAAACGTTCTAGATCGCGTGTAACTGCTCGTTAGTCCTGGCGAGAGCTGGGCAGGCAGTCCGCTAACCCCTTTGGTTCGCCTTAGGGGAAAGTGGGGCTGTTACAGACTAAATATACCTACCAGGTTGACGGAGTGTCATCGCGCAGAGGTATATGATCGAGACTTGGCAAAGCAAGTGGAATCTAGCTCCTGAGAGCTCCCATATCCTCATTGAGTGTGTTTTATTTCAAATTGTGAATTACTTGAATGTTATAGATTTATTTCTCGTATAAGTGCTATTGCTATTTGAACTATGTATTTGCATGTTTTTTGGCCTCACTGAGCATTAACTCATACCATTAGTTTTTTTTTCCTTAACAGGAGCTGAAATGGAAAGAATTATGGAGAAGCCAACTCGATGGACTTTTGATTAGGATTTTGAATGTAATTGGTTAGACGACTTTTGGAGGTTGTATATTTTGGGACTGTTGAGGTACTTTTGGTAACTTGTGATGTAAAATTTGAATGTTTATTAAGGAAGCGACTTTTCTTCACTTCGACTTTTATTATTTGGTTATTTACCCTTAAGTTTGAATTGGATTTGTTTCTAGCATAGGATTCTTTCAAACTATTATGCAATTTTATAATGAAAGATTCAAGATCATCATCAGTTTCATCATCACTTTCAAATTGAGAGTTACAAGTTGTTACCTCATCATCTCCAATGGCCATGAAAGACAATTGAGCAGATTCTTCTTCCTCTTCAATTTCACCATCGGAGTTGCATTCATTCCATGTGAACTGGAAGTTGTTGAATTTGGGTTTTCTTTCACCTTTCCTCTTCTTCATTGGACACTCACTCATGTAGTGTCCAAGTTGGCCACATTCATAGCATTTATCAGTTTATTTTTTATTGTACTCTTGCTTCCCTTTGTTTCTTGTGCTGCTGAACTGATTTGGGAATAAGTTGATGTTTCCTCCTTTTCTGAACCTTCGTTTGTTGAGGATTCTCTTGAAACTTTTTGCGATGAGAGCCAGATCATTATCATCAGTTTCCGTATCTTCTTCATCTAGGGAGGCAGAATCATCCATATCTTGAGACGCCTTTAGAGCAATACTCCTTCTTACTTTCGCATCCTCTTCCTCTTGCACTTTGGACTTAAGTTTCAACTCATAAGATGTCAGAGAATTAATAAGTGATTCAATAGGCATAGTATTCAAATCTTTAGCCTCCTCAATAGCAGTCACTTTATTTTCACAATCATTGGACAAGGCATTCAAAATTTTTCTATTTTTCTCTCCTAAGGTATATTCTTTTTCCAGAACCTCTAAATCTTTAATAAGATCATTGAATCTACAATAAATTTGATCAATATTTTCATGAGGTTCCATCTTAAACGACTCATATTTAGTAACTAAAATAGATTTCTTTTGCTCTTGAACATTCTCGCTATCTTCATGAAATTCTTTCAATTTGTCCCGAATGTCTTTAGCTGACATGCAACCCTTGACTCTAATGGATTCATTTGAGTCTAAAGCACAATATAACACATTCATGGCTTTTGCATTTAAGGTGAGATGACCTCTATCCACAGCAGTCAGTTCACATCTTGTTTTCGATCTAGATCTATGAGTATTTTCATCTATAAGAGAGGCATCATATGGACCTTCACTAATAATAAACAACAATTCAATATCAATTGATTACAAAAATATAATCATTCTTTCTTTCCAACTCACATAATTTGACCCATTAAATATAGGTGATCTAATCACAGAATGTCCTTCAAAAAATATGGCATTATTGGTTGTCATATTTACTCCAAAGCCGATTGAGCTTAATCTCGAGGAGACCAAACTCTGATACCAATTGTAAGGATCGAAGAAAACCAAGTGGAAGAGATAAACAATGTACAGATCACAAACGTAACAACAAGTAAATAGAAAGGAAAGAATTGCAAACCAATTAACTACCCAACTCCTCTTGAGCTTGTAGATTAATTCAAATAAACTTCTTCAAGTTGATGAATTACAATAACTCTTGCGTACAAAGGAAGGTTCACCTCCTCCTTACCCCGAACACCACTCGGTCAAGCCAGGAAGTTTTACTATCCCTCAGGACAACCCTCAAGAGCTACACTCACGAAGTATTCGCTCACAAATGAAAAGCTTACAATGAAACTCACACCACTAAAACTACAAATCTTCTTTGAAGGGTATTTTCTCACTAAAATCACTCTAGATCTTTTGTATCTTCTGTGTGCAAAAGTTGGTTGATGTATCTGACTAACCACTATTTATATAGGACCAAGAAAGTGCCTCATTAATGCTTCCAACGGATCGAAAGTAACTGAAGAGTCAACTAGCCGTTGGAGTATCGGACGTCCGGTATCCTGTTTCTTGCGTCCGACAGCAGGCAGTGAGTTTGAGAAATTTTCTTCAATTCTATCGGACGTCCGGTGCAGCTTTTTGTGCGTCCGACAGCAAACAAAGAGATTGAGAAATCATCTTGTTTCTATCGGACATCCGGTGGAGACATATTCAGCGTCCGATGGTTTCGTCGACTTCGAAAGATCCTATCGGACGTCCGAAGCATGCGTCCGAAGTTGTGCAATGATTATCGGACGTCCGGTACTGTCATCACAAGCGTCCGACAGCTTTCAATAACCTTTGTCTTCTTTCAATTGCACTTGTTCATGGAATCAAATAACTTCATAATTGAAAGTATATCTTGAAGAAATATTAGTATTATCCATTGTTTTGTAAACATCAAAAGTTAGGGACCAAGGTCAACATTCTCCCTTTTTTGATGATGACAAAACAATGGATGGAAAAAGGAAAAAGATTGAGCAAATGAGCATAAGCTCCCCCTCACTCATTGCATCCAAACTTATAATCTCAGAATAACTCCCCCTAACACATAGCATCCATTTCTCCCCCTTTTTGTCATCATAAGATGAGAGTAAAAACCAGCTACCAAAATCCAGCAACAATAACAGAGAATCCAATATTCCAAATAAAAATAGAGAAATGACAGCAATCACCAACATATCACAGCAAATCATCATGAGATCAGCATTATTCTTTTTTCTCCCTTTTTGACAGCATACAAATTCAGTAAAAAATCAAGAAAAACTCAGATCAAAGCATCAGAAATATCAAAAAAAATTATGAACAAGAATCTCATCAATCTTACCAATATCTCCTACTTGTTAGAGTTAGTATCATGTCTAACTATCCACATGCATTTCATGCCTTTTTTTATATTCTTTCTCACATAACAATCACTTTTCATGTGACCTTTTTGACAACAGAAATTACGCATAATCAAGGAGTTATTTACATGAACAGATTTAATAAATTTTATTTGTTTTTTCTTATAAACACTTAATTCGTTTGAATTAGAATTCAACCTATTCTTTTGAAAACAGACTTATTTATTGTGTTTAAACAACTCATTTAGACCATCCATTCTTCTTTTCAAATCACCTTGTTCCTTTTTGAACAATTCACAAACCTTTGTTTTTCTATCAAGTTCAAAGTGTAAAGCAGTCTCACTCTTTTTGAAGTAATCATTTTCAGCTTTCAACTTTTTATTTTGGTGAAAAAGATTTGCATTATCTCGAAGCAAAAAACTAATTTTCTGTTTTAACTCCTTGTTTCTACCATAGGATTCTTTCAAATTATCATGCAATTTTATAATGAAAGATTCAAGATCATCATCAGTTTCATCATCACTTTCAATTTGAGAGTTACAAGTTGTTACCTCATCATCTCCAATGGCCATGAAAGACAATTGAGCAGATTTTTCTTCCTCTTCAATTTCACCATCGGAGTTGCATTCATTCCATGTGAACTGAAAGTTGTTGAATCTAGGTTTTCTTTCACCTTTCCTATTCTTCATTGGACATTCACTCATGTAGTGTCCAAGTTGGCCACATTCATAGCATTTATCAGTTTATTTTTTATTGTACTCTTGCTTCCCTTTGTTACTTGTGCTGCTGAACTGATTTGGGAATAAGTTGATGTTTCCTCCTTTTCTGAACCTTCGTTTGTTGAGGATTCTCTTGAAACTTTTTGCGATTAAAGCTAGACCATTATCATCAGTTTCCGTATCTTCTTCATCTAGGGAGGCAGAATCATCCATATATTGAGACGCCTTTAGAGCAATACTCCTTCTTACTTTCGCATCCTCTTCCTCTTGCACTTTGGACTTAAGCTTCAACTCATAAGAGGTCAAAGAATTAATAAGTGATTCAATAGGCATAGTATTTAAATCTTTATCCTCCTCAATACCAGTCACTTTATTTTCCCAATCATTGGACAAGGCATTCAGAATTTTTCTGTTTTTCTCTCCTAAGGTATATTCTTTTTTCAGAACCTCTAAATCTTTAATAAGATCATTGAATCTACAATACATTTGATCAATATTTTCATGAGGTTCCATCTTAAACGACTCATATTTAGTAACTAAAATAGATTTCTTTTGCTCTCTAACATTCTCGCTATCTTCATGAAATTCTTTCAATTTGTCCCGAATGTCTTTAGCTGACATGCAACCCTTGACTCTAATGGATTCATTTGAGTCTAAAGCACAATATAACACATTCATGGCTTTTGCATTTAAGGTGAGATGACCTCTATCCACAGCAGTCAGTTCACATCTTGTTTTCGATCTAGATCTATGAGTATTTTCATCTATAAGAGAGGCATCATATGGACCTTCACTAATAATAAACAACAATTCAATATCAATTGATTACAAAAATATAATCATTCTTTCTTTCCAACTCACATAATTTGACCCATTAAATATAGGTGATCTAATCACAGAATGTCCTTCAAAAAATATGGCATTATTGGTTGTCATATTTACTCCAAAGCCGATTGAGCTTAATCTCGAGGAGACCAAACTCTGATACCAATTGTAAGGATCGAAGAAAACCAAGTGGAAGAGATAAACAATGTACAGATCACAAACGTAACAACAAGTAAATAGAAAGGAAAGAATTGCAAACCAATTAACTACCCAACTCCTCTTGAGCTTGTAGATTAATTCAAATAAACTTCTTCAAGTTGATGAATTACAATAACTCTTGCGTACAAAGGAAGGTTCACCTCCTCCTTACCCCGAACACCACTCGGTCAAGCCAGGAAGTTTTACTATCCCTCAGGACAACCCTCAAGAGCTACACTCACGAAGTATTCGCTCACAAATGAAAAGCTTACAATGAAACTCACACCACTAAAACTACAAATCTTCTTTGAAGAGTATTTTGTGACGCCCCGAAAAAAAAAAAGAGTTTGAGAACCCGAAAATTTTCTAATTTTCTAGGGTTTATTTTTTTTTAAACGCCCGCCTTTTCTACATTTTCTTGATTAGAAAAATTCTCCAGATAAAGTTTATGAACAAAAATAGTTTTAAAATGATTTTTCTAGTATCGGTTAGTTTTTGAGTAATTAAAAACGTATTTTGAACGTGGGACCCACGAGTGCGAAAAGTTCAGAAAAATTTGACCAATTAGGTTAAGTTCCGGATACTGGTTGAAATTTATCGGGTGTTAAGAGATAAGTGGAGGATGTGAAGTGATTGATGTGAGAGTGAGAGGAAAAGAAAGGGATAGGAATGCTTTAAATGAAGTGCCAAGTGTCACCATCTCATTTGTTGGACACTATTCACCCTTTTGACTTTTTTACCATTAAGTTAAATATCTCAAAAAATTGACTAAAATTCACTCTTTCTTTCTCCATGTTGGCCGACTCTCTTAAGCTCAAGAAGGAAGAAAACTTCTCCAATTTTCAAGCTTCCAACTAGCTCAATCTTCCAAACCAATTGCATAAACTAGTTTCTACTCCATAAAATCCTTCCATTAGGTGCTAGTAAGTTGTTTGGTGAAGTTTTTAAGGAAGCTAAGGTGTTCTACAACTCCCTCTCTCTTGTTTACTAGGTAAGTGGTGATTACACTTCCTCTTACACCTAATGATGTTTAATTTGTGCCTAATGGTGGCTAAAGTGCTGAAATTTGTGGTTTATTTCTTGGTTTGAGATGAATTGGTTAAGTTTTTATTTTATTGAGGAATTTTCTGGTTTAATGTGATCTTGATGTTGTGGTTATTTATGATGGTTGGTAATGAAGGGTCATGACTCTAGTAGGTGTAAATGATTGGTAATTGCAACCAATTTTGGGTTTGGAAGGAATTTGAGAAAGTTAGGGTTTCATAACCCCCTTTTCTGTCCGGTTTTGGATCATATGGTTAGAGACCGAATTGGCCTTTTATTAAAACATGAAAGTTGTAGGTATTGATGTGTTTGAGGTTCCTGTAAAATTTCAGGGCAATTGGAGTAGTGTAGAATGAGATATGTCGATTTTACTGTTGCTGTTCTGGGTTGATCAGAATGTGCGAACTGCGCTTGTAATCGTCTGTTTTGACTGGCATTGCTTTGGATTTGGATGTTGGTGTCTTCTGATGAAATGTAGCTGGATGTCTTAGATACCGCATGCCTTTGGAATCAATGCATTTGGACTTGTATAGACTGAGTTGAACTAATTACAGCATAGTGTGATTTGTAAACCTGCAATTACGGTTCTGGTTTGGTATTTCGCATATTTGACCTAGTTGTGCTAGGATTTGGACTGAGTGGCCTTCTACATTGTTGTAGCCCTATCTCTTAGCTTCGAAACGGTGGGTTTTGAACCTTCATCCGACCATCGTAGTGCTTTTGGTACCATTACCGCAAAATGACGTCAAAACTGTTTTTCTGGTTTGAGCTAAACTTTCATTTCTGGACTTTTCCCTAGCTGGACTTGTACTAGTACTACTTGGAGCTTGCTGAATGGCTATTGGATGAACTTGTTGTTGTGTGTGTACCTTTGGGACTGATTTGAGGAAGTAATGAAGCCATGATGGCTGGAAAAGTTAGCAAATTCAGGGGAAGTGCTGTCCGAACTTTGAAGGGATTTGTTTGCATTGAGTTTGTGATTTAAGACTTGGATTTGAGCAAGGCAATGATATTTGATGGATGATTTCTGAGCCATGGAGGTGAGTGACCTCAAACTGTTTCCAAATTTACTTTTGAACCGCTTTCCTGCATTATCTACTTTTGAACTGTTTTCAAAGTTACTTTTGGAACTGTTTTCTTACATATCATGCGTGCTTGCATATTAGTGTCTTGTTATTATTGATTTTGCTTTCAATGATTGTTAAAATGAGTTTTCTAGGCGAGTGTGTACTTTATCGCACTCGACCTAAAGAAATATAAAATTTTCAATGATTAATGATTACATGATACTTGCGCATGAATGTAAGCCTTTTGGGCTGAACTGGCCATTGCCCCTTGTTACCGGTCGTCTCGAGCCAGAAGCGGACTCGGTCGGGCAACTAGGAACTTGGGTGAACGTTTCGGTATACTCGAGTATTACCTTGTAGGTTGGTGGAGCCTGGCCAAAAGCCAGGGACGGGGTGAATGAATGCACGAATGAAACCAAAAATCCAATGAAATGACAGGAGAACGAATGTATCCTTTGCACGAATGTTACTATCGCTTTCCATTGTACATGTTTCTTGAATTATTGATACCCCATATTTAATATTTTGTAAACGTTGTAATTGTTTCTAGACTTATCCTTTGATTTACGACATCACTGAAATGAACCATTGTTAAACAGATTTGATTACTGATTTTACTGGTTACTCGCTGAGCTTCTAACTCACCCCAAAAATGTTTTATTCCCCTCCACAGGGCTCAAGGCGAACGAAGGGCTTGTAGTGTTTATTCATGGATTAGCTCATGTATGGATTGAACTTGGATTTCGTTTTGTGTAATCAGTCATATTGGGATTGTATTGAACGTTTAGAACGTTTAGAATTGATTGGATGTGTAATAGACTAGTTTTGGATTTCCTCCTGTATACTAATTGTGATCAAGGATCAGAGTGGCGCTGCGGAAGCGTGGACGCTTCGCTTTTAATATGTAAAGTTTGGGAACCTTTGATGTATATTTGATATTTATATCTTGAAATTCAATTGAGGATTGTAGTGAACGACTGAGTCCCGGCGAGAGCTGGGCAGGCGGCCCGCCGAACCCTCTGGTTCGCCTTAGGGGGGGTGGGGCCGTGACATATTTTCTCACTAAAATCACTCTAGATCTTTTGTATTTCTGTGTGCAAAAGTTGGTTGATGTATCTGACTAACCACTATTTATATAGGACCAAGAAAGTGCCCCATTAATGCTTCCAACGGATTGAAAGTAACTGAAGAGTCAACTAGCCGTTGGAGTATCGGACGTCCGGTATCCTGTTTCTTGCGTCCGACAGCAGGCAGTGAGTTTGAGAAATTTTCTTCAATTCTATCGGATGTCCGGTGCAGCTTTTTGTGCGTCCGACAGCAAACAAAGAGATTGAGAAATCATCTTGTTTCTATCGGACGTCCGGTGGAGACATATTCAGCGTCCGATGGTTTCGTCGACTTTGAAAGATCCTATCGGACGTCCGAAGCATGCGTCCGAAGTTGTGCAATGATTATCGGACGTCCGGTACTGTTATCACAAGCGTCCGACAGCTTTCAATAACCTTTGTTTTCTTTCAATTGCACTTGTTCATGGAATCAAATAACTTCATAACTGAAAGTATATCTTGAAGAAATATTAGTATTATCCATTGTTTTGTAAACATCAAAAGTTAGGGACCAAGGTCAACATTCTCCCCCTTTTTGATGATGACAAAACAATGGATGGAAAAAGGAAAAAGATTGAGCAAATGAGCATAAGCTCCCCCTCACTCATTGCATCCAAACTTATAATCTCAGAATAACTCCCCCTAACACATAGCATCCATTTCTCCCCCTTTTTGTCATCATAAGATGAGAGTAAAAACCAGCTACCAAAATCCAGCAACAATAACAGAGAATCCAATATTCCAAATAAAAACAGAGAAATGACAGCAATCACCAACATATCACAGCAAATCATCATGAGATCAGCATTATTCTTTTTTCTCCCTTTTTGACAGCATACAAATTCAGTAAAAAATCAAGAAAAACTCAGATCAAAGCATCAGAAATATCAAAAGAGAATTACAAAAAAAATTATGAACAAGAATCTCATCAATCTTACCAATATCTCCTACTTGTTAGAGTTAGTATCATGTTTAACTATCCACATTCATTTCATGCCTTTTTTTATATTCTTTCTCACATAACAATCACTTTTCATGTGACCTTTTTGACAACAGAAATTACGCATAATCAAGGAGTTATTTACATGAACAGATTTAATAAATCTTATTTGTTTTTTCTTATAAACACTTAATTCGTTTGAATTAGAATTCAACCTATTCTTTTGAAAACAGACTTATTTCTTGATACGAGTCAAGCTATGCCATCGGATAAGGTTCAAGTCCCACTAGGACTGGTTACACGAGCTCGAGCAGTTCATTCAGCTTCACCGCAGCAAAGACGTTATAAGGCACAGACACGCTTTATAAGAATACGTCTTCTGCCATTTAATCGATTCACCATAGCAAAGTCATTATAAGGTGTGGGCACGCTTTATAAGCTCAAGTCGTCTGCCCATCTAGTCACATTTGCTATTTTAGTTAAGTCATTGTAATAAGGGCTTAATGGTCCATAGTCATGCTTTAATTACCTAAGCGATGACCTCATAAGGTTGTTTACCTAAGGGATGACCTCATAAGGTTGTTTACCTAAGGGATGACCTCATAAGGTTTGGTCAAGCCTACAATTGTTAGTCTTAGTCAAGACCACAACTCTAGACTAGTTCCACATTTAGTTGTTCATCTCTATGTAAGGCTATAAATAGCCCACACTTCCAATGGTTTTAGGCATTCAATCAATAAATCAGATTTTGAGAGTTTTCTTGGTTTCTCCAAGGCTTCTTGAATACCTTAGAATTTCTCTAGGTGTTCGTGACTTATCAATCTAGAATCGCACTAGGTTGTGGCGTCTTCTACCATTATACCAAGGTTCGTTAACCACGTGATTAACGGGTTGAGGTCATCCGCTCCAAACTTGGTGTCCTCTTGTCGATCCTGAATCTAATCTTTTACGGGTTTCGTCACAAGGTTGGCGACGTTCGTATCAGTTGGTATCAGAGCTAGTTAAGAGGTATCACGTTATATCCCTTTATTTATTTCCTTTCGAGTCAAGTTGTCCAAAATTCTGTTTTCGTGTTCTAAGTTTGCTGTTCGCAATTTCCAGATTTGTTGCATCGTGTTCTTGCGTTATTTTTCCAGATTTGTTGCATCATAAACTTGCGTCTAGTTGTTGTTAATTGCTGTGGTTAGCCTTGTTTGGTCCAGCCTTTTTTTTTTGTGTCTTATTCTTGATTCTTTGTTTGTGTTTGTGTCTTGTTTCTATCCTGTTATATCCATTTAATTCCAGTCTTTTGTTCTATTTGATCATTCGAGGTTACTGTTCATCCGAAAAAAAAAAATCAATTTGTAGCAAGGGTTTTAGAGTCCTATCTAGTTATTACCTTGTGTTCTTGTTTACATACAAAAAAAAAAAATAGCTAGCTAACCTTACAAAAATTCTTGGAAATCTGTCTTGATCAAAACTTGGGTTTCTTGAAGTTCTTGATTGTTTAAAATCACAATCTTGAAGTTCTTGGAACTTTAGTTGGGATTCTTGAAGCCAACCAAAATCTGTCTTGATCAAATCGAGAAATCTTGGATTGTTTTGGGAGGAAATCATCTTCAATTTTGTGTTTCTTGAATTCTGGAAATTAACATCTTGAATTCTTGAAAGAATCTTGAAGTTTCTGGGTTTTGGGAACCAAATCTTGGTAAACAACAAGGCTGCAAAATTCCAGCTGCCAAAATCCTTGTCGTTCTTTCTTTCTTGATCAATCTTCTTTATTGATCACCACAACAATCTTCTTTCTTGATCAAGAACATTTAAGCCACAAAATTTGACTCTTGAAAGCCTCCAGAATTGACCATTGATAAGAAGAAGAATGTTCAGCCATGAAATTTGACTCTTGAAAGCCAGCCTCCCTAAGCCACGAAATTTGACTCTTGAAAGCTTCCAAATTTGACCATTGATTGTGATAAATGCCTTCCTAAAAGCTGACCATCAAAAAAAAAAGAAGAGCACCAAAACAACCAGCAACCCTACTCCAATTCCAAGTTGGATTTGATTAGTTTAGTCCAACTTGAATAAGGCTGTCCAGATTTACTTCAATTTCGTTTTTACAGCCTGTTAAATCCTTTTTGGGATAGGAAAAAGGGATTAGTTCCGGAATAATCCAAAAATTTCCACTATCCATTATTTCCTAAATTGCTGCAACAAGAGCAAGTGTTGGTGCACTCTTTAGGCAGTTGTTATTGAGTCAAATCTTTATAGCTTTCTTGAATCAGTTGTTCTGATTATTTTTTCCAGTAATTTCCAGCCAGAGTAGTGTCCAAATTTCCAGCTCTTTTATAGCTAGTTTTTGTGTTGCATAACTAGTAGTCCTTTTGTCGTGCATCTACGCATTTTTTTCCAACAAATTCCAGCAGATTATTTTTTTTTCCAGTTCTTTTGAGTCATTTTTGTCTTATACCTCCTCAAATTTCCAGCTTATAACGAGCCACATTTGAGTAGATTCTTGTGCGAAGCTAGTTGAACTTTTCAGGGAAATTTTCTACTTTCTTCAAGGGAAGCAAGCAGAACCTTGAGAACATTAGAGTGTTTTAAACACTTGAGTGATACACGAGTGACGAGTGTAAACATGTGAGCTTGTGTGGTAAGGAAAAATATCTTTTGTTTCACTAAATTTTTGCAGGTTTCCTCAATACATCATGGCGAATACGAGGCATTTAAAAGCTAGCTTACAACATCTTCTTCCTGATCCTAAGGGAGTCGAAGAAATGGCATTACGTGGTGTAAATGAGCAGTTGGACATCGTCAAATCTCAGTTGCATTGTTGGTTTTATACTCGTTGTGGTGTCAAAGATAAAACATGCAGCTTGGCCATTGATAGGAGTTGTGAAGTCAATCTTGCAAGCGCTATCATGGTTCACAAATTAAATCTTCCAACCATTGATCATCTTCAACCGTATAAGTTGTCGAGTGCTCATGGTGATGTTTGGGTTACTAAACACACACTTGTACCTATTCAAATTGGCAAATATGTGGATGAGGTGTTGTGTGATGTAGTCCCAATTCAAGTGACACATGTGTTGCTAGGTAAAGCGTGGATGTTGAGGCGAGAAGTTAAATATGATAGACATACTAATAAGTATTCCTTCTTATTTAATGGTCGTCGTTCTGCACTTGTACCACTTATTTATGACCAAATTTGTATTGATCTAGCATACATGAGAAGTGAACATGAGCGTTATAGTATGAAGAAAGAGCTAGATGAGGGAATTGTGACTGATGAGGTAAAATCTGAGGGAGTTGAAAAGGAGAAAGAGGCTAAGAATAATGAGAGGAAAAAGACAGCTATTGAGCATGAGAAAGAGATTGAAAAATCCAAAGTGTTGACTGAGGAAGCGAAAGAAAGAAGGGATAATGCACTGATTTTAAGTTTCAACAAAAATGAGAGTGAGGGGACTTATTGCCATTCTAACAACCTTAACATTGCTCTGTCTAGTGTTCCTTGTTTTGTGCAGGTTAAGCAAAGTGCAATCGTTTTGATCTTACAATGTTCCATCCCAAAGACGCTTGTGCAATTTGCGAGTTTCCATGGAGTTTGTCTTCTAGGAGTTAGATCAAATTGGTTCCCATTCATGGAATCAGATAATTTCAAAACTGTTCACGTCTTTGGAGGATCAAACTATGTGTACCCTCAAGACCTTAGAACCGACCATGTTCCACGAGTTTACACAAGGAGCGAGGTCTTCAATGGTCACTACAATACCTATGCTCATCTTGCACCTAGTCCACTTGAAGCTCCAACTTCACCAAGTCAGCTTCCATACTTTGCAAGCTTATTCAAGTTTGAGGAGTATGATTTCATAGGATCTACATCGCATCACTTTGAGGATCCTTACCTCATGATCACAAGCGATCAAGTTGGGCATACATTGAAACTGGTTCGTGAGATTCAAGGTTCAACAATGTTTACTTTCCAGCTTAGCAAGTGGTTTATGCATTGGATGAAAATTGTGGTAATCATAACAAAATTGACTCGACGGCATGTAACTCTTCTTATCATCATTCATGCTTCAATTTGTGGGCAAATTGCTTTCAAGAGAAGGGGAATGATACGAGTCAAGCTATGCCATCGGATAAGGTTCAAGTCCCACTAGGACTGGTTACACGAGCTCGAGCAGTTCATTCAGCTTCACCGCAGCAAAGACGTTATAAGGCACAGACACGCTTTATAAGGATACGTCTTCTGCCATTTAATCGATTCACCATAGCAAAGTCATTATAAGGTGTGGGCACGCTTTATAAGCTCAAGTCGTCTGCCCATCTAGTCACATTTGCTATTTTAGTTAAGTCATTGTAATAAGGGCTTAATGGTCCATAGTCATGCTTTAATTACCTAAGCGATGACCTCATAAGGTTGTTTACCTAAGGGATGACCTCATAAGGTTGTTTACCTAAGGGATGACCTCATAAGGTTTGGTCAAGCCTACAATTGTTAGTTTTAGTCAAGACCACAACTCTAGACTAGTTCCACATTTAGTTGTTCATCTCTATGTAAGGCTATAAATAGCCCACACTTCCAATGGTTTTAGGCATTCAATCAATAAATCAGATTTTGAGAGTTTTCTTGGTTTCTCCAAGGCTTCTTGAATACCTTAGAATTTCTCTAGGTGTTCGTGACTTATCAATCTAGAATCGCACTAGGTTGTGGCGTCTTCTACCATTATACCAAGGTTCGTTAACCACGTGATTAACGGGTTGAGGTCATCCGCTCCAAACTTGGTGTCCTCTTGTCGATCCTGAATCTAATCTTTTACGGGTTTCGTCACAAGGTTGGCGACGTTCGTATCATTTCTTGTGTTTAAACAACTCATTTAGACCATCCATTCTTCTTTTCAAATCACCTTGTTCCTTTTTGAACAATTCACAAACCTTTGTTTTTCTATCAAGTTCAAATGTGACAGCCCCACCTCCCCCTAAGGCGAACCAGAGGGTTCGGCGGGCCGCCTGCCCAGCTCTCGCCGGGACTCAGTCGTTCACTACATTCCTCAGAATAAATTGCAAGAATAAACCTCAAATATTACAATATAAATCTCCAATATACATCAAATTCTCCAAAAATTACATGTCATAAGCGAAGCGGAAACAATTCCCAACTATACATAAAATGATTCCAAATCCAAACTGTACAAGATATAGGCCATCCAGACATGTGAATAAGCACAACAAGTCCTTCCTTCGCTTTGAGCCCTGTGGAGGGGAATAAAATATTTTTGGGGTGAGCTAGAAGCTCAGCGAATAACCAGTAAAATCAGAAATCAAATATATTTCACAATAATGCATTTCGATGATGTCATGATTCAGAGATCAAATGTACGTTTATTGCTCTCGTGAGCCAGTGAAATCATTGCACTTGAACACCCAACGTTCAAATAGATCATTTAACATTAACATAGAGAGGGAGCCCCTTTTTGAGCTCCAGATAAACATGAACATGAACCATAAACAGGGTGGAGACGTTGGTGTCCAGTACAAAACTTTCCCAGAACTCATTGAAGCCAAAATCATATCATGAATTCACATAAAAGCACGCATGAGATGCAATCGAGTAAATAATGCAAGAAACATTTCACAAGTACTTTGGAAATAGTTTAGGGTCACTCACCTCCATGGCTCAGAAATCATCCAGCATATAACATTGCCTTGCTCAAATCCAAGTCTTAGATCACAAACTCAATGCAAACAAATCCCTTCAAAGTTCGGACAGCACTTCCCCTGAATTTGTTAACTTTTCCAGCCATTATGGCTTCATTACTTCCTCAAATCAGTCCCAAAGGTACACACACAACAACAAGTTCATCCAATAGCCATTCAGCAAGCTCCAAGTAGTACTAGTACAAGTCCAGCTAGGGAAAAGTTTGGAAATGAAAGTTTAGCTCAAACCAGAAAAACAGTTTTGACGTCATTTTGCGGTAATGGTACCAAAAGCACTACGATGGTCGGATGAAGGTGCAAGACCCACTGTCTCGAAGCTAAAAGACAGGGCTACAACAATGTAGAAGGCCACTCAGTCCAAATTCCATCACAACTAAGTCAACAAGGCAGAATACCAAACCAGAACCGTAATTGCAGGTTTACAAATTACACTATGCTGTAATCAGTACAACTCAGTCTAAACAGGTCCAAATGCAGAAATTCCAAAGGCATATGGTAGCTAGGACATAAAGATACATTCCATCAGAAGACACCAACATCCAAATCCAAAGCAATTCCAGTCAAAACAACCCATTTCAGACGCAGTTCTAACATCCTGATGAACCCAGAACAGCAATAGTAATTTCGGCTTATCTCATTCTACACTACTCCAATTGACCTGAAATTTTACAGGTACCTTTAAAATATCAATACCTACAACTTTCATGTTTTGAGCCAAGGCCAATTCGGCCTCTATCTAGGACCAAAAATTTCGGACAGAATGAAAAACCAAGAACCCTAATTTTCCAGATTTCTTCCAAAACAGAATTTACTTGCAATCTTCCACTTTTTCCACCTCATAGAGTCCTTAAACATCATTTCCAATCATCATATATGACCACATAATCATACTCATATGAAAACAGAAAAATCCCCAATAATTATAAAACTTCACCAATTCAACCAAAATCAAGATATAATCCATAAAAGTGCATCTTATACCACCACCAATCATGAATTGAACATCATTAGAGGGAGGAGAGGGGTCCTTCACAACTCACCTTAGCAATACAAGAGATAGAGCAACTAGTCACCTTAGCTTTCCAAACAACTCCACAAAACACCTCAAGACCACTTAGCAAAGAGATTTTATGGAATGATTTGGAGTTTTATTGGTTGGATTTGAAGATTGAGCAAGAAATAGAAGGAAGAAATTGAGAGCTTTTCTTTCTTTCTTGAGCAAGAACATTCGGCCAAGAAGCTTGCAAAATGACGTGATTTTTGGTCAATTTTAATTAAATGGTAAAGTTATGAATAGTAGTCAAATGGCAAGACTAAATCTGATGGTGACACTTGTCACCTTTTGGTTCAAAACTTATCTTTTTGTCTCTCCAATACAAATATCTTAACACCTTGTAAAATAATTTCACTTAATACAAAATTCCAACAAGTTGTCAAAAATATAATGCATTTACCGCACTAGCGGGTCCCATGTCCAAAATACGCTTTTAATTTCTCAAAAACTAACCGATACTAGAAAAATCATTTTAAAACTATCTTTGCTCATAAACTTTATCTGGGGAATTTTTCTAATAAAGAAAATGTAGAAAAAGCGGGCGATTAAATAAAATAAACCCTAGAAAATTAGAAAATTTCCGGGTTCTCACACTCATACTTTTCGGGGCGTCACATCAAAGTGTAAAGCAGTCTCACTCTTTTTGAATTAATCATTTTCAGCTTTCAACTTTTTATTTTGGTGAAAAAGATTTGCATTATCTCGAAGCAAAAAACTAATTTTCTGTTTTAACTCCTTGTTTCTACCATAGGATTTTTTCAAACTATCATGCAATTTTATAATGAAAGATTCAAGATCATCATCACTTTCATCATCACTTTCAAATTGAGAGTTACAAGTTGTTACATCATCATCTCCAATGGCCATGAAAGACAATTGAGCAGATTCTTCTTCCTCTTCAATTTCACCATCGGAGTTGCATTCATTCCATGTGAACTGGAAGTTGTTGAATCTGGGTTTTCTTTCACCTTTCCTCTTCTTCATTGGACACTCACTCATGTAGTGTCCAAGTTGGCCACATTCATAGCATTTATCAGTTTATTTTTTATTGTACTCTTGCTTCCCTTTGTTTCTTGTGCTGCTGAACTGATTTGGGAATAAGTTGATGTTTCCTCCTTTTCTGAACCTTCGTTTGTTGAGGATTCTCTTGAAACTTTTTGCGATGAGAGCTAGACCATTATCATCAGTTTCCGTATCTTCTTCATCTAGGGAGGCAGAATCATCCATATCTTGAGACGCCTTTAGAGCAATACTCCTTCTTACTTTCGCATCCTCTTCCTCTTGCACTTTGGATTTAAGCTTCAACTCATAAGAGGTCAAAGAATTAATATGTGATTCAATAGGCATAGTATTCAAGTCTTTAGGCTCCTCAATAGCAGTCACTTTATTTTTCCAATCATTGGACAAGGCATTCACAATTTTTCTATTTTTCTCGCCTAAGGTATATTCTTTTTTCAGAACCTCCAAATCTTTAATAAGATCATTGAATCTACAATACATTTGATCAATATTTTCATGAGGTTCCATCTTAAACGACTCATATTTAGTAACTAAAATAGATTTCTTTTGCTCTCTAACATTCTCGCTACCTTCATGAAATTCTTTCAATTTGTCCCGAATGTCTTTAGCTGACATGCAACCCTTGACTCTAATGGATTCATTTGAGTCTAAAGCACAATATAGCACATTCATGGCTTTTGCATTTAAGGTGAGATGAGCTCTATCCACAGCAGTCAGTTCACTTCTTGTTTTTTATCTAGATCTATGAGTATTTTCATCTATAAGAGAGGCATCATATGGACCTTCACTAATAATAATCCACAATTCAATATCAATTGATTGCAAAAATATAATCATTCTTTCTTTCCAACTCACATAATTTGATCCATTAAACATAGGTGGTCTAATCACAGAATGTCCTTCAAAAAATATGGCATTATTGGTTGTCATATTTACTCCAAAGCCGATTGAGCTTAATCTCTAGGAGACCAAACTCTGATACCAATTGTAAGGATCGAAGAAAATCAAGTGGAAGAGATAAACAATGTACAGATCACAAACGTAACAACAAGTAAATAGAAATGAAAGAATTGCAAACCAATTAACTACCCAACTCCTCTTGAGCTTGTAGATTAATTCAAATAAACTTCTTCAAGTTGATGAATTACAATAACTCTTGCGTACAAAGGAAGGTTCACCTCCTCCTTACCCCGAACACTACTCGGTCAAGCCAGGAAGTTTTACTATCCCTCAGGACAACCCTCAAGAGCTACACTTATGAAGTATTCGCTCACAAATGAAAAGCTTACAATGAAACTCACACCACTAAAACTACAAATCTTCTTTGAAAAGTATTTTCTCACTAAAATCACTCTAGATCTTTTGTATCTTCTGTGTACAAAAGTTGGTTGATGTATCTGACTAACCACTATTTATATTGGACCAAGAAAGTGCCTCATTAATGCTTCCAACGGATCGAAAGTAACTGAAGAGTCAACTAGCCGTTGGAGTATCGGACGTCCGGTACTCCTGTTTTTTGCGTCCGACAGCAGGCAGTGAGTTTGAGAAATTTTCTTCAATTCTATCGGACGTCCGGTGCAAGCTTTTTGTGCGTCCGACAGCAAACAAAGAGATTGAGAAATCATCTTGTTTCTATCGGACGTCCGGTGGAGACATATTCAGCATCCGATGTTTCGTCGACTTCGAAAGATCCTATCGGACGTCCGAAGCATGCGTCCGAAGTTGTGCAATGATTATCGGACGTCCGGTACTGTCATCACAAGCGTCCGACAGCTTTCAACAACCTTTGTCTTCTTTCAATTGCACTTGTTCATGGAATCAAATAACTTCATAACTGAAAGTATATCTTGAAGAAATATTAGTATTATCCATTGTTTTGTAAATATCAAAAGTTAGGGACCAAGGTCAACATTCTCCCCCTTTTTGATGATGACAAAACAATGGATGGAAAAAGGAAAAAGATTGAGCAAATGAGCATAAGCTCCCCCTCACTCATTGCATCCAAACTTATAATCTCAGAATAACTCCCCCTAACACATAGCATCCATTTCTCCCCCTTTTTGTCATCATAAGATGAGAGTAAAAACCAGCTACCAAAATCTTGCAACAATAACAGAGAATCCAATATTCCAAATAAAAATAGAGAAATGACAGCAATCACCAACATATCACAGCAAATCATCATGAGATCAGCATTATTCCTTTTTCTCCCTTTTTGACATCATACAAATTCAGTAAAAAATCAAGAAAAACTCAGATCGAAGCGTCAGAAATATCAAAAGAGAATTACAAAAAAAATTATGAACAAGAATCTCATCAATCTTACCAATATCTCCTACTTGTTAGAGTTAGTATCATGTCTAACTATCCACATGCATTTCATGCCTTTTTTTATATTTTTTCTCACATAGCAATCACTTTTCATGTGACCTTTTTGACAACAGAAATTACGCATAATCAAGAAGTTATTTACATGAACAGATTTAATAAATCTTATTTGTTTTCTCTTATAAACAGTAAATTCGTTTGAATTAGAATTCAACCTATTCTTTTGAAAACAGACTTATTTCTTGTGTTTAAACAACTCATTTAGACCATCCATTCTTCTTTTCAAATCACCTCGTTCCTTTTTGAACAATTCACAAATCTTTGTTTTTCTATCAAGTTCAAAGTGTAAAGCAGTCTCACTCTTTTTGAAGTAATCATTTTCAGCTTTCAACTTTTTATTTTGGTGAAAAAGATTTGCATTATCTCGAAGCAAAAAACTAATTTTCTGTTTTAACTCCTAGTTTCTAGCATAGGATTCTTTCAAACTATCATGCAATTTTATAATGAAAGATTCAAGATCATCATCAGTTTCATCATCACTTTCAAATTGAGAGTTACAAGTTGTTACCTCATCATCTCCAATGGCCATGAAAGACAATTGAGCAGATTCTTCTTCCTCATCGATTTCACCATCGGAGTTGCAATCATTCCATGTGAACTGGAAGTTGTTGAATCTGGGTTTTCTTTCACCTTTCCTCTTCTTCATTGGACACTCACTCATGTAGTGTCCAAGTTGGCCACATTCATAGCATTTATCAGTTTATTTTTTATTGTACTCTTGCTTCCCTTTGTTTCTTGTGCTGCTGAACTGATTTGGGAATAAGTTGATGTTTCCTCCTTTTCTGAACCTTCGTTTGTTGAGGATTCTCTTGAAACTTTTTGCGATGAGAGCTAGACCATTATCATCAGTTTCCGTATCTTCTTCATCTAGGGAGGCAGAATCATCCATATCTTGAGACGCCTTTAGAGCAATACTTCTTCTTACTTTCGCATCCTCTTCCTCTTGCACTTTGGACTTAAGCTTCAACTCATAAGAGGTCAAAGAATTAATAAGTGATTCAATAGGCATAGTATTTAAATCTTTATCCTCCTCAATACCAGTCACTTTATTTTCCCAATCATTGGACAAGGCATTCAGAATTTTTCTGTTTTTCTCTCCTAAGGTATATTCTTTTTTCAGAACCTCTAAATCTTTAATAAGATCATTGAATCTACAATACATTTGATCAATATTTTCATGAGGTTCCATCTTAAACGACTCATATTTAGTAACTAAAATAGATTTCTTTTGCTCTCTAACATTCTCGCTACCTTCATGAAATTCTTTCAATTTGTCCCGAATGTCTTTAGCTGACATGCAACCCTTGACTCTAATGGATTCATTTGAGTCTAAAGCACAATATAGCACATTCATGGCTTTTGCATTTAAGGTGAGATGAGCTCTATCCACAGCAGTCAGTTCACTTCTTGTTTTTTATCTAGATCTATGAGTATTTTCATCTATAAGAGAGGCATCATATGGACCTTCACTAATAATAATCCACAATTCAATATCAATTGATTGCAAAAATATAATCATTCTTTCTTTCCAACTCACATAATTTGATCCATTAAACATAGGTGGTCTAATCACAGAATGTCCTTCAAAAAATATGGCATTATTGGTTGTCATATTTACTCCAAAGCCGATTGAGCTTAATCTCTAGGAGACCAAACTCTGATACCAATTGTAAGGATCGAAGAAAATCAAGTGGAAGAGATAAACAATGTACAGATCACAAACGTAACAACAAGTAAATAGAAATGAAAGAATTGCAAACCAATTAACTACCCAACTCCTCTTGAGCTTGTAGATTAATTCAAATAAACTTCTTCAAGTTGATGAATTACAATAACTCTTGCGTACAAAGGAAGGTTCACCTCCTCCTTACCCCGAACACTACTCGGTCAAGCCAGGAAGTTTTACTATCCCTCAGGACAACCCTCAAGAGCTACACTTATGAAGTATTCGCTCACAAATGAAAAGCTTACAATGAAACTCACACCACTAAAACTACAAATCTTCTTTGAAAAGTATTTTCTCACTAAAATCACTCTAGATCTTTTGTATCTTCTGTGTGCAAAAGTTGGTTGATGTATCTGACTAACCACTATTTATATTGGACCAAGAAAGTGCCTCATTAATGCTTCCAACGGATCGAAAGTAACTGAAGAGTCAACTAGCCGTTGGAGTATCGGACGTCCGGTACTCCTGTTTTTTGCGTCCGACAGCAGGCAGTGAGTTTGAGAAATTTTCTTCAATTCTATCGGACGTCCGGTGCAAGCTTTTTGTGCGTCCGACAGCAAACAAAGAGATTGAGAAATCATCTTGTTTCTATCGGACGTCCGGTGGAGACATATTCAGCATCCGATGGTTTCGTCGACTTCGAAAGATCCTATCGGACGTCCGAAGCATGCGTCCGAAGTTGTGCAATGATTATCGGACGTCCGGTACTGTCATCACAAGCGTCCGACAGCTTTCAACAACCTTTGTCTTCTTTCAATTGCACTTGTTCATGGAATCAAATAACTTCATAACTGAAAGTATATCTTGAAGAAATATTAGTATTATCCATTGTTTTGTAAACATCAAAAGTTAGGGACCAAGGTCAACATTCTCCCCCTTTTTGATGATGACAAAACAATGGATGGAAAAAGGAAAAAGATTGAGCAAATGAGCATAAGCTCCCCCTCACTCATTGCATCCAAACTTATAATCTCAGAATAACTCCCCCTAACACATAGCATCCATTTCTCCCCCTTTTTGTCATCATAAGATGAGAGTAAAAACCAGCTACCAAAATCTTGCAACAATAACAGAGAATCCAATATTCCAAATAAAAATAGAGAAATGACAGCAATCACCAACATATCACAGCAAATCATCATGAGATCAGCATTATTCCTTTTTCTCCCTTTTTGACATCATACAAATTCAGTAAAAAATCAAGAAAAACTCAGATCGAAGCGTCAGAAATATCAAAAGAGAATTACAAAAAAAATTATGAACAAGAATCTCATCAATCTTACCAATATCTCCTACTTGTTAGAGTTAGTATCATGTCTAACTATCCACATGCATTTCATGCCTTTTTTTATATTTTTTCTCACATAGCAATCACTTTTCATGTGACCTTTTTGACAACAGAAATTACGCATAATCAAGGAGTTATTTACATGAACAGATTTAATAAATCTTATTTGTTTTCTCTTATAAACAGTAAATTCGTTTGAATTAGAATTCAACCTATTCTTTTGAAAACAGACTTATTTCTTGTGTTTAAACAACTCATTTAGACCATCCATTCTTCTTTTCAAATCACCTCGTTCCTTTTTGAACAATTCACAAATCTTTGTTTTTCTATCAAGTTCAAAGTGTAAAGCAGTCTCACTCTTTTTGAAGTAATCATTTTCAGCTTTCAACTTTTTATTTTGGTGAAAAAGATTTGCATTATCTCGAAGCAAAAAACTAATTTTCTGTTTTAACTCCTAGTTTCTAGCATAGGATTCTTTCAAACTATCATGCAATTTTATAATGAAAGATTCAAGATCATCATCAGTTTCATCATCACTTTCAAATTGAGAGTTACAAGTTGTTACCTCATCATCTCCAATGGCCATGAAAGACAATTGAGCAGATTCTTCTTCCTCATCGATTTCACCATCGGAGTTGCATTCATTCCATGTGAACTGGAAGTTGTTGAATCTGGGTTTTCTTTCACCTTTCCTCTTCTTCATTGGACACTCACTCATGTAGTGTCCAAGTTGGCCACATTCATAGCATTTATCAGTTTATTTTTTATTGTACTCTTGCTTCCCTTTGTTTCTTGTGCTGCTGAACTGATTTGGGAATAAGTTGATGTTTCCTCCTTTTCTGAACCTTCGTTTGTTGAGGATTCTCTTGAAACTTTTTGCGATGAGAGCTAGATCATTATAATCAGTTTCCGTATCTTCTTCATCTAGGGAGGCAGAATCATCCATATCTTGAGACGCCTTTAGAGCAATACTCCTTCTTACTTTCGCATCCTCTTCCTCTTGCACTTTGGATTTAAGCTTCAACTCATAAGAGGTCAAAGAATTAATATGTGATTCAATAGGCATAGTATTCAAGTCTTTAGGCTCCTCAATAGCAGTCACTTTATTTTTCCAATCATTGGACAAGGCATTCACAATTTTTCTATTTTTCTCGCCTAAGGTATATTCTTTTTTCAGAACCTCCAAATCTTTAATAAGATCATTGAATCTACAATACATTTGATCAATATTTTCATGAGGTTCCATCTTAAACGACTCATATTTAGTAACTAAAATAGATTTCTTTTGCTCTCTAACATTCTCGCTACCTTCATGAAATTCTTTCAATTTGTCCCGAATGTCTTTAGCTGACATGCAACCCTTGACTCTAATGGATTCATTTGAGTCTAAAGCACAATATAGCACATTCATGGCTTTTGCATTTAAGGTGAGATGAGCTCTATCCACAGCAGTCAGTTCACTTCTTGTTTTTTATCTAGATCTATGAGTATTTTCATCTATAAGAGAGGCATCATATGGACCTTCACTAATAATAATCCACAATTCAATATCAATTGATTGCAAAAATATAATCATTCTTTCTTTCCAACTCACATAATTTGATCCATTAAACATAGGTGGTCTAATCACAGAATGTCCTTCAAAAAATATGGCATTATTGGTTGTCATATTTACTCCAAAGCCGATTGAGCTTAATCTCTAGGAGACCAAACTCTGATACCAATTGTAAGGATCGAAGAAAATCAAGTGGAAGAGATAAACAATGTACAGATCACAAACGTAACAACAAGTAAATAGAAATGAAAGAATTGCAAACCAATTAACTACCCAACTCCTCTTGAGCTTGTAGATTAATTCAAATAAACTTCTTCAAGTTGATGAATTACAATAACTCTTGCGTACAAAGGAAGGTTCACCTCCTCCTTACCCCGAACACTACTCGGTCAAGCCAGGAAGTTTTACTATCCCTCAGGACAACCCTCAAGAGCTACACTTATGAAGTATTCGCTCACAAATGAAAAGCTTACAATGAAACTCACACCACTAAAACTACAAATCTTCTTTGAAAAGTATTTTCTCACTAAAATCACTCTAGATCTTTTGTATCTTCTGTGTGCAAAAGTTGGTTGATGTATCTGACTAACCACTATTTATATTGGACCAAGAAAGTGCCTCATTAATGCTTCCAACGGATCGAAAGTAACTGAAGAGTCAACTAGCCGTTGGAGTATCGGACGTCCGGTACTCCTGTTTTTTGCGTCCGACAGCAGGCAGTGAGTTTGAGAAATTTTCTTCAATTCTATCGGACGTCCGGTGCAAGCTTTTTGTGCGTCCGACAGCAAACAAAGAGATTGAGAAATCATCTTGTTTCTATCGGACGTCCGGTGGAGACATATTCAGCATCCGATGGTTTCGTCGACTTCGAAAGATCCTATCGGACGTCCGAAGCATGCGTCCGAAGTTGTGCAATGATTATCGGACGTCCGGTACTGTCATCACAAGCGTCCGACAGCTTTCAACAACCTTTGTCTTCTTTCAATTGCACTTGTTCATGGAATCAAATAACTTCATAACTGAAAGTATATCTTGAAGAAATATTAGTATTATCCATTGTTTTGTAAACATCAAAAGTTAGGGACCAAGGTCAACATTCTCCCCCTTTTTGATGATGACAAAACAATGGATGGAAAAAGGAAAAAGATTGAGCAAATGAGCATAAGCTCCCCCTCACTCATTGCATCCAAACTTATAATCTCAGAATAACTCCCCCTAACACATAGCATCCATTTCTCCCCCTTTTTGTCATCATAAGATGAGAGTAAAAACCAGCTACCAAAATCTTGCAACAATAACAGAGAATCCAATATTCCAAATAAAAATAGAGAAATGACAGCAATCACCAACATATCACAGCAAATCATCATGAGATCAGCATTATTCCTTTTTCTCCCTTTTTGACATCATACAAATTCAGTAAAAAATCAAGAAAAACTCAGATCGAAGCGTCAGAAATATCAAAAGAGAATTACAAAAAAAATTATGAACAAGAATCTCATCAATCTTACCAATATCTCCTACTTGTTAGAGTTAGTATCATGTCTAACTATCCACATGCATTTCATGCCTTTTTTTATATTTTTTCTCACATAGCAATCACTTTTCATGTGACCTTTTTGACAACAGAAATTACGCATAATCAAGGAGTTATTTACATGAACAGATTTAATAAATCTTATTTGTTTTCTCTTATAAACAGTAAATTCGTTTGAATTAGAATTCAACCTATTCTTTTGAAAACAGACTTATTTCTTGTGTTTAAACAACTCATTTAGACCATCCATTCTTCTTTTCAAATCACCTCGTTCCTTTTTGAACAATTCACAAATCTTTGTTTTTCTATCAAGTTCAAAGTGTAAAGCAGTCTCACTCTTTTTGAAGTAATCATTTTCAGCTTTCAACTTTTTATTTTGGTGAAAAAGATTTGCATTATCTCGAAGCAAAAAACTAATTTTCTGTTTTAACTCCTAGTTTCTAGCATAGGATTCTTTCAAACTATCATGCAATTTTATAATGAAAGATTCAAGATCATCATCAGTTTCATCATCACTTTCAAATTGAGAGTTACAAGTTGTTACCTCATCATCTCCAATGGCCATGAAAGACAATTGAGCAGATTCTTCTTCCTCATCGATTTCACCATCGGAGTTGCATTCATTCCATGTGAACTGGAAGTTGTTGAATCTGGGTTTTCTTTCACCTTTCCTCTTCTTCATTGGACACTCACTCATGTAGTGTCCAAGTTGGCCACATTCATAGCATTTATCAGTTTATTTTTTATTGTACTCTTGCTTCCCTTTGTTTCTTGTGCTGCTGAACTGATTTGGGAATAAGTTGATGTTTCCTCCTTTTCTGAACCTTCGTTTGTTGAGGATTCTCTTGAAACTTTTTGCGATGAGAGCTAGACCATTATCATCAGTTTCCGTATCTTCTTCATCTAGGGAGGCAGAATCATCCATATCTTGAGACGCCTTTAGAGCAATACTCCTTCTTACTTTCGCATCCTCTTCCTCTTGCACTTTGGACTTAAGCTTCAACTCATAAGAGGTCAAAGAATTAATAAGTGATTCAATAGGCATAGTATTTAAATCTTTATCCTCCTCAATACCAGTCACTTTATTTTCCCAATCATTGGACAAGGCATTCAGAATTTTTCTGTTTTTCTCTCCTAAGGTATATTCTTTTTTCAGAACCTCCAAATCTTTAATAAGATCATTGAATCTACAATACATTTGATCAATATTTTCATGAGGTTCCATCTTAAACGACTCATATTTAGTAACTAAAATAGATTTCTTTTGCTCTCTAACATTCTCGCTACCTTCATGAAATTCTTTCAATTTGTCCCGAATGTCTTTAGCTGACATGCAACCCTTGACTCTAATGGATTCATTTGAGTCTAAAGCACAATATAGCACATTCATGGCTTTTGCATTTAAGGTGAGATGAGCTCTATCCACAGCAGTCAGTTCACTTCTTGTTTTTTATCTAGATCTATGAGTATTTTCATCTATAAGAGAGGCATCATATGGACCTTCACTAATAATAATCCACAATTCAATATCAATTGATTGCAAAAATATAATCATTCTTTCTTTCCAACTCACATAATTTGATCCATTAAACATAGGTGGTCTAATCACAGAATGTCCTTCAAAAAATATGGCATTATTGGTTGTCATATTTACTCCAAAGCCGATTGAGCTTAATCTCTAGGAGACCAAACTCTGATACCAATTGTAAGGATCGAAGAAAATCAAGTGGAAGAGATAAACAATGTACAGATCACAAACGTAACAACAAGTAAATAGAAATGAAAGAATTGCAAACCAATTAACTACCCAACTCCTCTTGAGCTTGTAGATTAATTCAAATAAACTTCTTCAAGTTGATGAATTACAATAACTCTTGCGTACAAAGGAAGGTTCACCTCCTCCTTACCCCGAACACTACTCGGTCAAGCCAGGAAGTTTTACTATCCCTCAGGACAACCCTCAAGAGCTACACTTATGAAGTATTCGCTCACAAATGAAAAGCTTACAATGAAACTCACACCACTAAAACTACAAATCTTCTTTGAAAAGTATTTTCTCACTAAAATCACTCTAGATCTTTTGTATCTTCTGTGTGCAAAAGTTGGTTGATGTATCTGACTAACCACTATTTATATTGGACCAAGAAAGTGCCTCATTAATGCTTCCAACGGATCGAAAGTAACTGAAGAGTCAACTAGCCGTTGGAGTATCGGACGTCCGGTACTCCTGTTTTTTGCGTCCGACAGCAGGCAGTGAGTTTGAGAAATTTTCTTCAATTCTATCGGACGTCCGGTGCAAGCTTTTTGTGCGTCCGACAGCAAACAAAGAGATTGAGAAATCATCTTGTTTCTATCGGACGTCCGGTGGAGACATATTCAGCATCCGATGGTTTCGTCGACTTCGAAAGATCCTATCGGACGTCCGAAGCATGCGTCCGAAGTTGTGCAATGATTATCGGACGTCCGGTACTGTCATCACAAGCGTCCGACAGCTTTCAACAACCTTTGTCTTCTTTCAATTGCACTTGTTCATGGAATCAAATAACTTCATAACTGAAAGTATATCTTGAAGAAATATTAGTATTATCCATTGTTTTGTAAACATCAAAAGTTAGGGACCAAGGTCAACATTCTCCCCCTTTTTGATGATGACAAAACAATGGATGGAAAAAGGAAAAAGATTGAGCAAATGAGCATAAGCTCCCCCTCACTCATTGCATCCAAACTTATAATCTCAGAATAACTCCCCCTAACACATAGCATCCATTTCTCCCCCTTTTTGTCATCATAAGATGAGAGTAAAAACCAGCTACCAAAATCTTGCAACAATAACAGAGAATCCAATATTCCAAATAAAAATAGAGAAATGACAGCAATCACCAACATATCACAGCAAATCATCATGAGATCAGCATTATTCCTTTTTCTCCCTTTTTGACATCATACAAATTCAGTAAAAAATCAAGAAAAACTCAGATCGAAGCGTCAGAAATATCAAAAGAGAATTACAAAAAAAATTATGAACAAGAATCTCATCAATCTTACCAATATCTCCTACTTGTTAGAGTTAGTATCATGTCTAACTATCCACATGCATTTCATGCCTTTTTTTATATTTTTTCTCACATAGCAATCACTTTTCATGTGACCTTTTTGACAACAGAAATTACGCATAATCAAGGAGTTATTTACATGAACAGATTTAATAAATCTTATTTGTTTTCTCTTATAAACAGTAAATTCGTTTGAATTAGAATTCAACCTATTCTTTTGAAAACAGACTTATTTCTTGTGTTTAAACAACTCATTTAGACCACCCATTCTTCTTTTCAAATCACCTCGTTCCTTTTTGAACAATTCACAAATCTTTGTTTTTCTATCAAGTTCAAAGTGTAAAGCAGTCTCACTCTTTTTGAAGTAATCATTTTCAGCTTTCAACTTTTTATTTTGGTGAAAAAGATTTGCATTATCTCGAAGCAAAAAACTAATTTTCTGTTTTAACTCCTAGTTTCTAGCATAGGATTCTTTCAAACTATCATGCAATTTTATAATGAAAGATTCAAGATCATCATCAGTTTCATCATCACTTTCAAATTGAGAGTTACAAGTTGTTACCTCATCATCTCCAATGGCCATGAAAGACAATTGAGCAGATTCTTCTTCCTCATCGATTTCACCATCGGAGTTGCATTCATTCCATGTGAACTGGAAGTTGTTGAATCTGGGTTTTCTTTCACCTTTCCTCTTCTTCATTGGACACTCACTCATGTAGTGTCCAAGTTGGCCACATTCATAGCATTTATCAGTTTATTTTTTATTGTACTCTTGCTTCCCTTTGTTTCTTGTGCTGCTGAACTGATTTGGGAATAAGTTGATGTTTCCTCCTTTTCTGAACCTTCGTTTGTTGAGGATTCTCTTGAAACTTTTTGCGATGAGAGCTAGATCATTATAATCAGTTTCCGTATCTTCTTCATCTAGGGAGGCAGAATCATCCATATCTTGAGACGCCTTTAGAGCAATACTCCTTCTTACTTTCGCATCCTCTTCCTCTTGCACTTTGGACTTAAGCTTCAACTCATAAGAGGTCAAAGAATTAATAAGTGATTCAATAGGCATAGTATTTAAATCTTTATCCTCCTCAATACCAGTCACTTTATTTTCCCAATCATTGGACAAGGCATTCAGAATTTTTCTGTTTTTCTCTCCTAAGGTATATTCTTTTTTCAGAACCTCCAAATCTTTAATAAGATCATTGAATCTACAATACATTTGATCAATATTTTCATGAGGTTCCATCTTAAACGACTCATATTTAGTAACTAAAATAGATTTCTTTTGCTCTCTAACATTCTCGCTACCTTCATGAAATTCTTTCAATTTGTCCCGAATGTCTTTAGCTGACATGCAACCCTTGACTCTAATGGATTCATTTGAGTCTAAAGCACAATATAGCACATTCATGGCTTTTGCATTTAAGGTGAGATGAGCTCTATCCACAGCAGTCAGTTCACTTCTTGTTTTTTATCTAGATCTATGAGTATTTTCATCTATAAGAGAGGCATCATATGGACCTTCACTAATAATAATCCACAATTCAATATCAATTGATTGCAAAAATATAATCATTCTTTCTTTCCAACTCACATAATTTGATCCATTAAACATAGGTGGTCTAATCACAGAATGTCCTTCAAAAAATATGGCATTATTGGTTGTCATATTTACTCCAAAGCCGATTGAGCTTAATCTCTAGGAGACCAAACTCTGATACCAATTGTAAGGATCGAAGAAAATCAAGTGGAAGAGATAAACAATGTACAGATCACAAACGTAACAACAAGTAAATAGAAATGAAAGAATTGCAAACCAATTAACTACCCAACTCCTCTTGAGCTTGTAGATTAATTCAAATAAACTTCTTCAAGTTGATGAATTACAATAACTCTTGCGTACAAAGGAAGGTTCACCTCCTCCTTACCCCGAACACTACTCGGTCAAGCCAGGAAGTTTTACTATCCCTCAGGACAACCCTCAAGAGCTACACTTATGAAGTATTCGCTCACAAATGAAAAGCTTACAATGAAACTCACACCACTAAAACTACAAATCTTCTTTGAAAAGTATTTTCTCACTAAAATCACTCTAGATCTTTTGTATCTTCTGTGTGCAAAAGTTGGTTGATGTATCTGACTAACCACTATTTATATTGGACCAAGAAAGTGCCTCATTAATGCTTCCAACGGATCGAAAGTAACTGAAGAGTCAACTAGCCGTTGGAGTATCGGACGTCCGGTACTCCTGTTTTTTGCGTCCGACAGCAGGCAGTGAGTTTGAGAAATTTTCTTCAATTCTATCGGACGTCCGGTGCAAGCTTTTTGTGCGTCCGACAGCAAACAAAGAGATTGAGAAATCATCTTGTTTCTATCGGACGTCCGGTGGAGACATATTCAGCATCCGATGGTTTCGTCGACTTCGAAAGATCCTATCGGACGTCCGAAGCATGCGTCCGAAGTTGTGCAATGATTATCGGACGTCCGGTACTGTCATCACAAGCGTCCGACAGCTTTCAACAACCTTTGTCTTCTTTCAATTGCACTTGTTCATGGAATCAAATAACTTCATAACTGAAAGTATATCTTGAAGAAATATTAGTATTATCCATTGTTTTGTAAACATCAAAAGTTAGGGACCAAGGTCAACATTCTCCCCCTTTTTGATGATGACAAAACAATGGATGGAAAAAGGAAAAAGATTGAGCAAATGAGCATAAGCTCCCCCTCACTCATTGCATCCAAACTTATAATCTCAGAATAACTCCCCCTAACACATAGCATCCATTTCTCCCCCTTTTTGTCATCATAAGATGAGAGTAAAAACCAGCTACCAAAATCTTGCAACAATAACAGAGAATCCAATATTCCAAATAAAAATAGAGAAATGACAGCAATCACCAACATATCACAGCAAATCATCATGAGATCAGCATTATTCCTTTTTCTCCCTTTTTGACATCATACAAATTCAGTAAAAAATCAAGAAAAACTCAGATCGAAGCGTCAGAAATATCAAAAGAGAATTACAAAAAAAATTATGAACAAGAATCTCATCAATCTTACCAATATCTCCTACTTGTTAGAGTTAGTATCATGTCTAACTATCCACATGCATTTCATGCCTTTTTTTATATTTTTTCTCACATAGCAATCACTTTTCATGTGACCTTTTTGACAACAGAAATTACGCATAATCAAGGAGTTATTTACATGAACAGATTTAATAAATCTTATTTGTTTTCTCTTATAAACAGTAAATTCGTTTGAATTAGAATTCAACCTATTCTTTTGAAAACAGACTTATTTCTTGTGTTTAAACAACTCATTTAGACCACCCATTCTTCTTTTCAAATCACCTCGTTCCTTTTTGAACAATTCACAAATCTTTGTTTTTCTATCAAGTTCAAAGTGTAAAGCAGTCTCACTCTTTTTGAAGTAATCATTTTCAGCTTTCAACTTTTTATTTTGGTGAAAAAGATTTGCATTATCTCGAAGCAAAAAACTAATTTTCTGTTTTAACTCCTAGTTTCTAGCATAGGATTCTTTCAAACTATCATGCAATTTTATAATGAAAGATTCAAGATCATCATCAGTTTCATCATCACTTTCAAATTGAGAGTTACAAGTTGTTACCTCATCATCTCCAATGGCCATGAAAGACAATTGAGCAGATTCTTCTTCCTCATCGATTTCACCATCGGAGTTGCATTCATTCCATGTGAACTGGAAGTTGTTGAATCTGGGTTTTCTTTCACCTTTCCTCTTCTTCATTGGACACTCACTCATGTAGTGTCCAAGTTGGCCACATTCATAGCATTTATCAGTTTATTTTTTATTGTACTCTTGCTTCCCTTTGTTTCTTGTGCTGCTGAACTGATTTGGGAATAAGTTGATGTTTCCTCCTTTTCTGAACCTTCGTTTGTTGAGGATTCTCTTGAAACTTTTTGCGATGAGAGCTAGATCATTATAATCAGTTTCCGTATCTTCTTCATCTAGGGAGGCAGAATCATCCATATCTTGAGACGCCTTTAGAGCAATACTCCTTCTTACTTTCGCATCCTCTTCCTCTTGCACTTTGGACTTAAGCTTCAACTCATAAGAGGTCAAAGAATTAATAAGTGATTCAATAGGCATAGTATTTAAATCTTTATCCTCCTCAATACCAGTCACTTTATTTTCCCAATCATTGGACAAGGCATTCAGAATTTTTCTGTTTTTCTCTCCTAAGGTATATTCTTTTTTCAGAACCTCCAAATCTTTAATAAGATCATTGAATCTACAATACATTTGATCAATATTTTCATGAGGTTCCATCTTAAACGACTCATATTTAGTAACTAAAATAGATTTCTTTTGCTCTCTAACATTCTCGCTACCTTCATGAAATTCTTTCAATTTGTCCCGAATGTCTTTAGCTGACATGCAACCCTTGACTCTAATGGATTCATTTGAGTCTAAAGCACAATATAGCACATTCATGGCTTTTGCATTTAAGGTGAGATGAGCTCTATCCACAGCAGTCAGTTCACTTCTTGTTTTTTATCTAGATCTATGAGTATTTTCATCTATAAGAGAGGCATCATATGGACCTTCACTAATAATAATCCACAATTCAATATCAATTGATTGCAAAAATATAATCATTCTTTCTTTCCAACTCACATAATTTGATCCATTAAACATAGGTGGTCTAATCACAGAATGTCCTTCAAAAAATATGGCATTATTGGTTGTCATATTTACTCCAAAGCCGATTGAGCTTAATCTCTAGGAGACCAAACTCTGATACCAATTGTAAGGATCGAAGAAAATCAAGTGGAAGAGATAAACAATGTACAGATCACAAACGTAACAACAAGTAAATAGAAATGAAAGAATTGCAAACCAATTAACTACCCAACTCCTCTTGAGCTTGTAGATTAATTCAAATAAACTTCTTCAAGTTGATGAATTACAATAACTCTTGCGTACAAAGGAAGGTTCACCTCCTCCTTACCCCGAACACTACTCGGTCAAGCCAGGAAGTTTTACTATCCCTCAGGACAACCCTCAAGAGCTACACTTATGAAGTATTCGCTCACAAATGAAAAGCTTACAATGAAACTCACACCACTAAAACTACAAATCTTCTTTGAAAAGTATTTTCTCACTAAAATCACTCTAGATCTTTTGTATCTTCTGTGTGCAAAAGTTGGTTGATGTATCTGACTAACCACTATTTATATTGGACCAAGAAAGTGCCTCATTAATGCTTCCAACGGATCGAAAGTAACTGAAGAGTCAACTAGCCGTTGGAGTATCGGACGTCCGGTACTCCTGTTTTTTGCGTCCGACAGCAGGCAGTGAGTTTGAGAAATTTTCTTCAATTCTATCGGACGTCCGGTGCAAGCTTTTTGTGCGTCCGACAGCAAACAAAGAGATTGAGAAATCATCTTGTTTCTATCGGACGTCCGGTGGAGACATATTCAGCATCCGATGGTTTCGTCGACTTCGAAAGATCCTATCGGACGTCCGAAGCATGCGTCCGAAGTTGTGCAATGATTATCGGACGTCCGGTACTGTCATCACAAGCGTCCGACAGCTTTCAACAACCTTTGTCTTCTTTCAATTGCACTTGTTCATGGAATCAAATAACTTCATAACTGAAAGTATATCTTGAAGAAATATTAGTATTATCCATTGTTTTGTAAACATCAAAAGTTAGGGACCAAGGTCAACATTCTCCCCCTTTTTGATGATGACAAAACAATGGATGGAAAAAGGAAAAAGATTGAGCAAATGAGCATAAGCTCCCCCTCACTCATTGCATCCAAACTTATAATCTCAGAATAACTCCCCCTAACACATAGCATCCATTTCTCCCCCTTTTTGTCATCATAAGATGAGAGTAAAAACCAGCTACCAAAATCTTGCAACAATAACAGAGAATCCAATATTCCAAATAAAAATAGAGAAATGACAGCAATCACCAACATATCACAGCAAATCATCATGAGATCAGCATTATTCCTTTTTCTCCCTTTTTGACATCATACAAATTCAGTAAAAAATCAAGAAAAACTCAGATCGAAGCGTCAGAAATATCAAAAGAGAATTACAAAAAAAATTATGAACAAGAATCTCATCAATCTTACCAATATCTCCTACTTGTTAGAGTTAGTATCATGTCTAACTATCCACATGCATTTCATGCCTTTTTTTATATTTTTTCTCACATAGCAATCACTTTTCATGTGACCTTTTTGACAACAGAAATTACGCATAATCAAGGAGTTATTTACATGAACAGATTTAATAAATCTTATTTGTTTTCTCTTATAAACAGTAAATTCGTTTGAATTAGAATTCAACCTATTCTTTTGAAAACAGACTTATTTCTTGTGTTTAAACAACTCATTTAGACCACCCATTCTTCTTTTCAAATCACCTCGTTCCTTTTTGAACAATTCACAAATCTTTGTTTTTCTATCAAGTTCAAAGTGTAAAGCAGTCTCACTCTTTTTGAAGTAATCATTTTCAGCTTTCAACTTTTTATTTTGGTGAAAAAGATTTGCATTATCTCGAAGCAAAAAACTAATTTTCTGTTTTAACTCCTAGTTTCTAGCATAGGATTCTTTCAAACTATCATGCAATTTTATAATGAAAGATTCAAGATCATCATCAGTTTCATCATCACTTTCAAATTGAGAGTTACAAGTTGTTACCTCATCATCTCCAATGGCCATGAAAGACAATTGAGCAGATTCTTCTTCCTCATCGATTTCACCATCGGAGTTGCATTCATTCCATGTGAACTGGAAGTTGTTGAATCTGGGTTTTCTTTCACCTTTCCTCTTCTTCATTGGACACTCACTCATGTAGTGTCCAAGTTGGCCACATTCATAGCATTTATCAGTTTATTTTTTATTGTACTCTTGCTTCCCTTTGTTTCTTGTGCTGCTGAACTGATTTGGGAATAAGTTGATGTTTCCTCCTTTTCTGAACCTTCGTTTGTTGAGGATTCTCTTGAAACTTTTTGCGATGAGAGCTAGATCATTATAATCAGTTTCCGTATCTTCTTCATCTAGGGAGGCAGAATCATCCATATCTTGAGACGCCTTTAGAGCAATACTCCTTCTTACTTTCGCATCCTCTTCCTCTTGCACTTTGGACTTAAGCTTCAACTCATAAGAGGTCAAAGAATTAATAAGTGATTCAATAGGCATAGTATTTAAATCTTTATCCTCCTCAATACCAGTCACTTTATTTTCCCAATCATTGGACAAGGCATTCAGAATTTTTCTGTTTTTCTCTCCTAAGGTATATTCTTTTTTCAGAACCTCCAAATCTTTAATAAGATCATTGAATCTACAATACATTTGATCAATATTTTCATGAGGTTCCATCTTAAACGACTCATATTTAGTAACTAAAATAGATTTCTTTTGCTCTCTAACATTCTCGCTACCTTCATGAAATTCTTTCAATTTGTCCCGAATGTCTTTAGCTGACATGCAACCCTTGACTCTAATGGATTCATTTGAGTCTAAAGCACAATATAGCACATTCATGGCTTTTGCATTTAAGGTGAGATGAGCTCTATCCACAGCAGTCAGTTCACTTCTTGTTTTTTATCTAGATCTATGAGTATTTTCATCTATAAGAGAGGCATCATATGGACCTTCACTAATAATAATCCACAATTCAATATCAATTGATTGCAAAAATATAATCATTCTTTCTTTCCAACTCACATAATTTGATCCATTAAACATAGGTGGTCTAATCACAGAATGTCCTTCAAAAAATATGGCATTATTGGTTGTCATATTTACTCCAAAGCCGATTGAGCTTAATCTCTAGGAGACCAAACTCTGATACCAATTGTAAGGATCGAAGAAAATCAAGTGGAAGAGATAAACAATGTACAGATCACAAACGTAACAACAAGTAAATAGAAATGAAAGAATTGCAAACCAATTAACTACCCAACTCCTCTTGAGCTTGTAGATTAATTCAAATAAACTTCTTCAAGTTGATGAATTACAATAACTCTTGCGTACAAAGGAAGGTTCACCTCCTCCTTACCCCGAACACTACTCGGTCAAGCCAGGAAGTTTTACTATCCCTCAGGACAACCCTCAAGAGCTACACTTATGAAGTATTCGCTCACAAATGAAAAGCTTACAATGAAACTCACACCACTAAAACTACAAATCTTCTTTGAAAAGTATTTTCTCACTAAAATCACTCTAGATCTTTTGTATCTTCTGTGTGCAAAAGTTGGTTGATGTATCTGACTAACCACTATTTATATTGGACCAAGAAAGTGCCTCATTAATGCTTCCAACGGATCGAAAGTAACTGAAGAGTCAACTAGCCGTTGGAGTATCGGACGTCCGGTACTCCTGTTTTTTGCGTCCGACAGCAGGCAGTGAGTTTGAGAAATTTTCTTCAATTCTATCGGACGTCCGGTGCAAGCTTTTTGTGCGTCCGACAGCAAACAAAGAGATTGAGAAATCATCTTGTTTCTATCGGACGTCCGGTGGAGACATATTCAGCATCCGATGGTTTCGTCGACTTCGAAAGATCCTATCGGACGTCCGAAGCATGCGTCCGAAGTTGTGCAATGATTATCGGACGTCCGGTACTGTCATCACAAGCGTCCGACAGCTTTCAACAACCTTTGTCTTCTTTCAATTGCACTTGTTCATGGAATCAAATAACTTCATAACTGAAAGTATATCTTGAAGAAATATTAGTATTATCCATTGTTTTGTAAACATCAAAAGTTAGGGACCAAGGTCAACATTCTCCCCCTTTTTGATGATGACAAAACAATGGATGGAAAAAGGAAAAAGATTGAGCAAATGAGCATAAGCTCCCCCTCACTCATTGCATCCAAACTTATAATCTCAGAATAACTCCCCCTAACACATAGCATCCATTTCTCCCCCTTTTTGTCATCATAAGATGAGAGTAAAAACCAGCTACCAAAATCTTGCAACAATAACAGAGAATCCAATATTCCAAATAAAAATAGAGAAATGACAGCAATCACCAACATATCACAGCAAATCATCATGAGATCAGCATTATTCCTTTTTCTCCCTTTTTGACATCATACAAATTCAGTAAAAAATCAAGAAAAACTCAGATCGAAGCGTCAGAAATATCAAAAGAGAATTACAAAAAAAATTATGAACAAGAATCTCATCAATCTTACCAATATCTCCTACTTGTTAGAGTTAGTATCATGTCTAACTATCCACATGCATTTCATGCCTTTTTTTATATTTTTTCTCACATAGCAATCACTTTTCATGTGACCTTTTTGACAACAGAAATTACGCATAATCAAGGAGTTATTTACATGAACAGATTTAATAAATCTTATTTGTTTTCTCTTATAAACAGTAAATTCGTTTGAATTAGAATTCAACCTATTCTTTTGAAAACAGACTTATTTCTTGTGTTTAAACAACTCATTTAGACCACCCATTCTTCTTTTCAAATCACCTCGTTCCTTTTTGAACAATTCACAAATCTTTGTTTTTCTATCAAGTTCAAAGTGTAAAGCAGTCTCACTCTTTTTGAAGTAATCATTTTCAGCTTTCAACTTTTTATTTTGGTGAAAAAGATTTGCATTATCTCGAAGCAAAAAACTAATTTTCTGTTTTAACTCCTAGTTTCTAGCATAGGATTCTTTCAAACTATCATGCAATTTTATAATGAAAGATTCAAGATCATCATCAGTTTCATCATCACTTTCAAATTGAGAGTTACAAGTTGTTACCTCATCATCTCCAATGGCCATGAAAGACAATTGAGCAGATTCTTCTTCCTCATCGATTTCACCATCGGAGTTGCATTCATTCCATGTGAACTGGAAGTTGTTGAATCTGGGTTTTCTTTCACCTTTCCTCTTCTTCATTGGACACTCACTCATGTAGTGTCCAAGTTGGCCACATTCATAGCATTTATCAGTTTATTTTTTATTGTACTCTTGCTTCCCTTTGTTTCTTGTGCTGCTGAACTGATTTGGGAATAAGTTGATGTTTCCTCCTTTTCTGAACCTTCGTTTGTTGAGGATTCTCTTGAAACTTTTTGCGATGAGAGCTAGATCATTATAATCAGTTTCCGTATCTTCTTCATCTAGGGAGGCAGAATCATCCATATCTTGAGACGCCTTTAGAGCAATACTCCTTCTTACTTTCGCATCCTCTTCCTCTTGCACTTTGGACTTAAGCTTCAACTCATAAGAGGTCAAAGAATTAATAAGTGATTCAATAGGCATAGTATTCAAATCTTTATCCTCCTCAATAGCAGTCACTTTATTTTTCCAATCATTGGACAAGGCATTCACAATTTTTCTATTTTTCTCGCCTAAGGTATATTCTTTTTTCAGAACCTCCAAATCTTTAATAAGATCATTGAATCTACAATACATTTGATCAATATTTTCATGAGGTTCCATCTTAAACGACTCATATTTAGTAACTAAAATAGATTTCTTTTGCTCTCTAACATTCTCGCTACCTTCATGAAATTCTTTCAATTTGTCCCGAATGTCTTTAGCTGACATGCAACCCTTGACTCTAATGGATTCATTTGAGTCTAAAGCACAATATAGCACATTCATGGCTTTTGCATTTAAGGTGAGATGAGCTCTATCCACAGCAGTCAGTTCACTTCTTGTTTTTTATCTAGATCTATGAGTATTTTCATCTATAAGAGAGGCATCATATGGACCTTCACTAATAATAATCCACAATTCAATATCAATTGATTGCAAAAATATAATCATTCTTTCTTTCCAACTCACATAATTTGATCCATTAAACATAGGTGGTCTAATCACAGAATGTCCTTCAAAAAATATGGCATTATTGGTTGTCATATTTACTCCAAAGCCGATTGAGCTTAATCTCTAGGAGACCAAACTCTGATACCAATTGTAAGGATCGAAGAAAATCAAGTGGAAGAGATAAACAATGTACAGATCACAAACGTAACAACAAGTAAATAGAAATGAAAGAATTGCAAACCAATTAACTACCCAACTCCTCTTGAGCTTGTAGATTAATTCAAATAAACTTCTTCAAGTTGATGAATTACAATAACTCTTGCGTACAAAGGAAGGTTCACCTCCTCCTTACCCCGAACACTACTCGGTCAAGCCAGGAAGTTTTACTATCCCTCAGGACAACCCTCAAGAGCTACACTTATGAAGTATTCGCTCACAAATGAAAAGCTTACAATGAAACTCACACCACTAAAACTACAAATCTTCTTTGAAAAGTATTTTCTCACTAAAATCACTCTAGATCTTTTGTATCTTCTGTGTGCAAAAGTTGGTTGATGTATCTGACTAACCACTATTTATATTGGACCAAGAAAGTGCCTCATTAATGCTTCCAACGGATCGAAAGTAACTGAAGAGTCAACTAGCCGTTGGAGTATCGGACGTCCGGTACTCCTGTTTTTTGCGTCCGACAGCAGGCAGTGAGTTTGAGAAATTTTCTTCAATTCTATCGGACGTCCGGTGCAAGCTTTTTGTGCGTCCGACAGCAAACAAAGAGATTGAGAAATCATCTTGTTTCTATCGGACGTCCGGTGGAGACATATTCAGCATCCGATGGTTTCGTCGACTTCGAAAGATCCTATCGGACGTCCGAAGCATGCGTCCGAAGTTGTGCAATGATTATCGGACGTCCGGTACTGTCATCACAAGCGTCCGACAGCTTTCAACAACCTTTGTCTTCTTTCAATTGCACTTGTTCATGGAATCAAATAACTTCATAACTGAAAGTATATCTTGAAGAAATATTAGTATTATCCATTGTTTTGTAAACATCAAAAGTTAGGGACCAAGGTCAACATTCTCCCCCTTTTTGATGATGACAAAACAATGGATGGAAAAAGGAAAAAGATTGAGCAAATGAGCATAAGCTCCCCCTCACTCATTGCATCCAAACTTATAATCTCAGAATAACTCCCCCTAACACATAGCATCCATTTCTCCCCCTTTTTGTCATCATAAGATGAGAGTAAAAACCAGCTACCAAAATCTTGCAACAATAACAGAGAATCCAATATTCCAAATAAAAATAGAGAAATGACAGCAATCACCAACATATCACAGCAAATCATCATGAGATCAGCATTATTCCTTTTTCTCCCTTTTTGACATCATACAAATTCAGTAAAAAATCAAGAAAAACTCAGATCGAAGCGTCAGAAATATCAAAAGAGAATTACAAAAAAAATTATGAACAAGAATCTCATCAATCTTACCAATATCTCCTACTTGTTAGAGTTAGTATCATGTCTAACTATCCACATGCATTTCATGCCTTTTTTTATATTTTTTCTCACATAGCAATCACTTTTCATGTGACCTTTTTGACAACAGAAATTACGCATAATCAAGGAGTTATTTACATGAACAGATTTAATAAATCTTATTTGTTTTCTCTTATAAACAGTAAATTCGTTTGAATTAGAATTCAACCTATTCTTTTGAAAACAGACTTATTTCTTGTGTTTAAACAACTCATTTAGACCATCCATTCTTCTTTTCAAATCACCTCGTTCCTTTTTGAACAATTCACAAATCTTTGTTTTTCTGTCAAGTTCAAAGTGTAAAGCAGTCTCACTCTTTTTGAAGTAATCATTTTCAGCTTTCAACTTTTTATTTTGGTGAAAAAGATTTGCATTATCTCGAAGCAAAAAACTAATTTTCTGTTTTAACTCCTAGTTTCTAGCATAGGATTCTTTCAAACTATCATGCAATTTTATAATGAAAGATTCAAGAACATCATCAGTTTCATCATCACTTTCAAATTGAGAGTTACAAGTTGTTACCTCATCATCTCCAATGGCCATGAAAGACAATTGAGCAGATTCTTCTTCCTCATCGATTTCACCATCGGAGTTGCATTCATTCCATGTGAACTGGAAGTTGTTGAATCTGGGTTTTCTTTCACCTTTCCTCTTCTTCATTGGACACTCACTCATGTAGTGTCCAAGTTGGCCACATTCATAGCATTTATCAGTTTATTTTTTATTGTACTCTTGCTTCCCTTTGTTTCTTGTGCTGCTGAACTGATTTGGGAATAAGTTGATGTTTCCTCCTTTTCTGAACCTTCGTTTGTTGAGGATTCTCTTGAAACTTTTTGCGATGAGAGCTAGATCATTATAATCAGTTTCCGTATCTTCTTCATCTAGGGAGGCAGAATCATCCATATCTTGAGACGCCTTTAGAGCAATACTCCTTCTTACTTTCGCATCCTCTTCCTCTTGCACTTTGGATTTAAGCTTCAACTCATAAGAGGTCAAAGAATTAATATGTGATTCAATAGGCATAGTATTCAAGTCTTTAGGCTCCTCAATAGCAGTCACTTTATTTTTCCAATCATTGGACAAGGCATTCACAATTTTTCTATTTTTCTCGCCTAAGGTATATTCTTTTTTCAGAACCTCCAAATCTTTAATAAGATCATTGAATCTACAATACATTTGATCAATATTTTCATGAGGTTCCATCTTAAACGACTCATATTTAGTAACTAAAATAGATTTCTTTTGCTCTCTAACATTCTCGCTACCTTCATGAAATTCTTTCAATTTGTCCCGAATGTCTTTAGCTGACATGCAACCCTTGACTCTAATGGATTCATTTGAGTCTAAAGCACAATATAGCACATTCATGGCTTTTGCATTTAAGGTGAGATGAGCTCTATCCACAGCAGTCAGTTCACTTCTTGTTTTTTATCTAGATCTATGAGTATTTTCATCTATAAGAGAGGCATCATATGGACCTTCACTAATAATAATCCACAATTCAATATCAATTGATTGCAAAAATATAATCATTCTTTCTTTCCAACTCACATAATTTGATCCATTAAACATAGGTGGTCTAATCACAGAATGTCCTTAAAAAAATATGGCATTATTGGTTGTCATATTTACTCCAAAGCCGATTGAGCTTAATCTCTAGGAGACCAAACTCTGATACCAATTGTAAGGATCGAAGAAAATCAAGTGGAAGAGATAAACAATGTACAGATCACAAACGTAACAACAAGTAAATAGAAATGAAAGAATTGCAAACCAATTAACTACCCAACTCCTCTTGAGCTTGTAGATTAATTCAAATAAACTTCTTCAAGTTGATGAATTACAATAACTCTTGCGTACAAAGGAAGGTTCACCTCCTCCTTACCCCGAACACTACTCGGTCAAGCCAGGAAGTTTTACTATCCCTCAGGACAACCCTCAAGAGCTACACTTATGAAATATTCGCTCACAAATGAAAAGCTTACAATGAAACTCACACCACTAAAACTACAAATCTTCTTTGAAAAGTATTTTCTCACTAAAATCACTCTAGATCTTTTGTATCTTCTGTGTGCAAAAGTTGGTTGATGTATCTGACTAACCACTATTTATATTGGACCAAGAAAGTGCCTCATTAATGCTTCCAACGGATCGAAAGTAACTGAAGAGTCAACTAGCCGTTGGAGTATCGGACGTCCGGTACTCCTGTTTTTTGCGTCCGACAGCAGGCAGTGAGTTTGAGAAATTTTCTTCAATTCTATCGGACGTCCGGTGCAAGCTTTTTGTGCGTCCGACAGCAAACAAAGAGATTGAGAAATCATCTTGTTTCTATCGGACGTCCGGTGGAGACATATTCAGCATCCGATGGTTTCGTCGACTTCGAAAGATCCTATCGGACGTCCGAAGCATGCGTCCGAAGTTGTGCAATGATTATCGGACGTCCGGTACTGTCATCACAAGCGTCCGACAGCTTTCAACAACCTTTGTCTTCTTTCAATTGCACTTGTTCATGGAATCAAATAACTTCATAACTGAAAGTATATCTTGAAGAAATATTAGTATTATCCATTGTTTTGTAAACATCAAAAGTTAGGGACCAAGGTCAACATTCTCCCCCTTTTTGATGATGACAAAATAATGGATGGAAAAAGGAAAAAGATTGAGCAAATGAGCATAAGCTCCCCCTCACTCATTGCATCCAAACTTATAATCTCAGAATAACTCCCCCTAACACATAGCATCCATTTCTCCCCCTTTTTGTCATCATAAGATGAGAGTAAAAACCAGCTACCAAAATCTTGCAACAATAACAGAGAATCCAATATTCCAAATAAAAATAGAGAAATGACAGCAATCACCAACATATCACAGCAAATCATCATGAGATCAGCATTATTCCTTTTTCTCCCTTTTTGACATCATACAAATTCAGTAAAAAATCAAGAAAAACTCAGATCGAAGCGTCAGAAATATCAAAAGAGAATTACAAAAAAAATTATGAACAAGAATCTCATCAATCTTACCAATATCTCCTACTTGTTAGAGTTAGTATCATGTCTAACTATCCACATGCATTTCATGCCTTTTTTTATATTTTTTCTCACATAGCAATCACTTTTCATGTGACCTTTTTGACAACAGAAATTACGCATAATCAAGGAGTTATTTACATGAACAGATTTAATAAATCTTATTTGTTTTCTCTTATAAACAGTAAATTCGTTTGAATTAGAATTCAACCTATTCTTTTGAAAACAGACTTATTTCTTGTGTTTAAACAACTCATTTAGACCACCCATTCTTCTTTTCAAATCACCTCGTTCCTTTTTGAACAATTCACAAATCTTTGTTTTTCTATCAAGTTCAAAGTGTAAAGCAGTCTCACTCTTTTTGAAGTAATCATTTTCAGCTTTCAAATTTTTGTTTTGGTGAAAAAGATTTGCATTATCTCGAAGCAAAAAACTAATTTTCTGTTTTAACTCCTAGTTTCTAGCATAGGATTCTTTCAAACTATCATGCAATTTTATAATGAAAGATTCAAGATCATCATCAGTTTCATCATCACTTTCAAATTGAGAGTTACAAGTTGTTACCTCATCATCTCCAATGGCCATGAAAGACAATTGAGCAGATTCTTCTTCCTCATCGATTTCACCATCGGAGTTGCATTCATTCCATGTGAACTGGAAGTTGTTGAATCTGGGTTTTCTTTCACCTTTCCTCTTCTTCATTGGACACTCACTCATGTAGTGTCCAAGTTGGCCACATTCATAGCATTTATCAGTTTATTTTTTATTGTACTCTTGCTTCCCTTTGTTTCTTGTGCTGCTGAACTGATTTGGGAATAAGTTGATGTTTCCTCCTTTTCTGAACCTTCGTTTGTTGAGGATTCTCTTGAAACTTTTTGCGATGAGAGCTAGATCATTATAATCAGTTTCCGTATCTTCTTCATCTAGGGAGGCAGAATCATCCATATCTTGAGACGCCTTTAGAGCAATACTCCTTCTTACTTTCGCATCCTCTTCCTCTTGCACTTTGGATTTAAGCTTCAACTCAGAAGAGGTCAAAGAATTAATATGTGATTCAATAGGCATAGTATTCAAGTCTTTAGGCTCCTCAATAGCAGTCACTTTATTTTTCCAATCATTGGACAAGGCATTCACAATTTTTCTATTTTTCTCGCCTAAGGTATATTCTTTTTTCAGAACCTCCAAATCTTTAATAAGATCATTGAATCTACAATACATTTGATCAATATTTTCATGAGGTTCCATCTTAAACGACTCATATTTAGTAACTAAAATAGATTTCTTTTGTTCTCTAACATTCTCGCTACCTTCATGAAATTCTTTCAATTTGTCCCGAATGTCTTTAGCTGACATGCAACCCTTGACTCTAATGGATTCATTTGAGTCTAAAGCACAATATAGCACATTCATGGCTTTTGCATTTAAGGTGAGATGAGCTCTATCCACAGCAGTCAGTTCACTTCTTGTTTTTTACCTAGATCTATGAGTATTTTCATCTATAAGAGAGGCATCATATGGACCTTCACTAATAATAATCCACAATTCAATATCAATTGATTGCAAAAATAAAATCATTCTTTCTTTCCAACTCACATAATTTGATCCATTAAACATAGGTGGTCTAATCACAGAATGTCCTTCAAAAAATATGGCATTATTGGTTGTCATATTTACTCCAAAGCCGATTGAGCTTAATCTCTAGGAGACCAAACTCTGATACCAATTGTAAGGATCGAAGAAAATCAAGTGGAAGAGATAAACAATGTACAGATCACAAACGTAACAACAAGTAAATAGAAATGAAAGAATTGCAAACCAATTAACTACCCAACTCCTCTTGAGCTTGTAGATTAATTCAAATAAACTTCTTCAAGTTGATGAATTACAATAACTCTTGCGTACAAAGGAAGGTTCACCTCCTCCTTACCCCGAACACTACTCGGTCAAGCCAGGAAGTTTTACTATCCCTCAGGACAACCCTCAAGAGCTACACTTATGAAGTATTCGCTCACAAATGAAAAGCTTACAATGAAACTCACACCACTAAAACTACAAATCTTCTTTGAAAAGTATTTTCTCACTAAAATCACTCTAGATCTTTTGTATCTTCTGTGTGCAAAAGTTGGTTGATGTATCTGACTAACCACTATTTATATTGGACCAAGAAAGTGCCTCATTAATGCTTCCAACGGATCGAAAGTAACTGAAGAGTCAACTAGCCGTTGGAGTATCGGACGTCCGGTACTCCTGTTTTTTGCGTCCGACAGCAGGCAGTGAGTTTGAGAAATTTTCTTCAATTCTATCGGACGTCCGGTGCAAGCTTTTTGTGCGTCCGACAGCAAACAAAGAGATTGAGAAATCATCTTGTTTCTATCGGACGTCCGGTGGAGACATATTCAGCATCCGATGGTTTCGTCGACTTCGAAAGATCCTATCGGACGTCCGAAGCATGCGTCCGAAGTTGTGCAATGATTATCGGACGTCCGGTACTGTCATCACAAGCGTCCGACAGCTTTCAACAACCTTTGTCTTCTTTCAATTGCACTTGTTCATGGAATCAAATAACTTCATAACTGAAAGTATATCTTGAAGAAATATTAGTATTATCCATTGTTTTGTAAACATCAAAATTTAGGGACCAAGGTCAACATTCTCCCCCTTTTTGATGATGACAAAACAATGGATGGAAAAAGGAAAAAGATTGAGCAAATGAGCATAAGCTCCCCCTCACTCATTGCATCCAAACTTATAATCTCAGAATAACTCCCCCTAACACATAGCATCCATTTCTCCCCCTTTTTGTCATCATAAGATGAGAGTAAAAACCAGCTACCAAAATCTTGCAACAATAACAGAGAATCCAATATTCCAAATAAAAATAGAGAAATGACAGCAATCACCAACATATCACAGCAAATCATCATGAGATCAGCATTATTCCTTTTTCTCCCTTTTTGACATCATACAAATTCAGTAAAAAATCAAGAAAAACTCAGATCGAAGCGTCAGAAATATCAAAAGAGAATTACAAAAAAAATTATGAACAAGAATCTCATCAATCTTACCAATATCTCCTATTTGTTAGAGTTAGTATCATGTCTAACTATCCACATGCATTTCATGCCTTTTTTTATATTTTTTCTCACATAGCAATCACTTTTCATGTGACCTTTTTGACAACAGAAATTACGCATAATCAAGGAGTTATTTACATGAACAGATTTAATAAATCTTATTTGTTTTCTCTTATAAACAGTAAATTCGTTTGAATTAGAATTCAACCTATTCTTTTGAAAACAGACTTATTTCTTGTGTTTAAACAACTCATTTAGACCATCCATTCTTCTTTTCAAATCACCTCGTTCCTTTTTGAACAATTCACAAATCTTTGTTTTTCTATCAAGTTCAAAGTGTAAAGCAGTCTCACTCTTTTTGAAGTAATCATTTTCAGCTTTCAACTTTTTATTTTGGTGAAAAAGATTTGCATTATCTCGAAGCAAAAAACTAATTTTCTGTTTTAACTCCTAGTTTCTAGCATAGGATTCTTTCAAACTATCATGCAATTTTATAATGAAAGATTCAAGATCATCATCAGTTTCATCATCACTTTCAAATTGAGAGTTACAAGTTGTTACCTCATCATCTCCAATGGCCATGAAAGACAATTGAGCAGATTCTTCTTCCTCATCGATTTCACCATCGGAGTTGCATTCATTCCATGTGAACTGGAAGTTGTTGAATCTGGGTTTTCTTTCACCTTTCCTCTTCTTCATTGGACACTCACTCATGTAGTGTCCAAGTTGGCCACATTCATAGCATTTATCAGTTTATTTTTTATTGTACTCTTGCTTCCCTTTGTTTCTTGTGCTGCTGAACTGATTTGGGAATAAGTTGATGTTTCCTCCTTTTCTGAACCTTCGTTTGTTGAGGATTCTCTTGAAACTTTTTGCGATGAGAGCTAGATCATTATAATCAGTTTCCGTATCTTCTTCATCTAGGGAGGCAGAATCATCCATATCTTGAGACGCCTTTAGAGCAATACTCCTTCTTACTTTCGCATCCTCTTCCTCTTGCACTTTGGATTTAAGCTTCAACTCATAAGAGGTCAAAGAATTAATATGTGATTCAATAGGCATAGTATTCAAGTCTTTAGGCTCCTCAATAGCAGTCACTTTATTTTTCCAATCATTGGACAAGGCATTCACAATTTTTCTATTTTTCTCGCCTAAGGTATATTCTTTTTTCAGAACCTCCAAATCTTTAATAAGATCATTGAATCTACAATACATTTGATCAATATTTTCATGAGGTTCCATCTTAAACGACTCATATTTAGTAACTAAAATAGATTTCTTTTGCTCTCTAACATTCTCGCTACCTTCATGAAATTCTTTCAATTTGTCCCGAATGTCTTTAGCTGACATGCAACCCTTGACTCTAATGGATTCATTTGAGTCTAAAGCACAATATAGCACATTCATGGCTTTTGCATTTAAGGTGAGATGAGCTCTATCCACAGCAGTCAGTTCACTTCTTGTTTTTTATCTAGATCTATGAGTATTTTCATCTATAAGAGAGGCATCATATGGACCTTCACTAATAATAATCCACAATTCAATATCAATTGATTGCAAAAATATAATCATTCTTTCTTTCCAACTCACATAATTTGATCCATTAAACATAGGTGGTCTAATCACAGAATGTCCTTAAAAAAATATGGCATTATTGGTTGTCATATTTACTCCAAAGCCGATTGAGCTTAATCTCTAGGAGACCAAACTCTGATACCAATTGTAAGGATCGAAGAAAATCAAGTGGAAGAGATAAACAATGTACAGATCACAAACGTAACAACAAGTAAATAGAAATGAAAGAATTGCAAACCAATTAACTACCCAACTCCTCTTGAGCTTGTAGATTAATTCAAATAAACTTCTTCAAGTTGATGAATTACAATAACTCTTGCGTACAAAGGAAGGTTCACCTCCTCCTTACCCCGAACACTACTCGGTCAAGCCAGGAAGTTTTACTATCCCTCAGGACAACCCTCAAGAGCTACACTTATGAAGTATTCGCTCACAAATGAAAAGCTTACAATGAAACTCACACCACTAAAACTACAAATCTTCTTTGAAAAGTATTTTCTCACTAAAATCACTCTAGATCTTTTGTATCTTCTGTGTGCAAAAGTTGGTTGATGTATCTGACTAACCACTATTTATATTGGACCAAGAAAGTGCCTCATTAATGCTTCCAACGGATCGAAAGTAACTGAAGAGTCAACTAGCCGTTGGAGTATCGGACGTCCGGTACTCCTGTTTTTTGCGTCCGACAGCAGGCAGTGAGTTTGAGAAATTTTCTTCAATTCTATCGGACGTCCGGTGGAGACATATTCAGCATCCGATGGTTTCGTCGACTTCGAAAGATCCTATCGGACGTCCGAAGCATGCGTCCGAAGTTGTGCAATGATTATCGGACGTCCGGTACTGTCATCACAAGCGTCCGACAGCTTTCAACAACCTTTGTCTTCTTTCAATTGCACTTGTTCATGGAATCAAATAACTTCATAACTGAAAGTATATCTTGAAGAAATATTAGTATTATCCATTGTTTTGTAAACATCAAAAGTTAGGGACCAAGGTCAACATTCTCCCCCTTTTTGATGATGACAAAACAATGGATGGAAAAAGGAAAAAGATTGAGCAAATGAGCATAAGCTCCCCCTCACTCATTGCATCCAAACTTATAATCTCAGAATAACTCCCCCTAACACATAGCATCCATTTCTCCCCCTTTTTGTCATCATAAGATGAGAGTAAAAACCAGCTACCAAAATCTTGCAACAATAACAGAGAATCCAATATTCCAAATAAAAATAGAGAAATGACAGCAATCACCAACATATCACAGCAAATCATCATGAGATCAGCATTATTCCTTTTTCTCCCTTTTTGACATCATACAAATTCAGTAAAAAATCAAGAAAAACTCAGATCGAAGCGTCAGAAATATCAAAAGAGAATTACAAAAAAAATTATGAACAAGAATCTCATCAATCTTACCAATATCTCCTACTTGTTAGAGTTAGTATCATGTCTAACTATCCACATGCATTTCATGCCTTTTTTTATATTTTTTCTCACATAGCAATCACTTTTCATGTGACCTTTTTGACAACAGAAATTACGCATAATCAAGGAGTTATTTACATGAACAGATTTAATAAATCTTATTTGTTTTCTCTTATAAACAGTAAATTCGTTTGAATTAGAATTCAACCTATTCTTTTGAAAACAGACTTATTTCTTGTGTTTAAACAACTCATTTAGACCACCCATTCTTCTTTTCAAATCACCTCGTTCCTTTTTGAACAATTCACAAATCTTTGTTTTTCTATCAAGTTCAAAGTGTAAAGCAGTCTCACTCTTTTTGAAGTAATCATTTTCAGCTTTCAACTTTTTATTTTGGTGAAAAAGATTTGCATTATCTCGAAGCAAAAAACTAATTTTCTGTTTTAACTCCTAGTTTCTAGCATAGGATTCTTTCAAACTATCATGCAATTTTATAATGAAAGATTCAAGATCATCATCAGTTTCATCATCACTTTCAAATTGAGAGTTACAAGTTGTTACCTCATCATCTCCAATGGCCATGAAAGACAATTGAGCAGATTCTTCTTCCTCATCGATTTCACCATCGGAGTTGCATTCATTCCATGTGAACTGGAAGTTGTTGAATCTGGGTTTTCTTTCACCTTTCCTCTTCTTCATTGGACACTCACTCATGTAGTGTCCAAGTTGGCCACATTCATAGCATTTATCAGTTTATTTTTTATTGTACTCTTGCTTCCCTTTGTTTCTTGTGCTGCTGAACTGATTTGGGAATAAGTTGATGTTTCCTCCTTTTCTGAACCTTCGTTTGTTGAGGATTCTCTTGAAACTTTTTGCGATGAGAGCTAGATCATTATAATCAGTTTCCGTATCTTCTTCATCTAGGGAGGCAGAATCATCCATATCTTGAGACGCCTTTAGAGCAATACTCCTTCTTACTTTCGCATCCTCTTCCTCTTGCACTTTGGATTTAAGCTTCAACTCATAAGAGGTCAAAGAATTAATATGTGATTCAATAGGCATAGTATTCAAGTCTTTAGGCTCCTCAATAGCAGTCACTTTATTTTTCCAATCATTGGACAAGGCATTCACAATTTTTCTATTTTTCTCGCCTAAGGTATATTCTTTTTTCAGAACCTCCAAATCTTTAATAAGATCATTGAATCTACAATACATTTGATCAATATTTTCATGAGGTTCCATCTTAAACGACTCATATTTAGTAACTAAAATAGATTTCTTTTGCTCTCTAACATTCTCGCTACCTTCATGAAATTCTTTCAATTTGTCCCGAATGTCTTTAGCTGACATGCAACCCTTGACTCTAATGGATTCATTTGAGTCTAAAGCACAATATAGCACATTCATGGCTTTTGCATTTAAGGTGAGATGAGCTCTATCCACAGCAGTCAGTTCACTTCTTGTTTTTTATCTAGATCTATGAGTATTTTCATCTATAAGAGAGGCATCATATGGACCTTCACTAATAATAATCCACAATTCAATATCAATTGATTGCAAAAATATAATCATTCTTTCTTTCCAACTCACATAATTTGATCCATTAAACATAGGTGGTCTAATCACAGAATGTCCTTAAAAAAATATGGCATTATTGGTTGTCATATTTACTCCAAAGCCGATTGAGCTTAATCTCTAGGAGACCAAACTCTGATACCAATTGTAAGGATCGAAGAAAATCAAGTGGAAGAGATAAACAATGTACAGATCACAAACGTAACAACAAGTAAATAGAAATGAAAGAATTGCAAACCAATTAACTACCCAACTCCTCTTGAGCTTGTAGATTAATTCAAATAAACTTCTTCAAGTTGATGAATTACAATAACTCTTGCGTACAAAGGAAGGTTCACCTCCTCCTTACCCCGAACACTACTCGGTCAAGCCAGGAAGTTTTACTATCCCTCAGGACAACCCTCAAGAGCTACACTTATGAAGTATTCGCTCACAAATGAAAAGCTTACAATGAAACTCACACCACTAAAACTACAAATCTTCTTTGAAAAGTATTTTCTCACTAAAATCACTCTAGATCTTTTGTATCTTCTGTGTGCAAAAGTTGGTTGATGTATCTGACTAACCACTATTTATATTGGACCAAGAAAGTGCCTCATTAATGCTTCCAACGGATCGAAAGTAACTGAAGAGTCAACTAGCCGTTGGAGTATCGGACGTCCGGTACTCCTGTTTTTTGCGTCCGACAGCAGGCAGTGAGTTTGAGAAATTTTCTTCAATTCTATCGGACGTCCGGTGGAGACATATTCAGCATCCGATGGTTTCGTCGACTTCGAAAGATCCTATCGGACGTCCGAAGCATGCGTCCGAAGTTGTGCAATGATTATCGGACGTCCGGTACTGTCATCACAAGCGTCCGACAGCTTTCAACAACCTTTGTCTTCTTTCAATTGCACTTGTTCATGGAATCAAATAACTTCATAACTGAAAGTATATCTTGAAGAAATATTAGTATTATCCATTGTTTTGTAAACATCAAAAGTTAGGGACCAAGGTCAACATTCTCCCCCTTTTTGATGATGACAAAACAATGGATGGAAAAAGGAAAAAGATTGAGCAAATGAGCATAAGCTCCCCCTCACTCATTGCATCCAAACTTATAATCTCAGAATAACTCCCCCTAACACATAGCATCCATTTCTCCCCCTTTTTGTCATCATAAGATGAGAGTAAAAACCAGCTACCAAAATCTTGCAACAATAACAGAGAATCCAATATTCCAAATAAAAATAGAGAAATGACAGCAATCACCAACATATCACAGCAAATCATCATGAGATCAGCATTATTCCTTTTTCTCCCTTTTTGACATCATACAAATTCAGTAAAAAATCAAGAAAAACTCAGATCGAAGCGTCAGAAATATCAAAAGAGAATTACAAAAAAAATTATGAACAAGAATCTCATCAATCTTACCAATATCTCCTACTTGTTAGAGTTAGTATCATGTCTAACTATCCACATGCATTTCATGCCTTTTTTTATATTTTTTCTCACATAGCAATCACTTTTCATGTGACCTTTTTGACAACAGAAATTACGCATAATCAAGGAGTTATTTACATGAACAGATTTAATAAATCTTATTTGTTTTCTCTTATAAACAGTAAATTCGTTTGAATTAGAATTCAACCTATTCTTTTGAAAACAGACTTATTTCTTGTGTTTAAACAACTCATTTAGACCACCCATTCTTCTTTTCAAATCACCTCGTTCCTTTTTGAACAATTCACAAATCTTTGTTTTTCTATCAAGTTCAAAGTGTAAAGCAGTCTCACTCTTTTTGAAGTAATCATTTTCAGCTTTCAACTTTTTATTTTGGTGAAAAAGATTTGCATTATCTCGAAGCAAAAAACTAATTTTCTGTTTTAACTCCTAGTTTCTAGCATAGGATTCTTTCAAACTATCATGCAATTTTATAATGAAAGATTCAAGATCATCATCAGTTTCATCATCACTTTCAAATTGAGAGTTACAAGTTGTTACCTCATCATCTCCAATGGCCATGAAAGACAATTGAGCAGATTCTTCTTCCTCATCGATTTCACCATCGGAGTTGCATTCATTCCATGTGAACTGGAAGTTGTTGAATCTGGGTTTTCTTTCACCTTTCCTCTTCTTCATTGGACACTCACTCATGTAGTGTCCAAGTTGGCCACATTCATAGCATTTATCAGTTTATTTTTTATTGTACTCTTGCTTCCCTTTGTTTCTTGTGCTGCTGAACTGATTTGGGAATAAGTTGATGTTTCCTCCTTTTCTGAACCTTCGTTTGTTGAGGATTCTCTTGAAACTTTTTGCGATGAGAGCTAGATCATTATAATCAGTTTCCGTATCTTCTTCATCTAGGGAGGCAGAATCATCCATATCTTGAGACGCCTTTAGAGCAATACTCCTTCTTACTTTCGCATCCTCTTCCTCTTGCACTTTGGATTTAAGCTTCAACTCATAAGAGGTCAAAGAATTAATATGTGATTCAATAGGCATAGTATTCAAGTCTTTAGGCTCCTCAATAGCAGTCACTTTATTTTTCCAATCATTGGACAAGGCATTCACAATTTTTCTATTTTTCTCGCCTAAGGTATATTCTTTTTTCAGAACCTCCAAATCTTTAATAAGATCATTGAATCTACAATACATTTGATCAATATTTTCATGAGGTTCCATCTTAAACGACTCATATTTAGTAACTAAAATAGATTTCTTTTGCTCTCTAACATTCTCGCTACCTTCATGAAATTCTTTCAATTTGTCCCGAATGTCTTTAGCTGACATGCAACCCTTGACTCTAATGGATTCATTTGAGTCTAAAGCACAATATAGCACATTCATGGCTTTTGCATTTAAGGTGAGATGAGCTCTATCCACAGCAGTCAGTTCACTTCTTGTTTTTTATCTAGATCTATGAGTATTTTCATCTATAAGAGAGGCATCATATGGACCTTCACTAATAATAATCCACAATTCAATATCAATTGATTGCAAAAATATAATCATTCTTTCTTTCCAACTCACATAATTTGATCCATTAAACATAGGTGGTCTAATCACAGAATGTCCTTAAAAAAATATGGCATTATTGGTTGTCATATTTACTCCAAAGCCGATTGAGCTTAATCTCTAGGAGACCAAACTCTGATACCAATTGTAAGGATCGAAGAAAATCAAGTGGAAGAGATAAACAATGTACAGATCACAAACGTAACAACAAGTAAATAGAAATGAAAGAATTGCAAACCAATTAACTACCCAACTCCTCTTGAGCTTGTAGATTAATTCAAATAAACTTCTTCAAGTTGATGAATTACAATAACTCTTGCGTACAAAGGAAGGTTCACCTCCTCCTTACCCCGAACACTACTCGGTCAAGCCAGGAAGTTTTACTATCCCTCAGGACAACCCTCAAGAGCTACACTTATGAAGTATTCGCTCACAAATGAAAAGCTTACAATGAAACTCACACCACTAAAACTACAAATCTTCTTTGAAAAGTATTTTCTCACTAAAATCACTCTAGATCTTTTGTATCTTCTGTGTGCAAAAGTTGGTTGATGTATCTGACTAACCACTATTTATATTGGACCAAGAAAGTGCCTCATTAATGCTTCCAACGGATCGAAAGTAACTGAAGAGTCAACTAGCCGTTGGAGTATCGGACGTCCGGTACTCCTGTTTTTTGCGTCCGACAGCAGGCAGTGAGTTTGAGAAATTTTCTTCAATTCTATCGGACGTCCGGTGGAGACATATTCAGCATCCGATGGTTTCGTCGACTTCGAAAGATCCTATCGGACGTCCGAAGCATGCGTCCGAAGTTGTGCAATGATTATCGGACGTCCGGTACTGTCATCACAAGCGTCCGACAGCTTTCAACAACCTTTGTCTTCTTTCAATTGCACTTGTTCATGGAATCAAATAACTTCATAACTGAAAGTATATCTTGAAGAAATATTAGTATTATCCATTGTTTTGTAAACATCAAAAGTTAGGGACCAAGGTCAACATTCTCCCCCTTTTTGATGATGACAAAACAATGGATGGAAAAAGGAAAAAGATTGAGCAAATGAGCATAAGCTCCCCCTCACTCATTGCATCCAAACTTATAATCTCAGAATAACTCCCCCTAACACATAGCATCCATTTCTCCCCCTTTTTGTCATCATAAGATGAGAGTAAAAACCAGCTACCAAAATCTTGCAACAATAACAGAGAATCCAATATTCCAAATAAAAATAGAGAAATGACAGCAATCACCAACATATCACAGCAAATCATCATGAGATCAGCATTATTCCTTTTTCTCCCTTTTTGACATCATACAAATTCAGTAAAAAATCAAGAAAAACTCAGATCGAAGCGTCAGAAATATCAAAAGAGAATTACAAAAAAAATTATGAACAAGAATCTCATCAATCTTACCAATATCTCCTACTTGTTAGAGTTAGTATCATGTCTAACTATCCACATGCATTTCATGCCTTTTTTTATATTTTTTCTCACATAGCAATCACTTTTCATGTGACCTTTTTGACAACAGAAATTACGCATAATCAAGGAGTTATTTACATGAACAGATTTAATAAATCTTATTTGTTTTCTCTTATAAACAGTAAATTCGTTTGAATTAGAATTCAACCTATTCTTTTGAAAACAGACTTATTTCTTGTGTTTAAACAACTCATTTAGACCACCCATTCTTCTTTTCAAATCACCTCGTTCCTTTTTGAACAATTCACAAATCTTTGTTTTTCTATCAAGTTCAAAGTGTAAAGCAGTCTCACTCTTTTTGAAGTAATCATTTTCAGCTTTCAACTTTTTATTTTGGTGAAAAAGATTTGCATTATCTCGAAGCAAAAAACTAATTTTCTGTTTTAACTCCTAGTTTCTAGCATAGGATTCTTTCAAACTATCATGCAATTTTATAATGAAAGATTCAAGATCATCATCAGTTTCATCATCACTTTCAAATTGAGAGTTACAAGTTGTTACCTCATCATCTCCAATGGCCATGAAAGACAATTGAGCAGATTCTTCTTCCTCATCGATTTCACCATCGGAGTTGCATTCATTCCATGTGAACTGGAAGTTGTTGAATCTGGGTTTTCTTTCACCTTTCCTCTTCTTCATTGGACACTCACTCATGTAGTGTCCAAGTTGGCCACATTCATAGCATTTATCAGTTTATTTTTTATTGTACTCTTGCTTCCCTTTGTTTCTTGTGCTGCTGAACTGATTTGGGAATAAGTTGATGTTTCCTCCTTTTCTGAACCTTCGTTTGTTGAGGATTCTCTTGAAACTTTTTGCGATGAGAGCTAGATCATTATAATCAGTTTCCGTATCTTCTTCATCTAGGGAGGCAGAATCATCCATATCTTGAGACGCCTTTAGAGCAATACTCCTTCTTACTTTCGCATCCTCTTCCTCTTGCACTTTGGATTTAAGCTTCAACTCATAAGAGGTCAAAGAATTAATATGTGATTCAATAGGCATAGTATTCAAGTCTTTAGGCTCCTCAATAGCAGTCACTTTATTTTTCCAATCATTGGACAAGGCATTCACAATTTTTCTATTTTTCTCGCCTAAGGTATATTCTTTTTTCAGAACCTCCAAATCTTTAATAAGATCATTGAATCTACAATACATTTGATCAATATTTTCATGAGGTTCCATCTTAAACGACTCATATTTAGTAACTAAAATAGATTTCTTTTGCTCTCTAACATTCTCGCTACCTTCATGAAATTCTTTCAATTTGTCCCGAATGTCTTTAGCTGACATGCAACCCTTGACTCTAATGGATTCATTTGAGTCTAAAGCACAATATAGCACATTCATGGCTTTTGCATTTAAGGTGAGATGAGCTCTATCCACAGCAGTCAGTTCACTTCTTGTTTTTTATCTAGATCTATGAGTATTTTCATCTATAAGAGAGGCATCATATGGACCTTCACTAATAATAATCCACAATTCAATATCAATTGATTGCAAAAATATAATCATTCTTTCTTTCCAACTCACATAATTTGATCCATTAAACATAGGTGGTCTAATCACAGAATGTCCTTCAAAAAATATGGCATTATTGGTTGTCATATTTACTCCAAAGCCGATTGAGCTTAATCTCTAGGAGACCAAACTCTGATACCAATTGTAAGGATCGAAGAAAATCAAGTGGAAGAGATAAACAATGTACAGATCACAAACGTAACAACAAGTAAATAGAAATGAAAGAATTGCAAACCAATTAACTACCCAACTCCTCTTGAGCTTGTAGATTAATTCAAATAAACTTCTTCAAGTTGATGAATTACAATAACTCTTGCGTACAAAGGAAGGTTCACCTCCTCCTTACCCCGAACACTACTCGGTCAAGCCAGGAAGTTTTACTATCCCTCAGGACAACCCTCAAGAGCTACACTTATGAAGTATTCGCTCACAAATGAAAAGCTTACAATGAAACTCACACCACTAAAACTACAAATCTTCTTTGAAAAGTATTTTCTCACTAAAATCACTCTAGATCTTTTGTATCTTCTGTGTGCAAAAGTTGGTTGATGTATCTGACTAACCACTATTTATATTGGACCAAGAAAGTGCCTCATTAATGCTTCCAACGGATCGAAAGTAACTGAAGAGTCAACTAGCCGTTGGAGTATCGGACGTCCGGTACTCCTGTTTTTTGCGTCCGACAGCAGGCAGTGAGTTTGAGAAATTTTCTTCAATTCTATCGGACGTCCGGTGCAAGCTTTTTGTGCGTCCGACAGCAAACAAAGAGATTGAGAAATCATCTTGTTTCTATCGGACGTCCGGTGGAGACATATTCAGCATCCGATGGTTTCGTCGACTTCGAAAGATCCTATCGGACGTCCGAAGCATGCGTCCGAAGTTGTGCAATGATTATCGGACGTCCGGTACTGTCATCACAAGCGTCCGACAGCTTTCAACAACCTTTGTCTTCTTTCAATTGCACTTGTTCATGGAATCAAATAACTTCATAACTGAAAGTATATCTTGAAGAAATATTAGTATTATCCATTGTTTTGTAAACATCAAAAGTTAGGGACCAAGGTCAACATTCTCCCCCTTTTTGATGATGACAAAACAATGGATGGAAAAAGGAAAAAGATTGAGCAAATGAGCATAAGCTCCCCCTCACTCATTGCATCCAAACTTATAATCTCAGAATAACTCCCCCTAACACATAGCATCCATTTCTCCCCCTTTTTGTCATCATAAGATGAGAGTAAAAACCAGCTACCAAAATCTTGCAACAATAACAGAGAATCCAATATTCCAAATAAAAATAGAGAAATGACAGCAATCACCAACATATCACAGCAAATCATCATGAGATCAGCATTATTCCTTTTTCTCCCTTTTTGACATCATACAAATTCAGTAAAAAATCAAGAAAAACTCAGATCGAAGCGTCAGAAATATCAAAAGAGAATTACAAAAAAAATTATGAACAAGAATCTCATCAATCTTACCAATATCTCCTACTTGTTAGAGTTAGTATCATGTCTAACTATCCACATGCATTTCATGCCTTTTTTTATATTTTTTCTCACATAGCAATCACTTTTCATGTGACCTTTTTGACAACAGAAATTACGCATAATCAAGGAGTTATTTACATGAACAGATTTAATAAATCTTATTTGTTTTCTCTTATAAACAGTAAATTCGTTTGAATTAGAATTCAACCTATTCTTTTGAAAACAGACTTATTTCTTGTGTTTAAACAACTCATTTAGACCACCCATTCTTCTTTTCAAATCACCTCGTTCCTTTTTGAACAATTCACAAATCTTTGTTTTTCTATCAAGTTCAAAGTGTAAAGCAGTCTCACTCTTTTTGAAGTAATCATTTTCAGCTTTCAACTTTTTATTTTGGTGAAAAAGATTTGCATTATCTCGAAGCAAAAAACTAATTTTCTGTTTTAACTCCTAGTTTCTAGCATAGGATTCTTTCAAACTATCATGCAATTTTATAATGAAAGATTCAAGATCATCATCAGTTTCATCATCACTTTCAAATTGAGAGTTACAAGTTGTTACCTCATCATCTCCAATGGCCATGAAAGACAATTGAGCAGATTCTTCTTCCTCATCGATTTCACCATCGGAGTTGCATTCATTCCATGTGAACTGGAAGTTGTTGAATCTGGGTTTTCTTTCACCTTTCCTCTTCTTCATTGGACACTCACTCATGTAGTGTCCAAGTTGGCCACATTCATAGCATTTATCAGTTTATTTTTTATTGTACTCTTGCTTCCCTTTGTTTCTTGTGCTGCTGAACTGATTTGGGAATAAGTTGATGTTTCCTCCTTTTCTGAACCTTCGTTTGTTGAGGATTCTCTTGAAACTTTTTGCGATGAGAGCTAGATCATTATAATCAGTTTCCGTATCTTCTTCATCTAGGGAGGCAGAATCATCCATATCTTGAGACGCCTTTAGAGCAATACTCCTTCTTACTTTCGCATCCTCTTCCTCTTGCACTTTGGATTTAAGCTTCAACTCATAAGAGGTCAAAGAATTAATATGTGATTCAATAGGCATAGTATTCAAGTCTTTAGGCTCCTCAATAGCAGTCACTTTATTTTTCCAATCATTGGACAAGGCATTCACAATTTTTCTATTTTTCTCGCCTAAGGTATATTCTTTTTTCAGAACCTCCAAATCTTTAATAAGATCATTGAATCTACAATACATTTGATCAATATTTTCATGAGGTTCCATCTTAAACGACTCATATTTAGTAACTAAAATAGATTTCTTTTGCTCTCTAACATTCTCGCTACCTTCATGAAATTCTTTCAATTTGTCCCGAATGTCTTTAGCTGACATGCAACCCTTGACTCTAATGGATTCATTTGAGTCTAAAGCACAATATAGCACATTCATGGCTTTTGCATTTAAGGTGAGATGAGCTCTATCCACAGCAGTCAGTTCACTTCTTGTTTTTTATCTAGATCTATGAGTATTTTCATCTATAAGAGAGGCATCATATGGACCTTCACTAATAATAATCCACAATTCAATATCAATTGATTGCAAAAATATAATCATTCTTTCTTTCCAACTCACATAATTTGATCCATTAAACATAGGTGGTCTAATCACAGAATGTCCTTAAAAAAATATGGCATTATTGGTTGTCATATTTACTCCAAAGCCGATTGAGCTTAATCTCTAGGAGACCAAACTCTGATACCAATTGTAAGGATCGAAGAAAATCAAGTGGAAGAGATAAACAATGTACAGATCACAAACGTAACAACAAGTAAATAGAAATGAAAGAATTGCAAACCAATTAACTACCCAACTCCTCTTGAGCTTGTAGATTAATTCAAATAAACTTCTTCAAGTTGATGAATTACAATAACTCTTGCGTACAAAGGAAGGTTCACCTCCTCCTTACCCCGAACACTACTCGGTCAAGCCAGGAAGTTTTACTATCCCTCAGGACAACCCTCAAGAGCTACACTTATGAAGTATTCGCTCACAAATGAAAAGCTTACAATGAAACTCACACCACTAAAACTACAAATCTTCTTTGAAAAGTATTTTCTCACTAAAATCACTCTAGATCTTTTGTATCTTCTGTGTGCAAAAGTTGGTTGATGTATCTGACTAACCACTATTTATATTGGACCAAGAAAGTGCCTCATTAATGCTTCCAACGGATCGAAAGTAACTGAAGAGTCAACTAGCCGTTGGAGTATCGGACGTCCGGTACTCCTGTTTTTTGCGTCCGACAGCAGGCAGTGAGTTTGAGAAATTTTCTTCAATTCTATCGGACGTCCGGTGGAGACATATTCAGCATCCGATGGTTTCGTCGACTTCGAAAGATCCTATCGGACGTCCGAAGCATGCGTCCGAAGTTGTGCAATGATTATCGGACGTCCGGTACTGTCATCACAAGCGTCCGACAGCTTTCAACAACCTTTGTCTTCTTTCAATTGCACTTGTTCATGGAATCAAATAACTTCATAACTGAAAGTATATCTTGAAGAAATATTAGTATTATCCATTGTTTTGTAAACATCAAAAGTTAGGGACCAAGGTCAACATTCTCCCCCTTTTTGATGATGACAAAACAATGGATGGAAAAAGGAAAAAGATTGAGCAAATGAGCATAAGCTCCCCCTCACTCATTGCATCCAAACTTATAATCTCAGAATAACTCCCCCTAACACATAGCATCCATTTCTCCCCCTTTTTGTCATCATAAGATGAGAGTAAAAACCAGCTACCAAAATCTTGCAACAATAACAGAGAATCCAATATTCCAAATAAAAATAGAGAAATGACAGCAATCACCAACATATCACAGCAAATCATCATGAGATCAGCATTATTCCTTTTTCTCCCTTTTTGACATCATACAAATTCAGTAAAAAATCAAGAAAAACTCAGATCGAAGCGTCAGAAATATCAAAAGAGAATTACAAAAAAAATTATGAACAAGAATCTCATCAATCTTACCAATATCTCCTACTTGTTAGAGTTAGTATCATGTCTAACTATCCACATGCATTTCATGCCTTTTTTTATATTTTTTCTCACATAGCAATCACTTTTCATGTGACCTTTTTGACAACAGAAATTACGCATAATCAAGGAGTTATTTACATGAACAGATTTAATAAATCTTATTTGTTTTCTCTTATAAACAGTAAATTCGTTTGAATTAGAATTCAACCTATTCTTTTGAAAACAGACTTATTTCTTGTGTTTAAACAACTCATTTAGACCACCCATTCTTCTTTTCAAATCACCTCGTTCCTTTTTGAACAATTCACAAATCTTTGTTTTTCTATCAAGTTCAAAGTGTAAAGCAGTCTCACTCTTTTTGAAGTAATCATTTTCAGCTTTCAACTTTTTATTTTGGTGAAAAAGATTTGCATTATCTCGAAGCAAAAAACTAATTTTCTGTTTTAACTCCTAGTTTCTAGCATAGGATTCTTTCAAACTATCATGCAATTTTATAATGAAAGATTCAAGATCATCATCAGTTTCATCATCACTTTCAAATTGAGAGTTACAAGTTGTTACCTCATCATCTCCAATGGCCATGAAAGACAATTGAGCAGATTCTTCTTCCTCATCGATTTCACCATCGGAGTTGCATTCATTCCATGTGAACTGGAAGTTGTTGAATCTGGGTTTTCTTTCACCTTTCCTCTTCTTCATTGGACACTCACTCATGTAGTGTCCAAGTTGGCCACATTCATAGCATTTATCAGTTTATTTTTTATTGTACTCTTGCTTCCCTTTGTTTCTTGTGCTGCTGAACTGATTTGGGAATAAGTTGATGTTTCCTCCTTTTCTGAACCTTCGTTTGTTGAGGATTCTCTTGAAACTTTTTGCGATGAGAGCTAGATCATTATAATCAGTTTCCGTATCTTCTTCATCTAGGGAGGCAGAATCATCCATATCTTGAGACGCCTTTAGAGCAATACTCCTTCTTACTTTCGCATCCTCTTCCTCTTGCACTTTGGATTTAAGCTTCAACTCATAAGAGGTCAAAGAATTAATATGTGATTCAATAGGCATAGTATTCAAGTCTTTAGGCTCCTCAATAGCAGTCACTTTATTTTTCCAATCATTGGACAAGGCATTCACAATTTTTCTATTTTTCTCGCCTAAGGTATATTCTTTTTTCAGAACCTCCAAATCTTTAATAAGATCATTGAATCTACAATACATTTGATCAATATTTTCATGAGGTTCCATCTTAAACGACTCATATTTAGTAACTAAAATAGATTTCTTTTGCTCTCTAACATTCTCGCTACCTTCATGAAATTCTTTCAATTTGTCCCGAATGTCTTTAGCTGACATGCAACCCTTGACTCTAATGGATTCATTTGAGTCTAAAGCACAATATAGCACATTCATGGCTTTTGCATTTAAGGTGAGATGAGCTCTATCCACAGCAGTCAGTTCACTTCTTGTTTTTTATCTAGATCTATGAGTATTTTCATCTATAAGAGAGGCATCATATGGACCTTCACTAATAATAATCCACAATTCAATATCAATTGATTGCAAAAATATAATCATTCTTTCTTTCCAACTCACATAATTTGATCCATTAAACATAGGTGGTCTAATCACAGAATGTCCTTCAAAAAATATGGCATTATTGGTTGTCATATTTACTCCAAAGCCGATTGAGCTTAATCTCTAGGAGACCAAACTCTGATACCAATTGTAAGGATCGAAGAAAATCAAGTGGAAGAGATAAACAATGTACAGATCACAAACGTAACAACAAGTAAATAGAAATGAAAGAATTGCAAACCAATTAACTACCCAACTCCTCTTGAGCTTGTAGATTAATTCAAATAAACTTCTTCAAGTTGATGAATTACAATAACTCTTGCGTACAAAGGAAGGTTCACCTCCTCCTTACCCCGAACACTACTCGGTCAAGCCAGGAAGTTTTACTATCCCTCAGGACAACCCTCAAGAGCTACACTTATGAAGTATTCGCTCACAAATGAAAAGCTTACAATGAAACTCACACCACTAAAACTACAAATCTTCTTTGAAAAGTATTTTCTCACTAAAATCACTCTAGATCTTTTGTATCTTCTGTGTGCAAAAGTTGGTTGATGTATCTGACTAACCACTATTTATATTGGACCAAGAAAGTGCCTCATTAATGCTTCCAACGGATCGAAAGTAACTGAAGAGTCAACTAGCCGTTGGAGTATCGGACGTCCGGTACTCCTGTTTTTTGCGTCCGACAGCAGGCAGTGAGTTTGAGAAATTTTCTTCAATTCTATCGGACGTCCGGTGCAAGCTTTTTGTGCGTCCGACAGCAAACAAAGAGATTGAGAAATCATCTTGTTTCTATCGGACGTCCGGTGGAGACATATTCAGCATCCGATGGTTTCGTCGACTTCGAAAGATCCTATCGGACGTCCGAAGCATGCGTCCGAAGTTGTGCAATGATTATCGGACGTCCGGTACTGTCATCACAAGCGTCCGACAGCTTTCAACAACCTTTGTCTTCTTTCAATTGCACTTGTTCATGGAATCAAATAACTTCATAACTGAAAGTATATCTTGAAGAAATATTAGTATTATCCATTGTTTTGTAAACATCAAAAGTTAGGGACCAAGGTCAACATTCTCCCCCTTTTTGATGATGACAAAACAATGGATGGAAAAAGGAAAAAGATTGAGCAAATGAGCATAAGCTCCCCCTCACTCATTGCATCCAAACTTATAATCTCAGAATAACTCCCCCTAACACATAGCATCCATTTCTCCCCCTTTTTGTCATCATAAGATGAGAGTAAAAACCAGCTACCAAAATCTTGCAACAATAACAGAGAATCCAATATTCCAAATAAAAATAGAGAAATGACAGCAATCACCAACATATCACAGCAAATCATCATGAGATCAGCATTATTCCTTTTTCTCCCTTTTTGACATCATACAAATTCAGTAAAAAATCAAGAAAAACTCAGATCGAAGCGTCAGAAATATCAAAAGAGAATTACAAAAAAAATTATGAACAAGAATCTCATCAATCTTACCAATATCTCCTACTTGTTAGAGTTAGTATCATGTCTAACTATCCACATGCATTTCATGCCTTTTTTTATATTTTTTCTCACATAGCAATCACTTTTCATGTGACCTTTTTGACAACAGAAATTACGCATAATCAAGGAGTTATTTACATGAACAGATTTAATAAATCTTATTTGTTTTCTCTTATAAACAGTAAATTCGTTTGAATTAGAATTCAACCTATTCTTTTGAAAACAGACTTATTTCTTGTGTTTAAACAACTCATTTAGACCATCCATTCTTCTTTTCAAATCACCTCGTTCCTTTTTGAACAATTCACAAATCTTTGTTTTTCTATCAAGTTCAAAGTGTAAAGCAGTCTCACTCTTTTTGAAGTAATCATTTTCAGCTTTCAACTTTTTATTTTGGTGAAAAAGATTTGCATTATCTCGAAGCAAAAAACTAATTTTCTGTTTTAACTCCTAGTTTCTAGCATAGGATTCTTTCAAACTATCATGCAATTTTATAATGAAAGATTCAAGATCATCATCAGTTTCATCATCACTTTCAAATTGAGAGTTACAAGTTGTTACCTCATCATCTCCAATGGCCATGAAAGACAATTGAGCAGATTCTTCTTCCTCATCGATTTCACCATCGGAGTTGCATTCATTCCATGTGAACTGGAAGTTGTTGAATCTGGGTTTTCTTTCACCTTTCCTCTTCTTCATTGGACACTCACTCATGTAGTGTCCAAGTTGGCCACATTCATAGCATTTATCAGTTTATTTTTTATTGTACTCTTGCTTCCCTTTGTTTCTTGTGCTGCTGAACTGATTTGGGAATAAGTTGATGTTTCCTCCTTTTCTGAACCTTCGTTTGTTGAGGATTCTCTTGAAACTTTTTGCGATGAGAGCTAGATCATTATAATCAGTTTCCGTATCTTCTTCATCTAGGGAGGCAGAATCATCCATATCTTGAGACGCCTTTAGAGCAATACTCCTTCTTACTTTCGCATCCTCTTCCTCTTGCACTTTGGATTTAAGCTTCAACTCATAAGAGGTCAAAGAATTAATATGTGATTCAATAGGCATAGTATTCAAGTCTTTAGGCTCCTCAATAGCAGTCACTTTATTTTTCCAATCATTGGACAAGGCATTCACAATTTTTCTATTTTTCTCGCCTAAGGTATATTCTTTTTTCAGAACCTCCAAATCTTTAATAAGATCATTGAATCTACAATACATTTGATCAATATTTTCATGAGGTTCCATCTTAAACGACTCATATTTAGTAACTAAAATAGATTTCTTTTGCTCTCTAACATTCTCGCTACCTTCATGAAATTCTTTCAATTTGTCCCGAATGTCTTTAGCTGACATGCAACCCTTGACTCTAATGGATTCATTTGAGTCTAAAGCACAATATAGCACATTCATGGCTTTTGCATTTAAGGTGAGATGAGCTCTATCCACAGCAGTCAGTTCACTTCTTGTTTTTTATCTAGATCTATGAGTATTTTCATCTATAAGAGAGGCATCATATGGACCTTCACTAATAATAATCCACAATTCAATATCAATTGATTGCAAAAATATAATCATTCTTTCTTTCCAACTCACATAATTTGATCCATTAAACATAGGTGGTCTAATCACAGAATGTCCTTCAAAAAATATGGCATTATTGGTTGTCATATTTACTCCAAAGCCGATTGAGCTTAATCTCTAGGAGACCAAACTCTGATACCAATTGTAAGGATCGAAGAAAATCAAGTGGAAGAGATAAACAATGTACAGATCACAAACGTAACAACAAGTAAATAGAAATGAAAGAATTGCAAACCAATTAACTACCCAACTCCTCTTGAGCTTGTAGATTAATTCAAATAAACTTCTTCAAGTTGATGAATTACAATAACTCTTGCGTACAAAGGAAGGTTCACCTCCTCCTTACCCCGAACACTACTCGGTCAAGCCAGGAAGTTTTACTATCCCTCAGGACAACCCTCAAGAGCTACACTTATGAAGTATTCGCTCACAAATGAAAAGCTTACAATGAAACTCACACCACTAAAACTACAAATCTTCTTTGAAAAGTATTTTCTCACTAAAATCACTCTAGATCTTTTGTATCTTCTGTGTGCAAAAGTTGGTTGATGTATCTGACTAACCACTATTTATATTGGACCAAGAAAGTGCCTCATTAATGCTTCCAACGGATCGAAAGTAACTGAAGAGTCAACTAGCCGTTGGAGTATCGGACGTCCGGTACTCCTGTTTTTTGCGTCCGACAGCAGGCAGTGAGTTTGAGAAATTTTCTTCAATTCTATCGGACGTCCGGTGCAAGCTTTTTGTGCGTCCGACAGCAAACAAAGAGATTGAGAAATCATCTTGTTTCTATCGGACGTCCGGTGGAGACATATTCAGCATCCGATGGTTTCGTCGACTTCGAAAGATCCTATCGGACGTCCGAAGCATGCGTCCGAAGTTGTGCAATGATTATCGGACGTCCGGTACTGTCATCACAAGCGTCCGACAGCTTTCAACAACCTTTGTCTTCTTTCAATTGCACTTGTTCATGGAATCAAATAACTTCATAACTGAAAGTATATCTTGAAGAAATATTAGTATTATCCATTGTTTTGTAAACATCAAAAGTTAGGGACCAAGGTCAACATTCTCCCCCTTTTTGATGATGACAAAACAATGGATGGAAAAAGGAAAAAGATTGAGCAAATGAGCATAAGCTCCCCCTCACTCATTGCATCCAAACTTATAATCTCAGAATAACTCCCCCTAACACATAGCATCCATTTCTCCCCCTTTTTGTCATCATAAGATGAGAGTAAAAACCAGCTACCAAAATCTTGCAACAATAACAGAGAATCCAATATTCCAAATAAAAATAGAGAAATGACAGCAATCACCAACATATCACAGCAAATCATCATGAGATCAGCATTATTCCTTTTTCTCCCTTTTTGACATCATACAAATTCAGTAAAAAATCAAGAAAAACTCAGATCGAAGCGTCAGAAATATCAAAAGAGAATTACAAAAAAAATTATGAACAAGAATCTCATCAATCTTACCAATATCTCCTACTTGTTAGAGTTAGTATCATGTCTAACTATCCACATGCATTTCATGCCTTTTTTTATATTTTTTCTCACATAGCAATCACTTTTCATGTGACCTTTTTGACAACAGAAATTACGCATAATCAAGGAGTTATTTACATGAACAGATTTAATAAATCTTATTTGTTTTCTCTTATAAACAGTAAATTCGTTTGAATTAGAATTCAACCTATTCTTTTGAAAACAGACTTATTTCTTGTGTTTAAACAACTCATTTAGACCATCCATTCTTCTTTTCAAATCACCTCGTTCCTTTTTGAACAATTCACAAATCTTTGTTTTTCTATCAAGTTCAAAGTGTAAAGCAGTCTCACTCTTTTTGAAGTAATCATTTTCAGCTTTCAACTTTTTATTTTGGTGAAAAAGATTTGCATTATCTCGAAGCAAAAAACTAATTTTCTGTTTTAACTCCTAGTTTCTAGCATAGGATTCTTTCAAACTATCATGCAATTTTATAATGAAAGATTCAAGATCATCATCAGTTTCATCATCACTTTCAAATTGAGAGTTACAAGTTGTTACCTCATCATCTCCAATGGCCATGAAAGACAATTGAGCAGATTCTTCTTCCTCATCGATTTCACCATCGGAGTTGCATTCATTCCATGTGAACTGGAAGTTGTTGAATCTGGGTTTTCTTTCACCTTTCCTCTTCTTCATTGGACACTCACTCATGTAGTGTCCAAGTTGGCCACATTCATAGCATTTATCAGTTTATTTTTTATTGTACTCTTGCTTCCCTTTGTTTCTTGTGCTGCTGAACTGATTTGGGAATAAGTTGATGTTTCCTCCTTTTCTGAACCTTCGTTTGTTGAGGATTCTCTTGAAACTTTTTGCGATGAGAGCTAGATCATTATAATCAGTTTCCGTATCTTCTTCATCTAGGGAGGCAGAATCATCCATATCTTGAGACGCCTTTAGAGCAATACTCCTTCTTACTTTCGCATCCTCTTCCTCTTGCACTTTGGATTTAAGCTTCAACTCATAAGAGGTCAAAGAATTAATATGTGATTCAATAGGCATAGTATTCAAGTCTTTAGGCTCCTCAATAGCAGTCACTTTATTTTTCCAATCATTGGACAAGGCATTCACAATTTTTCTATTTTTCTCGCCTAAGGTATATTCTTTTTTCAGAACCTCCAAATCTTTAATAAGATCATTGAATCTACAATACATTTGATCAATATTTTCATGAGGTTCCATCTTAAACGACTCATATTTAGTAACTAAAATAGATTTCTTTTGCTCTCTAACATTCTCGCTACCTTCATGAAATTCTTTCAATTTGTCCCGAATGTCTTTAGCTGACATGCAACCCTTGACTCTAATGGATTCATTTGAGTCTAAAGCACAATATAGCACATTCATGGCTTTTGCATTTAAGGTGAGATGAGCTCTATCCACAGCAGTCAGTTCACTTCTTGTTTTTTATCTAGATCTATGAGTATTTTCATCTATAAGAGAGGCATCATATGGACCTTCACTAATAATAATCCACAATTCAATATCAATTGATTGCAAAAATATAATCATTCTTTCTTTCCAACTCACATAATTTGATCCATTAAACATAGGTGGTCTAATCACAGAATGTCCTTCAAAAAATATGGCATTATTGGTTGTCATATTTACTCCAAAGCCGATTGAGCTTAATCTCTAGGAGACCAAACTCTGATACCAATTGTAAGGATCGAAGAAAATCAAGTGGAAGAGATAAACAATGTACAGATCACAAACGTAACAACAAGTAAATAGAAATGAAAGAATTGCAAACCAATTAACTACCCAACTCCTCTTGAGCTTGTAGATTAATTCAAATAAACTTCTTCAAGTTGATGAATTACAATAACTCTTGCGTACAAAGGAAGGTTCACCTCCTCCTTACCCCGAACACTACTCGGTCAAGCCAGGAAGTTTTACTATCCCTCAGGACAACCCTCAAGAGCTACACTTATGAAGTATTCGCTCACAAATGAAAAGCTTACAATGAAACTCACACCACTAAAACTACAAATCTTCTTTGAAAAGTATTTTCTCACTAAAATCACTCTAGATCTTTTGTATCTTCTGTGTGCAAAAGTTGGTTGATGTATCTGACTAACCACTATTTATATTGGACCAAGAAAGTGCCTCATTAATGCTTCCAACGGATCGAAAGTAACTGAAGAGTCAACTAGCCGTTGGAGTATCGGACGTCCGGTACTCCTGTTTTTTGCGTCCGACAGCAGGCAGTGAGTTTGAGAAATTTTCTTCAATTCTATCGGACGTCCGGTGCAAGCTTTTTGTGCGTCCGACAGCAAACAAAGAGATTGAGAAATCATCTTGTTTCTATCGGACGTCCGGTGGAGACATATTCAGCATCCGATGGTTTCGTCGACTTCGAAAGATCCTATCGGACGTCCGAAGCATGCGTCCGAAGTTGTGCAATGATTATCGGACGTCCGGTACTGTCATCACAAGCGTCCGACAGCTTTCAACAACCTTTGTCTTCTTTCAATTGCACTTGTTCATGGAATCAAATAACTTCATAACTGAAAGTATATCTTGAAGAAATATTAGTATTATCCATTGTTTTGTAAACATCAAAAGTTAGGGACCAAGGTCAACATTCTCCCCCTTTTTGATGATGACAAAACAATGGATGGAAAAAGGAAAAAGATTGAGCAAATGAGCATAAGCTCCCCCTCACTCATTGCATCCAAACTTATAATCTCAGAATAACTCCCCCTAACACATAGCATCCATTTCTCCCCCTTTTTGTCATCATAAGATGAGAGTAAAAACCAGCTACCAAAATCTTGCAACAATAACAGAGAATCCAATATTCCAAATAAAAATAGAGAAATGACAGCAATCACCAACATATCACAGCAAATCATCATGAGATCAGCATTATTCCTTTTTCTCCCTTTTTGACATCATACAAATTCAGTAAAAAATCAAGAAAAACTCAGATCGAAGCGTCAGAAATATCAAAAGAGAATTACAAAAAAAATTATGAACAAGAATCTCATCAATCTTACCAATATCTCCTACTTGTTAGAGTTAGTATCATGTCTAACTATCCACATGCATTTCATGCCTTTTTTTATATTTTTTCTCACATAGCAATCACTTTTCATGTGACCTTTTTGACAACAGAAATTACGCATAATCAAGGAGTTATTTACATGAACAGATTTAATAAATCTTATTTGTTTTCTCTTATAAACAGTAAATTCGTTTGAATTAGAATTCAACCTATTCTTTTGAAAACAGACTTATTTCTTGTGTTTAAACAACTCATTCAGACCATCCATTCTTCTTTTCAAATCACCTCGTTCCTTTTTGAACAATTCACAAATCTTTGTTTTTCTATCAAGTTCAAAGTGTAAAGCAGTCTCACTCTTTTTGAAGTAATCATTTTCAGCTTTCAACTTTTTATTTTGGTGAAAAAGATTTGCATTATCTCGAAGCAAAAAACTAATTTTCTGTTTTAACTCCTAGTTTCTAGCATAGGATTCTTTCAAACTATCATGCAATTTTATAATGAAAGATTCAAGATCATCATCAGTTTCATCATCACTTTCAAATTGAGAGTTACAAGTTGTTACCTCATCATCTCCAATGGCCATGAAAGACAATTGAGCAGATTCTTCTTCCTCATCGATTTCACCATCGGAGTTGCATTCATTCCATGTGAACTGGAAGTTGTTGAATCTGGGTTTTCTTTCACCTTTCCTCTTCTTCATTGGACACTCACTCATGTAGTGTCCAAGTTGGCCACATTCATAGCATTTATCAGTTTATTTTTTATTGTACTCTTGCTTCCCTTTGTTTCTTGTGCTGCTGAACTGATTTGGGAATAAGTTGATGTTTCCTCCTTTTCTGAACCTTCGTTTGTTGAGGATTCTCTTGAAACTTTTTGCGATGAGAGCTAGATCATTATAATCAGTTTCCGTATCTTCTTCATCTAGGGAGGCAGAATCATCCATATCTTGAGACGCCTTTAGAGCAATACTCCTTCTTACTTTCGCATCCTCTTCCTCTTGCACTTTGGATTTAAGCTTCAACTCATAAGAGGTCAAAGAATTAATATGTGATTCAATAGGCATAGTATTCAAGTCTTTAGGCTCCTCAATAGCAGTCACTTTATTTTTCCAATCATTGGACAAGGCATTCACAATTTTTCTATTTTTCTCGCCTAAGGTATATTCTTTTTTCAGAACCTCCAAATCTTTAATAAGATCATTGAATCTACAATACATTTGATCAATATTTTCATGAGGTTCCATCTTAAACGACTCATATTTAGTAACTAAAATAGATTTCTTTTGCTCTCTAACATTCTCGCTACCTTCATGAAATTCTTTCAATTTGTCCCGAATGTCTTTAGCTGACATGCAACCCTTGACTCTAATGGATTCATTTGAGTCTAAAGCACAATATAGCACATTCATGGCTTTTGCATTTAAGGTGAGATGAGCTCTATCCACAGCAGTCAGTTCACTTCTTGTTTTTTATCTAGATCTATGAGTATTTTCATCTATAAGAGAGGCATCATATGGACCTTCACTAATAATAATCCACAATTCAATATCAATTGATTGCAAAAATATAATCATTCTTTCTTTCCAACTCACATAATTTGATCCATTAAACATAGGTGGTCTAATCACAGAATGTCCTTCAAAAAATATGGCATTATTGGTTGTCATATTTACTCCAAAGCCGATTGAGCTTAATCTCTAGGAGACCAAACTCTGATACCAATTGTAAGGATCGAAGAAAATCAAGTGGAAGAGATAAACAATGTACAGATCACAAACGTAACAACAAGTAAATAGAAATGAAAGAATTGCAAACCAATTAACTACCCAACTCCTCTTGAGCTTGTAGATTAATTCAAATAAACTTCTTCAAGTTGATGAATTACAATAACTCTTGCGTACAAAGGAAGGTTCACCTCCTCCTTACCCCGAACACTACTCGGTCAAGCCAGGAAGTTTTACTATCCCTCAGGACAACCCTCAAGAGCTACACTTATGAAGTATTCGCTCACAAATGAAAAGCTTACAATGAAACTCACACCACTAAAACTACAAATCTTCTTTGAAAAGTATTTTCTCACTAAAATCACTCTAGATCTTTTGTATCTTCTGTGTGCAAAAGTTGGTTGATGTATCTGACTAACCACTATTTATATTGGACCAAGAAAGTGCCTCATTAATGCTTCCAACGGATCGAAAGTAACTGAAGAGTCAACTAGCCGTTGGAGTATCGGACGTCCGGTACTCCTGTTTTTTGCGTCCGACAGCAGGCAGTGAGTTTGAGAAATTTTCTTCAATTCTATCGGACGTCCGGTGCAAGCTTTTTGTGCGTCCGACAGCAAACAAAGAGATTGAGAAATCATCTTGTTTCTATCGGACGTCCGGTGGAGACATATTCAGCATCCGATGGTTTCGTCGACTTCGAAAGATCCTATCGGACGTCCGAAGCATGCGTCCGAAGTTGTGCAATGATTATCGGACGTCCGGTACTGTCATCACAAGCGTCCGACAGCTTTCAACAACCTTTGTCTTCTTTCAATTGCACTTGTTCATGGAATCAAATAACTTCATAACTGAAAGTATATCTTGAAGAAATATTAGTATTATCCATTGTTTTGTAAACATCAAAAGTTAGGGACCAAGGTCAACATTCTCCCCCTTTTTGATGATGACAAAACAATGGATGGAAAAAGGAAAAAGATTGAGCAAATGAGCATAAGCTCCCCCTCACTCATTGCATCCAAACTTATAATCTCAGAATAACTCCCCCTAACACATAGCATCCATTTCTCCCCCTTTTTGTCATCATAAGATGAGAGTAAAAACCAGCTACCAAAATCTTGCAACAATAACAGAGAATCCAATATTCCAAATAAAAATAGAGAAATGACAGCAATCACCAACATATCACAGCAAATCATCATGAGATCAGCATTATTCCTTTTTCTCCCTTTTTGACATCATACAAATTCAGTAAAAAATCAAGAAAAACTCAGATCGAAGCGTCAGAAATATCAAAAGAGAATTACAAAAAAAATTATGAACAAGAATCTCATCAATCTTACCAATATCTCCTACTTGTTAGAGTTAGTATCATGTCTAACTATCCACATGCATTTCATGCCTTTTTTTATATTTTTTCTCACATAGCAATCACTTTTCATGTGACCTTTTTGACAACAGAAATTACGCATAATCAAGGAGTTATTTACATGAACAGATTTAATAAATCTTATTTGTTTTCTCTTATAAACAGTAAATTCGTTTGAATTAGAATTCAACCTATTCTTTTGAAAACAGACTTATTTCTTGTGTTTAAACAACTCATTCAGACCATCCATTCTTCTTTTCAAATCACCTCGTTCCTTTTTGAACAATTCACAAATCTTTGTTTTTCTATCAAGTTCAAAGTGTAAAGCAGTCTCACTCTTTTTGAAGTAATCATTTTCAGCTTTCAACTTTTTATTTTGGTGAAAAAGATTTGCATTATCTCGAAGCAAAAAACTAATTTTCTGTTTTAACTCCTAGTTTCTAGCATAGGATTCTTTCAAACTATCATGCAATTTTATAATGAAAGATTCAAGATCATCATCAGTTTCATCATCACTTTCAAATTGAGAGTTACAAGTTGTTACCTCATCATCTCCAATGGCCATGAAAGACAATTGAGCAGATTCTTCTTCCTCATCGATTTCACCATCGGAGTTGCATTCATTCCATGTGAACTGGAAGTTGTTGAATCTGGGTTTTCTTTCACCTTTCCTCTTCTTCATTGGACACTCACTCATGTAGTGTCCAAGTTGGCCACATTCATAGCATTTATCAGTTTATTTTTTATTGTACTCTTGCTTCCCTTTGTTTCTTGTGCTGCTGAACTGATTTGGGAATAAGTTGATGTTTCCTCCTTTTCTGAACCTTCGTTTGTTGAGGATTCTCTTGAAACTTTTTGCGATGAGAGCTAGATCATTATAATCAGTTTCCGTATCTTCTTCATCTAGGGAGGCAGAATCATCCATATCTTGAGACGCCTTTAGAGCAATACTCCTTCTTACTTTCGCATCCTCTTCCTCTTGCACTTTGGATTTAAGCTTCAACTCATAAGAGGTCAAAGAATTAATATGTGATTCAATAGGCATAGTATTCAAGTCTTTAGGCTCCTCAATAGCAGTCACTTTATTTTTCCAATCATTGGACAAGGCATTCACAATTTTTCTATTTTTCTCGCCTAAGGTATATTCTTTTTTCAGAACCTCCAAATCTTTAATAAGATCATTGAATCTACAATACATTTGATCAATATTTTCATGAGGTTCCATCTTAAACGACTCATATTTAGTAACTAAAATAGATTTCTTTTGCTCTCTAACATTCTCGCTACCTTCATGAAATTCTTTCAATTTGTCCCGAATGTCTTTAGCTGACATGCAACCCTTGACTCTAATGGATTCATTTGAGTCTAAAGCACAATATAGCACATTCATGGCTTTTGCATTTAAGGTGAGATGAGCTCTATCCACAGCAGTCAGTTCACTTCTTGTTTTTTATCTAGATCTATGAGTATTTTCATCTATAAGAGAGGCATCATATGGACCTTCACTAATAATAATCCACAATTCAATATCAATTGATTGCAAAAATATAATCATTCTTTCTTTCCAACTCACATAATTTGATCCATTAAACATAGGTGGTCTAATCACAGAATGTCCTTCAAAAAATATGGCATTATTGGTTGTCATATTTACTCCAAAGCCGATTGAGCTTAATCTCTAGGAGACCAAACTCTGATACCAATTGTAAGGATCGAAGAAAATCAAGTGGAAGAGATAAACAATGTACAGATCACAAACGTAACAACAAGTAAATAGAAATGAAAGAATTGCAAACCAATTAACTACCCAACTCCTCTTGAGCTTGTAGATTAATTCAAATAAACTTCTTCAAGTTGATGAATTACAATAACTCTTGCGTACAAAGGAAGGTTCACCTCCTCCTTACCCCGAACACTACTCGGTCAAGCCAGGAAGTTTTACTATCCCTCAGGACAACCCTCAAGAGCTACACTTATGAAGTATTCGCTCACAAATGAAAAGCTTACAATGAAACTCACACCACTAAAACTACAAATCTTCTTTGAAAAGTATTTTCTCACTAAAATCACTCTAGATCTTTTGTATCTTCTGTGTGCAAAAGTTGGTTGATGTATCTGACTAACCACTATTTATATTGGACCAAGAAAGTGCCTCATTAATGCTTCCAACGGATCGAAAGTAACTGAAGAGTCAACTAGCCGTTGGAGTATCGGACGTCCGGTACTCCTGTTTTTTGCGTCCGACAGCAGGCAGTGAGTTTGAGAAATTTTCTTCAATTCTATCGGACGTCCGGTGCAAGCTTTTTGTGCGTCCGACAGCAAACAAAGAGATTGAGAAATCATCTTGTTTCTATCGGACGTCCGGTGGAGACATATTCAGCATCCGATGGTTTCGTCGACTTCGAAAGATCCTATCGGACGTCCGAAGCATGCGTCCGAAGTTGTGCAATGATTATCGGACGTCCGGTACTGTCATCACAAGCGTCCGACAGCTTTCAACAACCTTTGTCTTCTTTCAATTGCACTTGTTCATGGAATCAAATAACTTCATAACTGAAAGTATATCTTGAAGAAATATTAGTATTATCCATTGTTTTGTAAACATCAAAAGTTAGGGACCAAGGTCAACATTCTCCCCCTTTTTGATGATGACAAAACAATGGATGGAAAAAGGAAAAAGATTGAGCAAATGAGCATAAGCTCCCCCTCACTCATTGCATCCAAACTTATAATCTCAGAATAACTCCCCCTAACACATAGCATCCATTTCTCCCCCTTTTTGTCATCATAAGATGAGAGTAAAAACCAGCTACCAAAATCTTGCAACAATAACAGAGAATCCAATATTCCAAATAAAAATAGAGAAATGACAGCAATCACCAACATATCACAGCAAATCATCATGAGATCAGCATTATTCCTTTTTCTCCCTTTTTGACATCATACAAATTCAGTAAAAAATCAAGAAAAACTCAGATCGAAGCGTCAGAAATATCAAAAGAGAATTACAAAAAAAATTATGAACAAGAATCTCATCAATCTTACCAATATCTCCTACTTGTTAGAGTTAGTATCATGTCTAACTATCCACATGCATTTCATGCCTTTTTTTATATTTTTTCTCACATAGCAATCACTTTTCATGTGACCTTTTTGACAACAGAAATTACGCATAATCAAGGAGTTATTTACATGAACAGATTTAATAAATCTTATTTGTTTTCTCTTATAAACAGTAAATTCGTTTGAATTAGAATTCAACCTATTCTTTTGAAAACAGACTTATTTCTTGTGTTTAAACAACTCATTCAGACCATCCATTCTTCTTTTCAAATCACCTCGTTCCTTTTTGAACAATTCACAAATCTTTGTTTTTCTATCAAGTTCAAAGTGTAAAGCAGTCTCACTCTTTTTGAAGTAATCATTTTCAGCTTTCAACTTTTTATTTTGGTGAAAAAGATTTGCATTATCTCGAAGCAAAAAACTAATTTTCTGTTTTAACTCCTAGTTTCTAGCATAGGATTCTTTCAAACTATCATGCAATTTTATAATGAAAGATTCAAGATCATCATCAGTTTCATCATCACTTTCAAATTGAGAGTTACAAGTTGTTACCTCATCATCTCCAATGGCCATGAAAGACAATTGAGCAGATTCTTCTTCCTCATCGATTTCACCATCGGAGTTGCATTCATTCCATGTGAACTGGAAGTTGTTGAATCTGGGTTTTCTTTCACCTTTCCTCTTCTTCATTGGACACTCACTCATGTAGTGTCCAAGTTGGCCACATTCATAGCATTTATCAGTTTATTTTTTATTGTACTCTTGCTTCCCTTTGTTTCTTGTGCTGCTGAACTGATTTGGGAATAAGTTGATGTTTCCTCCTTTTCTGAACCTTCGTTTGTTGAGGATTCTCTTGAAACTTTTTGCGATGAGAGCTAGATCATTATAATCAGTTTCCGTATCTTCTTCATCTAGGGAGGCAGAATCATCCATATCTTGAGACGCCTTTAGAGCAATACTCCTTCTTACTTTCGCATCCTCTTCCTCTTGCACTTTGGATTTAAGCTTCAACTCATAAGAGGTCAAAGAATTAATATGTGATTCAATAGGCATAGTATTCAAGTCTTTAGGCTCCTCAATAGCAGTCACTTTATTTTTCCAATCATTGGACAAGGCATTCACAATTTTTCTATTTTTCTCGCCTAAGGTATATTCTTTTTTCAGAACCTCCAAATCTTTAATAAGATCATTGAATCTACAATACATTTGATCAATATTTTCATGAGGTTCCATCTTAAACGACTCATATTTAGTAACTAAAATAGATTTCTTTTGCTCTCTAACATTCTCGCTACCTTCATGAAATTCTTTCAATTTGTCCCGAATGTCTTTAGCTGACATGCAACCCTTGACTCTAATGGATTCATTTGAGTCTAAAGCACAATATAGCACATTCATGGCTTTTGCATTTAAGGTGAGATGAGCTCTATCCACAGCAGTCAGTTCACTTCTTGTTTTTTATCTAGATCTATGAGTATTTTCATCTATAAGAGAGGCATCATATGGACCTTCACTAATAATAATCCACAATTCAATATCAATTGATTGCAAAAATAAAATCATTCTTTCTTTCCAACTCACATAATTTGATCCATTAAACATAGGTGGTCTAATCACAGAATGTCCTTCAAAAAATATGGCATTATTGGTTGTCATATTTACTCCAAAGCCGATTGAGCTTAATCTCTAGGAGACCAAACTCTGATACCAATTGTAAGGATCGAAGAAAATCAAGTGGAAGAGATAAACAATGTACAGATCACAAACGTAACAACAAGTAAATAGAAATGAAAGAATTGCAAACCAATTAACTACCCAACTCCTCTTGAGCTTGTAGATTAATTCAAATAAACTTCTTCAAGTTGATGAATTACAATAACTCTTGCGTACAAAGGAAGGTTCACCTCCTCCTTACCCCGAACACTACTCGGTCAAGCCAGGAAGTTTTACTATCCCTCAGGACAACCCTCAAGAGCTACACTTATGAAGTATTCGCTCACAAATGAAAAGCTTACAATGAAACTCACACCACTAAAACTACAAATCTTCTTTGAAAAGTATTTTCTCACTAAAATCACTCTAGATCTTTTGTATCTTCTGTGTGCAAAAGTTGGTTGATGTATCTGACTAACCACTATTTATATTGGACCAAGAAAGTGCCTCATTAATGCTTCCAACGGATCGAAAGTAACTGAAGAGTCAACTAGCCGTTGGAGTATCGGACGTCCGGTACTCCTGTTTTTTGCGTCCGACAGCAGGCAGTGAGTTTGAGAAATTTTCTTCAATTCTATCGGACGTCCGGTGCAAGCTTTTTGTGCGTCCGACAGCAAACAAAGAGATTGAGAAATCATCTTGTTTCTATCGGACGTCCGGTGGAGACATATTCAGCATCCGATGGTTTCGTCGACTTCGAAAGATCCTATCGGACGTCCGAAGCATGCGTCCGAAGTTGTGCAATGATTATCGGACGTCCGGTACTGTCATCACAAGCGTCCGACAGCTTTCAACAACCTTTGTCTTCTTTCAATTGCACTTGTTCATGGAATCAAATAACTTCATAACTGAAAGTATATCTTGAAGAAATATTAGTATTATCCATTGTTTTGTAAACATCAAAAGTTAGGGACCAAGGTCAACATTCTCCCCCTTTTTGATGATGACAAAACAATGGATGGAAAAAGGAAAAAGATTGAGCAAATGAGCATAAGCTCCCCCTCACTCATTGCATCCAAACTTATAATCTCAGAATAACTCCCCCTAACACATAGCATCCATTTCTCCCCCTTTTTGTCATCATAAGATGAGAGTAAAAACCAGCTACCAAAATCTTGCAACAATAACAGAGAATCCAATATTCCAAATAAAAATAGAGAAATGACAGCAATCACCAACATATCACAGCAAATCATCATGAGATCAGCATTATTCCTTTTTCTCCCTTTTTGACATCATACAAATTCAGTAAAAAATCAAGAAAAACTCAGATCGAAGCGTCAGAAATATCAAAAGAGAATTACAAAAAAAATTATGAACAAGAATCTCATCAATCTTACCAATATCTCCTACTTGTTAGAGTTAGTATCATGTCTAACTATCCACATGCATTTCATGCCTTTTTTTATATTTTTTCTCACATAGCAATCACTTTTCATGTGACCTTTTTGACAACAGAAATTACGCATAATCAAGGAGTTATTTACATGAACAGATTTAATAAATCTTATTTGTTTTCTCTTATAAACAGTAAATTCGTTTGAATTAGAATTCAACCTATTCTTTTGAAAACAGACTTATTTCTTGTGTTTAAACAACTCATTCAGACCATCCATTCTTCTTTTCAAATCACCTCGTTCCTTTTTGAACAATTCACAAATCTTTGTTTTTCTATCAAGTTCAAAGTGTAAAGCAGTCTCACTCTTTTTGAAGTAATCATTTTCAGCTTTCAACTTTTTATTTTGGTGAAAAAGATTTGCATTATCTCGAAGCAAAAAACTAATTTTCTGTTTTAACTCCTAGTTTCTAGCATAGGATTCTTTCAAACTATCATGCAATTTTATAATGAAAGATTCAAGATCATCATCAGTTTCATCATCACTTTCAAATTGAGAGTTACAAGTTGTTACCTCATCATCTCCAATGGCCATGAAAGACAATTGAGCAGATTCTTCTTCCTCATCGATTTCACCATCGGAGTTGCATTCATTCCATGTGAACTGGAAGTTGTTGAATCTGGGTTTTCTTTCACCTTTCCTCTTCTTCATTGGACACTCACTCATGTAGTGTCCAAGTTGGCCACATTCATAGCATTTATCAGTTTATTTTTTATTGTACTCTTGCTTCCCTTTGTTTCTTGTGCTGCTGAACTGATTTGGGAATAAGTTGATGTTTCCTCCTTTTCTGAACCTTCGTTTGTTGAGGATTCTCTTGAAACTTTTTGCGATGAGAGCTAGATCATTATAATCAGTTTCCGTATCTTCTTCATCTAGGGAGGCAGAATCATCCATATCTTGAGACGCCTTTAGAGCAATACTCCTTCTTACTTTCGCATCCTCTTCCTCTTGCACTTTGGATTTAAGCTTCAACTCATAAGAGGTCAAAGAATTAATATGTGATTCAATAGGCATAGTATTCAAGTCTTTAGGCTCCTCAATAGCAGTCACTTTATTTTTCCAATCATTGGACAAGGCATTCACAATTTTTCTATTTTTCTCGCCTAAGGTATATTCTTTTTTCAGAACCTCCAAATCTTTAATAAGATCATTGAATCTACAATACATTTGATCAATATTTTCATGAGGTTCCATCTTAAACGACTCATATTTAGTAACTAAAATAGATTTCTTTTGCTCTCTAACATTCTCGCTACCTTCATGAAATTCTTTCAATTTGTCCCGAATGTCTTTAGCTGACATGCAACCCTTGACTCTAATGGATTCATTTGAGTCTAAAGCACAATATAGCACATTCATGGCTTTTGCATTTAAGGTGAGATGAGCTCTATCCACAGCAGTCAGTTCACTTCTTGTTTTTTATCTAGATCTATGAGTATTTTCATCTATAAGAGAGGCATCATATGGACCTTCACTAATAATAATCCACAATTCAATATCAATTGATTGCAAAAATAAAATCATTCTTTCTTTCCAACTCACATAATTTGATCCATTAAACATAGGTGGTCTAATCACAGAATGTCCTTCAAAAAATATGGCATTATTGGTTGTCATATTTACTCCAAAGCCGATTGAGCTTAATCTCTAGGAGACCAAACTCTGATACCAATTGTAAGGATCGAAGAAAATCAAGTGGAAGAGATAAACAATGTACAGATCACAAACGTAACAACAAGTAAATAGAAATGAAAGAATTGCAAACCAATTAACTACCCAACTCCTCTTGAGCTTGTAGATTAATTCAAATAAACTTCTTCAAGTTGATGAATTACAATAACTCTTGCGTACAAAGGAAGGTTCACCTCCTCCTTACCCCGAACACTACTCGGTCAAGCCAGGAAGTTTTACTATCCCTCAGGACAACCCTCAAGAGCTACACTTATGAAGTATTCGCTCACAAATGAAAAGCTTACAATGAAACTCACACCACTAAAACTACAAATCTTCTTTGAAAAGTATTTTCTCACTAAAATCACTCTAGATCTTTTGTATCTTCTGTGTGCAAAAGTTGGTTGATGTATCTGACTAACCACTATTTATATTGGACCAAGAAAGTGCCTCATTAATGCTTCCAACGGATCGAAAGTAACTGAAGAGTCAACTAGCCGTTGGAGTATCGGACGTCCGGTACTCCTGTTTTTTGCGTCCGACAGCAGGCAGTGAGTTTGAGAAATTTTCTTCAATTCTATCGGACGTCCGGTGCAAGCTTTTTGTGCGTCCGACAGCAAACAAAGAGATTGAGAAATCATCTTGTTTCTATCGGACGTCCGGTGGAGACATATTCAGCATCCGATGGTTTCGTCGACTTCGAAAGATCCTATCGGACGTCCGAAGCATGCGTCCGAAGTTGTGCAATGATTATCGGACGTCCGGTACTGTCATCACAAGCGTCCGACAGCTTTCAACAACCTTTGTCTTCTTTCAATTGCACTTGTTCATGGAATCAAATAACTTCATAACTGAAAGTATATCTTGAAGAAATATTAGTATTATCCATTGTTTTGTAAACATCAAAAGTTAGGGACCAAGGTCAACATTCTCCCCCTTTTTGATGATGACAAAACAATGGATGGAAAAAGGAAAAAGATTGAGCAAATGAGCATAAGCTCCCCCTCACTCATTGCATCCAAACTTATAATCTCAGAATAACTCCCCCTAACACATAGCATCCATTTCTCCCCCTTTTTGTCATCATAAGATGAGAGTAAAAACCAGCTACCAAAATCTTGCAACAATAACAGAGAATCCAATATTCCAAATAAAAATAGAGAAATGACAGCAATCACCAACATATCACAGCAAATCATCATGAGATCAGCATTATTCCTTTTTCTCCCTTTTTGACATCATACAAATTCAGTAAAAAATCAAGAAAAACTCAGATCGAAGCGTCAGAAATATCAAAAGAGAATTACAAAAAAAATTATGAACAAGAATCTCATCAATCTTACCAATATCTCCTACTTGTTAGAGTTAGTATCATGTCTAACTATCCACATGCATTTCATGCCTTTTTTTATATTTTTTCTCACATAGCAATCACTTTTCATGTGACCTTTTTGACAACAGAAATTACGCATAATCAAGGAGTTATTTACATGAACAGATTTAATAAATCTTATTTGTTTTCTCTTATAAACAGTAAATTCGTTTGAATTAGAATTCAACCTATTCTTTTGAAAACAGACTTATTTCTTGTGTTTAAACAACTCATTCAGACCATCCATTCTTCTTTTCAAATCACCTCGTTCCTTTTTGAACAATTCACAAATCTTTGTTTTTCTATCAAGTTCAAAGTGTAAAGCAGTCTCACTCTTTTTGAAGTAATCATTTTCAGCTTTCAACTTTTTATTTTGGTGAAAAAGATTTGCATTATCTCGAAGCAAAAAACTAATTTTCTGTTTTAACTCCTAGTTTCTAGCATAGGATTCTTTCAAACTATCATGCAATTTTATAATGAAAGATTCAAGATCATCATCAGTTTCATCATCACTTTCAAATTGAGAGTTACAAGTTGTTACCTCATCATCTCCAATGGCCATGAAAGACAATTGAGCAGATTCTTCTTCCTCATCGATTTCACCATCGGAGTTGCATTCATTCCATGTGAACTGGAAGTTGTTGAATCTGGGTTTTCTTTCACCTTTCCTCTTCTTCATTGGACACTCACTCATGTAGTGTCCAAGTTGGCCACATTCATAGCATTTATCAGTTTATTTTTTATTGTACTCTTGCTTCCCTTTGTTTCTTGTGCTGCTGAACTGATTTGGGAATAAGTTGATGTTTCCTCCTTTTCTGAACCTTCGTTTGTTGAGGATTCTCTTGAAACTTTTTGCGATGAGAGCTAGATCATTATAATCAGTTTCCGTATCTTCTTCATCTAGGGAGGCAGAATCATCCATATCTTGAGACGCCTTTAGAGCAATACTCCTTCTTACTTTCGCATCCTCTTCCTCTTGCACTTTGGATTTAAGCTTCAACTCATAAGAGGTCAAAGAATTAATATGTGATTCAATAGGCATAGTATTCAAGTCTTTAGGCTCCTCAATAGCAGTCACTTTATTTTTCCAATCATTGGACAAGGCATTCACAATTTTTCTATTTTTCTCGCCTAAGGTATATTCTTTTTTCAGAACCTCCAAATCTTTAATAAGATCATTGAATCTACAATACATTTGATCAATATTTTCATGAGGTTCCATCTTAAACGACTCATATTTAGTAACTAAAATAGATTTCTTTTGCTCTCTAACATTCTCGCTACCTTCATGAAATTCTTTCAATTTGTCCCGAATGTCTTTAGCTGACATGCAACCCTTGACTCTAATGGATTCATTTGAGTCTAAAGCACAATATAGCACATTCATGGCTTTTGCATTTAAGGTGAGATGAGCTCTATCCACAGCAGTCAGTTCACTTCTTGTTTTTTATCTAGATCTATGAGTATTTTCATCTATAAGAGAGGCATCATATGGACCTTCACTAATAATAATCCACAATTCAATATCAATTGATTGCAAAAATAAAATCATTCTTTCTTTCCAACTCACATAATTTGATCCATTAAACATAGGTGGTCTAATCACAGAATGTCCTTCAAAAAATATGGCATTATTGGTTGTCATATTTACTCCAAAGCCGATTGAGCTTAATCTCTAGGAGACCAAACTCTGATACCAATTGTAAGGATCGAAGAAAATCAAGTGGAAGAGATAAACAATGTACAGATCACAAACGTAACAACAAGTAAATAGAAATGAAAGAATTGCAAACCAATTAACTACCCAACTCCTCTTGAGCTTGTAGATTAATTCAAATAAACTTCTTCAAGTTGATGAATTACAATAACTCTTGCGTACAAAGGAAGGTTCACCTCCTCCTTACCCCGAACACTACTCGGTCAAGCCAGGAAGTTTTACTATCCCTCAGGACAACCCTCAAGAGCTACACTTATGAAGTATTCGCTCACAAATGAAAAGCTTACAATGAAACTCACACCACTAAAACTACAAATCTTCTTTGAAAAGTATTTTCTCACTAAAATCACTCTAGATCTTTTGTATCTTCTGTGTGCAAAAGTTGGTTGATGTATCTGACTAACCACTATTTATATTGGACCAAGAAAGTGCCTCATTAATGCTTCCAACGGATCGAAAGTAACTGAAGAGTCAACTAGCCGTTGGAGTATCGGACGTCCGGTACTCCTGTTTTTTGCGTCCGACAGCAGGCAGTGAGTTTGAGAAATTTTCTTCAATTCTATCGGACGTCCGGTGCAAGCTTTTTGTGCGTCCGACAGCAAACAAAGAGATTGAGAAATCATCTTGTTTCTATCGGACGTCCGGTGGAGACATATTCAGCATCCGATGGTTTCGTCGACTTCGAAAGATCCTATCGGACGTCCGAAGCATGCGTCCGAAGTTGTGCAATGATTATCGGACGTCCGGTACTGTCATCACAAGCGTCCGACAGCTTTCAACAACCTTTGTCTTCTTTCAATTGCACTTGTTCATGGAATCAAATAACTTCATAACTGAAAGTATATCTTGAAGAAATATTAGTATTATCCATTGTTTTGTAAACATCAAAAGTTAGGGACCAAGGTCAACATTCTCCCCCTTTTTGATGATGACAAAACAATGGATGGAAAAAGGAAAAAGATTGAGCAAATGAGCATAAGCTCCCCCTCACTCATTGCATCCAAACTTATAATCTCAGAATAACTCCCCCTAACACATAGCATCCATTTCTCCCCCTTTTTGTCATCATAAGATGAGAGTAAAAACCAGCTACCAAAATCTTGCAACAATAACAGAGAATCCAATATTCCAAATAAAAATAGAGAAATGACAGCAATCACCAACATATCACAGCAAATCATCATGAGATCAGCATTATTCCTTTTTCTCCCTTTTTGACATCATACAAATTCAGTAAAAAATCAAGAAAAACTCAGATCGAAGCGTCAGAAATATCAAAAGAGAATTACAAAAAAAATTATGAACAAGAATCTCATCAATCTTACCAATATCTCCTACTTGTTAGAGTTAGTATCATGTCTAACTATCCACATGCATTTCATGCCTTTTTTTATATTTTTTCTCACATAGCAATCACTTTTCATGTGACCTTTTTGACAACAGAAATTACGCATAATCAAGGAGTTATTTACATGAACAGATTTAATAAATCTTATTTGTTTTCTCTTATAAACAGTAAATTCGTTTGAATTAGAATTCAACCTATTCTTTTGAAAACAGACTTATTTCTTGTGTTTAAACAACTCATTCAGACCATCCATTCTTCTTTTCAAATCACCTCGTTCCTTTTTGAACAATTCACAAATCTTTGTTTTTCTATCAAGTTCAAAGTGTAAAGCAGTCTCACTCTTTTTGAAGTAATCATTTTCAGCTTTCAACTTTTTATTTTGGTGAAAAAGATTTGCATTATCTCGAAGCAAAAAACTAATTTTCTGTTTTAACTCCTAGTTTCTAGCATAGGATTCTTTCAAACTATCATGCAATTTTATAATGAAAGATTCAAGATCATCATCAGTTTCATCATCACTTTCAAATTGAGAGTTACAAGTTGTTACCTCATCATCTCCAATGGCCATGAAAGACAATTGAGCAGATTCTTCTTCCTCATCGATTTCACCATCGGAGTTGCATTCATTCCATGTGAACTGGAAGTTGTTGAATCTGGGTTTTCTTTCACCTTTCCTCTTCTTCATTGGACACTCACTCATGTAGTGTCCAAGTTGGCCACATTCATAGCATTTATCAGTTTATTTTTTATTGTACTCTTGCTTCCCTTTGTTTCTTGTGCTGCTGAACTGATTTGGGAATAAGTTGATGTTTCCTCCTTTTCTGAACCTTCGTTTGTTGAGGATTCTCTTGAAACTTTTTGCGATGAGAGCTAGATCATTATAATCAGTTTCCGTATCTTCTTCATCTAGGGAGGCAGAATCATCCATATCTTGAGACGCCTTTAGAGCAATACTCCTTCTTACTTTCGCATCCTCTTCCTCTTGCACTTTGGATTTAAGCTTCAACTCATAAGAGGTCAAAGAATTAATATGTGATTCAATAGGCATAGTATTCAAGTCTTTAGGCTCCTCAATAGCAGTCACTTTATTTTTCCAATCATTGGACAAGGCATTCACAATTTTTCTATTTTTCTCGCCTAAGGTATATTCTTTTTTCAGAACCTCCAAATCTTTAATAAGATCATTGAATCTACAATACATTTGATCAATATTTTCATGAGGTTCCATCTTAAACGACTCATATTTAGTAACTAAAATAGATTTCTTTTGCTCTCTAACATTCTCGCTACCTTCATGAAATTCTTTCAATTTGTCCCGAATGTCTTTAGCTGACATGCAACCCTTGACTCTAATGGATTCATTTGAGTCTAAAGCACAATATAGCACATTCATGGCTTTTGCATTTAAGGTGAGATGAGCTCTATCCACAGCAGTCAGTTCACTTCTTGTTTTTTATCTAGATCTATGAGTATTTTCATCTATAAGAGAGGCATCATATGGACCTTCACTAATAATAATCCACAATTCAATATCAATTGATTGCAAAAATAAAATCATTCTTTCTTTCCAACTCACATAATTTGATCCATTAAACATAGGTGGTCTAATCACAGAATGTCCTTCAAAAAATATGGCATTATTGGTTGTCATATTTACTCCAAAGCCGATTGAGCTTAATCTCTAGGAGACCAAACTCTGATACCAATTGTAAGGATCGAAGAAAATCAAGTGGAAGAGATAAACAATGTACAGATCACAAACGTAACAACAAGTAAATAGAAATGAAAGAATTGCAAACCAATTAACTACCCAACTCCTCTTGAGCTTGTAGATTAATTCAAATAAACTTCTTCAAGTTGATGAATTACAATAACTCTTGCGTACAAAGGAAGGTTCACCTCCTCCTTACCCCGAACACTACTCGGTCAAGCCAGGAAGTTTTACTATCCCTCAGGACAACCCTCAAGAGCTACACTTATGAAGTATTCGCTCACAAATGAAAAGCTTACAATGAAACTCACACCACTAAAACTACAAATCTTCTTTGAAAAGTATTTTCTCACTAAAATCACTCTAGATCTTTTGTATCTTCTGTGTGCAAAAGTTGGTTGATGTATCTGACTAACCACTATTTATATTGGACCAAGAAAGTGCCTCATTAATGCTTCCAACGGATCGAAAGTAACTGAAGAGTCAACTAGCCGTTGGAGTATCGGACGTCCGGTACTCCTGTTTTTTGCGTCCGACAGCAGGCAGTGAGTTTGAGAAATTTTCTTCAATTCTATCGGACGTCCGGTGCAAGCTTTTTGTGCGTCCGACAGCAAACAAAGAGATTGAGAAATCATCTTGTTTCTATCGGACGTCCGGTGGAGACATATTCAGCATCCGATGGTTTCGTCGACTTCGAAAGATCCTATCGGACGTCCGAAGCATGCGTCCGAAGTTGTGCAATGATTATCGGACGTCCGGTACTGTCATCACAAGCGTCCGACAGCTTTCAACAACCTTTGTCTTCTTTCAATTGCACTTGTTCATGGAATCAAATAACTTCATAACTGAAAGTATATCTTGAAGAAATATTAGTATTATCCATTGTTTTGTAAACATCAAAAGTTAGGGACCAAGGTCAACATTCTCCCCCTTTTTGATGATGACAAAACAATGGATGGAAAAAGGAAAAAGATTGAGCAAATGAGCATAAGCTCCCCCTCACTCATTGCATCCAAACTTATAATCTCAGAATAAATACAAATTCAGTAAAAAATCAAGAAAAACTCAGATCGAAGCGTCAGAAATATCAAAAGAGAATTACAAAAAAAATTATGAACAAGAATCTCATCAATCTTACCAATATCTCCTACTTGTTAGAGTTAGTATCATGTCTAACTATCCACATGCATTTCATGCCTTTTTTTATATTTTTTCTCACATAGCAATCACTTTTCATGTGACCTTTTTGACAACAGAAATTACGCATAATCAAGGAGTTATTTACATGAACAGATTTAATAAATCTTATTTGTTTTCTCTTATAAACAGTAAATTCGTTTGAATTAGAATTCAACCTATTCTTTTGAAAACAGACTTATTTCTTGTGTTTAAACAACTCATTCAGACCATCCATTCTTCTTTTCAAATCACCTCGTTCCTTTTTGAACAATTCACAAATCTTTGTTTTTCTATCAAGTTCAAAGTGTAAAGCAGTCTCACTCTTTTTGAAGTAATCATTTTCAGCTTTCAACTTTTTATTTTGGTGAAAAAGATTTGCATTATCTCGAAGCAAAAAACTAATTTTCTGTTTTAACTCCTAGTTTCTAGCATAGGATTCTTTCAAACTATCATGCAATTTTATAATGAAAGATTCAAGATCATCATCAGTTTCATCATCACTTTCAAATTGAGAGTTACAAGTTGTTACCTCATCATCTCCAATGGCCATGAAAGACAATTGAGCAGATTCTTCTTCCTCATCGATTTCACCATCGGAGTTGCATTCATTCCATGTGAACTGGAAGTTGTTGAATCTGGGTTTTCTTTCACCTTTCCTCTTCTTCATTGGACACTCACTCATGTAGTGTCCAAGTTGGCCACATTCATAGCATTTATCAGTTTATTTTTTATTGTACTCTTGCTTCCCTTTGTTTCTTGTGCTGCTGAACTGATTTGGGAATAAGTTGATGTTTCCTCCTTTTCTGAACCTTCGTTTGTTGAGGATTCTCTTGAAACTTTTTGCGATGAGAGCTAGATCATTATAATCAGTTTCCGTATCTTCTTCATCTAGGGAGGCAGAATCATCCATATCTTGAGACGCCTTTAGAGCAATACTCCTTCTTACTTTCGCATCCTCTTCCTCTTGCACTTTGGATTTAAGCTTCAACTCATAAGAGGTCAAAGAATTAATATGTGATTCAATAGGCATAGTATTCAAGTCTTTAGGCTCCTCAATAGCAGTCACTTTATTTTTCCAATCATTGGACAAGGCATTCACAATTTTTCTATTTTTCTCGCCTAAGGTATATTCTTTTTTCAGAACCTCCAAATCTTTAATAAGATCATTGAATCTACAATACATTTGATCAATATTTTCATGAGGTTCCATCTTAAACGACTCATATTTAGTAACTAAAATAGATTTCTTTTGCTCTCTAACATTCTCGCTACCTTCATGAAATTCTTTCAATTTGTCCCGAATGTCTTTAGCTGACATGCAACCCTTGACTCTAATGGATTCATTTGAGTCTAAAGCACAATATAGCACATTCATGGCTTTTGCATTTAAGGTGAGATGAGCTCTATCCACAGCAGTCAGTTCACTTCTTGTTTTTTATCTAGATCTATGAGTATTTTCATCTATAAGAGAGGCATCATATGGACCTTCACTAATAGTAGGCACTTCATACTCACCAATACCTACAACTTTCATGTTTTGATCAAAGTCCAATTCGGCCTCTAGCTATGACCTAAAATTTCGGACAGAATGTAGCTTCAAGAACCCTAATTTTCCAGAAATTCTTCCAAATCCAAAATTGATTGCAATTATCAACTAGTCACACCTACTAGAGTCAAAGCCCCTTATTACCAACCATCAAAAACAACCACACCATCAAGATCATATGCAACCAGAAAATTCCTCATAAAATGGAAAACTTCACCAAATCAAGCCAAACCAAGAAATAAATCATATATTCCAACACTCAAGCCACTTCTAAGCATAAGATAACCATCATTAGGTGTAGTAGAGGTTCAAGCATCACTTACCAAGTAATCAAGAGAGATAGGGAGTGTGGACACCTTAGCTCTCCAAAAAAAACTTCACTAAGCACTCAAGAGCACCAAAGGAAGGAATTTTATGGAGTAGATTCTAGTTTAAGCACTTGAGTTGGGTGATTTGAGCTTGTTGGAAGCTTAAACTTGGAAGAGTTTTTCTTTCTTCTTGGATGAGAGGTTCGGCCATCAAGGAGCAAGAAATGGTAAGTTTTGTTCAATTTTTAAGATATTTAAACAAGTGGTCAAAAGGTCAAAAAATAGAATAGTAAACCATAAAGTCCACCCAATGGGAACATGACACATGGCACCTCATTAAATGCATTCTTATCATTCTTTTCTCTCTCACATCAATCACTTCACACACACTACTTATCTCTTAACACCCGACAAATTTTCCACAGTATCCGAAACTTAACCGTATTGGCCGAATTTTCCCGAACTTTTCGCACTCGTGGGTCCCACGTCCAATATATATTCTTACTGTTCTAAAACTACTCCAATACTAGAAAAATCATCTTACAACTCTAATTGCTCATAAAATCCATCAAGAAAATATTCCTAAGCCAGAAAATGCAGAAAACATGCAATTAAGGGGAAATAAACCCTCGGAAAAAATATTAGGGTTTTACGGGTTCTCACACTCTCTCCCCCTTAAGAAATTTCGTCCTCGAAATTTTTACCTTCATTTGCCTCAGACGAGTCCGGAACTGCTTGGTTGCCTAACGCATAACTTTTTGCTGGCCCATTCATTCGGTTCCTTCTTTCATGGGTTTGTTTCAGTTTGGTTCCTTCCACTTGTTGAGCACTACCCTCTCGTGGCTGTTTCTTCGGGCAATTGATAAGTTGATGACTGCTACTCCCACAAATCAAACATTTTCCCCTTTTCCGCCAGCAATCATTCTCAGTGTGATTTGCCTTTCCACAGTATCCACAGGCCAATCGAGGAGCTACTGTTGGATCTTCTCGAGAAATGTCCTTCGATCCGATCTGACTTCCTTTCATAGACCTTTCATCTAATGCTCTTAATGTCCAAGGTGGGCGAGGTGAATGGTTCACTTTTTGCACTTTGGAGAGCATTGTCTTTTCTCTGGATTCCTCAGGTGTGCTGTTGGATGTATCTCTTTTCCGCGTTTGACAGGCTTTTACTTGGGCTTTCACATCCTCAATTCTTTGGGCCTTCTCAAGAGCCTCTGTAAAGGTATTAACTTGGACTGCCGCTAATGCCTCCTGGATTTCCAAATTTAGTCCTTGTATAAATCGTCGTATTCTCCGTCGCTCCGTAACCACCAATTCGGAAGCGAATTTAGACAGTCTAGTAAATTTGGTCTCATATTCGGCCACACTTAGGGTTCCCTGACGCAACCCAATAAATTCGTCCTCTCTCCTTTCTTGGACTAAAGGTGGGAGATACTTTTCGTTAAATGCCCTTACAAAGTTCGCCCATGTCCATATCGTCTGTTCTCTTTCCCACTTGGCCTTAATTACATTCCACCACGCGCGGGCTGGTCCTTCGAATTGAAATACAGCAAAATTTACTTGTCTTTGCTCCGTATAATTCAAAGCCGCAAAGATATTAATCATCGCCTCCAACCACTGCTCAGCTATATCCGGATCAGGCCCTCCTTGAAATTTCGGAGGTAGAAACTTTTGGAACCTCTCAAGAGCCTTATCCTCTCCGATCTCAGGATTCCGGGGTTGATTCACTGGCATTTGACCTTGTTGATCTACCAGTCGTGCTAAGATATTTGTCATTTGGTGCATCGCCGTCGCCATTTGATCTCCAGCCTCAACCCTCGGTCCCTGTTCTTGCTCGGCCACTGTTTCCCTTTCTTCTCTCGGTTCTTGAGCTTGCCTAGCTCCACGGCCGCGACTAGCTCCACGTCCACGACTACGTCTCCCGTCTATATATATGTTTTTCCCCCTCTCTTTTCTTTTCTTTTCCCCCAAAAAGGTAATTGAGTAAATAAACAAAGGAAATTGACTACAATAACAAATTCTTGCACTCCAAATACACAATTAAATATATACGCACATAACACGCCATATCAAGAAGACAGATAAGCAAATACACATCTACATATCAAGTTGGACAGATAATCATGTACACACAGGTATACTGACGTCATGTAGTAACAATATATAGGTAAATCAAAAGGAAAAGGTGAAGTCGTCCCAGTATCAGCCCGTCCGGTCTCTCACGTCACTTACTATCCAAACCAGATGGCCCTAACCTCTTGTGCCCATTCTAGTCAGACAAAGCCTGTTCATGTTCCTAAAATGCAAGTCTCAAGTACTTAACAGCACCGCAACTCAAGAGTACTCAGGCACGAGAATCCGAAATAAGATAATTCACATCTCGAGCTGCAGTCCCAAGAGTAAACTATCTACGATCGGAATTCCTACCTGACATACCTATCTGTGGTCCTCAGATACCATGAGAAAGATTTAAGGCCTATAACATTCGCAATTCAAGGCTTCACTTAATCCCTCATACTTATTCACCACTTAGTCCAGGGTCACTCCACGCAGAGACCACGCGAAGCAGCTATAGGTTTTATTGCCCAATCACTTAACTTTCAAGTCAAATCAAATCCCACAGTCCGGCATCCTAAACTTCAAGCCTAGGATACACTACAGAGATCTAAAGCCTAAGCTCTGATACCAACTGTGACGACCCCACCTTCCCCTAAGGCGAACCAGAGGGTTTGGCGGGTCGCCTGCCCAGCTCTCGCCGGGACTCAGTCGTTCCTTAATCAAATTCGAAATAAAACCACAAGAATTCATATAGCAAACATCGAAACTTATATACATTGACAAACCCAAACGGAAGTGTAAAGATTGAATATACAAAGGTTCTCAATCCTTCATACGTCCAGCCCGTGCCAAGCACAAGGCGAGAACCACTACAAAAGAAACAAAAGAAACAAAAGAACTAAACTGGCTAGTCTGTGCTCTCATTCTGCTCGCCGTCCCCTGTTAAGGAAAACAAAACTAAAGGGGTGAGCTAAAAGCTCAGTGAGGTTCCGAACAGGTAATCAAACAAACAATTCAATATATCGCACATGGAGTATCAATAATTCAAGAAACATTTTCAATGGAAAGCGATAGTAACATTCATTAAAAGGATACGGGCTCACATGGAGCTATTTGTTTGTTCGTTCTCTTGACATTTCCCCTTATTCCTCCAATCGTTTCCAATATATTTTTTTGTAAGTAGAATCCCTCGTTCATCTCTTTTTTTTTTTCTTCCGGACGTTGGCCGGACTCCACCCATCCGGACATTGACCGGACTCCTCCCATCCGGACGTAGCCGGACTACAAGGTAATACTCGAGTATACCAAATTCACCCAGGGTCACCATATCGCCCGATTCGATCGGTAACGAAGGGCAGTGGCCAGTTCAGCCAAACGGCTTACATTCATGCACAACTAGCATTTAATCATTAATCATTGAAAATTTCATATTTATTTAGGTCGAGTGCGATAAAGTACACACTCGCCTAGAAAACGCGTTTTAACAATCATTGAAAGCACGTAACACATTATCAATTCATAATAACAGGCCAATAAGTCAAGGGATATAGCAAACAAGGAACACTCACATGCCAGCACGCATGATATGCAAGAAAACATTTCAAAAGTAACTTTGGAAACAGTTCAAAAGTAAATAATGTAAGAAACGGATCATAAATAACTTTAGAAGTAGTTTGAGGTCACTCACCTAGGCACGCAAAATAATGTGTAAAATATCCCTCCGGATAACCCTCAGTCACTGAAAAAACCTAAGATTGAACAAGAGAACACATTATAGTTTATCGAGCAAAACAAAGAAACCCGACTCATTAGGAGTAAAACGTGTAAAGATGACTTCCAAGTAAGAAGAGGGTTGTTGGGAACCAAGGATGAAAAACATATGGAAAAACAAAAAGACTCTTAAAATCGTACTTGAAAGTAGTTCACTTGTGACCGATAAAACCCTAACTCACACTTCTATATTTTGGGTACGGAGTAAGTAAACATTTGGCGTTTTAAATCGAAGAGGTATCATGTTTGGGAATGATAAAACAGTCATAATATTTGTCAAACGAAAATATACAAATTCCAATAAAACTTAGTCCTTGAGTGAAAATTTGGGCAGCACACCCTTTGTGTTTACCTAATTTCCCAGCCATTTTGGCTTCATTATTTTCTCAAATCAGTCCCAACATCTCATACAAAAATAATCTCACTTCCAAAAGCCGTTCACTAGGCTTCAAGTCATTCAAGTCATTTAGCTAGGAAATTAACCGGAAAGGAAAGTCAAGCCCTAAAATATGCAAGCAAGTACAATGAGACTCGATAACGAGTCGTAAACCAATGCCAAATATGACCCCAATAGGGTTCCATAAACATATACAATCATTAGAGAAAACCAGAAAATTCGGAAATGCAATTAGCTTTGGCCCTAAAAAAAACAGTTTTTGACTTCCTTTTTGCGGTAATGGCACCAAATGCCCTATGATTATCGGACGAAGGTGTAAGACCCACCATTTCGAAGCTAAAAGATAGGGCTACAACATCACAGAAGGTCACTCAATCCAAATCCTAGCACAACTAGGTCAAAAATGCAAAATACTATACCAGAATTCCCAAAACAGGTTTGCAAATCACACAAAACTGTAATTACTATAACTCAGTCTATACAAGTCCAAATGCCGAAATTCCAAAGGAATATGATAGCTAAGACATCCAGTAACATTTCATCAGAAGACACCAACTTCAAAATCCAAACCAAATCCAGTCAAAATAGGCAATTACTATCGCAGTTCCGCACATTCTGTTCACCAAAAACAGCAACAGTAAAAACGGCATAACTCTCTCTATACTACTCCAAATTCCCTGAAATTTTGTAGGCACTTCATACTCACCAATACCTACAACTTTCATGTTTTGATCAAAGTCCAATTCGGCCTCTAGCTATGACCTAAAATTTCGGACAGAATGTAGCTTCAAGAACCCTAATTTTCCAGAAATTCTTCCAAATCCAAAATTGATTGCAATTATCAACTAGTCACACCTACTAGAGTCAAAGCCCCTTATTACCAACCATCAAAAACAACCACACCATCAAGATCATATGCAACCAGAAAATTCCTCATAAAATGGAAAACTTCACCAAATCAAGCCAAACCAAGAAATAAATCATATATTCCAACACTCAAGCCACTTCTAAGCATAAGATAACCATCATTAGGTGTAGTAGAGGTTCAAGCATCACTTACCAAGTAATCAAGAGAGATAGGGAGTGTGGACACCTTAGCTCTCCAAAAAAAACTTCACTAAGCACTCAAGAGCACCAAAGGAAGGAATTTTATGGAGTAGATTCTAGTTTAAGCACTTGAGTTGGGTGATTTGAGCTTGTTGGAAGCTTAAACTTGGAAGAGTTTTTCTTTCTTCTTGGATGAGAGGTTCGGCCATCAAGGAGCAAGAAATGGTAAGTTTTGTTCAATTTTTAAGATATTTAAACAAGTGGTCAAAAGGTCAAAAAATAGAATAGTAAACCATAAAGTCCACCCAATGGGAACATGACACATGGCACCTCATTAAATGCATTCTTATCATTCTTTTCTCTCTCACATCAATCACTTCACACACACTACTTATCTCTTAACACCCGACAAATTTTCCACAGTATCCGAAACTTAACCGTATTGGCCGAATTTTCCCGAACTTTTCGCACTCGTGGGTCCCACGTCCAATATATATTCTTACTGTTCTAAAACTACTCCAATACTAGAAAAATCATCTTACAACTCTAATTGCTCATAAAATCCATCAAGAAAATATTCCTAAGCCAGAAAATGCAGAAAACATGCAATTAAGGGGAAATAAACCCTCGGAAAAAATATTAGGGTTTTACGGGTTCTCACACTCTCTCCCCCTTAAGAAATTTCGTCCTCGAAATTTTTACCTTCATTTGCCTCAGACGAGTCCGGAACTGCTTGGTTGCCTAACGCATAACTTTTTGCTGGCCCATTCATTCGGTTCCTTCTTTCATGGGTTTGTTTCAGTTTGGTTCCTTCCACTTGTTGAGCACTACCCTCTCGTGGCTGTTTCTTCGGGCAATTGATAAGTTGATGACTGCTACTCCCACAAATCAAACATTTTCCCCTTTTCCGCCAGCAATCATTCTCAGTGTGATTTGCCTTTCCACAGTATCCACAGGCCAATCGAGGAGCTACTGTTGGATCTTCTCGAGAAATGTCCTTCGATCCGATCTGACTTCCTTTCATAGACCTTTCATCTAATGCTCTTAATGTCCAAGGTGGGCGAGGTGAATGGTTCACTTTTTGCACTTTGGAGAGCATTGTCTTTTCTCTGGATTCCTCAGGTGTGCTGTTGGATGTATCTCTTTTCCGCGTTTGACAGGCTTTTACTTGGGCTTTCACATCCTCAATTCTTTGGGCCTTCTCAAGAGCCTCTGTAAAGGTATTAACTTGGACTGCCGCTAATGCCTCCTGGATTTCCAAATTTAGTCCTTGTATAAATCGTCGTATTCTCCGTCGCTCCGTAACCACCAATTCGGAAGCGAATTTAGACAGTCTAGTAAATTTGGTCTCATATTCGGCCACACTTAGGGTTCCCTGACGCAACCCAATAAATTCGTCCTCTCTCCTTTCTTGGACTAAAGGTGGGAGATACTTTTCGTTAAATGCCCTTACAAAGTTCGCCCATGTCCATATCGTCTGTTCTCTTTCCCACTTGGCCTTAATTACATTCCACCACGCGCGGGCTGGTCCTTCGAATTGAAATACAGCAAAATTTACTTGTCTTTGCTCCGTATAATTCAAAGCCGCAAAGATATTAATCATCGCCTCCAACCACTGCTCAGCTATATCCGGATCAGGCCCTCCTTGAAATTTCGGAGGTAGAAACTTTTGGAACCTCTCAAGAGCCTTATCCTCTCCGATCTCAGGATTCCGGGGTTGATTCACTGGCATTTGACCTTGTTGATCTACCAGTCGTGCTAAGATATTTGTCATTTGGTGCATCGCCGTCGCCATTTGATCTCCAGCCTCAACCCTCGGTCCCTGTTCTTGCTCGGCCACTGTTTCCCTTTCTTCTCTCGGTTCTTGAGCTTGCCTAGCTCCACGGCCGCGACTAGCTCCACGTCCACGACTACGTCTCCCGTCTATATATATGTTTTTCCCCCTCTCTTTTCTTTTCTTTTCCCCCAAAAAGGTAATTGAGTAAATAAACAAAGGAAATTGACTACAATAACAAATTCTTGCACTCCAAATACACAATTAAATATATACGCACATAACACGCCATATCAAGAAGACAGATAAGCAAATACACATCTACATATCAAGTTGGACAGATAATCATGTACACACAGGTATACTGACGTCATGTAGTAACAATATATAGGTAAATCAAAAGGAAAAGGTGAAGTCGTCCCAGTATCAGCCCGTCCGGTCTCTCACGTCACTTACTATCCAAACCAGATGGCCCTAACCTCTTGTGCCCATTCTAGTCAGACAAAGCCTGTTCATGTTCCTAAAATGCAAGTCTCAAGTACTTAACAGCACCGCAACTCAAGAGTACTCAGGCACGAGAATCCGAAATAAGATAATTCACATCTCGAGCTGCAGTCCCAAGAGTAAACTATCTACGATCGGAATTCCTACCTGACATACCTATCTGTGGTCCTCAGATACCATGAGAAAGATTTAAGGCCTATAACATTCGCAATTCAAGGCTTCACTTAATCCCTCATACTTATTCACCACTTAGTCCAGGGTCACTCCACGCAGAGACCACGCGAAGCAGCTATAGGTTTTATTGCCCAATCACTTAACTTTCAAGTCAAATCAAATCCCACAGTCCGGCATCCTAAACTTCAAGCCTAGGATACACTACAGAGATCTAAAGCCTAAGCTCTGATACCAACTGTGACGACCCCACCTTCCCCTAAGGCGAACCAGAGGGTTTGGCGGGTCGCCTGCCCAGCTCTCGCCGGGACTCAGTCGTTCCTTAATCAAATTCGAAATAAAACCACAAGAATTCATATAGCAAACATCGAAACTTATATACATTGACAAACCCAAACGGAAGTGTAAAGATTGAATATACAAAGGTTCTCAATCCTTCATACGTCCAGCCCGTGCCAAGCACAAGGCGAGAACCACTACAAAAGAAACAAAAGAAACAAAAGAACTAAACTGGCTAGTCTGTGCTCTCATTCTGCTCGCCGTCCCCTGTTAAGGAAAACAAAACTAAAGGGGTGAGCTAAAAGCTCAGTGAGGTTCCGAACAGGTAATCAAACAAACAATTCAATATATCGCACATGGAGTATCAATAATTCAAGAAACATTTTCAATGGAAAGCGATAGTAACATTCATTAAAAGGATACGGGCTCACATGGAGCTATTTGTTTGTTCGTTCTCTTGACATTTCCCCTTATTCCTCCAATCGTTTCCAATATATTTTTTTGTAAGTAGAATCCCTCGTTCATCTCTTTTTTTTTTTCTTCCGGACGTTGGCCGGACTCCACCCATCCGGACATTGACCGGACTCCTCCCATCCGGACGTAGCCGGACTACAAGGTAATACTCGAGTATACCAAATTCACCCAGGGTCACCATATCGCCCGATTCGATCGGTAACGAAGGGCAGTGGCCAGTTCAGCCAAACGGCTTACATTCATGCACAACTAGCATTTAATCATTAATCATTGAAAATTTCATATTTATTTAGGTCGAGTGCGATAAAGTACACACTCGCCTAGAAAACGCGTTTTAACAATCATTGAAAGCACGTAACACATTATCAATTCATAATAACAGGCCAATAAGTCAAGGGATATAGCAAACAAGGAACACTCACATGCCAGCACGCATGATATGCAAGAAAACATTTCAAAAGTAACTTTGGAAACAGTTCAAAAGTAAATAATGTAAGAAACGGATCATAAATAACTTTAGAAGTAGTTTGAGGTCACTCACCTAGGCACGCAAAATAATGTGTAAAATATCCCTCCGGATAACCCTCAGTCACTGAAAAAACCTAAGATTGAACAAGAGAACACATTATAGTTTATCGAGCAAAACAAAGAAACCCGACTCATTAGGAGTAAAACGTGTAAAGATGACTTCCAAGTAAGAAGAGGGTTGTTGGGAACCAAGGATGAAAAACATATGGAAAAACAAAAAGACTCTTAAAATCGTACTTGAAAGTAGTTCACTTGTGACCGATAAAACCCTAACTCACACTTCTATATTTTGGGTACGGAGTAAGTAAACATTTGGCGTTTTAAATCGAAGAGGTATCATGTTTGGGAATGATAAAACAGTCATAATATTTGTCAAACGAAAATATACAAATTCCAATAAAACTTAGTCCTTGAGTGAAAATTTGGGCAGCACACCCTTTGTGTTTACCTAATTTCCCAGCCATTTTGGCTTCATTATTTTCTCAAATCAGTCCCAACATCTCATACAAAAATAATCTCACTTCCAAAAGCCGTTCACTAGGCTTCAAGTCATTCAAGTCATTTAGCTAGGAAATTAACCGGAAAGGAAAGTCAAGCCCTAAAATATGCAAGCAAGTACAATGAGACTCGATAACGAGTCGTAAACCAATGCCAAATATGACCCCAATAGGGTTCCATAAACATATACAATCATTAGAGAAAACCAGAAAATTCGGAAATGCAATTAGCTTTGGCCCTAAAAAAAACAGTTTTTGACTTCCTTTTTGCGGTAATGGCACCAAATGCCCTATGATTATCGGACGAAGGTGTAAGACCCACCATTTCGAAGCTAAAAGATAGGGCTACAACATCACAGAAGGTCACTCAATCCAAATCCTAGCACAACTAGGTCAAAAATGCAAAATACTATACCAGAATTCCCAAAACAGGTTTGCAAATCACACAAAACTGTAATTACTATAACTCAGTCTATACAAGTCCAAATGCCGAAATTCCAAAGGAATATGATAGCTAAGACATCCAGTAACATTTCATCAGAAGACACCAACTTCAAAATCCAAACCAAATCCAGTCAAAATAGGCAATTACTATCGCAGTTCCGCACATTCTGTTCACCAAAAACAGCAACAGTAAAAACGGCATAACTCTCTCTATACTACTCCAAATTCCCTGAAATTTTGTAGGCACTTCATACTCACCAATACCTACAACTTTCATGTTTTGATCAAAGTCCAATTCGGCCTCTAGCTATGACCTAAAATTTCGGACAGAATGTAGCTTCAAGAACCCTAATTTTCCAGAAATTCTTCCAAATCCAAAATTGATTGCAATTATCAACTAGTCACACCTACTAGAGTCAAAGCCCCTTATTACCAACCATCAAAAACAACCACACCATCAAGATCATATGCAACCAGAAAATTCCTCATAAAATGGAAAACTTCACCAAATCAAGCCAAACCAAGAAATAAATCATATATTCCAACACTCAAGCCACTTCTAAGCATAAGATAACCATCATTAGGTGTAGTAGAGGTTCAAGCATCACTTACCAAGTAATCAAGAGAGATAGGGAGTGTGGACACCTTAGCTCTCCAAAAAAAACTTCACTAAGCACTCAAGAGCACCAAAGGAAGGAATTTTATGGAGTAGATTCTAGTTTAAGCACTTGAGTTGGGTGATTTGAGCTTGTTGGAAGCTTAAACTTGGAAGAGTTTTTCTTTCTTCTTGGATGAGAGGTTCGGCCATCAAGGAGCAAGAAATGGTAAGTTTTGTTCAATTTTTAAGATATTTAAACAAGTGGTCAAAAGGTCAAAAAATAGAATAGTAAACCATAAAGTCCACCCAATGGGAACATGACACATGGCACCTCATTAAATGCATTCTTATCATTCTTTTCTCTCTCACATCAATCACTTCACACACACTACTTATCTCTTAACACCCGACAAATTTTCCACAGTATCCGAAACTTAACCGTATTGGCCGAATTTTCCCGAACTTTTCGCACTCGTGGGTCCCACGTCCAATATATATTCTTACTGTTCTAAAACTACTCCAATACTAGAAAAATCATCTTACAACTCTAATTGCTCATAAAATCCATCAAGAAAATATTCCTAAGCCAGAAAATGCAGAAAACATGCAATTAAGGGGAAATAAACCCTCGGAAAAAAATATTAGGGTTTTACGGGTTCTCACACTCTCTCCCCCTTAAGAAATTTCGTCCTCGAAATTTTTACCTTCATTTGCCTCAGACGAGTCCGGAACTGCTTGGTTGCCTAACGCATAACTTTTTGCTGGCCCATTCATTCGGTTCCTTCTTTCATGGGTTTGTTTCAGTTTGGTTCCTTCCACTTGTTGAGCACTACCCTCTCGTGGCTGTTTCTTCGGGCAATTGATAAGTTGATGACTGCTACTCCCACAAATCAAACATTTTCCCCTTTTCCGCCAGCAATCATTCTCAGTGTGATTTGCCTTTCCACAGTATCCACAGGCCAATCGAGGAGCTACTGTTGGATCTTCTCGAGAAATGTCCTTCGATCCGATCTGACTTCCTTTCATAGACCTTTCATCTAATGCTCTTAATGTCCAAGGTGGGCGAGGTGAATGGTTCACTTTTTGCACTTTGGAGAGCATTGTCTTTTCTCTGGATTCCTCAGGTGTGCTGTTGGATGTATCTCTTTTCCGCGTTTGACAGGCTTTTACTTGGGCTTTCACATCCTCAATTCTTTGGGCCTTCTCAAGAGCCTCTGTAAAGGTATTAACTTGGACTGCCGCTAATGCCTCCTGGATTTCCAAATTTAGTCCTTGTATAAATCGTCGTATTCTCCGTCGCTCCGTAACCACCAATTCGGAAGCGAATTTAGACAGTCTAGTAAATTTGGTCTCATATTCGGCCACACTTAGGGTTCCCTGACGCAACCCAATAAATTCGTCCTCTCTCCTTTCTTGGACTAAAGGTGGGAGATACTTTTCGTTAAATGCCCTTACAAAGTTCGCCCATGTCCATATCGTCTGTTCTCTTTCCCACTTGGCCTTAATTACATTCCACCACGCGCGGGCTGGTCCTTCGAATTGAAATACAGCAAAATTTACTTGTCTTTGCTCCGTATAATTCAAAGCCGCAAAGATATTAATCATCGCCTCCAACCACTGCTCAGCTATATCCGGATCAGGCCCTCCTTGAAATTTCGGAGGTAGAAACTTTTGGAACCTCTCAAGAGCCTTATCCTCTCCGATCTCAGGATTCCGGGGTTGATTCACTGGCATTTGACCTTGTTGATCTACCAGTCGTGCTAAGATATTTGTCATTTGGTGCATCGCCGTCGCCATTTGATCTCCAGCCTCAACCCTCGGTCCCTGTTCTTGCTCGGCCACTGTTTCCCTTTCTTCTCTCGGTTCTTGAGCTTGCCTAGCTCCACGGCCGCGACTAGCTCCACGTCCACGACTACGTCTCCCGTCTATATATATGTTTTTCCCCCTCTCTTTTCTTTTCTTTTCCCCCAAAAAGGTAATTGAGTAAATAAACAAAGGAAATTGACTACAATAACAAATTCTTGCACTCCAAATACACAATTAAATATATACGCACATAACACGCCATATCAAGAAGACAGATAAGCAAATACACATCTACATATCAAGTTGGACAGATAATCATGTACACACAGGTATACTGACGTCATGTAGTAACAATATATAGGTAAATCAAAAGGAAAAGGTGAAGTCGTCCCAGTATCAGCCCGTCCGGTCTCTCACGTCACTTACTATCCAAACCAGATGGCCCTAACCTCTTGTGCCCATTCTAGTCAGACAAAGCCTGTTCATGTTCCTAAAATGCAAGTCTCAAGTACTTAACAGCACCGCAACTCAAGAGTACTCAGGCACGAGAATCCGAAATAAGATAATTCACATCTCGAGCTGCAGTCCCAAGAGTAAACTATCTACGATCGGAATTCCTACCTGACATACCTATCTGTGGTCCTCAGATACCATGAGAAAGATTTAAGGCCTATAACATTCGCAATTCAAGGCTTCACTTAATCCCTCATACTTATTCACCACTTAGTCCAGGGTCACTCCACGCAGAGACCACGCGAAGCAGCTATAGGTTTTATTGCCCAATCACTTAACTTTCAAGTCAAATCAAATCCCACAGTCCGGCATCCTAAACTTCAAGCCTAGGATACACTACAGAGATCTAAAGCCTAAGCTCTGATACCAACTGTGACGACCCCACCTTCCCCTAAGGCGAACCAGAGGGTTTGGCGGGTCGCCTGCCCAGCTCTCGCCGGGACTCAGTCGTTCCTTAATCAAATTCGAAATAAAACCACAAGAATTCATATAGCAAACATCGAAACTTATATACATTGACAAACCCAAACGGAAGTGTAAAGATTGAATATACAAAGGTTCTCAATCCTTCATACGTCCAGCCCGTGCCAAGCACAAGGCGAGAACCACTACAAAAGAAACAAAAGAAACAAAAGAACTAAACTGGCTAGTCTGTGCTCTCATTCTGCTCGCCGTCCCCTGTTAAGGAAAACAAAACTAAAGGGGTGAGCTAAAAGCTCAGTGAGGTTCCGAACAGGTAATCAAACAAACAATTCAATATATCGCACATGGAGTATCAATAATTCAAGAAACATTTTCAATGGAAAGCGATAGTAACATTCATTAAAAGGATACGGGCTCACATGGAGCTATTTGTTTGTTCGTTCTCTTGACATTTCCCCTTATTCCTCCAATCGTTTCCAATATATTTTTTTGTAAGTAGAATCCCTCGTTCATCTCTTTTTTTTTTTCTTCCGGACGTTGGCCGGACTCCACCCATCCGGACATTGACCGGACTCCTCCCATCCGGACGTAGCCGGACTACAAGGTAATACTCGAGTATACCAAATTCACCCAGGGTCACCATATCGCCCGATTCGATCGGTAACGAAGGGCAGTGGCCAGTTCAGCCAAACGGCTTACATTCATGCACAACTAGCATTTAATCATTAATCATTGAAAATTTCATATTTATTTAGGTCGAGTGCGATAAAGTACACACTCGCCTAGAAAACGCGTTTTAACAATCATTGAAAGCACGTAACACATTATCAATTCATAATAACAGGCCAATAAGTCAAGGGATATAGCAAACAAGGAACACTCACATGCCAGCACGCATGATATGGAAAACATTTCAAAAGTAACTTTGGAAACAGTTCAAAAGTAAATAATGTAAGAAACGGATCATAAATAACTTTAGAAGTAGTTTGAGGTCACTCACCTAGGCACGCAAAATAATGTGTAAAATATCCCTCCGGATAACCCTCAGTCACTGAAAAAACCTAAGATTGAACAAGAGAACACATTATAGTTTATCGAGCAAAACAAAGAAACCCGACTCATTAGGAGTAAAACGTGTAAAGATGACTTCCAAGTAAGAAGAGGGTTGTTGGGAACCAAGGATGAAAAACATATGGAAAAACAAAAAGACTCTTAAAATCGTACTTGAAAGTAGTTCACTTGTGACCGATAAAACCCTAACTCACACTTCTATATTTTGGGTACGGAGTAAGTAAACATTTGGCGTTTTAAATCGAAGAGGTATCATGTTTGGGAATGATAAAACAGTCATAATATTTGTCAAACGAAAATATACAAATTCCAATAAAACTTAGTCCTTGAGTGAAAATTTGGGCAGCACACCCTTTGTGTTTACCTAATTTCCCAGCCATTTTGGCTTCATTATTTTCTCAAATCAGTCCCAACATCTCATACAAAAATAATCTCACTTCCAAAAGCCGTTCACTAGGCTTCAAGTCATTCAAGTCATTTAGCTAGGAAATTAACCGGAAAGGAAAGTCAAGCCCTAAAATATGCAAGCAAGTACAATGAGACTCGATAACGAGTCGTAAACCAATGCCAAATATGACCCCAATAGGGTTCCATAAACATATACAATCATTAGAGAAAACCAGAAAATTCGGAAATGCAATTAGCTTTGGCCCTAAAAAAAACAGTTTTTGACTTCCTTTTTGCGGTAATGGCACCAAATGCCCTATGATTATCGGACGAAGGTGTAAGACCCACCATTTCGAAGCTAAAAGATAGGGCTACAACATCACAGAAGGTCACTCAATCCAAATCCTAGCACAACTAGGTCAAAAATGCAAAATACTATACCAGAATTCCCAAAACAGGTTTGCAAATCACACAAAACTGTAATTACTATAACTCAGTCTATACAAGTCCAAATGCCGAAATTCCAAAGGAATATGATAGCTAAGACATCCAGTAACATTTCATCAGAAGACACCAACTTCAAAATCCAAACCAAATCCAGTCAAAATAGGCAATTACTATCGCAGTTCCGCACATTCTGTTCACCAAAAACAGCAACAGTAAAAACGGCATAACTCTCTCTATACTACTCCAAATTCCCTGAAATTTTGTAGGCACTTCATACTCACCAATACCTACAACTTTCATGTTTTGATCAAAGTCCAATTCGGCCTCTAGCTATGACCTAAAATTTCGGACAGAATGTAGCTTCAAGAACCCTAATTTTCCAGAAATTCTTCCAAATCCAAAATTGATTGCAATTATCAACTAGTCACACCTACTAGAGTCAAAGCCCCTTATTACCAACCATCAAAAACAACCACACCATCAAGATCATATGCAACCAGAAAATTCCTCATAAAATGGAAAACTTCACCAAATCAAGCCAAACCAAGAAATAAATCATATATTCCAACACTCAAGCCACTTCTAAGCATAAGATAACCATCATTAGGTGTAGTAGAGGTTCAAGCATCACTTACCAAGTAATCAAGAGAGATAGGGAGTGTGGACACCTTAGCTCTCCAAAAAAAACTTCACTAAGCACTCAAGAGCACCAAAGGAAGGAATTTTATGGAGTAGATTCTAGTTTAAGCACTTGAGTTGGGTGATTTGAGCTTGTTGGAAGCTTAAACTTGGAAGAGTTTTTCTTTCTTCTTGGATGAGAGGTTCGGCCATCAAGGAGCAAGAAATGGTAAGTTTTGTTCAATTTTTAAGATATTTAAACAAGTGGTCAAAAGGTCAAAAAATAGAATAGTAAACCATAAAGTCCACCCAATGGGAACATGACACATGGCACCTCATTAAATGCATTCTTATCATTCTTTTCTCTCTCACATCAATCACTTCACACACACTACTTATCTCTTAACACCCGACAAATTTTCCACAGTATCCGAAACTTAACCGTATTGGCCGAATTTTCCCGAACTTTTCGCACTCGTGGGTCCCACGTCCAATATATATTCTTACTGTTCTAAAACTACTCCAATACTAGAAAAATCATCTTACAACTCTAATTGCTCATAAAATCCATCAAGAAAATATTCCTAAGCCAGAAAATGCAGAAAACATGCAATTAAGGGGAAATAAACCCTCGGAAAAAATATTAGGGTTTTACGGGTTCTCACACTCTCTCCCCCTTAAGAAATTTCGTCCTCGAAATTTTTACCTTCATTTGCCTCAGACGAGTCCGGAACTGCTTGGTTGCCTAACGCATAACTTTTTGCTGGCCCATTCATTCGGTTCCTTCTTTCATGGGTTTGTTTCAGTTTGGTTCCTTCCACTTGTTGAGCACTACCCTCTCGTGGCTGTTTCTTCGGGCAATTGATAAGTTGATGACTGCTACTCCCACAAATCAAACATTTTCCCCTTTTCCGCCAGCAATCATTCTCAGTGTGATTTGCCTTTCCACAGTATCCACAGGCCAATCGAGGAGCTACTGTTGGATCTTCTCGAGAAATGTCCTTCGATCCGATCTGACTTCCTTTCATAGACCTTTCATCTAATGCTCTTAATGTCCAAGGTGGGCGAGGTGAATGGTTCACTTTTTGCACTTTGGAGAGCATTGTCTTTTCTCTGGATTCCTCAGGTGTGCTGTTGGATGTATCTCTTTTCCGCGTTTGACAGGCTTTTACTTGGGCTTTCACATCCTCAATTCTTTGGGCCTTCTCAAGAGCCTCTGTAAAGGTATTAACTTGGACTGCCGCTAATGCCTCCTGGATTTCCAAATTTAGTCCTTGTATAAATCGTCGTATTCTCCGTCGCTCCGTAACCACCAATTCGGAAGCGAATTTAGACAGTCTAGTAAATTTGGTCTCATATTCGGCCACACTTAGGGTTCCCTGACGCAACCCAATAAATTCGTCCTCTCTCCTTTCTTGGACTAAAGGTGGGAGATACTTTTCGTTAAATGCCCTTACAAAGTTCGCCCATGTCCATATCGTCTGTTCTCTTTCCCACTTGGCCTTAATTACATTCCACCACGCGCGGGCTGGTCCTTCGAATTGAAATACAGCAAAATTTACTTGTCTTTGCTCCGTATAATTCAAAGCCGCAAAGATATTAATCATCGCCTCCAACCACTGCTCAGCTATATCCGGATCAGGCCCTCCTTGAAATTTCGGAGGTAGAAACTTTTGGAACCTCTCAAGAGCCTTATCCTCTCCGATCTCAGGATTCCGGGGTTGATTCACTGGCATTTGACCTTGTTGATCTACCAGTCGTGCTAAGATATTTGTCATTTGGTGCATCGCCGTCGCCATTTGATCTCCAGCCTCAACCCTCGGTCCCTGTTCTTGCTCGGCCACTGTTTCCCTTTCTTCTCTCGGTTCTTGAGCTTGCCTAGCTCCACGGCCGCGACTAGCTCCACGTCCACGACTACGTCTCCCGTCTATATATATGTTTTTCCCCCTCTCTTTTCTTTTCTTTTCCCCCAAAAAGGTAATTGAGTAAATAAACAAAGGAAATTGACTACAATAACAAATTCTTGCACTCCAAATACACAATTAAATATATACGCACATAACACGCCATATCAAGAAGACAGATAAGCAAATACACATCTACATATCAAGTTGGACAGATAATCATGTACACACAGGTATACTGACGTCATGTAGTAACAATATATAGGTAAATCAAAAGGAAAAGGTGAAGTCGTCCCAGTATCAGCCCGTCCGGTCTCTCACGTCACTTACTATCCAAACCAGATGGCCCTAACCTCTTGTGCCCATTCTAGTCAGACAAAGCCTGTTCATGTTCCTAAAATGCAAGTCTCAAGTACTTAACAGCACCGCAACTCAAGAGTACTCAGGCACGAGAATCCGAAATAAGATAATTCACATCTCGAGCTGCAGTCCCAAGAGTAAACTATCTACGATCGGAATTCCTACCTGACATACCTATCTGTGGTCCTCAGATACCATGAGAAAGATTTAAGGCCTATAACATTCGCAATTCAAGGCTTCACTTAATCCCTCATACTTATTCACCACTTAGTCCAGGGTCACTCCACGCAGAGACCACGCGAAGCAGCTATAGGTTTTATTGCCCAATCACTTAACTTTCAAGTCAAATCAAATCCCACAGTCCGGCATCCTAAACTTCAAGCCTAGGATACACTACAGAGATCTAAAGCCTAAGCTCTGATACCAACTGTGACGACCCCACCTTCCCCTAAGGCGAACCAGAGGGTTTGGCGGGTCGCCTGCCCAGCTCTCGCCGGGACTCAGTCGTTCCTTAATCAAATTCGAAATAAAACCACAAGAATTCATATAGCAAACATCGAAACTTATATACATTGACAAACCCAAACGGAAGTGTAAAGATTGAATATACAAAGGTTCTCAATCCTTCATACGTCCAGCCCGTGCCAAGCACAAGGCGAGAACCACTACAAAAGAAACAAAAGAAACAAAAGAACTAAACTGGCTAGTCTGTGCTCTCATTCTGCTCGCCGTCCCCTGTTAAGGAAAACAAAACTAAAGGGGTGAGCTAAAAGCTCAGTGAGGTTCCGAACAGGTAATCAAACAAACAATTCAATATATCGCACATGGAGTATCAATAATTCAAGAAACATTTTCAATGGAAAGCGATAGTAACATTCATTAAAAGGATACGGGCTCACATGGAGCTATTTGTTTGTTCGTTCTCTTGACATTTCCCCTTATTCCTCCAATCGTTTCCAATATATTTTTTTGTAAGTAGAATCCCTCGTTCATCTCTTTTTTTTTTTCTTCCGGACGTTGGCCGGACTCCACCCATCCGGACATTGACCGGACTCCTCCCATCCGGACGTAGCCGGACTACAAGGTAATACTCGAGTATACCAAATTCACCCAGGGTCACCATATCGCCCGATTCGATCGGTAACGAAGGGCAGTGGCCAGTTCAGCCAAACGGCTTACATTCATGCACAACTAGCATTTAATCATTAATCATTGAAAATTTCATATTTATTTAGGTCGAGTGCGATAAAGTACACACTCGCCTAGAAAACGCGTTTTAACAATCATTGAAAGCACGTAACACATTATCAATTCATAATAACAGGCCAATAAGTCAAGGGATATAGCAAACAAGGAACACTCACATGCCAGCACGCATGATATGCAAGAAAACATTTCAAAAGTAACTTTGGAAACAGTTCAAAAGTAAATAATGTAAGAAACGGATCATAAATAACTTTAGAAGTAGTTTGAGGTCACTCACCTAGGCACGCAAAATAATGTGTAAAATATCCCTCCGGATAACCCTCAGTCACTGAAAAAACCTAAGATTGAACAAGAGAACACATTATAGTTTATCGAGCAAAACAAAGAAACCCGACTCATTAGGAGTAAAACGTGTAAAGATGACTTCCAAGTAAGAAGAGGGTTGTTGGGAACCAAGGATGAAAAACATATGGAAAAACAAAAAGACTCTTAAAATCGTACTTGAAAGTAGTTCACTTGTGACCGATAAAACCCTAACTCACACTTCTATATTTTGGGTACGGAGTAAGTAAACATTTGGCGTTTTAAATCGAAGAGGTATCATGTTTGGGAATGATAAAACAGTCATAATATTTGTCAAACGAAAATATACAAATTCCAATAAAACTTAGTCCTTGAGTGAAAATTTGGGCAGCACACCCTTTGTGTTTACCTAATTTCCCAGCCATTTTGGCTTCATTATTTTCTCAAATCAGTCCCAACATCTCATACAAAAATAATCTCACTTCCAAAAGCCGTTCACTAGGCTTCAAGTCATTCAAGTCATTTAGCTAGGAAATTAACCGGAAAGGAAAGTCAAGCCCTAAAATATGCAAGCAAGTACAATGAGACTCGATAACGAGTCGTAAACCAATGCCAAATATGACCCCAATAGGGTTCCATAAACATATACAATCATTAGAGAAAACCAGAAAATTCGGAAATGCAATTAGCTTTGGCCCTAAAAAAAACAGTTTTTGACTTCCTTTTTGCGGTAATGGCACCAAATGCCCTATGATTATCGGACGAAGGTGTAAGACCCACCATTTCGAAGCTAAAAGATAGGGCTACAACATCACATAAGGTCACTCAATCCAAATCCTAGCACAACTAGGTCAAAAATGCAAAATACTATACCAGAATTCCCAAAACAGGTTTGCAAATCACACAAAACTGTAATTACTATAACTCAGTCTATACAAGTCCAAATGCCGAAATTCCAAAGGAATATGATAGCTAAGACATCCAGTAACATTTCATCAGAAGACACCAACTTCAAAATCCAAACCAAATCCAGTCAAAATAGGCAATTACTATCGCAGTTCCGCACATTCTGTTCACCAAAAACAGCAACAGTAAAAACGGCATAACTCTCTCTATACTACTCCAAATTCCCTGAAATTTTGTAGGCACTTCATACTCACCAATACCTACAACTTTCATGTTTTGATCAAAGTCCAATTCGGCCTCTAGCTATGACCTAAAATTTCGGACAGAATGTAGCTTCAAGAACCCTAATTTTCCAGAAATTCTTCCAAATCCAAAATTGATTGCAATTATCAACTAGTCACACCTACTAGAGTCAAAGCCCCTTATTACCAACCATCAAAAACAACCACACCATCAAGATCATATGCAACCAGAAAATTCCTCATAAAATGGAAAACTTCACCAAATCAAGCCAAACCAAGAAATAAATCATATATTCCAACACTCAAGCCACTTCTAAGCATAAGATAACCATCATTAGGTGTAGTAGAGGTTCAAGCATCACTTACCAAGTAATCAAGAGAGATAGGGAGTGTGGACACCTTAGCTCTCCAAAAAAAACTTCACTAAGCACTCAAGAGCACCAAAGGAAGGAATTTTATGGAGTAGATTCTAGTTTAAGCACTTGAGTTGGGTGATTTGAGCTTGTTGGAAGCTTAAACTTGGAAGAGTTTTTCTTTCTTCTTGGATGAGAGGTTCGGCCATCAAGGAGCAAGAAATGGTAAGTTTTGTTCAATTTTTAAGATATTTAAACAAGTGGTCAAAAGGTCAAAAAATAGAATAGTAAACCATAAAGTCCACCCAATGGGAACATGACACATGGCACCTCATTAAATGCATTCTTATCATTCTTTTCTCTCTCACATCAATCACTTCACACACACTACTTATCTCTTAACACCCGACAAATTTTCCACAGTATCCGAAACTTAACCGTATTGGCCGAATTTTCCCGAACTTTTCGCACTCGTGGGTCCCACGTCCAATATATATTCTTACTGTTCTAAAACTACTCCAATACTAGAAAAATCATCTTACAACTCTAATTGCTCATAAAATCCATCAAGAAAATATTCCTAAGCCAGAAAATGCAGAAAACATGCAATTAAGGGGAAATAAACCCTCGGAAAAAATATTAGGGTTTTACGGGTTCTCACAAGAATCATCCATATCTTGAGACGCCTTTAGAGCAATACTCCTTCTTACTTTCGCATCCTCTTCCTCTTGCACTTTGGATTTAAGCTTCAACTCATAAGAGGTCAAAGAATTAATATGTGATTCAATAGGCATAGTATTCAAGTCTTTAGGCTCCTCAATAGCAGTCACTTTATTTTTCCAATCATTGGACAAGGCATTCACAATTTTTCTATTTTTCTCGCCTAAGGTATATTCTTTTTTCAGAACCTCCAAATCTTTAATAAGATCATTGAATCTACAATACATTTGATCAATATTTTCATGAGGTTCCATCTTAAACGACTCATATTTAGTAACTAAAATAGATTTCTTTTGCTCTCTAACATTCTCGCTACCTTCATGAAATTCTTTCAATTTGTCCCGAATGTCTTTAGCTGACATGCAACCCTTGACTCTAATGGATTCATTTGAGTCTAAAGCACAATATAGCACATTCATGGCTTTTGCATTTAAGGTGAGATGAGCTCTATCCACAGCAGTCAGTTCACTTCTTGTTTTTTATCTAGATCTATGAGTATTTTCATCTATAAGAGAGGCATCATATGGACCTTCACTAATAATAATCCACAATTCAATATCAATTGATTGCAAAAATAAAATCATTCTTTCTTTCCAACTCACATAATTTGATCCATTAAACATAGGTGGTCTAATCACAGAATGTCCTTAAAAAAATATGGCATTATTGGTTGTCATATTTACTCCAAAGCCGATTGAGCTTAATCTCTAGGAGACCAAATTCTGATACCAATTGTAAGGATCGAAGAAAATCAAGTGGAAGAGATAAACAATGTACAGATCACAAACGTAACAACAAGTAAATAGAAATGAAAGAATTGCAAACCAATTAACTACCCAACTCCTCTTGAGCTTGTAGATTAATTCAAATAAACTTCTTCAAGTTGATGAATTACAATAACTCTTGCGTACAAAGGAAGGTTCACCTCCTCCTTACCCCGAACACTACTCGGTCAAGCCAGGAAGTTTTACTATCCCTCAGGACAACCCTCAAGAGCTACACTTATGAAGTATTCGCTCACAAATGAAAAGCTTACAATGAAACTCACACCACTAAAACTACAAATCTTCTTTGAAAAGTATTTTCTCACTAAAATCACTCTAGATCTTTTGTATCTTCTGTGTGCAAAAGTTGGTTGATGTATCTGACTAACCACTATTTATATTGGACCAAGAAAGTGCCTCATTAATGCTTCCAACGGATCGAAAGTAACTGAAGAGTCAACTAGCCGTTGGAGTATCGGACGTCCGGTACTCCTGTTTTTTGCGTCCGACAGCAGGCAGTGAGTTTGAGAAATTTTCTTCAATTCTATCGGACGTCCGGTGCAAGCTTTTTGTGCGTCCGACAGCAAACAAAGAGATTGAGAAATCATCTTGTTTCTATCGGACGTCCGGTGGAGACATATTCAGCATCCGATGGTTTCGTCGACTTCGAAAGATCCTATCGGACGTCCGAAGCATGCGTCCGAAGTTGTGCAATGATTATCGGACGTCCGGTACTGTCATCACAAGCGTCCGACAGCTTTCAACAACCTTTGTCTTCTTTCAATTGCACTTGTTCATGGAATCAAATAACTTCATAACTGAAAGTATATCTTGAAGAAATATTAGTATTATCCATTGTTTTGTAAACATCAAAAGTTAGGGACCAAGGTCAACATTCTCCCCCTTTTTGATGATGACAAAACAATGGATGGAAAAAGGAAAAAGATTGAGCAAATGAGCATAAGCTCCCCCTCACTCATTGCATCCAAACTTATAATCTCAGAATAACTCCCCCTAACACATAGCATCCATTTCTCCCCCTTTTTGTCATCATAAGATGAGAGTAAAAACCAGCTACCAAAATCTTGCAACAATAACAGAGAATCCAATATTCCAAATAAAAATAGAGAAATGACAGCAATCACCAACATATCACAGCAAATCATCATGAGATCAGCATTATTCCTTTTTCTCCCTTTTTGACATCATACAAATTCAGTAAAAAATCAAGAAAAACTCAGATCGAAGCGTCAGAAATATCAAAAGAGAATTACAAAAAAAATTATGAACAAGAATCTCATCAATCTTACCAATATCTCCTACTTGTTAGAGTTAGTATCATGTCTAACTATCCACATGCATTTCATGCCTTTTTTTATATTTTTTCTCACATAGCAATCACTTTTCATGTGACCTTTTTGACAACAGAAATTACGCATAATCAAGGAGTTATTTACATGAACAGATTTAATAAATCTTATTTGTTTTCTCTTATAAACAGTAAATTCGTTTGAATTAGAATTCAACCTATTCTTTTGAAAACAGACTTATTTCTTGTGTTTAAACAACTCATTCAGACCATCCATTCTTCTTTTCAAATCACCTCGTTCCTTTTTGAACAATTCACAAATCTTTGTTTTTCTATCAAGTTCAAAGTGTAAAGCAGTCTCACTCTTTTTGAAGTAATCATTTTCAGCTTTCAACTTTTTATTTTGGTGAAAAAGATTTGCATTATCTCGAAGCAAAAAACTAATTTTCTGTTTTAACTCCTAGTTTCTAGCATAGGATTCTTTCAAACTATCATGCAATTTTATAATGAAAGATTCAAGATCATCATCAGTTTCATCATCACTTTCAAATTGAGAGTTACAAGTTGTTACCTCATCATCTCCAATGGCCATGAAAGACAATTGAGCAGATTCTTCTTGCTCTTCGATTTCACCATCGGAGTTGCATTCATTCCATGTGAACTGGAAGTTGTTGAATCTGGGTTTTCTTTCACCTTTCCTCTTCTTCATTGGACACTCACTCATGTAGTGTCCAAGTTGGCCACATTCATAGCATTTATCAGTTTATTTTTTATTGTACTCTTGCTTCCCTTTGTTTCTTGTGCTGCTGAACTGATTTGGGAATAAGTTGATGTTTCCTCCTTTTCTGAACCTTCGTTTGTTGAGGATTCTCTTGAAACTTTTTGCGATGAGAGCTAGATCATTATAATCAGTTTCCGTATCTTCTTCATCTAGGGAGGCAGAATCATCCATATCTTGAGACGCCTTTAGAGCAATACTCCTTCTTACTTTCGCATCCTCTTCCTCTTGCACTTTGGATTTAAGCATCAACTCATAAGAGGTCAAAGAATTAATATGTGATTCAATAGGCATAGTATTCAAGTCTTTAGGCTCCTCAATAGCAGTCACTTTATTTTTCCAATCATTGGACAAGGCATTCACAATTTTTCTATTTTTCTCGCCTAAGGTATATTCTTTTTTCAGAACCTCCAAATCTTTAATAAGATCATTGAATCTACAATACATTTGATCAATATTTTCATGAGATTCCATCTTAAACGACTCATATTTAGTAACTAAAATAGATTTCTTTTGCTCTCTAACATTCTCGCTACCTTCATGAAATTCTTTCAATTTGTCCCGAATGTCTTTAGCTGACATGCAACCCTTGACTCTAATGGATTCATTTGAGTCTAAAGCACAATATAGCACATTCATGGCTTTTGCATTTAAGGTGAGATGAGCTCTATCCACAGCAGTCAGTTCACTTCTTGTTTTTTATCTAGATCTATGAGTATTTTCATCTATAAGAGAGGCATCATATGGACCTTCACTAATAATAATCCACAATTCAATATCAATTGATTGCAAAAATAAAATCATTCTTTCTTTCCAACTCACATAATTTGATCCATTAAACATAGGTGGTCTAATCACAGAATGTCCTTCAAAAAATATGGCATTATTGGTTGTCATATTTACTCCAAAGCCGATTGAGCTTAATCTCTAGGAGACCAAACTCTGATACCAATTGTAAGGATCGAAGAAAATCAAGTGGAAGAGATAAACAATGTACAGATCACAAACGTAACAACAAGTAAATAGAAATGAAAGAATTGAAAACCAATTAACTACCCAACTCCTCTTGAGCTTGTAGATTAATTCAAATAAACTTCTTCAAGTTGATGAATTACAATAACTCTTGCGTACAAAGGAAGGTTCACCTCCTCCTTACCCCGAACACTACTCGGTCAAACCAGGAAGTTTTACTATCCCTCAGGACAACCCTCAAGAGCTACACTTATGAAGTATTCGCTCACAAATGAAAAGCTTACAATGAAACTCACACCACTAAAACTACAAATCTTCTTTGAAAAGTATTTTCTCACTAAAATCACTCTAGATCTTTTGTATCTTCTGTGTGCAAAAGTTGGTTGATGTATCTGACTAACCACTATTTATATTGGACCAAGAAAGTGCCTCATTAATGCTTCCAACGGATCGAAAGTAACTGAAGAGTCAACTAGCCGTTGGAGTATCGGACGTCCGGTACTCCTGTTTTTTGCGTCCGACAGCAGGCAGTGAGTTTGAGAAATTTTCTTCAATTCTATCGGACGTCCGGTGCAAGCTTTTTGTGCGTCCGACAGCAAACAAAGAGATTGAGAAATCATCTTGTTTCTATCGGACGTCCGGTGGAGACATATTCAGCATCCGATGGTTTCGTCGACTTCGAAAGATCCTATCGGACGTCCGAAGCATGCGTCCGAAGTTGTGCAATGATTATCGGACGTCCGGTACTGTCATCACAAGCGTCCGACAGCTTTCAACAACCTTTGTCTTCTTTCAATTGCACTTGTTCATGGAATCAAATAACTTCATAACTGAAAGTATATCTTGAAGAAATATTAGTATTATCCATTGTTTTGTAAACATCAAAAGTTAGGGACCAAGGTCAACATTCTCCCCCTTTTTGATGATGACAAAACAATGGATGGAAAAAGGAAAAAGATTGAGCAAATGAGCATAAGCTCCCCCTCACTCATTGCATCCAAACTTATAATCTCAGAATAACTCCCCCTAACACATAGCATCCATTTCTCCCCCTTTTTGTCATCATAAGATGAGAGTAAAAACCAGCTACCAAAATCTTGCAACAATAACAGAGAATCCAATATTCCAAATAAAAATAGAGAAATGACAGCAATCACCAACATATCACAGCAAATCATCATGAGATCAGCATTATTCCTTTTTCTCCCTTTTTGACATCATACAAATTCAGTAAAAAATCAAGAAAAACTCAGATCGAAGCGTCAGAAATATCAAAAGAGAATTACAAAAAAAATTATGAACAAGAATCTCATCAATCTTACCAATATCTCCTACTTGTTAGAGTTAGTATCATGTCTAACTATCCACATGCATTTCATGCCTTTTTTTATATTTTTTCTCACATAGCAATCACTTTTCATGTGACCTTTTTGACAACAGAAATTACGCATAATCAAGGAGTTATTTACATGAACAGATTTAATAAATCTTATTTGTTTTCTCTTATAAACAGTAAATTCGTTTGAATTAGAATTCAACCTATTCTTTTGAAAACAGACTTATTTCTTGTGTTTAAACAACTCATTCAGACCATCCATTCTTCTTTTCAAATCACCTCGTTCCTTTTTGAACAATTCACAAATCTTTGTTTTTCTATCAAGTTCAAAGTGTAAAGCAGTCTCACTCTTTTTGAAGTAATCATTTTCAGCTTTCAACTTTTTATTTTGGTGAAAAAGATTTGCATTATCTCGAAGCAAAAAACTAATTTTCTGTTTTAACTCCTAGTTTCTAGCATAGGATTCTTTCAAACTATCATGCAATTTTATAATGAAAGATTCAAGATCATCATCAGTTTCATCATCACTTTCAAATTGAGAGTTACAAGTTGTTACCTCATCATCTCCAATGGCCATGAAAGACAATTGAGCAGATTCTTCTTGCTCTTCGATTTCACCATCGGAGTTGCATTCATTCCATGTGAACTGGAAGTTGTTGAATCTGGGTTTTCTTTCACCTTTCCTCTTCTTCATTGGACACTCACTCATGTAGTGTCCAAGTTGGCCACATTCATAGCATTTATCAGTTTATTTTTTATTGTACTCTTGCTTCCCTTTGTTTCTTGTGCTGCTGAACTGATTTGGGAATAAGTTGATGTTTCCTCCTTTTCTGAACCTTCGTTTGTTGAGGATTCTCTTGAAACTTTTTGCGATGAGAGCTAGATCATTATAATCAGTTTCCGTATCTTCTTCATCTAGGGAGGCAGAATCATCCATATCTTGAGACGCCTTTAGAGCAATACTCCTTCTTACTTTCGCATCCTCTTCCTCTTGCACTTTGGATTTAAGCTTCAACTCATAAGAGGTCAAAGAATTAATATGTGATTCAATAGGCATAGTATTCAAGTCTTTAGGCTCCTCAATAGCAGTCACTTTATTTTTCCAATCATTGGACAAGGCATTCACAATTTTTCTATTTTTCTCGCCTAAGGTATATTCTTTTTTCAGAACCTCCAAATCTTTAATAAGATCATTGAATCTACAATACATTTGATCAATATTTTCATGAGATTCCATCTTAAACGACTCATATTTAGTAACTAAAATAGATTTCTTTTGCTCTCTAACATTCTCGCTACCTTCATGAAATTCTTTCAATTTGTCCCGAATGTCTTTAGCTGACATGCAACCCTTGACTCTAATGGATTCATTTGAGTCTAAAGCACAATATAGCACATTCATGGCTTTTGCATTTAAGGTGAGATGAGCTCTATCCACAGCAGTCAGTTCACTTCTTGTTTTTTATCTAGATCTATGAGTATTTTCATCTATAAGAGAGGCATCATATGGACCTTCACTAATAATAATCCACAATTCAATATCAATTGATTGCAAAAATAAAATCATTCTTTCTTTCCAACTCACATAATTTGATCCATTAAACATAGGTGGTCTAATCACAGAATGTCCTTCAAAAAATATGGCATTATTGGTTGTCATATTTACTCCAAAGCCGATTGAGCTTAATCTCTAGGAGACCAAACTCTGATACCAATTGTAAGGATCGAAGAAAATCAAGTGGAAGAGATAAACAATGTACAGATCACAAACGTAACAACAAGTAAATAGAAATGAAAGAATTGAAAACCAATTAACTACCCAACTCCTCTTGAGCTTGTAGATTAATTCAAATAAACTTCTTCAAGTTGATGAATTACAATAACTCTTGCGTACAAAGGAAGGTTCACCTCCTCCTTACCCCGAACACTACTCGGTCAAACCAGGAAGTTTTACTATCCCTCAGGACAACCCTCAAGAGCTACACTTATGAAGTATTCGCTCACAAATGAAAAGCTTACAATGAAACTCACACCACTAAAACTACAAATCTTCTTTGAAAAGTATTTTCTCACTAAAATCACTCTAGATCTTTTGTATCTTCTGTGTGCAAAAGTTGGTTGATGTATCTGACTAACCACTATTTATATTGGACCAAGAAAGTGCCTCATTAATGCTTCCAACGGATCGAAAGTAACTGAAGAGTCAACTAGCCGTTGGAGTATCGGACGTCCGGTACTCCTGTTTTTTGCGTCCGACAGCAGGCAGTGAGTTTGAGAAATTTTCTTCAATTCTATCGGACGTCCGGTGCAAGCTTTTTGTGCGTCCGACAGCAAACAAAGAGATTGAGAAATCATCTTGTTTCTATCGGACGTCCGGTGGAGACATATTCAGCATCCGATGGTTTCGTCGACTTCGAAAGATCCTATCGGACGTCCGAAGCATGCGTCCGAAGTTGTGCAATGATTATCGGACGTCCGGTACTGTCATCACAAGCGTCCGACAGCTTTCAACAACCTTTGTCTTCTTTCAATTGCACTTGTTCATGGAATCAAATAACTTCATAACTGAAAGTATATCTTGAAGAAATATTAGTATTATCCATTGTTTTGTAAACATCAAAAGTTAGGGACCAAGGTCAACATTCTCCCCCTTTTTGATGATGACAAAACAATGGATGGAAAAAGGAAAAAGATTGAGCAAATGAGCATAAGCTCCCCCTCACTCATTGCATCCAAACTTATAATCTCAGAATAACTCCCCCTAACACATAGCATCCATTTCTCCCCCTTTTTGTCATCATAAGATGAGAGTAAAAACCAGCTACCAAAATCTTGCAACAATAACAGAGAATCCAATATTCCAAATAAAAATAGAGAAATGACAGCAATCACCAACATATCACAGCAAATCATCATGAGATCAGCATTATTCCTTTTTCTCCCTTTTTGACATCATACAAATTCAGTAAAAAATCAAGAAAAACTCAGATCGAAGCGTCAGAAATATCAAAAGAGAATTACAAAAAAAATTATGAACAAGAATCTCATCAATCTTACCAATATCTCCTACTTGTTAGAGTTAGTATCATGTCTAACTATCCACATGCATTTCATGCCTTTTTTTATATTTTTTCTCACATAGCAATCACTTTTCATGTGACCTTTTTGACAACAGAAATTACGCATAATCAAGGAGTTATTTACATGAACAGATTTAATAAATCTTATTTGTTTTCTCTTATAAACAGTAAATTCGTTTGAATTAGAATTCAACCTATTCTTTTGAAAACAGACTTATTTCTTGTGTTTAAACAACTCATTCAGACCATCCATTCTTCTTTTCAAATCACCTCGTTCCTTTTTGAACAATTCACAAATCTTTGTTTTTCTATCAAGTTCAAAGTGTAAAGCAGTCTCACTCTTTTTGAAGTAATCATTTTCAGCTTTCAACTTTTTATTTTGGTGAAAAAGATTTGCATTATCTCGAAGCAAAAAACTAATTTTCTGTTTTAACTCCTAGTTTCTAGCATAGGATTCTTTCAAACTATCATGCAATTTTATAATGAAAGATTCAAGATCATCATCAGTTTCATCATCACTTTCAAATTGAGAGTTACAAGTTGTTACCTCATCATCTCCAATGGCCATGAAAGACAATTGAGCAGATTCTTCTTCCTCATCGATTTCACCATCGGAGTTGCATTCATTCCATGTGAACTGGAAGTTGTTGAATCTGGGTTTTCTTTCACCTTTCCTCTTCTTCATTGGACACTCACTCATGTAGTGTCCAAGTTGGCCACATTCATAGCATTTATCAGTTTATTTTTTATTGTACTCTTGCTTCCCTTTGTTTCTTGTGCTGCTGAACTGATTTGGGAATAAGTTGATGTTTCCTCCTTTTCTGAACCTTCGTTTGTTGAGGATTCTCTTGAAACTTTTTGCGATGAGAGCTAGATCATTATAATCAGTTTCCGTATCTTCTTCATCTAGGGAGGCAGAATCATCCATATCTTGAGACGCCTTTAGAGCAATACTCCTTCTTACTTTCGCATCCTCTTCCTCTTGCACTTTGGATTTAAGCTTCAACTCATAAGAGGTCAAAGAATTAATATGTGATTCAATAGGCATAGTATTCAAGTCTTTAGGCTCCTCAATAGCAGTCACTTTATTTTTCCAATCATTGGACAAGGCATTCACAATTTTTCTATTTTTCTCGCCTAAGGTATATTCTTTTTTCAGAACCTCCAAATCTTTAATAAGATCATTGAATCTACAATACATTTGATCAATATTTTCATGAGGTTCCATCTTAAACGACTCATATTTAGTAACTAAAATAGATTTCTTTTGCTCTCTAACATTCTCGCTACCTTCATGAAATTCTTTCAATTTGTCCCGAATGTCTTTAGCTGACATGCAACCCTTGACTCTAATGGATTCATTTGAGTCTAAAGCACAATATAGCACATTCATGGCTTTTGCATTTAAGGTGAGATGAGCTCTATCCACAGCAGTCAGTTCACTTCTTGTTTTTTATCTAGATCTATGAGTATTTTCATCTATAAGAGAGGCATCATATGGACCTTCACTAATAATAATCCACAATTCAATATCAATTGATTGCAAAAATAAAATCATTCTTTCTTTCCAACTCACATAATTTGATCCATTAAACATAGGTGGTCTAATCACAGAATGTCCTTCAAAAAATATGGCATTATTGGTTGTCATATTTACTCCAAAGCCGATTGAGCTTAATCTCTAGGAGACCAAACTCTGATACCAATTGTAAGGATCGAAGAAAATCAAGTGGAAGAGATAAACAATGTACAGATCACAAACGTAACAACAAGTAAATAGAAATGAAAGAATTGCAAACCAATTAACTACCCAACTCCTCTTGAGCTTGTAGATTAATTCAAATAAACTTCTTCAAGTTGATGAATTACAATAACTCTTGCGTACAAAGGAAGGTTCACCTCCTCCTTACCCCGAACACTACTCGGTCAAGCCAGGAAGTTTTACTATCCCTCAGGACAACCCTCAAGAGCTACACTTATGAAGTATTCGCTCACAAATGAAAAGCTTACAATGAAACTCACACCACTAAAACTACAAATCTTCTTTGAAAAGTATTTTCTCACTAAAATCACTCTAGATCTTTTGTATCTTCTGTGTGCAAAAGTTGGTTGATGTATCTGACTAACCACTATTTATATTGGACCAAGAAAGTGCCTCATTAATGCTTCCAACGGATCGAAAGTAACTGAAGAGTCAACTAGCCGTTGGAGTATCGGACGTCCGGTACTCCTGTTTTTTGCGTCCGACAGCAGGCAGTGAGTTTGAGAAATTTTCTTCAATTCTATCGGACGTCCGGTGCAAGCTTTTTGTGCGTCCGACAGCAAACAAAGAGATTGAGAAATCATCTTGTTTCTATCGGACGTCCGGTGGAGACATATTCAGCATCCGATGGTTTCGTCGACTTCGAAAGATCCTATCGGACGTCCGAAGCATGCGTCCGAAGTTGTGCAATGATTATCGGACGTCCGGTACTGTCATCACAAGCGTCCGACAGCTTTCAACAACCTTTGTCTTCTTTCAATTGCACTTGTTCATGGAATCAAATAACTTCATAACTGAAAGTATATCTTGAAGAAATATTAGTATTATCCATTGTTTTGTAAACATCAAAAGTTAGGGACCAAGGTCAACATTCTCCCCCTTTTTGATGATGACAAAACAATGGATGGAAAAAGGAAAAAGATTGAGCAAATGAGCATAAGCTCCCCCTCACTCATTGCATCCAAACTTATAATCTCAGAATAACTCCCCCTAACACATAGCATCCATTTCTCCCCCTTTTTGTCATCATAAGATGAGAGTAAAAACCAGCTACCAAAATCTTGCAACAATAACAGAGAATCCAATATTCCAAATAAAAATAGAGAAATGACAGCAATCACCAACATATCACAGCAAATCATCATGAGATCAGCATTATTCCTTTTTCTCCCTTTTTGACATCATACAAATTCAGTAAAAAATCAAGAAAAACTCAGATCGAAGCGTCAGAAATATCAAAAGAGAATTACAAAAAAAATTATGAACAAGAATCTCATCAATCTTACCAATATCTCCTACTTGTTAGAGTTAGTATCATGTCTAACTATCCACATGCATTTCATGCCTTTTTTTATATTTTTTCTCACATAGCAATCACTTTTCATGTGACCTTTTTGACAACAGAAATTACGCATAATCAAGGAGTTATTTACATGAACAGATTTAATAAATCTTATTTGTTTTCTCTTATAAACAGTAAATTCGTTTGAATTAGAATTCAACCTATTCTTTTGAAAACAGACTTATTTCTTGTGTTTAAACAACTCATTCAGACCATCCATTCTTCTTTTCAAATCACCTCGTTCCTTTTTGAACAATTCACAAATCTTTGTTTTTCTATCAAGTTCAAAGTGTAAAGCAGTCTCACTCTTTTTGAAGTAATCATTTTCAGCTTTCAACTTTTTATTTTGGTGAAAAAGATTTGCATTATCTCGAAGCAAAAAACTAATTTTCTGTTTTAACTCCTAGTTTCTAGCATAGGATTCTTTCAAACTATCATGCAATTTTATAATGAAAGATTCAAGATCATCATCAGTTTCATCATCACTTTCAAATTGAGAGTTACAAGTTGTTACCTCATCATCTCCAATGGCCATGAAAGACAATTGAGCAGATTCTTCTTCCTCATCGATTTCACCATCGGAGTTGCATTCATTCCATGTGAACTGGAAGTTGTTGAATCTGGGTTTTCTTTCACCTTTCCTCTTCTTCATTGGACACTCACTCATGTAGTGTCCAAGTTGGCCACATTCATAGCATTTATCAGTTTATTTTTTATTGTACTCTTGCTTCCCTTTGTTTCTTGTGCTGCTGAACTGATTTGGGAATAAGTTGATGTTTCCTCCTTTTCTGAACCTTCGTTTGTTGAGGATTCTCTTGAAACTTTTTGCGATGAGAGCTAGATCATTATAATCAGTTTCCGTATCTTCTTCATCTAGGGAGGCAGAATCATCCATATCTTGAGACGCCTTTAGAGCAATACTCCTTCTTACTTTCGCATCCTCTTCCTCTTGCACTTTGGATTTAAGCTTCAACTCATAAGAGGTCAAAGAATTAATATGTGATTCAATAGGCATAGTATTCAAGTCTTTAGGCTCCTCAATAGCAGTCACTTTATTTTTCCAATCATTGGACAAGGCATTCACAATTTTTCTATTTTTCTCGCCTAAGGTATATTCTTTTTTCAGAACCTCCAAATCTTTAATAAGATCATTGAATCTACAATACATTTGATCAATATTTTCATGAGGTTCCATCTTAAACGACTCATATTTAGTAACTAAAATAGATTTCTTTTGCTCTCTAACATTCTCGCTACCTTCATGAAATTCTTTCAATTTGTCCCGAATGTCTTTAGCTGACATGCAACCCTTGACTCTAATGGATTCATTTGAGTCTAAAGCACAATATAGCACATTCATGGCTTTTGCATTTAAGGTGAGATGAGCTCTATCCACAGCAGTCAGTTCACTTCTTGTTTTTTATCTAGATCTATGAGTATTTTCATCTATAAGAGAGGCATCATATGGACCTTCACTAATAATAATCCACAATTCAATATCAATTGATTGCAAAAATAAAATCATTCTTTCTTTCCAACTCACATAATTTGATCCATTAAACATAGGTGGTCTAATCACAGAATGTCCTTCAAAAAATATGGCATTATTGGTTGTCATATTTACTCCAAAGCCGATTGAGCTTAATCTCTAGGAGACCAAACTCTGATACCAATTGTAAGGATCGAAGAAAATCAAGTGGAAGAGATAAACAATGTACAGATCACAAACGTAACAACAAGTAAATAGAAATGAAAGAATTGCAAACCAATTAACTACCCAACTCCTCTTGAGCTTGTAGATTAATTCAAATAAACTTCTTCAAGTTGATGAATTACAATAACTCTTGCGTACAAAGGAAGGTTCACCTCCTCCTTACCCCGAACACTACTCGGTCAAGCCAGGAAGTTTTACTATCCCTCAGGACAACCCTCAAGAGCTACACTTATGAAGTATTCGCTCACAAATGAAAAGCTTACAATGAAACTCACACCACTAAAACTACAAATCTTCTTTGAAAAGTATTTTCTCACTAAAATCACTCTAGATCTTTTGTATCTTCTGTGTGCAAAAGTTGGTTGATGTATCTGACTAACCACTATTTATATTGGACCAAGAAAGTGCCTCATTAATGCTTCCAACGGATCGAAAGTAACTGAAGAGTCAACTAGCCGTTGGAGTATCGGACGTCCGGTACTCCTGTTTTTTGCGTCCGACAGCAGGCAGTGAGTTTGAGAAATTTTCTTCAATTCTATCGGACGTCCGGTGCAAGCTTTTTGTGCGTCCGACAGCAAACAAAGAGATTGAGAAATCATCTTGTTTCTATCGGACGTCCGGTGGAGACATATTCAGCATCCGATGGTTTCGTCGACTTCGAAAGATCCTATCGGACGTCCGAAGCATGCGTCCGAAGTTGTGCAATGATTATCGGACGTCCGGTACTGTCATCACAAGCGTCCGACAGCTTTCAACAACCTTTGTCTTCTTTCAATTGCACTTGTTCATGGAATCAAATAACTTCATAACTGAAAGTATATCTTGAAGAAATATTAGTATTATCCATTGTTTTGTAAACATCAAAAGTTAGGGACCAAGGTCAACATTCTCCCCCTTTTTGATGATGACAAAACAATGGATGGAAAAAGGAAAAAGATTGAGCAAATGAGCATAAGCTCCCCCTCACTCATTGCATCCAAACTTATAATCTCAGAATAACTCCCCCTAACACATAGCATCCATTTCTCCCCCTTTTTGTCATCATAAGATGAGAGTAAAAACCAGCTACCAAAATCTTGCAACAATAACAGAGAATCCAATATTCCAAATAAATGGCCATGAAAGACAATTGAGCAGATTCGTCTTCCTCTTCAATTTCACCATCGGAGTTGCATTCATTCCATGTGAACTGGAAGTTGTTGAATCTGGGTTTTCTTTCACCTTTCCTTTTCTTCATTGGACACTAACTCATGTAGGGTCCAAGTTGGCCACAATCATAGCATTTATCAATTTATTTTTTATTGTACTCTTGCTTCCCTTTGTTTCTTGTGCTGCTGAATTGATTTGGGAATAAGTTGATGTTTCCTCCTTTTCTGAACCTTCGTTTGTTGAGGATTCTCTTGAAACTTTTTGCGATGAGAGCTAGATCATTATCATCAGTTTCCGTATCTTCTTCATCTAGGGAGGCAGAATCATCCATATCTTGAAACGCCTTTAGAGCAATACTCCATCTTACTTTCGCATCCTCTTTCTCTTGCACTTTGGACTTAAGTTTCAACTCATAAGAGGTCAGAGAATTAATAAGTGATTCAATAGGCATAGTATTCAAGTCTTTAGCCTCCTCAATAGCAGTCACTTTATTTTTCCAATCATTGGACAAGACATTCAGAATTTTTCTATATTTCTCTCCTAAGGTATATTCTTTTTCCAGAACCTCTAAATCTTTAATAAGATCATTGAATCTACAATACATTTGATCAATATTTTCATGAGGTTCCATCTTAAACGACTCATATTTAGTAACTAAAATAGATTTCTTTTGCTCTCGAACATTCTCGCTACCTTCATGAAATTCTTTCAATTTGTCCTGAATGTCTTTAGCTGACATGCAACCCTTGACTCTAATGGATTCATTTGAGTCTAAAGCACAATATAGCACATTCATGGCTTTTGCATTTAAGGTGAGATGAGTTCTATCCACAGCAGTCAGTTCACTTCTTATTTTTGATCTAGATCTATGAGTATTTTCATCTATAAGAGAGGCATCATATGGACCTTCACTAATAATAATCCACAATTCAATATCAATTGATTGCCAAAATATAATCATTCTTTCTTTCCAACTCACATAATTTTACCCATTAAACATAGGTGGTCTAATCACAGAATGTCCTTCAAAAAATATGGCATTATTGGTTGTCATATTTACTCCAAAGCCGATTGAGCTTAATCTCTAGGAGACTAAACTCTGATACCAATTGTAAGGATCGAAGAAAACCAAGTGGAAGAGATAAGCAATGTACAGATCACAAACGTAACAACAAGTAAATAGAAAGGAAAGAATTGCAAACAAATTAACTACCCAACTCCTCTTGAGCTAGTAGATTAATTCAAATAAACTTCTTCAAGTTGATGAATTACAATAACTCTTGCGTACAAAGGAAAGTACACCTCCTCCTTACCCCGAACACCACTCGGTCAAGCCAGGAAATTTTACTATCCCTCAGGACAACCCTCAAGAGCAACACTCATGAAGTATTCGCTCACAAAACTCACACCACTAAAACTACAAATCTTCTTTGAAGAGTATTTTCTCACCAAAATCACTCTAGATCTTTTGTATCTTCTGTGTGCAAAAGTTGGTTGATGTATCTGACTAACCACTATTTATATAGGACCAAAAAAGTGCCTCATTAATGCTTCCAACGGATCGAAAGTAGTTGAAGAGTCAACTTACCGTTGGAGTATCGGACGTCCGGTACTCCTGTTTTTTGCGTCCGACAACAGGCAGTGAGTTTGAGAAATTTTCTTCAATTCTATCGGACGTCCGGTGCAAGCCTTTTGTGCGTCCGACAACAAACAAAGAGATTGAGAAATCATCTTGTTTCTATCGGACGTCCGGTGGAGACATATTCAGCGTCCGATGGTTTCGTCGACTTTGAAAGATCCTATCGGACATCCGAAGCATGCGCCCGAAGTTGTGCAATGATTATCGGACGTCCGGTACTGTCATCACAAGCGTCCGACAGCTTTCAACAACCTTTGTCTTCTTTCAATTGCACTTGTTCATGGAATCAAATAACTTCATAACTGAAAGTATATCTTGAACAAAATATTAGTATTATCCATTATTTTGTAAACATCAAAAGTTAGGGACCAAGGTCAACATTCTCCCCCTTTTTGATGATGACAAAACAATGGATGGAAAAAGGAAAAAGATTGAGCAAATGAGCATAAGCTCCCCCTCACTCATTGCATCCAAACTTATAATTTCAGAATAACTCCCCCTAACACATAGCACCCATTTCTCCCCCTTTTTGTCATCATAAGATGAGAGTAAAAACCAGCTACCAAAATCCAGCAACAATAACAGAGAATCCAATATTCCAAATAAAAACAGAGAAATGACAGCAATCACCAACATATCACAACAAATCATCATGAGATCAGCATTATTCTTTTTTCTCCACTTTTGACATCATACAAATTCAGCCAAAAATCAAGAAAAACTCAGATCAAAGCGTCAGAAATATCAAAAGAGAATTACAAAAAAAATTATGAACAAGAATCTCATCAATCTTACCAATATCTCCTACTTGTTAGAGTTAGTATCATGTCTAACTATCCACATGCATTTCATGCCTTTTTTATATTCTTTCTCACATAGCAATCACTTTTCATGTGACCTTTTTGACAACAGAAATTACGCATAATCAAGGGGTTATTTACATGAACAGATTTAATAAATCTTATTTGTTTTCTCTTATAAACAGTAAATTCGTTTGAATTAGAATTCAACCTATTCTTTTGAAAACAGACTTATTTCTTATGTTTAAACAACTCATTTAGACCATCCATTCTTCTTTTCAAATCACCATGTTCCTTTTTGAACAATTCACAAACCTTTGTTTTTCTATCAAGTTCAAAGTGTAAAGCAGTCTCACTCTTTTTGAAGTAATCATTTTCAGCTTTCAACTTTTTATTTTGGTGAAAAAGATTTGCATTATCTCGAAACAAAAAACTAATTTTCTGTTTTAACTCCTTGTTTCTAGCATAGGATTCTTTCAAACTATCATGCAATTTTATAATGAAAGATTCAAGATCATCATCAGTTTCATCATCACTTTCAAATTGAGAGTTACAAGTTGTTACCTCATCATCTCCAATGGCCATGAAAGACAATTGAGCAGATTCTTCTTGCTCTTCGATTTCACCATCGGAGTTGCATTCATTCCATGTGAACTGGAAGTTGTTGAATCTGGGATTTCTTTCACCTTTCCTCTTCTTCATTGGACACTCACTCATGTAGTGTCCAAGTTGGCCACATTCATAGCATTTATCAGTTTTTTTTATTGTACTTTTGCTTCCCTTTGTTTCTTGTGCTGCTGAACTGATTTGGGAATAAGTTGATGTTTCCTCCTTTTCTGAACCTTCGTTTGTTAAGGATTCTCTTGAAACTTTTTGCGATGAGAGCTGTCACGGCCCCACCTCCCCCTAAGGCGAACCAGAGGGTTCGGCGGGCCGCCTGCCCAGCTCTCGCCGGGACTCAGTCGTTCACTACAATCCTCAGTTTAATTTCAAGATATAAATATCAAATATACATCAAAGGTTCCCAAACTTTACATATCAAAAGCGAAGCGTCCACGCTTCCGCAGCGCCACTCTGATCCTTGATCACAATTAGTATACAGGAGGAAGTCCAAAACTAGTCTATTACACATCCAATCAATTCTAAACGTTCTAAACGTTCAATACAATCCCCAATATGACTGATTACACAAAAGGAAATCCAAGTTCAATCCATACATGAGATAATCCATGAATAAACACTACAAGCCCTTCCTTCGCCTTGAGTCCTGTGGAGGGGAATAAAACATTTTTGGGGTGAGTTAGAAGCTCAGCGAGTAACCAGTAAAATCTGTAATCAAATCTGTTTAACAATGGTTCATTTCAGTGATGTCGTAAATCAAAGGATAAGTCTAGAAACAATTACAACGTTTACAAAACATTAAATATGGAGTATCAATAATTCAAGAAACATTTACAATGAAAAGCGATAGTAACATTCATGAAAAGGATACGTTCGTTCTCCTGTCATTTCATTGCATTTGTGGTTTCATTCGTGCATTCATTCACCCCGTCCCTGGCTTTTGGCCAGGCTCCACCAACCTACAATGTGACGCCCCGAAAAAAAATGAGTTTGAGAACACGGAAATTTTCTAATTTTCTAGGGTTTATTTTTTTAAACGCTCGCCTTTTCTACATTTTCTTGATTAGAAAAATTTCCCAGATAAAGTTTATGAGCAAATATCGTTTTCAAATGATTTTTCTAGTATTGGAGAGTTTTTGAGAAATTAAGAATATATAATGGACGTGGGACCCACTAGTGCGAAAAGTACGGAAAAATTCGGCCAATTAGGTTAAATTCCGGATACTGGTGGAAATTTATCGGATGTTAAGAGATAAGTAGAGGGTGAGATTTGATTGATGTGAGAGAAAAAAAAAAGGATTGGATTGCATTAATGAAGGTGACAAGTGTCACCATTATATTGGATATGACTTATGACAACTATTCACCTTTTTGACTTTTTTTCCATTGAGTTAAATATCTCAAAAAAAATCAATAAAATTCACTCTTTTCTTCTCCTCCATGGCCGGCTCTCTCTTGAGCAAAGAAGAAAGAAACTCTTCACCATTTTAGCTTCCATTTAGCTCAATCTTCCAAAAACAATTGCCTAAACTAGTTTCTACTCCATAAAATCCCTCTATTAGGTGCTAGTAAGTTGTTTGGTGAAGTTTTTAAGGAAGCTAAGGTGTTCTACTACTCCCTCTCTCTTGTTTACTTGGTAAGTGGTGATTGAATATCCTCTTACACTTAATGATGTTTAATTTGTGCCTAGTGGTGGCTAAAGTGTTGAAATTTGTGATTTATTTCTTGGTTTGAGATGAATTGGTGAAGTTTTCAATTTATTGATGAATTTTCTGGTTTAATGTGATCATGTTGTTGTGGCCTTGTATGATGATTGGCAATGGCCTATAATGACTCTAGTAAGTGTAAATGATTGGCAATTGCAATCAATTTCTGTTTTGGAAGAAATTCTGGAAATTAGGGTTTAGTAACTAAAATAGATTTCTTTTGCTCTCTAACATTCTCGCTACCTTCATAAAATTCTTTCAATTTGTCCCGAATGTCTTTAGCTGACATGCAACCCTTGACTCTAATGGATTCATTTGAGTCTAAAGCACAATATAGCACATTCATGCCTTTTGCATTTAAGGTGAGATGAGCTCTATCCACAGCAGTCAGTTCACTTCTTGTTTTTTATCTAGATTTATGAGTATTTTCATCTATAAGAGAGGTATCATATGGACCTTCACTAATAATAAACCACAATTCAATATCAATTGATTGCAAAAATATAATCATTCTTTCTTTCCAACTCACATAATTTGACCCATTAAACATAGGTGGTCTAATCACAGAATGTCCTTCAAAAAATATGGCATTATTGGTTGTCATATTTACTCCAAAGCCGATTGAGCTTAATCTCTAGGAGACCAAACTCTGATACCAATTGTAAGGATCGAAGAAAACCAAGTGGAAGAGATAAACAATGTACAGATCACAAACGTAATAACAAGTAAATAGAAAGGAAAGAATTGCAAACCAATTAACTACCCAACTCCTCTTGAGCTTGTAGATTAATTCAAATAAACTTCTTCAAATTGATGAATTACAATAACTCTTGCGTACAAAGGAAGGTTCACCTCCTCCTTACCCCGAACACCACTCAGTCAAGCCAGGAAGTTTTACTATCCCTCAGGACAACCCTCAAGAGCTACACTCATGAAGTATTCGCTCACAAAACTCACACCACTAAAACTACAAATCTTCTTTGAAGAGTATTTTCTCACTAAAATCACCCTAGATCTTTTGTATCTTCTGTGTGCAAAAGTTGGTTGATGTATCTGACTAACCACTATTTATATAGGACCAAGAAAGTGCCTCATTAATGCTTCCAACGGATCGAAAGTAGCTGAAGAGTCAACTAGCCGTTGGAGTATCGGACGTCCGGTACTCCTGTTTTTTGCGTCCGACAGCAGGCAGTGAGTTTGAGAAATTTTCTTCAATTCTATCGGACGTCCGGTGCAAGCTTTTTGTGCGTCCGACAACAAACAAAGAGATTGAGAAATCATCTTGTTTCTATCGGACGTCCGGTGGAGACATATTCAGCGTCCGATGGTTTCGTCGACTTCGAAAGATCCTATCGGACGTCCGAAGCATGCGCCCGAAGTTGTGCAATGATTATCGGACGTCCGGTACTGTCATCACAAGCGTCCGACAGCTTTCAACAACCTTTGTCTTCTTTCAATTGCACTTGTTCATGGAATCAAATAACTTCATAACTGAAAGTATATCTTGAAGAAATATTAGTATTATCCATTGTTTTGTAAACATCAAAATTTAGGGACCAAGGTCAACATTCTCCCCCTTTTTGATGATGACAAAACAATGGATGGAAAAAGGAATCAGATTGAGCAAATGAGCATAAGCTCCCCCTCACTCATTGCATCCAAACTTATAATCTCAGAATAACTCCCCCTAACACATAGCATCCATTTCTCCGCCTTTTTGTCATCATAAGATGAGAGTAAAAACCAGCTACCAAAATCCAGCAACAATAACAGAGAATCCAATATTCCAAATAAAAATAGAGAAATGACAGCAATCACCAACATATCACAGCAAATCATCATGAGATCAGTATTATTCTTTTTTCTCCCTTTTTGACATCATACAAATTCAGTAAAAAATCAAGAAAAACTCAGATCGAAGCGTCAGAAATATCAAAAGAGAATTACAAAAAAAATTATGAACAAGAATCTCATCAATCTTACCAATATCTCCTACTTGTTAGAGTTAGTATCATGTCTAACTATCCACATGCATTTCATGCCTTTTTTTATATTCTTTCTCAAATAGCAATCACTTTTCATGTGACATTTTTGACAACAGAAATTACGCATAATCAAGGAGTTATTTACATGAACAGATTTAATAAATTTTATTTGTTTTCTCTTATAAACAGTAAATTCGTTTGAATTAGAATTCAACCTATTCTTTTGAAAACAGACTTATTTCTTGTGTTTAAACAACTCATTCAGACCATCCATTCTTCTTTTCAAATCACCTTGTTTCTTTTTGAACAATTCACAAACCTTTGTTTTTCTATCAAGTTCAAAGTGTAAAGCAGTCTCACTCTTTTTGAAGTAATCATTTTCAGCTTTCAACTTTTTATTTTGGTGAAAAAGATTTGCATTATCTCGAAGCAAAAAACTAATTTTCTGTTTTAACTCCTTGTTTCTAGCATAGGATTCTTTCAAACTATCATGCAATTTTATAATGAAAGATTCAAGATCATCATCAGTTTCATCATCACTTTCAAATTGAGAGTTACAAGTTGTTACCTCATCATCTCCAATGGCCATGAAAGACAATTGAGCAGATTCTTCTTCCTCTTCGATTTCACCATCGGAGTTGCATTCATTCCATGTGAACTGGAAGTTGTTGAATCTGTGTTTTCTTTCACCTTTCCTCTTCTTCATTGGACACTCACTCATGTAGTGTCCAAGTTGGCCACATTCATAGCATTTATCAGTTTATTTTTTATTGTACTCTTGCTTCCCTTTGTTTCTTGTGCTGTGTAATGACCCCACCTCCCCCTAAGGCGTACCAGAGGGTTCGGCGGGCCGCCTGCCCAACTCTCGCCGGGACTCAGTCGTTCGCTACAGTCCTCAATTAAAAATTGAAATAAATCACAAGAATAAATAGGGCATTGATCCAAACTTAAAGCGGAACTTATATACATTGCCAACCCAAGGAGAATATAAACATCAAATATACAAGGGTTCTCAATCCTTCATACGTCCAACCCGTGCCAAGCACTAGGCGAGAACCACTACAAAAGAAACAAAAGAAACACAACTAGATTGGCTAGTCTATCTCAAGCTCACGTCCTTGCTCGCCTTCCCCTGTAAGGAAAACAAAACTAAAGGGATGAGCTAAAAGCCTAGTGAGGTTCCGAACACATAATCAGATAATCAATCCAATACATTAAACATGGAGTATCAATAATTCAAGAAACATTTACAATGGAAAGCGATAGTAACACATTCATTAAAAGGATACGGCTCACAAGGAGCAATTCATTTTTTCGTTCATTCGTTCTCCTGACATTTCCCCTTATTCCTCCAATCATTTGGAACTGCATTTTTCGTTTATCAATAACCCTCGTTCGATCGTTCGTTCATTCATTCATTCATTCACCCCCGTCCTGGCCGTTGGCCAGTCTCCACCAACCTACAGGGTAATACTCGAGTATACCAAACGTTCACCCAAGTCCCTAATCGCCCGACCGAGTCCGCTTCTGGCTCGAGACGACCGGTAACAAGGGGCAATGGCCAGTTCAGCCCAAAAGGCTTACATTCATGCGCAAGTAACATTTCAATCATTAAATCCTTGAAAATTGCACAGTTATTTAGGTCGAGTGCGATAAAGTACACACTCGCCTAGGAAGCTCGTTTTGGAAATCATTAAAAGCACTTAACACATTAGCAAATGATAACAACAAGCCATAGAATCAAATAAGGAACACTCACCTAGAAATGCAAAATATCGTGCAAAATATCCTTTCGGATATTACCCTTAATCACCAATGAAACCTAAGGTTGAACAAGAGAACATATTACAGTTTATCGAGCAAAACATTTAAGGGAAACAAAGAAACCCGACTAATTAGGAGTAAAACGTGTAAAGATGACTTTCAAGTAAGAAGAGGGTTGTTTGAACCCAAGGATGAAAAATCATGTTTTAAAATGGAAAACCGGTCATGGTATTGGCCAAACAAAAGTATACAAGTTCAAATAGAAACCTAGCCCTCGGGCGAAAATTTGGGCAGCACGCCCTTTGTGTTTACCTAATTTTCCAGCCATTTTGGCTTCATTATTTTTCCTCAACCACAACCCAACATCACACATAAGCAATTCAAGTCAAGAGCCGTTCCATAGGCTCACAATATCATAAGAATAAGAAATACAGTAATAACAAGTGCAGAAATTCAATTTAGCAAAAGACAGATTTGACGTGCGAATGCGGAATAACATATCCGAGGCTACGCTTATCGGATTAAGACGCAAACTATGCCGTTTTGAAGCTAAGACACAGGGATATAATGTTCATGAAGGTCACTTAGTCCAGTTTCTAATGTAACTTGGTCAAATTCTCAAATTACTAAACCAGAAACCAATTCGTCGGCTGTTTAAACGCAGAACACTGTAATGGTCATAACTCAGTTTACAAAAGTCCAATTCAGGTGTTCTTAGAGGCATTTGAAAGCTAAGACAGAACACTAAAACTTTCATGTTTTGGAAAAAAGCTAAATCAGAATGAGTCCTAGTGAAAAAACGTGATAAACTGGACAAACTGATGAAACGGACTGCTGGGGAAAAACTTAAAACAGTAAGGGTATTTCGGACTTTTCACGTCCTACATTACTCTGATTGAGCTGAAATTTTGTAGGCACCTATAAAATGTCATTCCCTACAACTTTCATGTTTTGAGATAAGGCCAATTCGGCATCTATCTATGAGCTATAAATTCGGACAGAATGTTGGGGAAAATTTCCAGATTCTGGAATTTCTAGTTTTTAGTGGAACTTTCCTTAATTTCTCACTCCAATCACTACCAAAACACCTTATAAAACCTCAATTGCAGCATATAAGCATCATACAACAAATTAGGCAGAATTTCCCCAAACCCTAGTTCATGAAATAAAAAGGGTCAAACATGATAATCATCCATGATTCCACCACTAAATCAAGTTGCTAAACTTAATTTAACAAGATTGAAAGTAAAATTTGGAGAGATAAGCTTTCTTACCTTGACTAGAGGTCACTAAGAGTAGCCCAAGCTTTCTCCTTCCAAAGTCTCACCACAAACCACTAGCTAATCACTCAAGAACAAGTTTAATCGGTTTATTTTGTTTGATTCCTCACTTAGTTGCTGGATTGAAGAAGAAATGGAATGTTTTCCTTTGGTGTTTTTCTTCTTGCTCCTCTCGGCCAGCAGCAACAAAATGAAGAGGAAAAATGCTAAGTTTTGGAGTTAAATGGATGGTCTTGGTCTTGGGTCAAGAAGCCTTGAGGTGGCGACAAGTGTCGCCACCACCACCTTTCTTTTTTTTCTCTTTCTTTCTTGTTATTTCCTAGCCTCAAATTCGGTCAAGCTTGCTGCCAAGAGAGAAGATATTTTGCTCAAGTTCAATAAATTTGTTTGGTAAGGAAATGGTGGTCAAGTGGTGCGTTCAATCGGTAGTGCGCGGGACCCGCCGGTTCGCGCCGTTTTTCTTAAAAACACACGTACTAGGGTTTTTAATTTCTTTTCACTAACTTTTATTCATTGCTTCTAATCACATATTATTTCTCACTTAAAAGTCACTTTTAATCACCAAATTGAATCCTTACTCTGTACCGAAAATTCATCCGGCAAAAAATCGCGAAAACCCTAATTTTGCTCCAAACTTGAAACCGAAGCGTAAAACCCTATTTTCTAGGTTTACTTACACTTATTGTGAAATAATTGGGTAGTGGGCTTTGATAAATAATAATTTTCAAATAAAAGGTTATTTTTGAGAAAAATACAAGAAATTTGGCGTGTTATGTGGGCTTTTCCAGTAAATTACCTTTTTGGGGGAAAAGAAAAGAGAGGGAAAACATATATATGGACGGGAGACGTAGCCGTGGACGTGGACGTGGCCGTGGGAATGAACGAGCTCAAGAGCCAAGAGAGGAAAGAGAAACAACAGCTGCACAAGAGCAAGGAACGAGGGTTGAAGCCGAAGACCAAATGGCAACGGTAATGCAACAAATGACAGATATCTTGGCAAGACTGGTGGATCAACAAGGCCAAATGGCCGTGAATCAACCCCGAAACCCTGAAATCGGAGAAGATAAGGCTCTTGAGAGGTTCCAGAAATTTACTCCTCCGAAATTCCTTGGAGGATCTGATCCGGATATAGCCGAACAATGGTTAGAGGCTATGATTAATATTTTCACCGTCTTGAACTACACCGAGCAAAGACAAGTAAACTTTGCGGTGTTCCAATTTGAAGGATCGGCCCGAGCGTGGTGGAACGTTATTAATGCAAAATGGGAAAGAGAACAGACCGTATGGACATGGACGAACTTCATAAGGGAATTTAACGAGAAATACCTCCCTCCTTTAGTTCAAGAGAGGAGAGAGGAAGAGTTTATTGGACTACGCCAGGGAACGTTAAGTGTGGCCGAATATGAAACGAAATTTACGAAAATATCCAAGTTTGCTTCTGAATTGGTGGCCACAGAACGGCGAAGAGTAAGACAGTTTATACAAGGATTAAATTTGGAACTCCAAGAAGCATTAGCGGCAGTACAAGTGAATACGTTTACGGAGGCCCTTGAGAAAGCTCAAAGAATCGAGACTGCAAAGGCACAGATAAAAGCTTCCCAGACCCAGAAAAGGAGTGCATCGAGTAGTGTAGTGGAGGAATTAAGTGAAGCGAGAGTCCCTTCCAAAGTGCAAAAAGTGAACTTTTTGTCCCACCCACCATGGACATTAGGGGCGATAGGTGAAGGATCTACAAAAGAAAGCCAAATCAGATTTGGGAAAAGTTTTCAAGAAAGCCAAAAGATGACTTCTCACGTGGTCTGTGGGTACTGTGGAAAGGCAAATCATGTCGAAAGCGATTGTTGGAGAAAGGGGCGGAAATGTTTAATCTGCGGAAGTGGCGATCATCAAGTTAGCAACTGTCCGAGGAGACAGTCACGTGAAAGCAATACTCTGCAACTGGATGGAGCTAAATCACAAGTGAATGAAGGAGGGAAACGAACTAGCGGACTGGCAAAGGTTTATGCTTTAGACAACCGACAAGTTCCGGACTCGTCTGAGGCAACTGAAGGTAAAATTTCGAGGACGAAATTTTTTAAGGGGGAGAGAATGTGAGGACTCGCAAATTTCTTGTATTTTTCTCAAAAATACACTTTTATTTGAAAATTATTATTTATCAAAGCCCACTACCCAATTATTTCACAATAAGTGTAAGTAAACCTAGAAAATAGGGTTTTACGCTTCGGTTTCAAGTTTGGAGCAAAATTAGGGTTTTCGCGATTTTTCGCCGGATGAATTTTCGGTACAGAGTAAGGATTCAATTTGGTGATTAAAAGTGACTTTTAAGTGAGAAATAATATGTGATTAGAAGCAATGAATAAAAGTTAGTGAAAAGAAATTAAAAACCCTAGTACGTGTGTTTTTAAGAAAAACGGCGCGAACCGGCGGGTCCCGCGCACTACCGATTGAACGCACCACTTGACCACCATTTCCTTACCAAACAAATTTATTGAACTTGAGCAAAATATCTTCTCTCTTGGCAGCAAGCTTGACCGAATTTGAGGCTAGGAAATAACAAGAAAGAAAGAGAGAAAAAAGAAAGGTGGTGGTGGCGACACTTGTCGCCACCTCAAGGCTTCTTGACCCAAGACCAAGACCATCCATTTAACTCCAAAACTTAGCATTTTTCCTCTTCATTTTGTTGCTGCTGGCCGAGAGGAGCAAGAAGAAAAACACCAAAGGAAAACATTCCATTTCTTCTTCAATCCAACAACTAAGTGAGGAATCAAACAAAATAAACCGATTAAACTTGTTCTTGAGTGATTAGCTAGTGGTTTGTGGTGAGACTTTGGAAGGAGAAAGCTTGGGCTACTCTTAGTGACCTCTAGTCAAGGTAAGAAAGCTTATCTCTCCAAATTTTACTTTCAATCTTGTTAAATTAAGCTTAGCAACTTGATTTAGTGGTGGAATCATGGATGATTATCATGTTTGAGAAGTTTTCCGCTTTTTATTTCATGAACTAGGGTTTGGGGAAATTCTGCCTAATTTGTTGTATGATGCTTATATACTGCAATTGAGGTTTTATAAGGTGTTATGGTAGTGATTGGAGTGAGAAATTAAGGAAAGTTCCACTAAAAACTAGAAATTCCAGAATCTGGAAATTTTCCCCAACATTCTGTCCGAATTTATAGCTCATAGATAGAGGCCGAATTGGCCTTATCTCAAAACATGAAAGTTGTAGGGAATGACATTTTATAGGTGTCTACAAAATTTCATCTCAATCGGAGCAACGTAGGACGTGAAAAGGCCGAAATACCCTTACTATTTTAAGTTTTTCCCCAGCAGTCCGTTTCATCAGTTTGTCCAGTTTATCACGTTTTTTCACTAGGACCCATTCTGATTTAGCTTTTTTCCAAAACATGAAAGTTTTAGTGTTCTGTCTTAGCTTTCAAATGCCTCTAAGAACACCAGAATTGGACTTTTTTACACTGAGTTATGACCATTACAGTGTTCTGCGTTTAAACAGCCGACGAATTGGTTTCTGGTTTAGTAATTTGAGAATTTGACCAAGTTACATTAGAAACTGGACTAAGTGACCTTCATGAACATTATATCCCTGTGTCTTAGCTTCGAAACGGCATAGGTTCCGTCTTAATCCGATAAGCGTAGCCTCGGATATGTTATTTCCGCATTCGCACGTCAAATCTGTCTTTTGCTAAATTGAATTTCTGCACTTGTTATTACTGTATTTCTTATTCTTATGATATTGTGAGCCTATGGAACGGCTCTTGACTTGAATTGCTTATGTGTGATGTTGGGTTGTGGTTGAGGAAAAATAATGAAGCCAAAATGGCTGGAAAATTAGGTAAACACAAAGGGCGTGCTGCCCAAATTTTCGCCCGAGGGCTAGGTTTCTATTTGAACTTGTATACTTTTGTTTGGCCAATACCATGACCGGTTTTCCATTTTAAAACATGATTTTTCATCCTTGGGTTCAAACAACCCTCTTCTTACTTGAAAGTCATCTTTACACGTTTTACTCCTAATTAGTCGGGTTTCTTTGTTTCCCTTAAATGTTTTGCTCGATAAACTGTAATATGTTCTCTTGTTCAACCTTAGGTTTCATTGGTGATTAAGGGTAATATCCGAGAGGATATTTTGCACGATATTTTGCATTTCTAGGTGAGTGTTCCTTATTTGATTCTATGGCTTGTTGTTATCATTTGCTAATGTGTTAAGTGCTTTTAATGATTTCCAAAACGAGCTTTCTAGGCGAGTATGTACTTTATCGCACTCGACCTAAATAACTGTGCAATTTTCAAGGATTTAATGATTGAAATGTTACTTGCGCATGAATGTAAGCCTTTTGGGCTGAACTGGCCATTGCCCCTTGTTACCGGTCGTCTCGAGCCAGAAGCGGACTCGGTCGGGCGATTAGGGACTTGGGTGAACGTTTGGTATACTCGAGTATTACCCTGTAGGTTGGTGGAGACTGGCCAACGGCCAGGACGGGGGTGAATGAATGAATGAATGAACGAACGATCGAACGAGGGTTATTGATAAACGAAAAATGCAGTTCCAAATGATTGGAGGAATAAGGGGAAATGTCAGGAGAACGAATGAACGAAAAAATGAATTGCTCCTTGTGAGCCGTATCCTTTTAATGAATGTGTTACTATCGCTTTCCATTGTAAATGTTTCTTGAATTATTGATACTCCATGTTTAATGTATTGGATTGATTATCTGATTATGTGTTCGGAACCTCACTGGGCTTTTAGCTCATCCCTTTAGTTTTGTTTTCCTTACAGGGGAAGGCGAGCGAGGACGTGCGAGCGAGGACGTGAGCTTGAGATAGACTAGCCAATCTAGTTGTGTTTCTTTTGTTTCTTTTGTAGTGGTTCTCGCCTAGTGCTTGGCACGGGCTGGACGTATGAAGGATTGAGAACCCTTGTATATTTGATGTTTATATTCTCCTTGGGTTGGCAATGTATATAAGTTCCGCTTTAAGTTTGGATCAATGCCCTATTTATTCTTGTGATTTATTTCAATTTTTAATTGAGGACTGTAGCGAACGACTGAGTCCCGGCGAGAGCTGGGCAGGCGGCCCGCCGAACCCTCTGGTACGCCTTAGGGGGAGGTGGGGTCGTTACATGCTGCTGAACTGATTTGGGAATAAGTTGATGTTTCCTCCTTTTCTGAACCTTCGTTTGTTGAGGATTCTCTTAAAACTTTTTACGATGAGAGCTAGATCATTATCATCAGTTTCCGTATCTTCTTCATCTAGGGAGGCAAAATCATCCATATCTTGAGACTCCTTTAGAGCAATACTCCTTCTTACTTTCGCATCCTCTTTCTCTTGCACTTTGGACTTAAGCTTCAACTCATAAGAGGTCAGAGAATTAATAAGTGATTCAATAATCTTTAGCCTCCTCAATAACAGTCACTTTATTTTCCCAATCATTGGACAAGGCATTCAGAATTTTTCTATTTCTCTCTCATAAGGTATATTTTTTTTCAGAACCTCTAAATCTTTAATAAGATCATTGAATCTACAATACATTTGATCAATATTTTCATGAGGTTCCATCTTAAACGACTCATATTTAGTAACTAAAATAGATTTCTTTTGCTCTCTAACATTCTCGCTACCTTCATGAAATTCTTTCAATTTGTCCCAAATGTCTTTAGCTGACATGCAACCCTTGAATCTAATGGATTCATTTGAGTCTAAAGCACAATATAGCACATTCATGCATTTTGCATTTAAGGTGAGATGAGCTCTATCCACAACAGTCAGTTCACTTCTTGTTTTTGATCTAAATTTATGAGTATTTTCATCTATAAGAGAGGCATCATATGGACCTTCACTAATAATAAACCACAATTCAATATCAATTGATTGCAACAATATAATCATTCTCTCTTTCCAACTCACATAATTTGACCCATTAAACATAGGTGGTCTAATCACAGAATGTCCTTCAAAAAATATGGGATTATTGGTTGTCATATTTACTCCAAAGTCGATTGAGCTTAATCTCTAGGAGACCAAACTCTGATACCAATTGGAAGGATCGAAGAAAACCAAGTGGAAGAGATAAACAATGTACAGATCACAAACGTAATAACAAGTAAATAGAAAGGAAAGAATTGCAAACCAATTAACTACCCAACTCCTCTTGAGCATGTAGATTAATTCAAATAAACTTCTTCAAATTGATGAATTACAATAACTCTTGCGTACAAAGGAAGGTTCACCTCCTCCTTACCCCGAACACCACTCGGTCAAGCCAGGAAGTTTTACTATCCTCAGGACAACCCTCAAGAGCTACACTCACGAACTATTCGCTCACAAATGAAAAGCTTACAATGAAACTCACACCACTAAAACTACAAATCTTCTTTGAAGAGTATTTTCTCACTAAAATCACTCTAGATCTTTTGTATCTTCTGTGTGCAAAAGTTGGTTGATGTATCTGACTAACCACTATTTATATAGGACCAAGAAAGTGCCTCATTAATGCTTCCAACGGATCGAAAGTAGCTGAAGAGTCAACTAGCCGTTGGAGTATCGGACGTCCGGTACTCCTGTTTTTTGCGTCCGACAGCAGGCAGTGAGTTTGAGAAATTTTCTTCAATTCTATCGCACGTCCGGTGCAAGCTTTTTGTGCGTCCGACAGCAAACAAAGAGATTGAGAAATCATCTTGTTTCTATCGGACGTCCGGTGGAGACATATTCAGCGTCCGATGGTTTCGTCGACTTCGAAAGATCCTATCGGACGTCCGAAGCATGCGCCCGAAGTTGTGCAATGATTATCGGACGTCCGGTACTGTCATCACAAGCGTCCGACAGCTTTCAACAACCTTTGTCTTCTTTCAATTGCACTTGTTTATGGAATCAAATAACTTCATAACTGAAAGTATATCTTGAAGAAATATTAGTATTATCCATTGTTTTGTAAACATAAAAAGTTAGGGACCAAGGTCAACATTCTTCCCCTTTTTGATGATGACAAAATAATGGATGGAAAAAGGAAAAAGATTGAGCAAATGAGCATAAGCTCCCCCTCACTCTTTGCATCCAAACTTATAATCTCAGAATAACTCCCCCTAACACATAGCATCCATTTCTCCCCATTTTTGTCATCATAAGATGAGAGTAAAAACCAGCTACCAAAATCCAGCAACAATAACAGAGAATCCAATATTCCAAATAAAAATAGAGAAATGACAGCAATCACCAACATATCACAGCAAATCATCATGAGATCAGCATTATTCTTTTTTCTCCCTTTTTGACATCATACAAATTCAGTAAAAAATCAAGAAAAACTCAGATCAAAGCGTCAGAAATATCAAAAGAGAATTACAAAAAAAATTATGAACAAGAATCTCATCAATCTTACCAATATCTCCTACTTGTTAGAGTTAGTATCATGTCTAACTATCCACATGCATTTCATGCCTTTTTTTATATTCTTTCTCACACAGCAATCACTTTTCATGTGACCTTTTTGACAACAGAAATTACGCATAATCAAGGAGTTATTTACATGAACAGATTTAATAAATCTTATTTGTTTTCTCTTATAAACAGTAAATTCGTTTGAATTAGAATTCAACCTATTCTTTTGAAAACAGACTTATTTCTTGTGTTTAAACAACTCATTTAGACCATCCATTCTTCTTTTCAAATCACCTTGTTCCTTTTTGAACAATTCACAAACCTTTGTTTTTCTATCAAGTTCAAAGTGTAAAGCAGTCTCACTCTTTTTGAAGTAATCATTTTCAGCTTTCAACTTTTTATTTTGGTGAAAAAGATTTGCATTATCTCGAAGCAAAAAACTAATTTTCTGTTTTAACTCCTTGTTTCTAGCATAGGATTCTTTCAAACTACCATGCAATTTTATAATGAAAGATTCAAGATCATCATCACTTTCATCATCACTTTCAAATTGAGAGTTACAAGTTGTTACCTCATCATCTCCAATGGCCATGAAAGACAATTGAGCAGATTCTTCTTCCTCTTCGATTTCACCATCGGAGTTGCATTCATTCCATGTGAACTGGAAGTTGTTGAATCTGGGTTTTCTTTCACCTTTCCTCTTCTTCATTGGACACTCACTCATGTAGTGTCCAAGTTGGCCACATTCATAGCATTTATGTGAAGCCCCGAAAAAAAAAATGAGTTTGAGAACCCGGAAATTTTCTAATTTTCTAGGGTTTATTTTATTTAATCGCCAGTTTTTTTTTCCTACATTTTCTTTATTAGAAAAAATTCCCAGATAAAGTTTATGAGCAAAAATAGTTTTAAAATGATTTTCTAGTATCGGTTAGTTTTTGAGAAATTAAGGATATATATCGGACGTGGGACCCACGAGTGCGAAAGTTCGGAAAAATTCGGCCAATAAAGTTAAGTTTCGGTTACGGGTTGAAATTTATCGGATGTTAAGAGATAAGTAGAGGATGTGAAGTGATTGATGTGAGAGAAAAAAAAAGGATAGGATTGCATTAATGAAGGTGACAAGTGTCACCATTATATTGGATATGACTTATGACAACTATTCACCTTTTGGACTTATTTGACCCTTGGATTAAATATCTCAAAAATTGACTCAAAATTCACTCTTTCTTTCTCCATGTTGGCCGGCCACCTTAAGCTCAAGAAGAAAGAAAACCTCTCCAATTTTAAGCTTCCAACTAGCTCAAATCATCCAAACCAATTGCTTACAATTGTTTCTACTCCATAAAATCCCTCCATTTGGTGCTAGTAAGTGATTTTGTGGAAGTGTTCAAGGAAGCTAAGGTGTTCTACAACTCCTTTTCTCTTGTTTACTAGGTATGTTGTGACAGCCCCACCTCACCCTAAGGCGAACCAAAGGGTTCAGCGGACCGCCTGTCCAGCTCTCGCCAGGACTACGGAGTCGAATCACACAAATCCGATATTACGCGAGATACGACCCAAAAGAAATGAACGATTGAAGACCGCCAAGCTTAAACATGGGGAAAACGCTTTCATATATACATGTCGCTAGGTTTACAATTCAAATGGAACCAGTGAAACGAAATACATTTAGGGTTTGCTCATTCTCGAGGAGCTATACAAAAGAACAAAAAAATTTCAAACAAGCTCAACTCGCTTCTCAAAATCATGATTCCCAAAAGAGGTTCCTGTAAGGAAAACAAAGATAACGAGGAGGGGGTGAGCTTACGCCCAATGAGGTACCAAACATGTAGCAGAAAATCAGGTATTTCACGTTATACAAACCAGATACACATGCCGCTATAAAGTAAGACAGGTAAACACAAGGACTCAAATAGGAAGGATACAGGTGGCTCTCAGGAGCCAGTTTTCCAGCACAGTACTTGATCCAAGCCGGTTGACTCTCCGTCAACGTATATAGAACCAACGCGTCCGTAGACCCCACTTTACACCGAATTCCGTCCACCAAACACCCCTTTACCGGGCCCGCTCACCTTACAGAAACAGAAATGGTAATACTCGAGTATACCGGATTCAAGGGTCTCAATACCCAAAGATCCCAAAACAGACTACCGTGGTTCGTTATCTAATCGTCCAGGCCCTTGCCGGCCCGACTCGAATAACTTAGCCACAGGATTTGAGCTCATAGGTCACAGAAAGGTCGTTGGTTACAAGTTTCCAAACGACGTCCAAACAGATACAGATACAGATACAGATATCAGATACAGATTCAGATTGACACCAAAATTGGCACATGAACAGACAAGAGATCGAGTGTGATAAACTACACCCTCGTTTCAAACAAATTAAACAGATTGCAGAGCAGAAATCAAGTTAAACAGCAATGGAGGGGAGTGGTACACTCACCGGTTCAAGTACAGATACCTCAAAAGTTTTCACTTCGGATTGGCTTTAATCGCCAAGAAACCCTAAAATAATCAAAGTAAACCTGATGAGAACATGAAGATTTGGATCCCTTTGAAGTTCAAGGAAATTTGTTTGATAGTTGATGGTGCAATCGGGCTTAAGAATCATTGAAGATTTGTCATGCTTATTTCTTGTTATTTATTTAATTAAGTTTTCAGCAAATATTGTTAGTTAATTAGAGTTAGTCTTGAGTTATTTTTGAGTCTTTAATAAGGGGAATAAAGGCTAAGGTCATGTTGACCATAGTTAAGCCTATTTGAGTTAGTTTCCCATTCTAGTTGAATTAGAGTTTTAGGAAAGTAGTTAATTGCTTCCAAATTTTTTTAGAAAGTTGTGTCAAGTTTAGAAGTCAAGTCAAATAAGGAAACTTGTATTGTTTCCAATTTAGATTAGGGTTTTGAGTCGTGTAAGGCTATAAATAGCCATGCTTATGATATTTTCAAGGAAGACAATTATGAACAAAATTTGAGAGTTTTTCTCTTTCATGTTCCTTTGGGAATGTTCCTTGATACAAAGTGAGCCATGTCTCCTTTGTTCAAGTTTTGACTTATCAATTCAAGACCATGTTGAATTGTGGCGTCATTCTACCGTTCTAAACAATCTCGAGCTGTCCTTGGTTGGTTTAGAATCCGTCTTTTGTACCCATAACCTGATCAAGATAGATCCTTCCGCTGCCTGATCGATTCGATTTCTTCTCGAGTGGTCCTTGGAGAATCGGGTTCGTATCATTTGGTATCAGAGCTTTGGCTCTTGATTCAGGTTAATATCCTTTTGCTTTCTTTTTTTCTATTTATTTTTCTAACAAAACCCTAGCCGCCTTTTGATTTAAAAGAAACAAAAATTTTTTTTTTGATTCTTGTTTTCTTGATTTTATCACTTGAGTCTAACCTGCCCTGTGATTGATCGAGGTTGAAATTTTTTGGTGTGATTATGTTCTTGAAAACAGGTTTTTCAAGGGTTTAACTCCCATTAAATTTCTTCCAAGTGAAGTCGTAACCTTGTGTCGAGCCGTCAAAAGCAAAAAAAAAAAAAATTGACTGTTCACGGGAGTACTGTTCACAGGCACTGTTCATGCATGTAGCAATACTGTTCAGCCACCGCTACTGTAGCAGTACTGTTCATAGTACTGTAGCAGAACTGTTCATCGGAAAAAAAACTTTTTTTCCTTGTGTTTGTTTCCAAAGTGAGTTGTGTCTTGATTGGTTTCCAAATCTTGAGTGATATCCAAATCTTGATTGATTTCCAAAGAACCTACCGATCTAACCATTCCCAAAACACTCCCAACCCAGTTTCCTAACCCATTACAAAGACCTATCCCTACATTTTAGCCACCACTTCTCCTACTTTTTAGGGTTTTTCTTAGCCCATTCATCTTATCCTCACATTTGGCCATCTTTTCCTATATTTTAGGGAGTTAGGCTGCCACTTGTCATCCCTTTTCAAGAGTGCAATTCGGACAAAAAAAAGGCAGACATGTTTCTTGGATTGCATATATCAAGACATTCTCCGAGTTATTCCTTTGTCAGCAAGCACTCGATTTGAGGACAAATCGTCTTTCAAGAGGAGGGGAATGATGAGAACATGAAGATTTGGATCCCTTTGAAGTTCAAGGAAATTTGTTTGATAGTTGATGGTGCAATCGGGCTTAAGAATCATTGAAGATTTGTCATGCTTATTTCTTGTTATTTATTTAATTAAGTTTTCAGCAAATATTGTTAGTTAATTAGAGTTAGTCTTGAGTTATTTTTGAGTCTTTAATAAGGGGAATAAAGGCTAAGGTCATGTTGACCATAGTTAAGCCTATTTGAGTTAGTTTTCTATTCTAGTTGAATTAGAGTTTTAGGAAAGTAGTTAATTGCTTCCAAATTTTTTTAGAAAGTTGTGTCAAGTTAGAAGTCAAGTCAAATAAGGAAACTTGTATTGTTTCCAATTTAGATTAGGGTTTTGAGTCGTGTAAGGCTATAAATAGCCATGCTTATGATATTTTCAAGGAAGACAATTATGAACAAAATTTGAGAGTTTTTCTCTTTCATGTTCCTTTGGGAACGTTCCTTGATACAAAGTGAGCCATGTCTCCTTTATTCAAGTTTTGACTTATCAATTCAAGACCATGTTGAATTGTGGCGTCATTCTACCGTTCTAAACAATCTCGAGCTGTCCTTGGTTGGTTTAGAATCCGTCTTTTGTACCCATAACCTGATCAAGATAGATCCTTCCGCTGCCTGATCGATTCGATTTCTTCTCGAGTGGTCCTTGGAGAATCGGGTTCGTATCAAAACCAATTGAAGGTTTCACATCCAGAATCGAGTAAACAAAATGCACATGTGAGGCTCGACTACTAGTCGTATGCCTCGCCAAATAATTACTAATGCAAGGGTACAAATCATGATTTTGGGAACAAAAAGGTAACATGAAGACCTAGGTTCAACAACCCAAAAGCCCTTCATTTCTATCACAAGCCAATTCAAACTTAAAGGAACCAATCGGCCTAGAAAAATTGGACAGCACTTCCCCTAAATTTCTTACTTTTCCAGCCATCATGGCTTCATTATTTTCCTCAAATCAGTCCCAATATCTCACACAAAATTCATCTCATTCCCCAAAAGCCGTTCACTAGGCTCAAAGTAGTACAAGTACAAAAGTTAGCTAGGAAAATGACCGGAAATAAAAACAAGCCCTAAAACATGCAAGCAAGTACAATGAGACTCGATAACGAGTCATAAACCAATGCCAAATATGACGCCAATAGGGTTCCATAAGCATACACAAACACTAGAGGAAACCAGAAAATTCGGACATGCAATTAGCTTTGGCCCTGAAAAAAAAATAGTTTTTGACTTTACTTTGCGGTAATGGCACCAAATGCACTACGATTGTCGGATGAAGGTGCAAAATACACCGTTTCGGAGCTAAGAGATAGGTCTACAATATTGCAGAAGGTCACTCAACCCAGTTTCGAGTGTAACCAAGTCAAAAATGCAAGATACTATACCAGAATCACAAAAACAGATTCACAGAACGCATTCTAGCGGAAACATCATAAATCAGGCTATCCAAGTCCAAATCCAGAAATTCCAAAACCAGCTGAAAGCTAAGAAACAGGGATACATTTCATCAGAATACCTCAACAACCAATTCGGAAGCCATTCCAGCCAAAACAACCAATTACAGGCGCAATTCTTGCATTCGGGTAAAACCAGAACAGCAATAGTAATTTCGACTTTTCTCACTCTACACTACTCCGATTGACCTGAAATTTTGTAGGCACCTCTAAAATGTCATTCCCTACAACTTTCATGTTTTAAGACAAGGCCAATTCGGCCTATATCTAGGAGCTAAAAATTCGGGCAGAATGCTCCCTCAAGAACCCTAATTTTCTGAAATTTCTTCCAAAACAGAAATTGATTGCAATTGTCCACTTTTTCCACCTCATAGAGTCCTTAAACATCATTTCCAATCATCATAGATAGCCACACAATCATGCTTATATTAAAACAGAAAAATCCCCAAAAAATATAAAAGTTCATCAATTCAACCACAACTCAAAATATAATCCTTAAAATGGCATCTCATACTACCACTAAGCATGATTTAAGCATCAATCAAGGAAGGAAAGTGGTTCTTCACAACTTACCTTAGAAACAAGAGAGAGAGAGTTATTGGTCCTCTTAGCTTTCCAAATAACTCCACAAAACAACTCACTATCACTCCCTTAAGTGTTTCTATGGAACAAAAACAAGTTTAGATGGTTGAATTCTTGGATTTGAGCAAGAGAGAATCAAGAAGTTGAAGAGGTTTTCTTTCTTCCTTTCCTAGAGAGAAATTCGGCCAAGCTTGAAGAAAAATGGAAGATATTTGGTCAATTTTTGGTTTTATTTAGTAATTGGTAAAAGGTTGAATAGTAAGTCAAAAAAAGATTTAATCATATGGTGACACATGTCCCTCTCATTAATTCATGCCTAACTTGTTTTTGTCTTTCTCACACCTATGCACTTGGCACCTCTAAATATCTCATAACACCCGGTAAATTAAACCCAGTATCCAAAACTTAACCTAACTGGCCGAATTTTTCCGAACTTTTCGCATTAGCGGGTCCCACGTCCGTTATACGTTCTAAATTTTGCAAAAACTATCCGATACTAGAAAAATCACCTAAAAACTCTATTTACTCATAAAAATTAGTTTCAAATTTTTTCAAATCAATAAAATGTGGAAAAACGTGCAATTAAAAGAAAAATAAAACTTAGTACTTTAAAAACAAAAATTACGGGCTCTCACATATGTGGTGTTTGAACTTCCTCCTACACCTAATGATGCTTAATTTGTGCCTAGTGGTGGCTAAAGTGCTGAAATTTGTGGTTTATTTCTTGGTTTGAGATGAATTGGTGAAGTTTTCAATTTATTGATGAATTTTCTGGTTTAATGTGATCATGATGTTGTGGTTATTTATGATGGTTGGTAATGAGGGGTAATGACTCTAGTAGGTGTAAATGATTGGTAATTGCAACCAATTTTGGGTTTGGAAGGAATTTGAGAAAGTTAGGGTTTCATAACCCCTTTTCTGTCCGGTTTTGTATCATATGGTTAGAGGCCGAATTGGCCTTTGCTTAAAACATGAAAGTTGTAGGTATTGATGTGTTTGAAGTGCCTGTAAAATTTCAGGTCATTTGGAGTAGTGTAGAGTGAGAAATATCGATTTTACTGTTGCTGTTCTGGGTTCATCAGGATGGCCGAACTGTGCCTGTAATCGGCTGTTTTGACTGGAATTGCTTTAGATTTGGTGGTTGAGGTCTTCTGATGAAATGTAGCTTGATGTCCTAGAGACCATATGCCTTTGGAATTTCTGCATTCAGACCTGTATAGACTGAGTTGTACTGATTACAGCATAGTGTAATTTGTAAACCTGCAATTAAGGTTCTGGTTTGGTATTTTGCATATTTGACCTAGTTGTGCTAGGATTTGGACTGAGTGGCCTTCTACATTGTTGTAGCCCTGTCTTTTAGCTTCGAAACGGTGGGTCTTGCACCTTCATCCGACAATCGTATCGCCTTTGATACCATTACCGTAAAATGACGTCAAAACTGTTTTTCTGGTTTGAGCTAAACTTTCATTTCCGGACTTTTCCCTAGCTGGACTTGTACTAGTACTACTTGGAGCTTGCTGAATGGCTATTGGATGAACTTGTTGTTGTGTGTGTACCTTTGGGACTGATTTGAGGAAGTAATGAAGCCATGATGGCTGGAAAAGTTAACAAATTCAGGGGAAATGCTGTCCGAACTTTGAAGGAACTCGTTTGCATTGAGTTTGTGATTTAAGACTTGGATTTGAGCAAGGCAATGATATTTGATGGATGATTTCTGAGCCATGGAGGTGAGTGACCTCAAACTATTTCTAAAATTATTTATGAACCGTTTCTTGCATTATTTACTTTTGAACTGTTTTCAAAGTTAATTTTGGAACTGTTTTCTTACATATCATGCGTGCTTGCATATCAGTGTCTTGTTATTATTGATTTTGCTTTCAATGATTGTTAAAACGAGTTTTCTAGGCGAGTGTGTACTTTATCGCACTCGACCTAAATAAATATGAAAATTTCAATGATTAATGATTAAATGCTACTTGCGCATGAATGTAAGCTGTGAGGCCCCAGTCCGTTCGTAAGCTGATATGAGGGTTATTCGTTAATCGGTGGGGTGGTTTCGGGTTTTTATCGCCCGCCTTTTTCCGCATTTTTTGTATTAGAAAATTCCCCAGATAATTTTTTTTGAGTAAATAGAGTTTTTGAGTATTTTTCTAGTATTAGTTAGTTTTTGAGAAATTAAGAACGTATATCGGATGTGGGACCCACTAGTGCGAAAAGTTCGGAAAAATTCGGCCAATAAGGTTAAGTTTCGGATACTGTGTAAAATTTATCGGGTGTTAAGAGATAAGTAGTGTGTGTGAAGTGATTGATGTGAGAGAGAAAAGAAAGATAAGAAGGCATTAATGGAGGTGACAAGTGTCACTTTCCTATTGGTTGGACTTTAAGAATTACTATTTACTTTCTTGACTTTTTTGACCAAAGGATTAAATATCAAAAAAATGCCCAAAATTCACCATTTTTCTCTTCCTTGTGGCCGGCTCTCTCCTTGCAAAGAAGAAGGAAATTCCACCAACTTTCAAGCTTCCATAAGCTTCAATCTTCCATAAACAAAAGCTTAGACTAGATTTCACTCCATAAAATCCTATCTTCTAGTGCTAGTAAGGGTTGTAGTGAAGTTTGTTTGAAGAGCTAAGTGTCCAACACCTCTCTACATCTCTTGTTCTTAGGTAAGTGATGTTTTACTACTTCCTTATACTTAATGATGGTTATTTTGTGCTTATTGGTGGCATAAGTGTTAGAATATATGATTTATTTCTTGATTTGAAGAGTTTTGGTGAAGTTTTCCATTTTATGATGAATTTTCTGGTTTAAAATGAATGGGATGTTGTGGCCTTGTATGATGATTGGCAATGGACTATAATAACTCTAGTAGGTGTGAATTGTTGATAAATGCAATCAATTATGGATTTGGATGGAAAAATGGAAAGTTAGGGTTTATAAAATCCCAATTCTGTCCGGTTTTGGATCATAGGGTTAGAGGCCGAATTGGACTTTTCTCAAAACATGAAAGTTGTATTTATTGATGTGTATAAGGTGCCTGTAAAATTTCAGGGAATTTGGATTAGTGTAGAGTGAGTTATGACGAAATTACTGTAGCTGTTCTGCTTTGATCAGAATGCGAAAACTGCGTTGGTATTTGGCTGTTTTGACTGGAATTGGTTTGGATTTTGAAGTTGGTGTCTTCTGATAAAATGTAACTGGATGTCTTAGCTAACATATGCCTTTGGAATTTCGGCATTTGAACTTGTATGGACTGAGTTATATCGATTACAGTTTTCTGCGTTTTGCAAACCTGTTTTGGTGAATCTGGTTTAGTATTTGGCACATTTGACCTAGTTGTGCTAGGAACTGGATTGAGTGGCCTTCTCCAATATTGTAACCCTGTTTCTTAGCTTCGAAACGGTGGGTCTTACACCCCCATCCGATAACCGTAGTGAATTTGGTGCCATTACCGCATATTAAGGTCAAATACGGTTTGTGATCCTGTTTTGCAATTCTGGTATAGTGTCTTGCATTTTTGACCTTGTTACATTCAAAATTGGACAAAGTTTCCTTCTTCAACATTGTAGCCCCTTAAGTCTCGGATATCCCTGTAAATTTTCAGGTTAAACGGATTAGTATATCCTGAGCTATAAACGAAATACTCAGACCTGTTTTGACCGTCAAATTCTGTTACTTTTTTGGACAGTTTATGACTGGAACTTTGGCTTCACATTTGACTGGGTTACAAGCTGTTTGGGCTTGCGACCAAAACACCAAACTTATAGCCTTATATCAGAGCTTTCTAACGCCCTTGGAATTTCATGAATCGGATTTATAAAACCTGAGATATAGCCAAGCAAATAAGGCCTGGCCGTGAAGATGACCATTTTCTGGTCAGATCTGTTTTGGTCTTGATGACCAATTTCCGTTCCGAATTTGGATTGCCGACCTTCATGAAAGTTGTTCCATTTGGAATGAACTATCTAACTGCCAATTTTCAGCTCTTTTGACCATGTGTAGCATAGAAAACAGTTTGCACTCAAAACTGACCATTTGTGCATTGGCCAGATTTCGTAAGTGATTGTGTTTGGTCATTTGGGACTGAAGCCTCCAGTTTCAGTTCTGGATGTCTTCATAACAGTTGTTGTTCATCCTTTAAGCTTCGATTTGGCATCTCATATGCCTTAATCCGATATTCGTAGCTCAACTTATGGGTAAACTAGAAATGAGTATCAAATCTGCCGTTTCCGCTAACGGCCGTTTCCGTTTCCGTCCGTCATATGTACGTACGCGCGTGCCGTTTTTGCCGTTTTGTTTGTTTGAGGCACGATAGTAGCCGTATACGATATTATGTGACACAATCTCCTATTTCAGACGGTGGTGAGCTGGGCGGATCTGGTGGGGTCCACTACTAGCTGTTCGTTTCGATCCGACTTCGTACTTTTGCTATTTCCGTTTTGAGTAAGTATTCAGGCCAGTTTGATGTGTTTTCTTTGCTATGTGTTTGAGATATGTGAAAAGGGTACTTAGGCGAGGGTGTACTTTATCGCACTCGACCTAAACCCTAATTTGAATGTATAATTGTACTTGGCATATGTATATGAACCTTTTGGAACCAAAACCCTTGAGCTTGTGGCTCGGGGCGACTTTCGAGTAAAGTTTGTGAATTTTGTGAAGTTTGTGAGTTCGTGGGCCCGATCTAAGACCTGTTTGGACTATTCGAGCCGGTTAGGGCTTGGTCGAAGTCAGTCCAACTTGGTCTGAGGTCACCAAGTTTGTAGGTTCATGTTATGAACCAATTTTGTGAATCCGGTTCACCGAGAAGGTGACCAAGTTTGTGACCCGAGCTTGTGACTCAAGCTCAAGTTTGTGATTTCGTTCGCCCGGGCAAGTTTGTGAGGTGACTGGCCAGTGAGGGTGATAAGGTGTCGGTGGGTGTACAAGTGAAGTTCTACGGACTATTATTTGCGGTCGACGGAGTGTCGGCAGGAGATCACACATGGCACATGAATTGGCTTTGGAGCCACCCGTATCCTTATTATATGATGTTGTTCTTTTCTGCTTTTGCTTTACTCTTATTGTGTAATTGTTGCTACGTGAATTTACGCTTTTGCCCCTGTTTACTTACTAAGCATATAGCTTACCCCATTCCTTTTGTTTTCCTTAGCAGGGGCCGACGCGGGGACTTTTGTCACACACACTAGCATAGTTAGGTTTGATTGTAATAGTTGGACTTATAGTATGTTTGTTTTGTTTTAGTTTTGGGTGGTTTGTACAAGGACCCTCCTTAGGGTCTACATTTTGGTTTTAGTGGTAATTATAAGGATGTAATAGTGTGAGCAGGTACTTTTGGAGAATGTAATTATAACTCTTTTGGGTTTGTATCTAGAACTCTTTTGAATTTTCTGGTTTTTATTGTTTTAAGTTTTGAGTCCTGGCGCGAGCTAGGCAGGCGGCCCGCCGATACCCTTGGGTTCGCCCTTGGGAGAAGTGGGGTCGTCACATAAGCCTTTTGGGCTGAACTGGCCATTGCCCCTTGTTACCGGTCGTCTCGAGCCAGAAGCGGACTCGGTCGGGCGACTAGGAACTTGGGTGAACGTTTCGGTATACTCGAGTATTACCTTATAGGTTGGTGGAGCCTGTCCAAAAGCCAGGGACGGGGTGAATGAATGCACGAATGAAACCACAAATGCAATGAAATGACAGGAGAACGAACGTATCCTTTTCATGAATGTTACTATCGCTTTTCATTGTAAATGTTTCTTGAATTATTGATACTCCATATTTAATGTTTTGTAAACGCTGTAATTATTTCTAGACTTATCGTTTGATTTACGACATCATTGAAATGAACCATTGTTAAACAGATTTGAGTACTGATTTTACTGGTTACTCGCTGAGCTTCTAGCTCACCCCAAAAATGTTTTATTGTGAGGCCCCAGTCCGTTCTATGTTAATATATTCATTAGTTGGGCGGTAACGTTTGGTTTCGGGAGTATTTCGAAAACCCTTAAGATTTAAACCCTAGTTATGTATTGGTTACAAGTTCGAGTGGTGATTAAAGTTAGTAAGGTTAATGTGTGTCTTAGTGTGGGTAAGAATAGGATTTAATCCATTTGGTATAGATTAATTAAGTTTAAGAAGGTTAGAAACCCTAAGTGAACAAAATCCCTAATGTTATGATTTATTAGAAGTTTTAAGTGGGTTTAAACCTAATTTTGTCCTTGACAAAAAGGTTATTGTTTAACTACTTTTATGTGGGATAAAGTATGCTTAAGTGTAAGTGATTAAGATGAGAAAGTGATTAGTGAAATAATTAAGCGTGATTATATGTTTTAGATTAGAATAAGTTATGACTTATGGAGTAAATTGAAAGGTTATCAAATGTTTGAGGGAAATTTTATAAGAAAGAGAAAGTTGAAGTGCAAGGGTGAAAACAACAAATAAAGCATTTATGTGATTGGTTAGCCATAAGAAATATCTTCCAAAGCTTTGACTAATATGTTGTCTTACAACTATAAGAGAGACAAGAGAAATAAAACAAAACAAAAACTAAGAGAATAAGAGAGAGTGAGAGCCGTGAGAAGAGAAAGAAAAAAAGAAAAGGAAAGCTTGCTTTGGTGCATCATTTTTGCTCTTCAATCTTGAGTTTGGATCTTGGAGGAACAACTTGAGCACTTGATTGTTGTGGGTGATCATCTACCAAGCTTGAATCAAAGGTAAGAAAGTCTAGTTGAAGACTTAAGTTGATTATTGTTTGATGAACTAGTGGTTATTTTGGCATAGGACCTTAGTTGTGCTTGATTGTGGTACCTCTTATGCCTATCACTTGTTTTTATGGAGTACTTTGGTTAATTTTTGGTGATTTATGCTGCTGGAAATTTCGGTCAAGAGAAAGAGAATTAGGGCTTTTTAATGTAATGCTTTCCTTACTTGTTTAGTTGAGAAATGGACTTGTAGTGGTTATGTTTGATGAATTGCCTCACTTGATTTGGTTGGTTACTTGCAAAAAGCTGATTTGGGTTAAGAAACCCTAAACTCCATTAGGCTAATTTAGCTTAGCTTATGGTTAGTGAGATAGAGTTTGGTTAGTGAGAGGTTGGATTAAGTTCATTGGTGCAAATGAAATTTGGTTAGGGATTGTGGTTGATGATTGTTAAATTTGGTATTGACTTGGGAGGGGAATTTCGGACCATTTGTAGGCCATTTAGATGTTAGTGTATGTGTGTTTATTTGGTACAAAAGTGGTTGAAAAACCTGCATAAGAACCATGAAAACGAACCATATGTTTGCGACATTTGAAACCGGCAAAATGGGTAAACAGGGCAACCCAGAACCTGAACTTGAGCTCCATTTTTCTTAATGTTCCGTGCTGATTCAGAAGTTTCGTAAAACATGAAAGTCGTAGCCCCTTGAGTCCTGAGTATGCCTACAAAATTTCAGGTCAATCGGATTAGCGTAGCCTGAGTTATCGACGAAATTCTCAAGCCTGTTTTGACCCTCTGGTTCTACGCGTTTTCTGATTTTGTTTCTGCCCATGATTTTTCGATTTTTATAGAGTTCGATCTGGGTGCCAACTCCTTCATAAGAAGTTTAGATCTTGATCTCAGCTTCGAAACGGTATAAAGTACGTCGAAAACCGAGTTCCGTAGCTCCGGTTATGATCAAAACAATATCGCTCGTCAGAACTGCCTTGTATTTGGACAGTTCTGACGGGTACTTTGGCACTCGAATTTTGTTTTGTTCTGAATAGATTCAGGTCTTGGCCAAAACATGAAAGTTTTAGCCTTATGTCTCAGCTTTCTAATGCCTTTGGAATTTCTTAATTTCGATTTCTGAGCCGTGAGTTACGGCCTTGCAAACAGGGCCTGTTTGGTAACTCGCAATGAAACAGCTGGAACTGTTTCACGCAATTTTCACCTATACCCATTGAGATCTGGGTTGAGATGTCTAAATGAAAGTTGTAGATCTTCCTCTTAGCTTCGAAACGGTGTCTCACCCGCCTTGATCCGACACTCCTAGCCTAATTTTGACCAAAACGGTTTGAGATGGCCGATTTGGCCATTTCCGTTTGCCGTTCTGCGCGGACGTGTGCGGCCGTTTTGCCGTTTCCGCACTTGCGCGTGCCAATTTTGCCGTTTGGCTTATTTCAAGTACGTTAGTTGCCGTTTGTGATATATTGTGACATAATCTTCGATTTCAGACAGTGGTGAGCTAGGCGGTGCCGGTGGGGCCCACTACTAGCCAACACACAAAGTGAATTCCGCCTTTATACTACTTTTGGTATTTTGAGTAAGTATTCAGGCCGCTCTTATGTGTTAGTTGTTTATGTGTTTCGTTATGTGTAAAAAGGGTACCTAGGCGAGGGTGTACTTTATCGCACTCGATCTAGACCCTAATTTACGCACCAATTTGTACATGACATATGTATGTGAGAAATTTTGGAACAAAAACCCTTGAGCTTGTGGCTCGGGGTGACTTTTGAATACTTTTGTGAATTTTGTGAGTTTGCGGTTGAACTCAATACCTAGATGGACTATTCGAGCCGGTTAGGGCTTGGTCGAAGTCAGTCCAACTTGGTTTGAGGTCACCAAGTTTGTGACCCGAGCTTATGATCAAAGCTCAAGTTTGTGATTTCGTTCGCCTGGGCAAGTTTGTGAGGTGACTGGCCAGTGAGGGTGATAAGGTGTCGGCGGGTGTACAAGTGAAGTTCTACGGACCTTATTTATGGTCGACGGAGTGTCGACAGGAGATCAAGCATGGCAAATGAATTGGCTTTGGAGCCACCTGTATCCTTATTATGTGATGTTACTTTTCTGCTTTTGCTTTACTCTTACTGTGTAAATGTTGTTACGTGAAATTTACGCTTTTGCCCCTGTTTACTTACTAAGCTTTTAGCTTACCCCATTCCGTTTGTTTTCCTTAGCAGGGGCCGACGCGGGTACGTTTGGGCACTTACACTAGTATAGTATAGTTAGACTTGCTTGTAATAGCGGACAATTAGGATGTTTGTTTTTATTGGGGTGGTTTGTATAAGGACCCTTCTTAGGGTCTACCTTTTGGTTTTGGTTGTAATTATACGGATGTAATAGTTTGAGCAGGTACTTTTGGGGAATGTACTTATAACTCTTTTGGGATTGCATATATATGTATAGTACTCTTTTGGATTTTGCTAGCTTTCGTTGTTTTAAGTTTTGAGTCCTGGCGCGAGCTAGGCAGGCGGCCCGCCGATACCCTTGGGTTCGCCCTTGGGAGAAGTGGGGTCGTCACAGTTGGTATCAGAGCGCCTAGGTTAAAGGACTTGGGCAATTGTGGGACATACGCGATAGGCATTAGGCATATTGGATTCTTTTAAGTTGAATGATATCTTTTAAGTTGAAATGCCGGTTGACTGACGACTTAATGTTTTGTAGGTATGGACCCAGGCAGTTCGAGTAGGAGGGGCCCAGAGGATCGACCGCTGCGTAAGCGGGCTATCCGTTATCGACAGAGGCTGGGAGAGCCTTACACTTTGTACTCCCCCTTCGGCCAGGTGTCGCGCCGACCCTGCGCGTGTTGGTATACTTACGGCTATCCCGACGAGATAGTCTTAGCATTGGATGATGAGCGTTATCACCTCGACAGGACGGTCGAGACTCTGAGGGAGCAGCTTGAGGAGGCTAGACAGTTTAGCCGCTGGCAGGCGTTACGCGTTAGGGACCTGGAGCGGGACCTCCGGGACACACACCAGCACCTCTTCTCTTTGAAGAGGCAGCTTAGGGAGAGGGCCCGGAGTATCACGTTTGACTGCGGGGTCTTGCTAGATATGGCCGCGGAGGCACCCCCGCGAGCTACTGGGCCAGAGCAGATAGGCGAGATTGGTACTTTAGGTTCCGTTGGGGACCAGGGCCCTAGGGGAGGCGTTTAGGGTCGCTTTCGTCTTTTGCTTAGCTGGTAGATTCCTTTTGTTAAAACTGGCATGACCACTTTCTTTCTTTATTTGGTTGGCCGACTAGATCTTGGAGCCGGAGTGCTCATGTGTACATTGGGTTTTGTACCGACTGGAGGTCGGTAATCTGTAAAGCTTTTGGTGTGATTTTGTATATCTATGTATATATTTGAGTAGCATGTTGAATTTATCCTTTGTGTGTCTTTTGTTCGTACGCTTTACGTCCGTACTTTTGCTCATAGTCCGGATAATAAGTTTATATGTAATGTTACGATCTATAGACGTTTGCACTTAAATGGCCTCCGGTACTCGAGGTGGAGGCAGAGGAGGTAGAGGGCGAGCACGAAGCCCTGAAAGAGAACAAGGACCAGAACCAGATCAAGTCGCTACAGCCATCCAGCGGATGGCCGAGTTACTAGAGCGATTGACAAATCAACAGGGCCAAGGAAGCGGTATGGGGAATCCTGGACATAATCCGGGACATAATCCAGGCAATCACGAGGGTGAAGACCGTGCCTTGGAGCGATTCCAAAAATTCGCACCCCCAAAGTTTATCGGTGGGGCCGACCCTGACTTAGCGGAGGGTTGGCTAGACCGTATGTTAGACATATTTGCCGCGCTTAGGTATTCAGAGGAGCGGCAGATATCCTTTGCGGTCTTTCAGTTTGAAGGGGCCGCTCGAGCCTGGTGGAATGTAATCAAAGCCAAGTGGGAGCGCGAACAGACTCCTTGGACCTGGATCAACTTCACACGGGAGTTTAATGAAAAATATTTACCACCCATTGTGCAAGAAAAACGGGAAGATGATTTCATCTGCCTACGTCAAGGGGCCTCGAGTGTGGCGGAGTACGAAACTCAGTTCACTAAACTTTCTCGCTTTGCCCCAGAGCTGGTGTTAACGGAGCAGAAACGAATCCGTCGATTCGTTCAAGGTTTAAATGTGGAAATCCAGGAATCGTTAGCAGCGGCTCAGTTGAATACGTTTAGCCAAGCGCTAGAAAAAGCACAGCGAATTGAGACTGCCAGAGGACAGGTTAAAGCCTTCCACGATCGGAAAAGGAGGCAACCTAGCTCAAATGATTCCATGGTCGGACAAAGCTCGCGAAACGAGCCATCTGCCAAGATAAATAAAGGTACGGATGGTCCACGACCTGCAAGGACCCCGAATAGCTTTGGGCGAGGTCAAATAGTGCAAGAGCCTCAGAAGAGTGCTCAGCGTGGAGGGTCAAGCACGGCCGCTAAGCCAACCTGTGGTTTCTGTGGGGGCAACCACACCGATGAGAATTGTTGGAAAAATAGTTCAGTCCGGAAATGCTACAAATGTGGAAGCACCGAACACCTGATTGCCCGGTGCCCTAAAATACAGAAGGATGGACTCAAGTCACCGACTGAAGGGACCACAACTAAGCCGTCAACTGCAGGGGAAAATCGACCCAAAGGGCCAGCAAGAGTCTATGCGATGGGTCAACCTGAGATGACGAATCCTTCGGTGGATTTTGAAGGTACGCTTTGACCAACGAATTAATTTCGAGGACGAAATTGTCCTAAGTGGGGGAGATTGTGAGGCCCCAGTCCGTTCTATGTTAATATATTCATTAGTTGGGCGGTAACGTTTGGTTTCGGGAGTATTTCGAAAACCCTTAAGATTTAAACCCTAGTTATGTATTGGTTACAAGTTCGAGTGGTGATTAAAGTTAGTAAGGTTAATGTGTGTCTTAGTGTGGGTAAGAATAGGATTTAATCCATTTGGTATAGATTAATTAAGTTTAAGAAGGTTAGAAACTGTGAGAACCCGTAAAACCCTAATTATTATCCTAGGGTTTATTTCCCCTGAATTGCATGTTTTCTGCATTTTCTGGTTTAGAAATATTTTTTTAGTGGATTTTATGAGCAATTATAGTTTTAAGATGATTTTTCTAGCATTGGAGAATTTTTAGAAAATTAAGAGTAAATAGTGGACGTGGGACCCACTAGTGCGAAAAGTTCGGAAAAATTCGGCCAATAAGGTTAAGTTTCGGATACTGTTTAAAATTTATCGGGTGTTAAGTGATAAGTAGAATGTGTGAAGTGATTGATGTGAGAGAGGAAAGAAAGATAAGAATGCATTTATGGAGGTGACAAGTGTCACCTCCTCATTGGAAGTTTTTTAAGAATTACTATTCCCAATTTTGACTTTTTTGACCAAAGGATTATATATCAAAAAAATGCACAAAAATCACCATTTTTCTTCTCTTGTTGGCCGGCCACCTTGAGCAAGGAAGGAAGAAACTTTCTTCACCATTCAAGCTTCTACTTGTTGCAAATCAACCAAAAACATTGGTTACATCCAATTCCATTCCATACAATCTTACCTTCTAGTGCTAGTAAGTTGTTTATTGAAGCTTGGTTGAAGGTTTAAGGTGTTCAACAACCTCTTCTCTCTTGTTTCTTGGTAAGTGAAGCTTGAACACCCTCTTACACCCTATGAAGCTTAAATTATGCTTAGTAGTGCTTGAAGTGCTGAAATTTCTGGTTTTCTCTTGGTTTGAAGTGATTTGGTGAAGTTTTTCATTTTATTGATGATTTTTCTGGTTTAATATGATCTTGATGTTGGGTGCTTGTATGATGGATTGTAATGGTTGGAAATGACTCTAGTGAGTGTGAATTATAGTTAAATGCAATCAATTTTGGTTTTGGTGTGAAAAATGGAAAGTTAGGGTTCATAAAATCCCAATTCTGTCCGGTTTTGGATCATAGGGTTAGAGGCCGAATTTGACTTTTCTCAAAACATGAAAGTTGTAGGTATTGGTGAGTTTGATGTGCCTGCAAAATTTCAGGTTATTTGGATTAGTGTGGAGTGAGATATGACGAAATTACTGTAGCTGTTCTGCTTTGGACAGAATGCGAAAACTGCGATAGTAATTGGCTATTTTGACTGGAATTGGTTTGGATTTTGGAGTTGGTGTCTTCTGATGAAATGTAGCTGGATGACTTAGCTAACTTATGCCTTTGGAATTTCGACAATTGGACTTGTATGGACATAGATATACTGATTACAGTTTTTGGTGATTTGCAAACCTGTTTTGGTAATTCTGGTATAGTATTTGGCACTTTCGACCTAGTTAAGCTAGGAACTGGATTGAGTGACCTTCTACATTGTTGTAGCCCTGTTTCATAGCTTCGAAATGGTGGGTCTTACACCCCCAACCGATAATTGTAGTGAGAGTTGTGCCATTACCGCATTATAAGATCAAACACGGTTTTTCTATTAAGGCTTAAGTTAAGGTCATATATTAATTGCTGGTTTGCTATCATGCCTACTTATGCATATGAAACCCAATTGGGGTTATGAATTAGTGTTGTTTATGGCTCGGTATCGAGTCTCATTGCATTTGTTATGTGATTCTAGGGCGTGACGGTAGCTCACGACGTCTTGGTGATCACGGTGTATGAAACACCATTTTCTCACTTGGTGAGTATACCACTCACTAAATTGTTACTATGTGGCTTTGTTAAATGTTATGTGATGCCTTGATGGCTTACTTGGATATTGAAATTGATTAAGGTGAGGGTGTACTTGACCGCCCTCACCTCTTTTGATATTGTCACTGATTGGCTACCGTTTTACTGCATTACTGAACTTGATATATTGGTTGGTGAATTCCATTTTATGGAAACTGATTTGGTGTTGTTTGGACGATGTCCAACGACCTTATTGTATTACTGAGCTCAACCCCGTATGGTAGTCAATTGGATCGAGCCGGCGAGGGCTTGGTCGTGAAGATTGAATTGCCACGGGGACTGTACTGGGGAACCTTGTGGTAATGAGACCCTTGGTTCCGGTAAACTCGAGTATTACCAAAAACTACTGAATTGGAGTGCGGGCCCGGTTGGGGTATGTTGGGTGGAAGGAATGGGAGTATAGTGAAGTCTACGGTTTGGTACTCTTAACATTGACGGAGGGTCAATGAGATTGGATCAAGATGGCAAGCGTGGAATTGGGCTCTTGAGAGCTGACCGTATCCTTTTACCGTTTTGCTTCATTGCTTATTTACGCACTTTAAATGAAGGTTCATTCTTATATGACTTTGATTGCTTGTTGGGTGGTATACCACTGGGCTTTGGCTCATTCCGTGTTATTTGTTTTCCTTACAGGAATATAATTGCTTTTGAAAATGGACTGGATAGTCAATTGCCATACTGAGCTTGTAAATGTCTTTTGTATAGCTCTTGAAGTGAAACCCTAATGTATCACGGGATTCATTTCCTTTTGATAGGCAAATCGAATGTGTACTTCCTTAGTGAATGGTTTTGGCTTGCCGTTGTGGCTTGTAAATGGCTAATGTTATGTTGTATATGTTTTTCGATGCTTGGTTGGGTTTCAGACGGGTCGGTTACTATTCTTGGCCGACTCTGGAGTTCGTTTCTTTTCTTTTGGGATATTTTGCCCTTTTGCCTTGTTGCGCGCGTTATAAGTTTCAAACGTGATAGATCGCTTTATACTGCACCGTTAGTCCTGGCGAGAGCTGGGCAGGCAGTCCGCTAACCTCTTTGGTTCGCCTTAGGGGAAGGTGGGGCTGTCACAGGTGGTATCAGAGCCTAGGTTTGAATTAGCCTGGGTGTTATAGGACTGTTTGACTTGAGGATTGTTGTTTTTGGCCTTTAAGCTTATATTTATGATTACATGTTCTTGTGATGTAGGATGGCCGAACAGGGTGACCCTAGTGCTAGTCCTTCGGGGGCTAGACCTCGTAAAGTACTCCCCGTGATCCCCTATCAGATACGGCCGGGAGGGGCCGTCATTCGTTGGAGCCCTTCGAACCGTCTTCGACGGTGTCCATGTAAGGAGAGGTATGCCTACCCGAACACCCTCGTTTTTGCGCTAGATAAAGAGCGCAAGGGGTTGGCAAGAGAGAATGCTCGACTGGAGGTCGATGCTATCCAGGATAGGGCGACCAAGGATAAGCAAGCGGCGCGTATAAAAGAGTTAGAATACGACATGCTTGAGGCCGAAGATCGAGTGGACGACCTTTGCGCTCAATTAAAGGAGGCTCGAGAGCGAGAGCTCAAGCGAGCTCGCAAGGTCCGGGGTCGCGCTGAGGCGATCCTTAATTTATGTGACGACGGCCTGGAAGAATGTAGTGATGAGGCTTCGTGTGCGGAGGCCGACCCTGGGGAGGAGTCTACCCCATCGCCTGGGTCCCAGACCCCAGCGACCGACTAGGCCCTGACTTTTAGGCCTCTTTTGGATAGTGGTGGTTTTTGAATGTACATAGGGATAGGGATAGAGCCTTAGCTAACCGTTTTGGATGTAGAGTTAGCTACGTGTAAATCTCTTTTGATAGGCCTATCCTCAGGTGGATCTTTTGTGTACGTACGTGCTTTGGCCGTACTTGACTGACTGCTTGTATAAATGTTTGGCTTGTATATATGTGTGTTTGTGCTCATGTTTGCGACGTATAACTGTGTGTTAATGTGCAAGTTTATGTGTTACTTACTTGCTTTATTACTGCTTTGGATTAGTACTTTTGCCTAGACCGAGTGAACTCATGGAAGGTACTCGGAGTGGTCGGGGGCGTGGGCGCGGTATTAGACAACCCACACCGGTTAGAGAAACTGGGGAAGCTTCTACTGGCCCAATTCCTGAACCCCAAATAGACCCCAATGCTCAAATAGCTGCGGCTATGCAGCAAATGACCAACCTACTTGCACAAGTAGTGCAACAACAGGGCCAGAACCCAAACCCTAACCCTGGAAACCCTGGCCATCATAATGAGAGCGAAGATAGAGCTCTAGAACGTTTCCAAAAGTTTTTCCCGCCAAAGTTTATTGGGGGACCCGACCCTGACGTCGCCGAGAAGTGGCTTGAGAAAATGGTTGATATCTTCGCGGCCCTACACTACCCAGACGAACGGCAGGTCACTTTTGCCGTGTTTCAACTTGAAGGGGCTGCCCGTTCCTGGTGGAACGTAATTAGGCAGAAATGGGAACGAGAGCGAGAGCTGGGCAGGCAGTCCGCTAACCTCTTTGGTTCGCCTTAGGGGAAGGTGGGGCTGTCACAGGTGGTATCAAACCTACCCCTTATATCCAACCTTAAGGTTGCCTCGCCAGGAATGCGAAATTCTACTATTTTCGTTTTACAGTCCAGTTGGGCGTTATATTTGGCTAACCAGTCCATACCCAAAATCACATCGTACCCCTTAATGGATAAGCTAATCAAGTCCCCTAAAAACCTCCTTTCACCTACCCATACGTCGCAATCCCTATAGACCATACTAGTCACCAAACGTTGATTCCCCGTAGGTGTACTCACCTCTAAGTCATATGGTAAGCTAGCAGGTTTTATATCGATGCCACACATGAAATCAGGGTTAACAAACGAATGAGTGGCACCAGGATCAATTAACACTTTAGCAAAGCGGTGGAAAATAGGGATCGTACCTTCCACCACCTCAGAAGACTCTGGGATCTGGTGGGGCTCTAAGGAATATACCCTAGCCGGAACTTTTGGTTTGGATCCGTCTCCCTTGGCCAATCCAGTATTGGTCCTCGACGGTAGTTGGCTCCCCTTTCCGTCTTGTTTCAGAACCGGACATGTAGCCAGCTGATGGTCCGCACTTCCACACCGCAGGCATTTCCCCAGTTTCCTCCAGCAATTATCCTCGGTGTGGTTTGTCTTCCCACAGTGCCCACAGGGACCGCGAGGTGCCAAAGCCGCGCTACTCTGAGCATTTCCCCTCTGTCCTCGCCCAGCTTGGCCACCCCTGAACGGAGTCCCTCTGCCTGATCCAGATTGTCGACCACCACCCGATCCTCGTCCAAACTTCGAGGGAGTGCTCTTCTCACCTTGTCCGGACGTACTCCCAGGAAAACCACGCTTCTTAGCCTGGAAGTTTCGGACCTGCAGCCGTGCACTCTCAACCCGTTGGGCTTTTTCCATTGCCTCACTAAAAGTAGTGATTTGAGCCGCCGCGAGGTCTTTCTGGATCGCGACATTCAAACCCTGAATGAAGCGCCTAACCCGTCGTTGCTCAGTTATGATTAGCTCAGGCGCGAATTTGGACAAGCGGGTAAATTGACTCTCGTACTCCGCCACAGTCTGAGCCCCTTGCCGGAGCCGGATAAACTCGTCCTCCTTCCTCTCCTGGACAAGAGGAGGGAAGAACTTGGCATTAAATTCTCGGATGAAGTTCACCCAAGTCCTCGGTGTCTGCTCTCATTTCGGGCATTCGAGCTAGGAAACTGATAAGTAAAGGGGCGCAAGGATTTTTGGCCTTCTTAATTAACACCCCTACGGATAAGTTAAAAGTAGAAGACGTGGCCATAGTGAGGGAATTTCCGGATGTATTTCCTGATGAGTTAGTAGCCTTACCTCCGGAAAGAGAGATAGAATTCCGCATAGACTTGTTGCCTGGAACTGCACCTATCTCAAAAACCCCTTACCGAATGGCGCCTGCAGAACTTAAGGAGCTTAAGTTGCAGTTGCAAGATCTGTTGGAGCGGGGATTCATTCACGAGAGTGAGTCTCCTTGGGGAGCTCCGGTCCTATTTGTGAAGAAAAAGGACGGAACGTTGAGGATGTGTATTGATTATAGGGGATTGAACAACGTTACGATCAAGAACAAGTATCCACTGCCCCACATCGACGAGTTGTTTGACCAGCTGCAAGGAGCAGTGGTCTTCTCCAAGTTGGACCTCCGGCAGGGATACTATCAATTGTTGATTAAGAAGGAGGATATTCCGAAAACTGCCTTTAATTCGAGATACGAGCATTACGAGTTTGCCGTTATGCCCTTTGGACTGACCAATGCTCCCGCCGCCTTCATGGACTTAATGCATAGGGTTTTTAAACCCTACCTGGACCGATTTGTTGTGGTGTTCATTGACGATATTTTGGTCTACTCTAAGTCACGCGAGGAGCATGAGGATCATCTGAGAGTGGTGTTGCAGACGTTGAGGGAGCATCAGCTATATGCCAAGTTTAGTAAATGCGAGTTCTGGTTGGAGAGAGTAGCGTTTCTAGGGCACGTGATCTCCCGCGAAGGTATTTCGGTGGACCCGGCGAAGGTTGAGGCCGTGACGAATTGGAAGAGGCCAGAAACCCCCACAGAAATTCGTAGCTTTCTAGGGCTAGCTGGGTACTACCGACGGTTTATTAAAGATTTTTCCAAACTGGCAGGACCTTTAACTGACTTGACAAAGAAGCATGGCCAGTTTATCTGGAACGGCCGATGCGAAACAAGTTTTCAAGAATTAAAAAAAAGATTGACCATGGCTCCAATACTGGTCTTGCCAAATGGAGTGGACGGGTTTGTAGTATATGCGGATGCGTCGCGAGAAGGACTGGGGTGCGTTTTGATGCAGAATCGGAATGTGATTGCTTTCGCCTCTAGAAAATTGAAGCTGCACGAGCAGAATTACCCGACTCATGATCTAGAATTAGCCGCAGTGGTGTTTGCTCTGAAAAAATGGAGGCATTACCTATACGGGGTAACTTTCGAAGTGTTTTCGGATCACAAGAGTCTTAGGTACCTCTTCTCCCAGAAGGAACTGAATATGAGACAACGACGATGGATGGAATTCTTGGAAGATTACGACTGTACGATCAATTACCATCCGGGAAAGGCAAATGTGGTAGCAGATGCCTTGAGTCGTAAGGTGCAAATAGCAGGGCTAATGATTAAAGAGTGGGGTTTGCTAGAATCCATGTGCGAGTGGAAACCCTGTCTAGGGAGCCATAAGGTGATCTTTGGTAATGTTAGGGTTACCTCCACTCTACTGGAACGTATTAAAGAGGCACAAAAAGAAGATTTGATGGTACAGAAATGGAAAGAGAAAGTGGATAAGGGAGAAACAACGGACTTCAATTTGAGTCCTGAGGGTATTGTAAAATATCGGAACCGAATAGTGGTACCAAAGGATGAGGCATTGAAAGCAGAAATTCTGGAGGAAGCTCATAGATCTAAGTACACAATCCATCCGGGTAGCAGCAAGATGTATCAAGACCTAAAAGGAACCTATTGGTGGGACAATATGAAGAAGGAAATTGCTCAATACGTACAGAAATGTCTCATTTGCCAGCAAGTGAAGGCAGAGCATCAAAAACCATCAGGTCTGTTACAACCCTTGGAGATACCCGAGTGGAAGTGGGAAAACATCACCATGGACTTCGTTTCAGGTTTACCGAGGACGCAAAGAGGACACGATGCCGTTTGGGTGATCGTTGATCGATTAACCAAGTCGGCCCATTTCTTGCCGGTGAACATGAAGTACTCCATGGACAAGTTGGCTCGACTGTACATGGATGAGGTTGTAAAACTACACGGTGTTCCTGTGAGCATCGTTTCCGATCGGGATCCACGGTTTGTATCACGATTTTGGCAGAAGTTCCAAGAAACCCTGGGGACAAAACTCAATTTAAGCACTACCTATCACCCTCAGACGGATGGCCAGTCAGAACGGACGATTCAGACTCTTGAGGACATGCTACGAACCTGTATTCTGGACTTTGGAGGCAATTGGGGTCAGCACATGACCTTGGTAGAATTTGCGTACAACAATAGCTTCCATTCGTCAATTCAAATGGCTCCGTACGAAGCTCTCTACGGACGCAAGTGCCGCTCACCGATCTACTGGGACGAGGTTGGCGAAAAGAAAGCACTGGACCCGACAACTATTCCATGGATGGAAGAGGCACACGAGAAGGTCAAGTTGATACGGCAACGAATCCAAACTGCCCAAAGTCGCCAAAAGAGCTACGCGGATAACCGAAGAAAAGACTTGGAGTTTGAAGTTGGGGACTACGTATTTCTCAAGATCACACCCTTACGAAGTCTTACAACGGGTAAAGGAAAGAAGCTTCAACCACGGTACGTCGGACCCTACAAGATCCTTCAGAGGGTTGGAGTGGTCGCGTATCGATTGGAGCTACCGTCCAGTCTTTCTCGAATCCATGATGTATTCCACGTCTCGATGCTAAAGAAGTACCATCCTGACCCATCTCATGTTTTACAACCGGAGGATATCGAAGTAGATGAATCACTGGCCTATGAAGAGAAACCAGTCCAAGTACTCGATCGAAAAGTCAAAGAGCTCCGAAACAAGCGGATTCCTCTAGTGAAGGTGCTATGGAGAAACCACGGAGTTGAGGAAGCTACCTGGGAAATGGAAGGGGAAATGCGAAAGAAATACCCAAACCTTTTCGAGAATTAAGGTGAGAAATTTCGAGGACGAAATTCTTTTAAGGGGGGGAGAGTGTGAGAACCCGTAAAACCCTAATTATTATCCTAGGGTTTATTTCCCCTGAATTGCATGTTTTCTGCATTTTCTGGTTTAGAAATATTTTCTTAGTGGATTTTATGAGCAATTATAGTTTTAAGATGATTTTTCTAGCATTGGAGAATTTTTAGAAAATTAAGAGTAAATAGTGGACGTGGGACCCACTAGTGCGAAAAGTTCGGAAAAATTCGGCCAATAAGGTTAAGTTTCGGATACTGTTTAAAATTTATCGGGTGTTAAGTGATAAGTAGAATGTGTGAAGTGATTGATGTGAGAGAGGAAAGAAAGATAAGAATGCATTTATGGAGGTGACAAGTGTCACCTCCTCATTGGAAGTTTTTTAAGAATTACTATTCCCAATTTTGACTTTTTTGACCAAAGGATTATATATCAAAAAAATGCACAAAAATCACCATTTTTCTTCTCTTGTTGGCCGGCCACCTTGAGCAAGGAAGGAAGAAACTTTCTTCACCATTCAAGCTTCTACTTGTTGCAAATCAACCAAAAACATTGGTTACATCCAATTCCATTCCATACAATCTTACCTTCTAGTGCTAGTAAGTTGTTTATTGAAGCTTGGTTGAAGGTTTAAGGTGTTCAACAACCTCTTCTCTCTTGTTTCTTGGTAAGTGAAGCTTGAACACCCTCTTACACCCTATGAAGCTTAAATTATGCTTAGTAGTGCTTGAAGTGCTGAAATTTCTGGTTTTCTCTTGGTTTGAAGTGATTTGGTGAAGTTTTTCATTTTATTGATGATTTTTCTGGTTTAATACGATCTTGATGTTGGGTGCTTGTATGATGGATTGTAATGGTTGGAAATGACTCTAGTGAGTGTGAATTATAGTTAAATGCAATCAATTTTGGTTTTGGTGTGAAAAATGGAAAGTTAGGGTTCATAAAATCCCAATTCTGTCCGGTTTTGGATCATAGGGTTAGAGGCCGAATTTGAATTTTCTCAAAACATGAAAGTTGTAGGTATTGGTGAGTTTGATGTGCCTGCAAAATTTCAGGTTATTTGGATTAGTGTGGAGTGAGATATGACGAAATTACTGTAGCTGTTCTGCTTTGGACAGAATGCGAAAACTGCGATAGTAATTGGCTATTTTGACTGGAATTGGTTTGGATTTTGGAGTTGGTGTCTTCTGATGAAATGTAGCTGGATGACTTAGCTAACTTATGCCTTTGGAATTTCGACAATTGGACTTGTATGGACATAGATATACTGATTACAGTTTTTGGTGATTTGCAAACCTGTTTTGGTAATTCTGGTATAGTATTTGGCACTTTCGACCTAGTTAAGCTAGGAACTGGATTGAGTGACCTTCTACATTGTTGTAGCCCTGTTTCATAGCTTCGAAATGGTGGGTCTTACACCCCCAACCGATAATTGTAGTGAGAGTTGTGCCATTACCGCATTATAAGATCAAACACGGTTTTTCTATTAAGGCTTAAGTTAAGGTCATATATTAATTGCTGGTTTGCTATCATGCCTACTTATGCATATGAAACCCTATTGGGGTTATGAATTAGTGTTGTTTATGGCTCGGTATCGAGTCTCATTGCATTTGTTATGTGATTCTAGGGCGTGACGGTAGCTCACGACGTCTTGGTGATCACGGTGTATGAAACACCATTTTCTCACTTGGTGAGTATACCACTCACTAAATTGTTACTATGTGGCTTTGTTAAATGTTATGTGATGCCTTGATGGCTTACTTGGATATTGAAATTGATTAAGGTGAGGGTGTACTTGACCGCCCTCACCTCTTTTGATATTGTCACTGATTGGCTACCGTTTTACTGCATTACTGAACTTGATATATTGGTTGGTGAATTCCATTTTATGGAAACTGATTTGGTGTTGTTTGGACGATGTCCAACGACCTTATTGTATTACTGAGCTCAACCCCGTATGGTAGTCAATTGGATCGAGCCGGCGAGGGCTTGGTCGTGAAGATTGAATTGCCACGGGGACTGTACTGGGGAACCTTGTGGTAATGAGACCCTTGGTTCCGGTAAACTCGAGTATTACCAAAAACTACTGAATTGGAGTGCGGGCCCGGTTGGGGTATGTTGGGTGGAAGGAATGGGAGTATAGTGAAGTCTACGGTTTGGTACTCTTAACATTGACGGAGGGTCAATGAGATTGGATCAAGATGGCAAGCGTGGAATTGGGCTCTTGAGAGCCGACCGTATCCTTTTACCGTTTTGCTTCATTGCTTATTTACGCACTTTAAATGAAGGTTCATTCTTATATGACTTTGATTGCTTATTGGGTGGTATACCACTGGGTTTTGGCTCATTCCGTGTTATTTGTTTTCCTTACAGGAATATAATTGCTTTTGAAAATGGACTGGATAGTCAATTGCCATACTGAGCTTGTAAATGTCTTTTGTATAGCTCTTGAAGTGAAACCCTAATGTATCACGGGATTCATTTCCTTTTGATAGGCAAATCGAATGTGTACTTCCTTAGTGAATGGTTTTGGCTTGCCGTTGTGGCTTGTAAATGGCTAATGTTATGTTGTATATGTTTTTCGATGCTTGGTTGGGTTTCAGACGGGTCGGTTACTATTCATGGCCGACTCTGGAGTTCGTTTCTTTTCTTTTGGGATATTTTGCCCTTTTGCCTTGTTGCGCGCGTTATAAGTTTCAAACGTGATAGATCGCTTTATACTGCACCGTTAGTCCTGGCGAGAGCTGGGCAGGCAGTCCGCTAACCTCTTTGGTTCGCCTTAGGGGAAGGTGGGGCTGTCACAGAAACCCTAAGTGAACAAAATCCCTAATGTTATGATTTATTAGAAGTTTTAAGTGGGTTTAAACCTAATTTTGTCCTTGACAAAAAGGTTATTGTTTAACTACTTTTATGTGGGATAAAGTATGCTTAAGTGTAAGTGATTAAGATGAGAAAGTGATTAGTGAAATAATTAAGCGTGATTATATGTTTTAGATTAGAATAAGTTATGACTTATGGAGTAAATTGAAAGGTTATCAAATGTTTGAGGGAAATTTTATAAGAAAGAGAAAGTTGAAGTGCAAGGGTGAAAACAACAAATAAAGCATTTATGTGATTGGCTAGCCATAAGAAATATCTTCCAAAGCTTTGACTAATATGTTGTCTTACAACTATAAGAGAGACAAGAGAAATAAAACAAAACAAAAACTAAGAGAATAAGAGAGAGTGAGAGCCGTGAGAAGAGAAAGAAAAAAAGAAAAGGAAAGCTTGCTTTGGTGCATCATTTTTGCTCTTCAATCTTGAGTTTGGATCTTGGAGGAACAACTTGAGCACTTGATTGTTGTGGGTGATCATCTACCAAGCTTGAATCAAAGGTAAGAAAGTCTAGTTGAAGACTTAAGTTGATTATTGTTTGATGAACTAGTGGTTATTTTGGCATAGGACCTTAGTTGTGCTTGATTGTGGTACCTCTTATGCCTATCACTTGTTTTTATGGAGTACTTTGGTTAATTTTTGGTGATTTATGCTGCTGGAAATTTCGGTCAAGAGAAAGAGAATTAGGGCTTTTTAATGTAATGCTTTCCTTACTTGTTTAGTTGAGAAATGGACTTGTAGTGGTTATGTTTGATGAATTGCCTCACTTGATTTGGTTGGTTACTTGCAAAAAGCTGATTTGGGTTAAGAAACCCTAAACTCCATTAGGCTAATTTAGCTTAGCTTATGGTTAGTGAGATAGAGTTTGGTTAGTGAGAGGTTGGATTAAGTTCATTGGTGCAAATGAAATTTGGTTAGGGATTGTGGTTGATGATTGTTAAATTTGGTATTGACTTGGGAGGGGAATTTCGGACCATTTGTAGGCCATTTAGATGTTAGTGTATGTGTGTTTATTTGGTACAAAAGTGGTTGAAAAACCTGCATAAGAACCATGAAAACGAACCATATGTTTGCGACATTTGAAACCGGCAAAATGGGTAAACAGGGCAACCCAGAACCTGAACTTGAGCTCCATTTTTCTTAATGTTCCGTGCTGATTCAGAAGTTTCGTAAAACATGAAAGTCGTATCCCCTTGAGTCCTGAGTATGCCTACAAAATTTCAGGTCAATCGGATTAGCGTAGCCTGAGTTATCGACGAAATGCTCAAGCCTGTTTTGACCCTCTGGTTCTACGCGTTTTCTGATTTTGTTTCTGCCCATGATTTTTCGATTTTTATAGAGTTCGATCTGGGTGCCAACTCCTTCATAAGAAGTTTAGATCTTGATCTCAGCTTCGAAACGGTATAAAGTACGTCGAAAACCGAGTTCCGTAGCTCCGGTTATGATCAAAACAATATCGCTCGTCAGAACTGCCTTGTATTTGGACAGTTCTGACGGGTACTTTGGCACTCGAATTTTGTTTTGTTCTGAATAGATTCAGGTCTTGGCCAAAACATGAAAGTTTTAGCCTTATGTCTCAGCTTTCTAATGCCTTTGGAATTTCTTAATTTCGATTTCTGAGCCGTGAGTTACGGCCTTGCAAACAGGGCCTGTTTGGTAACTCGCAATGAAACAGCTGGAACTGTTTCACGCAATTTTCACCTATACCCATTGAGATCTGGGTTGAGATGTCTAAATGAAAGTTGTAGATCTTCCTCTTAGCTTCGAAACGGTGTCTCACCCGCCTTGATCCGACACTCCTAGCCTAATTTTGACCAAAACGGTTTGAGATGGCCGATTTGGCCATTTCCGTTTGCCGTTCTGCGCGGACGTGTGCGGCCGTTTTGCCGTTTCCGCACTTGCGCGTGCCAATTTTGCCGTTTGGCTTATTTCAAGTACGTTAGTTGCCGTTTGTGATATATTGTGACATAATCTTCGATTTCAGACAGTGGTGAGCTAGGCGGTGCCGGTGGGGCCCACTACTAGCCAACACACAAAGTGAATTCCGCCTTTATACTACTTTTGGTATTTTGAGTAAGTATTCAGGCCGCTCTTATGTGTTAGTTGTTTATGTGTTTCGTTATGTGTAAAAAGGGTACCTAGGCGAGGGTGTACTTTATCGCACTCGATCTAGACCCTAATTTACGCACCAATTTGTACATGACATATGTATGTGAGAAATTTTGGAACAAAAACCCTTGAGCTTGTGGCTCGGGGTGACTTTTGAATACTTTTGTGAATTTTGTGAGTTTGCGGTTGAACTCAATACCTAGATGGACTATTCGAGCCGGTTAGGGCTTGGTCGAAGTCAGTCCAACTTGGTTTGAGGTCACCAAGTTTGTGACCCGAGCTTATGATCAAAGCTCAAGTTTGTGATTTCGTTCGCCTGGGCAAGTTTGTGAGGTGACTGGCCAGTGAGGGTGATAAGGTGTCGGTGGGTGTACAAGTGAAGTTCTACGGACCTTATTTATGGTCGACGGAGTGTCGACAGGAGATCAAGCATGGCAAATGAATTGGCTTTGGAGCCACCCGTATCCTTATTATGTGATGTTACTTTTCTGCTTTTGCTTTACTCTTACTGTGTAAATGTTGTTACGTGAAATTTACGCTTTTGCCCCTGTTTACTTACTAAGCTTTTAGCTTACCCCATTCCGTTTGTTTTCCTTAGCAGGGGCCGACGCGGGTACGTTTGGGCACTTACACTAGTATAGTATAGTTAGACTTGCTTGTAATAGCGGACAATTAGGATGTTTGTTTTTATTGGGGTGGTTTGTATAAGGACCCTTCTTAGGGTCTACCTTTTGGTTTTGGTTGTAATTATACGGATGTAATAGTTTGAGCAGGTACTTTTGGGGAATGTACTTATAACTCTTTTGGGATTGCATATATATGTATAGTACTCTTTTGGATTTTGCTAGCTTTCGTTGTTTTAAGTTTTGAGTCCTGGCGCGAGCTAGGCAGGCGGCCCGCCGATACCCTTGGGTTCGCCCTTGGGAGAAGTGGGGTCGTCACATTTATTCCCCTCCACAGGGCTCAAGGTGAAGGAGAGCTTGTAGCGTTTATTCATGGATTATCTCATGTATGGATTGAACTTGGATTTCCTTTTGTGTAATCATTCATATTGGGATTGTATTGAACGTTTAGAACGTTTAGAATTGATTGGATGTGTAATAGTCTAGTTTTGGACTTCCTCCTGTATACTAATTGTGATCAAGGATCAGAGTGGCGCTGCGGAAGCGTGGACGCTTCGCTTTTGATATGTAAAGATTGGGAACCTTTGATGTATATTTGATATATATATCTTGAAATTCAATTGAGGATTGTAGCGAACGACTGAGTCCCGGCGAGAGCTGGGCAGGCGGCCCGCCAAACCCTCTGGTTCGCCTCAGGGGGAGGTAGGGCTGTGACAATTTATCAGTTTTTTTTTATTGTACTTTTGCTTCCCTTTGTTTCTTGTGCTGCTGAACTGATTTGGGAATAAGTTGATGTTTCCTCCTTTTCTGAACCTTCGTTTGTTGAGGATTCTCTTGAAACTTTTTGCGATGAGAGCTAGATCATTATCATCAGTTTCCGTATCTTCTTCATCTAGGGAGGCAGAACCATCCATATCTTGAGACGCCTTTAGAGCAATACTCCTTCTTACTTTCGCATCCTCTTCCTCTTGTACTTTGGACTTTAGCTTCAACTCATAAGAGGTCAGAGAATTAATAAGTGATTCAATACTCTTTAGCCTCCTCAATAGCAGTCACTTTATTTTCCCAATCATTGGACAAGGCATTCAGAATTTTTCTATTTTTCTCTCCTAAGGTATATTTTTTTTTCAGAACCTCTAAATCTTTAATAAGATCATTGAATCTACAATACATTTTATCAATATTTTCATGAGGTTCCATCTTAAACGACTCATATTTAGTAACTAAAATAGATTTCTTTTGCTCTCTAACATTCTCGCTACTTTCATGAAATTCTTTCAATTTGTCCCGAATGTCTTTAGCTGACATGCAACCCTTGACTCTAATGGATTCATTTGAGTCTAAAGCACAATATAGCACATTCATGCATTTTGCATTTAAGGTGAGATGAGCTCTATCCACAGCAGTCAGTTCACTTCTTGTTTTTGATCTAGATTTATGAGTATTTTCATCTATAAGAGAGGCATCATATGGACCTTCACTAATAATAAACCACAATTTAATATCAATTGATTGCAAAAATATAATCATTCTTTCTTTCCAACTCACATAATTTGACCCATTAAACATAGGTGGTCTAATCACAGAATGTCCTTCAAAAAATATGGCATTATTGGTTGTCATATTTACTCCAAAGCCGATTGAGCTTAATCTCTAGGAGACCAAACTCTGATACCAATTGGAAGGATCGAAGAAAACCAAGTGGAAGAGATAAACAATGTACAGATCACAAACGTAATAACAAGTAAATAGAAAGGAAAGAATTGCAAACCAATTAACTACCCAACTCCTCTTGAGCTTGTAGATTAATTCAAATAAACTTCTTCAAGTTGATGAATTACAATAACTCTTGCGTACAAAGGAAGGTTCACCTCCTCCTTACCCCGAACACCACTCGGTCAAGCCAGCTATCGGACGTCCGAAGCATGCGCCCGAAGTTGTACAATGATTATCGGACGTCCGGTACTGTCATCACAAGCGTCCGACAGCTTTCAACAACCTTTGTCTTCTTTCAATTGCACTTGTTCATGGAATCAAATAACTTCATAACTGAAAGTATATCTTGAAGAAATATTAGTATTATCCATTGTTTTGTAAACATCAAAAGTTAGGGACCAAGGTCAACATTCTCCCCCTTTTTGATGATGACAAAACAATGGATGGAAAAAGGAAAAAGATTGAGCAAATGAGCATAAGCTCCCCCTCACTCATTGCATCCAAACTTATAATCTCAGAATAACTCCCCCTAACACATAGCATCCATTTCTCCCCCTTTTTGTCATCATAAGATGAGAGTAAAAACCAGCTACCAAAATCCAGCAACAATAACAGAGAATCCAATATTCCAAATAAAAACAGAGAAATGACAGCAATCACCAACATATCACAGCAAATCATCATGAGATCAGCATTATTCTTTTTTCTCCCTTTTTGACATCATACAAATTCAGTAAAAAATCAAGAAAAACTCAGATCGAAGCGTCAGAAATATCAAAAGAGAATTACAAAAAAAATTATGAACAAGAATCTCATCAATCTTACCAATATCTCCTACTTGTTAGAGTTAGTATCATGTCTAATTATCCACATGCATTTCATGCCTTTTTTTATATTATTTCTCACATAGCAATCACTTTTCATGTGACCTTTTTGACAACAGAAATTACGCATAATCAAGGAGTTATTTACATGAACAGATTTAATAAATCTTATTTGTTTTCTCTTATAAACAGTAAATTCGTTTGAATTAGAATTCAACCTATTCTTTTGAAAACAGACTTATTTCTTGTGTTTAAACAACTCATTTAGACCATCCATTCTTCTTTTCAAATCACCTTTTTCCTTTTTGAACAATTCACAAACCTTTGTTTTTCTATCAAGTTCAAAGTGTAAAGCAGTCTCACTCTTTTTGAAGTAATCATTTTCAGCTTTCAACTTTTTATTTTGGTGAAAAAGATTTGCATTATCTCGAAGAAAAAAACTAATTTTCTGTTTTAACTCCTTGTTTCTAGCATAGGATTCTTTCAAACTATCATGCAATTTTATAATGAAAGATTCAAGATCATCATCAGTTTCATCATCACTTTCAAATTGAGAGTTACAAGTTGTTACCTCATCATCTCCAATGGCCATGAAAGACAATTGAGCAGATTCTTCTTCCTCTTCGATTTCACCATCGGAGTTGCATTCATTCCATGTGAACTGGAAGTTGTTGAATCTGGGTTTTCTTTCACCTTTCCTCTTCTTCATTGGACAGTCACTCATGTAGTGTCCAAGTTGGCCACATTCATAGCATTTATCAGTTTATTTTTTATTGTACTCTTGCTTCCCTTTGTTTCTTGTGCTGCTGAACTGATTTGGGAATAAGTTGATGTTTCCTCCTTTTCTGAACCTTCGTTTGTTGAGGATTCTCTTGAAACTTTTTGCGATGAGAGCCAGATCATTATCATCAGTTTCCGTATCTTCTTCATCTAGGGAGGCAGAATCATCCATATCTTGAGACGCCTTTAGAGCAATACTCCTTCTTACTTTCGCATCCTCTTCCTCTTGCACTTTGGACTTAAGCTTCAACTCATAAGATGTCAGAGAATTAATAAGTGATTCAATAGGCATAGTATTCAAATCTTTAGCCTCCTCAATAGCAGTCACTTTATTTTCCCAATCATTGGACAAGGCATTCAGAATTTTTCTATTTGTCTCTCCTAAGGTATATTCTTTTTCCAGAACCTCTAAATCTTTAATAAGATCATTGAATCTACAATACATTTGATCAATATTTTCATGAGGTTCCATCTTAAACGACTCATATTTAGTAACTAAAATAGATTTCTTTTGCTCTCTAACACTCTCGCTACCTTCATGAAATTCTTTCAATTTGTCCCGAATGTCTTTAGCTGACATGCAACCCTTGACTCTAATGGATTCATTTGAGTCTAAAGCACAATATAGCACATTCATGGCTTTTGCATTTAAGGTGAGATGAGCTCTATCCACAGCAGTCAGTTCACTTCTTGTTTTTTATCTAGATCTATGAGTATTTTCATCTATAAGAGAGGCATCATATGGACCTTCACTAATAATAAATCACAATTCAATATCAATTGATTGCAAAAATATAATCATTCTTTCTTTCCAACTCACATAATTTGACCCAGTAAACATAGGTGGTCTAATCACAGAATGTCCTTCAAAAAATATGGCATTATTGGTTGCCATATTTACTCCAAAGCCGATTGAGCTTAATCTCTAGGAGACCAAGCTCTGATACCAATTGTAAGGATCGAAGAAAACCAAGTGGAAGAGATAAACAATGTACAGATCACAAACGTAACAACAAGTAAATAGAAAGGAAAGAATTGCAAACCAATTAACTACCCAACTCCTCTTGAGCTTGTAGATTAATTCAAATAAACTTCTTCAAGTTGATGAATTACAATAACTCTTGCGTACAAAGGAAGGTTCACCTCCTCCTTACCCCGAACACCACTCGGTCAAGCCAGGAAGTTTTACTATCCCTCAGGACAACCCTCAAGAGCTACACTCATGAAGTATTCGCTCACAAAGGATTCGCTTACAATGAAACTCACACCACTAAAACTACAAATCTTCTTTGAAGAGTATTTTCTCACTAAAATCACTCTAGATCTTTTGTATCTTCTGTGTGCAAAAGTTGGTTGATGTATCTGACTAACCACTATTTATATAGGACCAAGAAAGTGCCTCATTAATGCTTCCAACGGATCGAAAGTAGCTGAAGAGTCAACTAGCCGTTGGAGTATCGGACGTCCGGTACTCCTGTTTTTTGCGTCCGACAGCAGGCAGTGAGTTTGAGAAATTTTCTTCAATTCTATCGGACGTCCGGTGCAAGCTTTTTGTGCGTCCGACAGCAAACAAAGAGATTGAGAAATCATCTTGTTTCTATCGGACGTCCGGTGGAGACATATTCAGCGTCCGATGGTTTCGTCGACTTCGAAAGATCCTATCTGTAACAGCTCCACTTTCTCCTAAGGCGAACCAAAGGGTTCGGCGTACTGCCTGCCCAACTCTCGCCGGGACTCAGTCGATAACTTCAAGCAACCATAAGAACATCTAACCACGATCCAACTTAAAACAAAACGTATATACAATAATATCTCAAGAAGAAGTACAACCGTCAAATATACAGAGGTTCTCCAATCACTATACAACCAGCCCGTGCCAAGCACTAGGGCGAAAACCATGACAAATGAAAACCAAGGCTAGACCCAGCTAGTCTATACAGGCTCTCGTCCTTGCACGCCTTCCCCTGTTAAGGAAAACAAAACTAAAGGGATGAGCTGGAAAGCTCAGTGAGGTTCCTAACACATAGGCAAACAAGAAGTTCAATGCATTCATTACATGTTACCAATCATTCAAATACAAAAGAAAGCGATAAACACCGTCATTAAAAGGATACGTGCTCACAAGGAGCCATTCGTTCATTCATTCGTTCATTCATTCTCCTTTCGTTCCCTTATACCTTCAATCATTTGAAAATGCATTTGTATATAAGTAAAACCCTCATTCATTCATTCGTTCATTCATTCATTCACCAGGCTCCACCAACCTCCACCAACCTACAAGGTAATACTCGAGTATACCAAAACGTTCACCCAGGTCCCTAATCGCCCGACCGAGTCCGCTTCTGGCTCGAGACGACCGGTAACAAGGGGCAATGGCCAGTTCAGCCAAAAGGCTTACATTCATGCACAAATAACATTTCAATCATTCAATCATTGAAAATTTCACAATCGTTTAGGCCGAGTGCGATAAAGTACACACTTGCCTAGAAAACTCATTTTAACAATCATTGAAAGCATATAACATGTTATCAATCATTCATACCAACCATATAATCATGAAACATATCAAACAGGGAACACTCACCTATACACGCAAAATAACGTCCACTTCTCAATCACCAATGAAACCTAAAAGTAAACAAAGAACACATTACAATCCATCTAGCATGATTTGGATGAAATCAAGAATTACCCGACTACTCGCGAGTAAACGTATAAAATGACTTTTAAAGTGTCAATAGAGCATATGGATCCGTGGACGGGAATTACTAGGGTTCATAAACCAACCTAAAGAGGTATTAGGTTTTTAGAATGGTAAAATGATCATTTTATTTGCCAAGCGGAAATATACAGGTTCAAATAGAAATTTAGCCCTCGGCCACCTTTTGAAAGAGCCGGTAACATTTTTAGTAAATACGTCCAATTCGTCACAAAATACATTCGCCAAAGCACTTTAACTTGCTTACATGATAAGAAGATGAACGGACGGCATGTCCCTTGTGTTTACCTATTTTCCAGAAAACAGTTCCAACATCTCATATAGAATAATCTCATGTCCAAAAGCCGTTCACTAGGCTTAAAGTCATATAAATACAAAAATCAAGCTAGAAACATTTTCGGATAAAAACAGTTTGTGACACCATTTTGCAGTTTTGGCACTATTGGCGCTACGATTATCGGATTAGGGTGTAAGACCCACCATTTCGAAGCTAAGAACCAGGGCTACAACAATGTAGAAGGTCACTCAGTCCAAATCCCAGCACAACTAAGTCAAATATGCCAAATAACAAACCAGAACCGTAATTGCAGGTTTACAAATTACACTATGCTGTAATCAGTACAACTCAGTCTAAACAGGTCCAAATGCAGACATTCCAAAGGCATATGGTAGCTAGGACATCAAGCTACATTTCATCAGAAGACCTCAACCACCAAATCCAAAGCAATTCCAGTCAAAACAGCCAATTACAAACGCAGTTCGGCCATCCTGAAGAACCCCGAACAGCAACAGTAAAATCGACATTTCTCACTCTACACTACTCCAAATGATCTGAAATTTTACAGTCACTTCAAACACATCAATACCTACAACTTTGATGTTTTAAGCCAAGGCCAATTCGGCCTCTAACCATATGATACAAAACCGGACAGAAAATGGGATATGAAACCCTAACTTTTCACATTTCCTTCCAAACCCAAAATTGGTTGCAATTATCTATCATATACACCTACTAGAGTCATTACCCTTCATTACCAACCAACATAGATAACCACAACATCATGATCACATTAAACCAGAAAATTCATCAATAAAATAAAAACTTCACCAATTCATCTCAAACCAAGAAATAAACCACAAATTTCAGCACTTTAGCTACCACTAAGCACATCTTAAGCTTCATTAAGTGTAGGAGGAAGTTCAATCACCACTTACCTAGTAAACAAGAGAGAAGGAGTTGTAGGACACCTTAGCTTCCTTGAACACTTTCACAAAATCACTTACTAGCACCAAATGGAGGGATTTTATGGGGTAGAAACAAATTTCAGCAATTGGTTTGGATGATTTTGTGACGCCCCGAAAAAATGAGTTTGAGAACCCGGAAATTTTCTACTTTTCTAGGGTTTATTTGTTTAACGCCCGCTTTTCTACATTTTCTTGATTAGAAAATTTTCCAGATAAAGTTTATGAGCAAAAATGGTTTTTAAATGATTTTCTAGTATTGGAGAGTTTTTGAGAAGTTAAGAATATATATTGGACGTGGGACCCACTAGTGCGAAAAGTTCGGAACAATTCGGCCAATAAGGTTAAGTTTCGGATACTGTGTAAAATTTATCGGGTGTTAGGAGATAAGTAGAGGAGGTGATTTGATTGATGTGAGAGAGAAAAGAAAGGATAGGATGGCATTAATGAGGTGACAAGTGTCATCCTTTTATAGGTTTTACTTTAAGAGTTATTATTCACATTTTTGACTTTTTTGACCAAAGGTTAAATATCTTCAAAATTCATTAAAATTTCCTCATTCTTTCTTCACCATAGCCGGCCCTCTCAAGCTCCAAAAGGAAGAGAACTCCATCAACTTTCAAGCTTCTACTTGGTGCAAATCACCCAAAAACATTTGCTTACATCCATTTTACTCCATAAAATCTTTCCTTTTAGTGATAGTGAGTGGTCTAGTGAAGTTGTTTTGAAGAGTTAAGGTGTCCACAATCCCTATCTCTCTTGTTACCTGGTAAGTGATGCTAGAACACTCTTCTACACCTAATGATGTTTATGTTATGCTTAGAAGTAGTTTGAGTAATGGAACATATGATTTATTTCTTGATTTGAAGAGTTTTGGTGAAGTTTTCCATTTTATGATGAATTTGCTGGTTTAATATGAATGGGATGTTGTGGTCTTGTATGATGAATGGTAATGGTTTAAAATGACTCTTGTAGGTGTGAATTGTTGATAAATGCAATCAATTTTGAATTTGGAAGAATTTCTGGAAAATTAGGGTTCTTGGTTGAACATTCTGTCCGAAATTTTAGGTCCTAGATGGAGGCCGAATTGGCCTTTTCTCAAAACATGAAAGTTGTAGGTATTGATGAGTTTGAAGTGCCTGCAAAATTTCAGGGCATTTGGAGTAGTGTAGAGTGAGTTATGCCGTTTTTACTCTTGCTGTTCTGGGTGATCAGAATGTGCGAACTGCACTTGTAATTGTCTGTTTTGACTGGAATTTCTTTGGATTTGGATGTTGGTGTCTTCTGATGAAATGTAGCTTGATGTCTTAGCTATCATATTCCTTTGGAATCAATGCATTTGAACCTGTATAGACTGACTTGGACTGATTACAGTTTTGTGTGATTTGGGAACCTGCAATTACGGTTCTGGGTTGGTTTTCTGCATTTTTGACCTAGTTGTGCTAGGATTTGGACTGAGTGGCCTTCTACATTGTTGTAGCCCTGTCTTTTAGCTTCGAAACGGTGTATCTTGTACCTTCATCCGACAATCGTAACGCCGTTGGTACCATTACCGCAAAATGACGTCAAAACTATTTTTCTGGTTTTGAGCTTAACTTTCCTTTCTAAACTTTTCCTTAGCTTGATTTGTACTAGTACCACTTGGAGCTTGCTGAATGGTTATTGGATGAACTTGTTGTTGTGTGTGTACCTTTGGGTTGGAATGAGGAAATCATGAAGCCTTGATGGCTGGGAAAGTAAGAAGATTTAGGGGAAGTGCTGTCCGAACTTTGAAAGGACTTGTTTGCATTGAGTTTGTGATCTAAGACTTGGATTTGAGCAAGGCAATGCTATATGATGGATGGTTTCAGAGCCGTGGAGGTGAGTGACCTCAAACTACTTCTAAAGTTATTTATGATCCGTTTCTTACATTATTTACTTTTGAACTGTTTCCAAAGTTACTTTTGAAATGTTTTCTTGCATATCATGCGTGCTGGCATGTGAGTGTGCCTTGTTTGCTATATTTCTTGACTTCATGACTTGTATTTTGGTTGATAACGTGTTCAGCGCTTATAATGATTTTCAAAACGAGTTTTCGAGGCGAGTGTGTACTTTATCGCACTCGACCTCGACAAATGTGAAATTTTCGATTGAAATGTTACTTGCGCATGAATGTAAGCCTTTTGGGCTGAACTGGCCATTGCCCCTTGTTACCGGTCGTCTTGAGCCAGAAGCGGACTCGGTCAGGCGATTAGGAACTTGGGTGAACGTTTGGTATACTCGAGTATTACCTATGTAGGTTGGTGGAGCCTGGCCAAAAGCCAGGGACGGGGTGAATGAAATGAAATAAATGATCAAATGAGCGAGGAAATGTCAGGAGAATGAATGTATCCTTTCATGAATGTTACTATCGCTTTCCATTGTACATGTTTCTTGAATTATTGATACTCCATATTTAATGTTTTGTAAATGCTGTAATCGTTTCTGGACTTATCATTTGATTTATGACATCATTGAAAAGAAATATTGTGAAACCGATTTGATTACTGATTTTAATGGTTACTCGCTGAGCTTCTAGCTCACCCCAAAAATGTTTTATTTCCCCCCCACAGGGCTCAAGGCGAAGAAAAGCTTGGAGTGCTTATTCACGTGACTGGATGGCTTATATCGTGTACAGTTTAAGTTTGGATCTATTTTATGTACGAGTTGGTCTTGTATAAATATTTGAAATTGATATGGATGTAAGTATACGTTCTACGATTGGAATCAGTTTCCGCTGCATTTGTAATATGTAATCATTGGAGAATTTGATGAAATTTTGAGATTTATATTGTAATTGGGTTGAGGACTGTAGTGAGCGACTGAGTCCCGGCGAGAGTTGGGTAGGCGGCCCGCCGAACCCTCTGGTTCGCCTTAGGGGGAGGTGGTGCCGTTACAGATTTGCACTAGATGGTAGCTAAAAGTTTGAAGAGTTTTCTTCCCTCTTAAGCTCAAGATGGCCGGCCAACATGAAGAAAGAAAGAGTGAATATTTGGTCAATTTTGAGATATTTAATCAAATGGTAAAGAAAGGTCAAAAAGGTGAATAGTTGTCTTAGGCTTCAACCAATGGAAGTGTGACACTTGTCACTCCATTAAATGCATTTCTATCCTTTTGTTTCCTCTCACATCAATCACATCTCATCCTCTACTTATCTCTTAACATCCGATAAATTTCACCCAGTATCCGGAACTTAACCTAATTGGTCGAATTTTTCCGAACTTTCCGCTCTAGTGGGTCCCACATCCGGTATACACTCTTAATTTCTCACAAACTAACCAATACTAGAAAAATCATTTAAAAACTATATTTATTCATAAAATTGATTTAGAAAAATTTTCTAATAAAGAAAATGCAGAAAACGTGCAATTAAGAAAAGTACGGGTCCTCACACTATCGGACGTCCGAAGCATGCGCCCGAAGTTGTGCAATGATTATCGGACGTCCGGTACTGTCATCACAAGCGTCCGACAGCTTTCAACAACCTTTGTCTTCTTTCAATTGCACTTGTTCATGGAATCAAATAACTTCATAACTGAAAGTATATCTTGAAGAAATATTAGTATTATCCATTGTTTTGTAAACATCAAAAGTTAGGGACCAAGGTCAACATTCTCCCCCTTTTTGATGATGACAAAACAATGGATGGAAAAAGGAAAAAGATTGAGCAAATGAGCATAAGCTCCCCCTCACTCATTGCATCCAAACTTATAATCTCAGAATAACTCCCCCTAACACATAGCATCCATTTCTCCCCCTTTTTGTCATCATAAGATGAGAGTAAAAACCAGCTACCAAAATCCAGCAACAATAACAGAGAATCCAATATTCCAAATAAAAACAGAGAAATGACAGCAATCACCAACATATCACAGCAAATCATCATGAGATCAGCATTATTCTTTTTTCTCCCTTTTTGACATCATACAAATTCAGTAAAAAATCAAGAAAAACTCAGATCGAAGCGTCAGAAATATCAAAAGAGAATTACAAAAAAAATTATGAACAAGAATCTCATCAATCTTACCAATATCTCCTACTTGTTAGAGTTAGTATCATGTCTAACTATCCACATGCATTTCATGCCTTTTTTTATATTTTTTCTCACATAGCAATCACTTTTCATGTGACCTTTTTGACAACAGAAATTACGCATAATCAAGGAGTTATTTACATGAACAGATTTAATAAATCTTATTTGTTTTCTCTTATAAACAGTAAATTCGTTTGAATTAGAATTCAACCTATTCTTTTGAAAACAGACTTATTTCTTGTGTTTAAACAACTCATTTAGACCATCCATTCTTCTTTTCAAATCACCTTTTTCCTTTTTGAACAATTCACAAACCTTTGTTTTTCTATCAAGTTCAAAGTGTAAAGCAGTCTCACTCTTTTTGAAGTAATCATTTTCAGCTTTCAACTTTTTATTTTGGTGAAAAAGATTTGCATTATCTCGAAGAAAAAAACTAATTTTCTGTTTTAACTCCTTGTTTCTAGCATAGGATTCTTTCAAACTATCATGCAATTTTATAATGAAAGATTCAAGATCATCATCAGTTTCATCATCACTTTCAAATTGAGAGTTACAAGTTGTTACCTCATCATCTCCAATGGCCATGAAAGACAATTGAGCAGATTCTTCTTCCTCTTCGATTTCACCATCGGAGTTGCATTCATTCCATGTGAACTGGAAGTTGTTGAATCTGGGTTTTCTTTCACCTTTCCTCTTCTTCATTGGACACTCACTCATGTAGTGTCCAAGTTGGCCACATTCATAGCATTTATCAGTTTATTTTTTATTGTACTCTTGCTTCCCTTTGTTTCTTGTGCTGCTGAACTGATTTGGGAATAAGTTGATGTTTCCTCCTTTTCTGAACCTTCGTTTGTTGAGGATTCTCTTGAAACTTTTTGCGATGAGAGCCAGATCATTATCATCAGTTTCCGTATCTTCTTCATCTAGGGAGGCAGAATCATCCATATCTTGAGACGCCTTTAGAGCAATACTCCTTCTTACTTTCGCATCCTCTTCCTCTTGCACTTTGGACTTAAGCTTCAACTCATAAGATGTCAGAGAATTAATAAGTGATTCAATAGGCATAGTATTCAAATCTTTAGCCTCCTCAATAGCAGTCACTTTATTTTCCCAATCATTGGACAAGGCATTCAGAATTTTTCTATTTGTCTCTCCTAAGGTATATTCTTTTTCCAGAACCTCTAAATCTTTAATAAGATCATTGAATCTACAATACATTTGATCAATATTTTCATGAGGTTCCATCTTAAACGACTCATATTTAGTAACTAAAATAGATTTCTTTTGCTCTCTAACACTCTCGCTACCTTCATGAAATTCTTTCAATTTGTCCCGAATGTCTTTAGCTGACATGCAACCCTTGACTCTAATGGATTCATTTGAGTCTAAAGCACAATATAGCACATTCATGGCTTTTGCATTTAAGGTGAGATGAGCTCTATCCACAGCAGTCAGTTCACTTCTTGTTTTTTATCTAGATCTATGAGTATTTTCATCTATAAGAGAGGCATCATATGGACCTTCACTAATAATAAATCACAATTCAATATCAATTGATTGCAAAAATATAATCATTCTTTCTTTCCAACTCACATAATTTGACCCAGTAAACATAGGTGGTCTAATCACAGAATGTCCTTCAAAAAATATGGCATTATTGGTTGCCATATTTACTCCAAAGCCGATTGAGCTTAATCTCTAGGAGACCAAGCTCTGATACCAATTGTAAGGATCGAAGAAAACCAAGTGGAAGAGATAAACAATGTACAGATCACAAACGTAACAACAAGTAAATAGAAAGGAAAGAATTGCAAACCAATTAACTACCCAACTCCTCTTGAGCTTGTAGATTAATTCAAATAAACTTCTTCAAGTTGATGAATTACAATAACTCTTGCGTACAAAGGAAGGTTCACCTCCTCCTTACCCCGAACACCACTCGGTCAAGCCAGGAAGTTTTACTATCCCTCAGGACAACCCTCAAGAGCTACACTCATGAAGTATTCGCTCACAAAGGATTCGCTTACAATGAAACTCACACCACTAAAACTACAAATCTTCTTTGAAGAGTATTTTCTCACTAAAATCACTCTAGATCTTTTGTATCTTCTGTGTGCAAAAGTTGGTTGATGTATCTGACTAACCACTATTTATATAGGACCAAGAAAGTGCCTCATTAATGCTTCCAACGGATCGAAAGTAGCTGAAGAGTCAACTAGCCGTTGGAGTATCGGACGTCCGGTACTCCTGTTTTTTGCGTCCGACAGCAGGCAGTGAGTTTGAGAAATTTTCTTCAATTCTATCGGACGTCCGGTGCAAGCTTTTTGTGCGTCCGACAGCAAACAAAGAGATTGAGAAATCATCTTGTTTCTATCGGACGTCCGGTGGAGACATATTCAGCGTCCGATGGTTTCGTCGACTTCGAAAGATCCTATCTGTAACAGCTCCACTTTCTCCTAAGGCGAACCAAAGGGTTCGGCGTACTGCCTGCCCAACTCTCGCCGGGACTCAGTCGATAACTTCAAGCAACCATAAGAACATCTAACCACGATCCAACTTAAAACAAAACGTATATACAATAATATCTCAAGAAGAAGTACAACCGTCAAATATACAGAGGTTCTCCAATCACTATACAACCAGCCCGTGCCAAGCACTAGGGCGAAAACCATGACAAATGAAAACCAAGGCTAGACCCAGCTAGTCTATACAGGCTCTCGTCCTTGCACGCCTTCCCCTGTTAAGGAAAACAAAACTAAAGGGATGAGCTGGAAAGCTCAGTGAGGTTCCTAACACATAGGCAAACAAGAAGTTCAATGCATTCATTACATGTTACCAATCATTCAAATACAAAAGAAAGCGATAAACACCGTCATTAAAAGGATACGTGCTCACAAGGAGCCATTCGTTCATTCATTCGTTCATTCATTCTCCTTTCGTTCCCTTATACCTTCAATCATTTGAAAATGCATTTGTATATAAGTAAAACCCTCATTCATTCATTCGTTCATTCATTCATTCACCAGGCTCCACCAACCTCCACCAACCTACAAGGTAATACTCGAGTATACCAAAACGTTCACCCAGGTCCCTAATCGCCCGACCGAGTCCGCTTCTGGCTCGAGACGACCGGTAACAAGGGGCAATGGCCAGTTCAGCCAAAAGGCTTACATTCATGCACAAATAACATTTCAATCATTCAATCATTGAAAATTTCACAATCGTTTAGGCCGAGTGCGATAAAGTACACACTTGCCTAGAAAACTCATTTTAACAATCATTGAAAGCATATAACATGTTATCAATCATTCATACCAACCATATAATCATGAAACATATCAAACAGGGAACACTCACCTATACACGCAAAATAACGTCCACTTCTCAATCACCAATGAAACCTAAAAGTAAACAAAGAACACATTGCAATCCATCTAGCACGATTTGGATGAAATCAAGAATTACCCGACTACTCGCGAGTAAACGTATAAAATGACTTTTAAAGTGTCAATAGAGCATATGGATCCGTGGACGGGAATTACTAGGGTTCATAAACCAACCTAAAGAGGTATTAGGTTTTTAGAATGGTAAAATGATCATTTTATTTGCCAAGCGGAAATATACAGGTTCAAATAGAAATTTAGCCCTCGGCCACCTTTTGAAAGAGCCGGTAACATTTTCAGTAAATACGTCCAATTCGTCACAAAATACATTCGCCAAAGCACTTTAACTTGCTTACATGATAAGAAGATGAACGGACGGCATGTCCCTTGTGTTTACCTATTTTCCAGAAAACAGTTCCAACATCTCATATAGAATAATCTCATGTCCAAAAGCCGTTCACTAGGCATAAAGTCATATAAATACAAAAATCAAGCTAGAAACATTTCCGGATAAAAACAGTTTGTGACACCATTTTCCGGTTTTGGCACCATTGGCGCTACGATTATCGGATTAGGGTGTAAGACCCACCATTTAGAAGCTAAGAACCAGGGCTACAACAATGTAGAAGGTCACTCAGTCCAAATCCCAGCACAACTAAGTCAAATATGCCAAATAACAAACCAGAACCGTAATTGCAGGTTTACAAATTACACTATGCTGTAATCAGTACAACTCAGTCTAAACAGGTCCAAATGCAGACAATTCCAAAGGCATATGGTAGCTAGGAAATCAAGCTACATTTCATCAGAAGACCTCAACCACCAAATCCAAAGCAATTCCAGTCAAAACAGTCCAATTACAAACGCAGTTCGGCCATCCTGAAGAACCCCGAACAGCAACAGTAAAATCGACATTTCTCACTCTACACTACTCCAAATGACCTGAAATTTTACAGTCACTTCAAACACATCAATACCTACAACTTTGATGTTTTAAGCCAAGGCCAATTCGGCCTCTAACCATATGATACAAAACCGGACAGAAAAGGGGATATGAAACCCTAACTTTTCACATTTCCTTCCAAACCCAAAATTGGTTGCAATTATCTATCATATACACCTACTAGAGTCATTACCCTTCATTACCAACCAACATAGATAACCACAACATCATGATCACATTAAACCAGAAAATTCATCAATAAAATAAAAACTTCACCAATTCATCTCAAACCAAGAAATAAACCACAAATTTCAGCACTTTAGCTACCACTAAGCACATCTTAAGCTTCATTAAGTGTAGGAGGAAGTTCAATAACCACTTACCTAGTAAACAAGAGAGAAGGAGTTGTAGGACACCTTAGCTTCCTTGAACACTTTCACAAAATCACTTACTAGCACCAAATGGAGGGATTTTATGGAGTAGAAACAAATTTCAGCAATTGGTTTGGATGATTTGCACTAGATGGTAGCTAAAAGTTTGAAGAGTTTTCTTCCCTCTTAAGCTCAAGATGGCCGGCCAACATGAAGAAAGAAAGAGTGAATATTTGGTCAATTTTGAGATATTTAATCAAATGGTAAAGAAAGGTCAAAAAGGTGAATAGTTGTCTTAGGCTTCAACCAATGGAAGTGTGACACTTGTCACTCCATTAAATGCATTTCTATCTTTTGTTTCCTCTCACATCAATCACATCTCATCCTCTACTTATCTCTTAACATCCGATAAATTTCACCCAGTATCCGGAACTTAACCTAATTGGTCGAATTTTTCTGAACTTTTCGCCCTAGTGGGTCCCTCATCCGGTATACACTCTTAATTTCTCACAAACTAACCAATACTATAAAAATCATTTAAAAACTATATTTACTCATAAAATTGATTTAGAAAAATTTTCTAATAAAGAAAATGCAGAAAACGTGCAATTAAGAAAAGTACGGGTCCTCACACTATCGGACGTCCGAAGCATGCGCCCGAAGTTGTGCAATGATTATCGGACGTCCGGTACTGTCATCACAAGCGTCCGACAGCTTTCAACAACCTTTGTCTTCTTTCAATTGCACTTGTTCATGGAATCAAATAACTTCATAACTGAAAGTATATCTTGAAGAAATATTAGTATTATCCATTGTTTTGTAAACATCAAAAGTTAGGGACCAAGGTCAACATTCTCCCCCTTTTTGATGATGACAAAACAATGGATAGAAAAAGGAAAAAGATTGAGCAAATGAGCATAAGCTCCCCCTCACTCATTGCATCCAAACTTATAATCTCAGAATAACTCCCCCTAACACATAGCATCCATTTCTCCCCCTTTTTGTCATCATAAGATGAGAGTAAAAACCAGCTACCAAAATCCAGCAACAATAACAGAGAATCCAATATTTCAAATAAAATCAGAGAAATGACAGCAATCACCAACATATCACAGCAAATCATCATGAGATCAGAATTATTCTTTTTTCTCCCTTTTTGACATCATACAAATTCAGTAAAAAATCAAGAAAAACTCAGATCGAAGCGTCAGAAATATCAAAAGAGAATTACAAAAAAAATTATGAACAAGAATCTCATCAATCTTACCAATATCTCCTACTTGTTAGAGTTAGTATCATGTCTAACTATCCACATGCATTTCATGCCTTTTTTTATATTCTTTCTCACATAGCAATCACTTTTCATGTGACCTTTTTGACAACAGAAATTACGCATAATCAAGGAGTTATTTACATGAACAGATTTAATAAATCTTATTTGTTTTCTCTTATAAACAGTAAATTCGTTTGAATTAGAATTCAACCTATTCTTTTGAAAACAGACTTATTTCTTGTGTTTAAACAACTCATTTAGACCATCCATTCTTCTTTTCAAATCACCTTGTTCCTTTTTGAACAATTCACAAACCTTTGTTTTTCTATCAAGTTCAAAGTGTAAAGCAGTCTCACTCTTTTTGAAGTAATCATTTTCAGCTTTCAACTTTTTATTTTGGTGAAAAAGATTTGCATTATCTCGAAGCAAAAAACTAATTTTCTGTTTTAACTCCTTGTTTCTAGCATAGGATTCTTTCAAACTATCATGCAATTTTATAATGAAAGATTCAAGATCATCATCAGTTTCATCATCACTTTCAAATTGAGAGTTACAAGTTGTTACCTCATCATCTCCAATGGCCATGAAAGACAATTGAGCAGATTCTTCTTCCTCTTCGATTTCACCATCGGAGTTGCATTCATTCTGTAACAGCCCCACCTCCCCCTGAGGCGAACCAGAGGGTTCGGCGGGCCGCTTGCCCAACTCTCGCCGGGACTCAGTCGTTCACTACAATCCTGAATTGAATTACAAGATATATATATATCAAATAAACATCAAAGGTTCCCAATCTTTACATATCAAAAGCGAAGCGTCCACGCTTCCGCAGCGCCACTCTGATCCTTGATCACAATTAGTATACAGGAGGAAGTCCAAAACTAGACTATTACACATCCAATCAATTCTAAACGTTCGAAACGTTCAATACAATCCCAATATGAATGATTACACAAAAGGAAATCCAAGTTCAATCCATACATGAGATAATCCATGAATAAACGCTACAAGCCCTTCCTTCGCCTTGAGCCCTATGGAGGGGAATAAAATATTTTTGGGGTGAGCTAGAAGCTCAGCGAGTAACCAGTAAAATCAGTAATCAAATCGGTTTAACCATAGTTCATTTCAATGATGTTCAATTCAAATCAAATGATAAGTCCAGAAACAATTTCAACATTTACAAAACATTAAATATGGAGTATCAATAATTCAAGAAACATGTACAATGGAAAGCGATAGTAACATTCGTGCAAAGGATACATTCGTTCTCCTGTCATTCATTTGAAATTTCATTATTTTCCACCAACCTCCACCAACCTACAAAGGTAATACTCGAGTATACCAAACGTTCACCCAGGTCCCTAATCGCCCGACCGAGTCCACTTCTGGCTCGAGACGACCGGTAGCAAGGGGCAATGGCCAGTTCAGCCCAAAAGACTTACATTCATGCGCAAGTAGCATTTAATCATTAATCATTGAAAATTTCATATTTATTTAGGTCGAGTGCGATAAAGTACACACTCGCCTAGAAAACTCGTTTTAACAATCATTGAAAGCAAAATCAATAATAACAAGACACTGATATGCAAGCACGCATGATATGTAAGAAAACAGTTCCAACATTAAATTTGGAAACAGTTCAAAAGTAAATAATGCAAGAAACGGTTCATAAATAATTTTAGAAATAGTTTGAGGTCACTCACCTCCATGGCTCAGAAATCATCCATCAAATATCATTGCCTTGCTCAAATCCAAGTCTTAAATCACAAACTCAATGCAAACGAGTTCCTTCAAAGTTCGGACAGCACTTCCCCTGAATTTGTTAACTTTTCCAGCCATCATGGCTTCATTACTTCCTCAAATTAGTCCCAAAGGTACACACACAACAACAAATTCATCCAATAGCCATTCAGCAAGCTCCAAGTAGTACTAGTACAAGTCCAGCTAGGGAAAAGTCCGGAAATGAAAGTTTAGCTCAAACCAGAAAAACAGTTTTGACGTCATTTTGCGGTAATGGTATCAAAGGCGTTACGATTGTCGGATGAAGGTGAAAGACCCACCGTTTCGAAGCTAAAAGACAGGGTTACAACAATGTAGAAGGCCACTCAGTCCAAATCCTAGCACAACTAGGTCAAATATGCAAAATACCAAACCAGAACCTTAATTGCAGGTTTACAAATTACACTATGCTGTAATTAGTCCAACTCAGTCTATACAGGTCCGAATGCAGAAATTCCAAAGGCATATGATAGCTAGGACATCAAGCTACATTTCATCAGAAGACCTAAACCACCAAATCCAAATCAATTCCAGTCAAAACAGCCGATTACAGGCGCAGTTCGGCCATCCTGATGAACCCAGAACAGCAATAGTAAATTCGGCTTATCTCATTCTACACTACTCCAATTGGCCTGAAATTTTGCAGGCACCTCAAACACATCAATACCTACAACTTTCATTTTTTGAGCCAAGGCCAATTCGGCCCCTAACCATGAGATACAAAACCGGACAGAATTGGGGATATAAAACCCTAACTTTCTCAAATTCCTTCCAAATCCAAAATTGGTTGCAATTACCAATCATTTACACCTACTAGAGTCATTACCCCTCATTACCAACCATCATAAATAACCACAACATCATGATCACATTAAACCAGAAAATTCCTCAATAAAATAAAAACTTCACCAATTCATCTCAAACCAAGAAATAAACCACAAATTTCAGCACTTTAGCCACCACTAGGCACAAATTAAACATCATTAAGTGTAGGAAGAAGGTCAATCACCACTTACCTAGTAAACAAGAGAAGAGGAGTTAATGGACACCTTAACTTCCTTGAACACTTCCACAAAATCACTTACTAACACCAAATGGAAGGATTTTATGGAGTAGAAATAAATTTCAGCAATTGGTTTGGATGATTTGAGCTAGTTGGAAGCTTAAAATTGGAGAGGTTTTCTTTCTTCTTGAGCTTAAGGTGGCCGGCCAACATGGAGAAAGAAAGAGTGAATTTTTAGTCAATTTTTGAGATATTTAATCCAAGGGTAAGAAAGGTCAAAAAGGTGAATAGTTGTCTTAGGCTTCAACCACTCACAAGGTGACACTTGTCACTCATTCAATGCATTCCTATCCCTTTCTTTTCCTCTCACATCAATCACTTCACCTCCTCTACTTATCTCTTAACATCCGATAAATTTCAACCCGTAACCGAAACTTAACCTTATTTGCCGAATTTTTCCGAACTTTCGCACTCGTGGGTCCCACGTCCGATATATATATCCTTAATTTCTCAAAAACTAACCGATACTAGAAAATCATTTTAAAACTATTTTTGCTCATAAACTTTATCTGGGAATTTTTTTCTAATAAAGAAAATGTAGAAAAAAACGGGCGATTAAATAAAATAAACCCTAGAAAATTAGAAAATTTCCGGGTTCTTAAACTCATTTTTTTTTCGGGGCGTCACAATCTCCCCTCCTTAAAAGAATGTCGTCCTCGACATTCCATCTTGTACCAATCAAGTCAAGACATTCCGCAAAAATCACTAATACTGCAAACCAAACACACAGTCCGGCATCCTAAACTTCAAGCCTAGGATACACTACAGAGATCTGAAGCCTAAGCTCTGATACCGACTGTAACAGCCCCACCTCCCCCTGAGGCGAACCAGAGGGTTCGGCGGGCCGCCTGCCCAGCTCTCGCCGGGACTCAGTCGTTCACTACAATCCTCAATTGAATTACAAGATATATATATCAAATAAACATCAAAGGTTCCCAATCTTTACATATCAAAAGCGAAGCGTCCACGCTTCCGCAGCGCCACTCTGATCCTTGATCACAATTAGTATACAGGAGGAAGTCCAAAACTAGACTATTACACATCCAATCAATTCTAAACGTTCGAAACGTTCAATACAATCCCAATATGAATGATTACACAAAAGGAAATCCAAGTTCAATCCATACATGAGATAATCCATGAATAAACGCTACAAGCCCTTCCTTCGCCTTGAGCCCTGTGGAGGGGAATAAAACATTTTTGGGGTGAGTTAGAAGCTCAGCGAGTAACCAGTAAAATCAGTAATCAAATCGGTTTAACCATAGTTCATTTCAATGATGTTCAATTCAAATCAAATGATAAGTCCAGAAACAATTTCAACATTTACAAAACATTAAATATGGAGTATCAATAATTCAAGAAACATGTACAATGGAAAGCGATAGTAACATTCGTGCAAAAGATACATTCGTTCTCCTGTCATTCATTTGAAATTTCATTATTTTCCACCAACCTCCACCAACCTACAAAGGTAATACTCGAGTATACCAAACGTTCACCCAGGTCCCTAATCGCCCGACCGAGTCCACTTCTGGCTCGAGACGACCGGTAACAAGGGGCAATGGCCAGTTCAGCCCAAAAGACTTACATTCATGCGCAAGTAGCATTTAATCATTAATCATTGAAAATTTCATATTTATTTAGGTCGAGTGCGATAAAGTACACACTCGCCTAGAAAACTCGTTTTAACAATCATTGAAAGCAAAATCAATAATAACAAGACACTGATATGCAAGCACGCATGATATGTAAGAAAACAGTTCCAACATTAAATTTGGAAACAGTTCAAAAGTAAATAATGCAAGAAACGGTTCATAAATAATTTTAGAAATAGTTTGAGGTCACTCACCTCCATGGCTCAGAAATCATCCATCAAATATCATTGCCTTGCTCAAATCCAAGTCTTAAATCACAAACTCAATGCAAACGAGTTCCTTCAAAGTTCGGACAGCACTTCCCCTGAATTTGTTAACTTTTCCAGCCATCATGGCTTCATTACTTCCTCAAATCAGTCCCAAAGGTACACACACAACAACAAGTTCATCCAATAGCCATTCAGCAAGCTCCAAGTAGTACTAGTACAAGTCCAGCTAGGGAAAAGTCCGGAAATGAAAGTTTAGCTCAAACCAGAAAAACAGTTTTGACGTCATTTTGCGGTAATGGTATCAAAGGCGTTACGATTGTCGGATGAAGGTGAAAGACCCACCGTTTCGAAGCTAAAAGACAGGGTTACAACAATGTAGAAGGCCACTCAGTCCAAATCCTAGCACAACTAGGTCAAATATGCAAAATACCAAACCAGAACCTTAATTGCAGGTTTACAAATTACACTATGCTGTAATTAGTCCAACTCAGTCTATACAGGTCCGAATGCAGAAATTCCAAAGGCATATGATAGCTAGGACATCAAGCTACATTTCATCAGAAGACCTAAACCACCAAATCCAAATCAATTCCAGTCAAAACAGCCGATTACAGGCGCAGTTCGGCCATCCTGATGAACCCAGAACAGCAATAGTAAATTCGGCTTATCTCATTTTACACTACTCCAATTGACCTGAAATTTTACAGGCACCTCAAACACATCAATACCTACAACTTTCATTTTTTGAGCCAAGGCCAATTCGGCCCCTAACCATGAGATACAAAACCGGACAGAATTGGGGATATAAAACCCTAACTTTCTCAAATTCCTTCCAAATCCAAAATTGGTTGCAATTACCAATCATTTACACCTACTAGAGTCATTACCCCTCATTACCAACCATCATAAATAACCACAACATCATGATCACATTAAACCAGAAAATTCCTCAATAAAATAAAAACTTCACCAATTCATCTCAAACCAAGAAATAAACCACAAATTTCAGCACTTTAGCCACCACTAGGCACAAATTAAACATCATTAAGTGTAGGAAGAAGGTCAATCACCACTTACCTAGTAAACAAGAGAAGAGGAGTTAATGGACACCTTAACTTCCTTGAACACTTCCACAAAATCACTTACTAACACCAAATGGAAGGATTTTATGGAGTAGAAACAAATTTCAGCAATTGGTTTGGATGATTTGAGCTAGTTGGAAGCTTAAAATTGGAGAGGTTTTCTTTCTTCTTGAGCTTAAGGTGGCCGGCCAACATGGAGAAAGAAAGAGTGAATTTTTAGTCAATTTTTGAGATATTTAATCCAAGGGTAAGAAAGGTCAAAAAGGTGAATAGTTGTCTTAGGCTTCAACCACTCACAAGGTGACACTTGTCACTCATTCAATGCATTCCTATCCCTTTCTTTTCCTCTCACATCAATCACTTCACCTCCTCTACTTATCTCTTAACATCCGATAAATTTCAACCCGTAACCGAAACTTAACCTTATTTGCCGAATTTTTCCGAACTTTCGCACTCGTGGGTCCCACGTCCGATATATATATCCTTAATTTCTCAAAAACTAACCGATACTAGAAAATCATTTTAAAACTATTTTTGCTCATAAACTTTATCTGGGAATTTTTTTCTAATAAAGAAAATGTAGAAAAAAACGGGCGATTAAATAAAATAAACCCTAGAAAATTAGAAAATTTCCGGGTTCTCAAACTCATTTTTTTTTCGGGGCGTCACAATCTCCCCTCCTTAAAAGAATGTCGTCCTCGACATTCCATCTTGTACCAATCAAGTCAAGACATTCCGCAAAAATCACTAATACTGCAAACCAAACACACAGTCCGGCATCCTAAACTTCAAGCCTAGGATACACTACAGAGATCTGAAGCCTAAGCTCTGATACCGACTGTAACAGCCCCACCTCCCCCTGAGGCGAACCAGAGGGTTCGGCGGGCCGCCTGCCCAGCTCTCGCCGGGACTCAGTCGTTCACTACAATCCTCAATTGAATTACAAGATATATATATCAAATAAACATCAAAGGTTCCCAATCTTTACATATCAAAAGCGAAGCGTCCACGCTTCCGCAGCGCCACTCTGATCCTTGATCACAATTAGTATACAGGAGGAAGTCCAAAACTAGACTATTACACATCCAATCAATTCTAAACGTTCGAAACGTTCAATACAATCCCAATATGAATGATTACACAAAAGGAAATCCAAGTTCAATCCATACATGAGATAATCCATGAATAAACGCTACAAGCCCTTCCTTCGCCTTGAGCCCTGTGGAGGGGAATAAAACATTTTTGGGGTGAGCTAGAAGCTCAGCGAGTAACCAGTAAAATCAGTAATCAAATCGGTTTAACCATAGTTCATTTCAATGATGTTCAATTCAAATCAAATGATAAGTCCAGAAACAATTTCAACATTTACAAAACATTAAATATGGAGTATCAATAATTCAAGAAACATGTACAATGGAAAGCGATAGTAACATTCGTGCAAAGGATACATTCGTTCTCCTGTCATTCATTTGAAATTTCATTATTTTCCACCAACCTCCACCAACCTACAAAGGTAATACTCGAGTATACCAAACGTTCACCCAGGTCCCTAATCGCCCGACCGAGTCCACTTCTGGCTCGAGACGACCGGTAACAAGGGGCAATGGCCAGTTCAGCCCAAAAGACTTACATTCATGCGCAAGTAGCATTTAATCATTAATCATTGAAAATTTCATATTTATTTAGGTCGAGTGCGATAAAGTACACACTCGCCTAGAAAACTCGTTTTAACAATCATTGAAAGCAAAATCAATAATAACAAGACACTGATATGCAAGCACGCATGATATGTAAGAAAACAGTTCCAACATTAAATTTGGAAACAGTTCAAAAGTAAATAATGCAAGAAACGGTTCATAAATAATTTTAGAAATAGTTTGAGGTCACTCACCTCCATGGCTCAGAAATCATCCATCAAATATCATTGCCTTGCTCAAATCCAAGTCTTAAATCACAAACTCAATGCAAACGAGTTCCTTCAAAGTTCGGACAGCACTTCCCCTGAATTTGTTAACTTTTCCAGCCATCATGGCTTCATTACTTCCTCAAATCAGTCCCAAAGGTACACACACAACAACAAGTTCATCCAATAGCCATTCAGCAAGCTCCAAGTAGTACTAGTACAAGTCCAGCTAGGGAAAAGTCCGGAAATGAAAGTTTAGCTCAAACCAGAAAAACAGTTTTGACGTCATTTTGCGGTAATGGTATCAAAGGCGCTACGATTGTCGGATGAATCTGCAAGACCCACCGTTTCGAAGCTAAAAGACAGGGTTACAACAATGTAGAAGGCCACTCAGTCCAAATCCTAGCACAACTAGGTCAAATATGCAAAATACCAAACCAGAACCTTAATTGCAGGTTTACAAATTACACTATGCTGTAATTAGTCCAACTCAGTCTATACAAGTCCGAATGCAGAAATTCCAAAGGCATATGATAGCTAGGACATCAAGCTACATTTCATCAGAAGACCTAAACCACCAAATCCAAATCAATTCCAGTCAAAACAGCCGATTACAGGCGCAGTTCGGCCATCCTGATGAACCCAGAACAGCAATAGTAAATTCGGCTTATCTCATTCTACACTACTCCAATTGACCTGAAATTTTGCAGGCACCTCAAACACATCAATACCTACAACTTTCATTTTTTGAGCCAAGGCCAATTCGGCCCCTAACCATGAGATACAAAACCGGACAGAATTGGGGATATAAAACCCTAACTTTCTCAAATTCCTTCCAAATCCAAAATTGGTTGCAATTACCAATCATTTACACCTACTAGAGTCATTACCCCTCATTACCAACCATCATAAATAACCACAACATCATGATCACATTAAACCAGAAAATTCCTCAATAAAATAAAAACTTCACCAATTCATCTCAAACCAAGAAATAAACCACAAATTTCAGCACTTTAGCCACCACTAGGCACAAATTAAACATCATTAAGTGTAGGAAGAAGGTCAATCACCACTTACCTAGTAAACAAGAGAAGAGGAGTTAATGGACACCTTAACTTCCTTGAACACTTCCACAAAATCACTTACTAACACCAAATGGAAGGATTTTATGGAGTAGAAACAAATTTCAGCAATTGGTTTGGATGATTTGAGCTAGTTGGAAGCTTAAAATTGGAGAGGTTTTCTTTCTTCTTGAGCTTAAGGTGGCCGGCCAACATGGAGAAAGAAAGAGTGAATTTTTAGTCAATTTTTGAGATATTTAATCCAAGGGTAAGAAAGGTCAAAAAGGTGAATAGTTGTCTTAGGCTTCAACCACTCACAAGGTGACACTTGTCACTCATTCAATGCATTCCTATCCCTTTCTTTTCCTCTCACATCAATCACTTCACCTCCTCTACTTATCTCTTAACATCCGATAAATTTCAACCCGTAACCGAAACTTAACCTTATTTGCCGAATTTTTCCGAACTTTCGCACTCGTGGGTCCCACGTCCGATATATATATCCTTAATTTCTCAAAAACTAACCGATACTAGAAAATCATTTTAAAACTATTTTTGCTCATAAACTTTATCTGGGAATTTTTTTCTAATAAAGAAAATGTAGAAAAAAACGGGCGATTAAATAAAATAAACCCTAGAAAATTAGAAAATTTCCGGGTTCTCAAACTCATTTTTTTTTCGGGGCGTCACAATCTCCCCTCCTTAAAAGAATGTCGTCCTCGACATTCCATCTTGTACCAATCAAGTCAAGACATTCCGCAAAAATCACTAATACTGCAAACCAAACACACAGTCCGGCATCCTAAACTTCAAGCCTAGGATACACTACAGAGATCTGAAGCCTAAGCTCTGATACCGACTGTAACAGCCCCACCTCCCCCTGAGGCGAACCAGAGGGTTCGGCGGGCCGCCTGCCCAGCTCTCGCCGGGACTCAGTCGTTCACTACAATCCTCAATTGAATTACAAGATATATATATCAAATAAACATCAAAGGTTCCCAATCTTTACATATCAAAAGCGAAGCGTCCACGCTTCCGCAGCGCCACTCTGATCCTTGATCACAATTAGTATACAGGAGGAAGTCCAAAACTAGACTATTACACATCCAATCAATTCTAAACGTTCGAAACGTTCAATACAATCCCAATATGAATGATTACACAAAAGGAAATCCAAGTTCAATCCATACATGAGATAATCCATGAATAAACGCTACAAGCCCTTCCTTCGCCTTGAGCCCTGTGGAGGGGAATAAAACATTTTTGGGGTGAGTTAGAAGCTCAGCGAGTAACCAGTAAAATCAGTAATCAAATCGGTTTAACCATAGTTCATTTCAATGATGTTCAATTCAAATCAAATGATAAGTCCAGAAACAATTTCAACATTTACAAAACATTAAATATGGAGTATCAATAATTCAAGAAACATGTACAATGGAAAGCGATAGTAACATTCGTGCAAAGGATACATTCGTTCTCCTGTCATTCATTTGAAATTTCATTATTTTCCACCAACCTCCACCAACCTACAAAGGTAATACTCGAGTATACCAAACGTTCACCCAGGTCCCTAATCGCCCGACCGAGTCCACTTCTGGCTCGAGACGACCGGTAACAAGGGGCAATGGCCAGTTCAGCCCAAAAGACTTACATTCATGCGCAAGTAGCATTTAATCATTAATCATTGAAAATTTCATATTTATTTAGGTCGAGTGCGATAAAGTACACACTCGCCTAGAAAACTCGTTTTAACAATCATTGAAAGCAAAATCAATAATAACAAGACACTGATATGCAAGCACGCATGATATGTAAGAAAACAGTTCCAACATTAAATTTGGAAACAGTTCAAAAGTAAATAATGCAAGAAACGGTTCATAAATAATTTTAGAAATAGTTTGAGGTCACTCACCTCCATGGCTCAGAAATCATCCATCAAATATCATTGCCTTGCTCAAATCCAAGTCTTAAATCACAAACTCAATGCAAACGAGTTCCTTCAAAGTTCGGACAGCACTTCCCCTGAATTTGTTAACTTTTCCAGCCATCATGGCTTCATTACTTCCTCAAATCAGTCCCAAAGGTACACACACAACAACAAGTTCATCCAATAGCCATTCAGCAAGCTCCAAGTAGTACTAGTACAAGTCCAGCTAGGGAAAAGTCCGGAAATGAAAGTTTAGCTCAAACCAGAAAAACAGTTTTGACGTCATTTTGCGGTAATGGTATCAAAGGCGCTACGATTGTCGGATGAAGGTGCAAGACCCACCGTTTCGAAGCTAAAAGACAGGGTTACAACAATGTAGAAGGCCACTCAGTCCAAATCCTAGCACAACTAGGTCAAATATGCAAAATACCAAACCAGAACCTTAATTGCAGGTTTACAAATTACACTATGCTGTAATTAGTCCAACTCAGTCTATACAGGTCCGAATGCAGAAATTCCAAAGGCATATGATAGCTAGGACATCAAGCTACATTTCATCAGAAGACCTAAACCACCAAATCCAAATCAATTCCAGTCAAAACAGCCGATTACAGGCGCAGTTCGGCCATCCTGATGAACCCAGAACAGCAATAGTAAATTCGGCTTATCTCATTCTACACTACTCCAATTGACCTGAAATTTTACAGGCACCTCAAACACATCAATACCTACAACTTTCATTTTTTGAGCCAAGGCCAATTCGGCCCCTAACCATGAGATACAAAACCGGACAGAATTGGGGATATAAAACCCTAACTTTCTCAAATTCCTTCCAAATCCAAAATTGGTTGCAATTACCAATCATTTACACCTACTAGAGTCATTACCCCTCATTACCAACCATCATAAATAACCACAACATCATGATCACATTAAACCAGAAAATTCCTCAATAAAATAAAAACTTCACCAATTCATCTCAAACCAAGAAATAAACCACAAATTTCAGCACTTTAGCCACCACTAGGCACAAATTAAACATCATTAAGTGTAGGAAGAAGGTCAATCACCACTTACCTAGTAAACAAGAGAAGAGGAGTTAATGGACACCTTAACTTCCTTGAACACTTCCACAAAATCACTTACTAACACCAAATGGAAGGATTTTATGGAGTAGAAACAAATTTCAGCAATTGGTTTGGATGATTTGAGCTAGTTGGAAGCTTAAAATTGGAGAGGTTTTCTTTCTTCTTGAGCTTAAGGTGGCCGGCCAACATGGAGAAAGAAAGAGTGAATTTTTAGTCAATTTTTGAGATATTTAATCCAAGGGTAAGAAAGGTCAAAAAGGTGAATAGTTGTCTTAGGCTTCAACCACTCACAAGGTGACACTTGTCACTCATTCAATGCATTCCTATCCCTTTCTTTTCCTCTCACATCAATCACTTCACCTCCTCTACTTATCTCTTAACATCCGATAAATTTCAACCCGTAACCGAAACTTAACCTTATTTGCCGAATTTTTCCGAACTTTCGCACTCGTGGGTCCCACGTCCGATATATATATCCTTAATTTCTCAAAAACTAACCGATACTAGAAAATCATTTTAAAACTATTTTTGCTCATAAACTTTATCTGGGAATTTTTTTCTAATAAAGAAAATGTAGAAAAAAACGGGCGATTAAATAAAATAAACCCTAGAAAATTAGAAAATTTCCGGGTTCTCAAACTCATTTTTTTTTCGGGGCGTCACAATCTCCCCTCCTTAAAAGAATGTCGTCCTCGACATTCCATCTTGTACCAATCAAGTCAAGACATTCCGCAAAAATCACTAATACTGCAAACCAAACACACAGTCCGGCATCCTAAACTTCAAGCCTAGGATACACTACAGAGATCTGAAGCCTAAGCTCTGATACCGACTGTAACAGCCCCACCTCCCCCTGAGGCGAACCAGAGGGTTCGGCGGGCCGCCTGCCCAGCTCTCGCCGGGACTCAGTCGTTCACTACAATCCTCAATTGAATTACAAGATATATATATCAAATAAACATCAAAGGTTCCCAATCTTTACATATCAAAAGCGAAGCGTCCACGCTTCCGCAGCGCCACTCTGATCCTTGATCACAATTAGTATACAGGAGGAAGTCCAAAACTAGACTATTACACATCCAATCAATTCTAAACGTTCGAAACGTTCAATACAATCCCAATATGAATGATTACACAAAAGGAAATCCAAGTTCAATCCATACATGAGATAATCCATGAATAAACGCTACAAGCCCTTCCTTCGCCTTGAGCCCTGTGGAGGGGAATAAAACATTTTTGGGGTGAGCTAGAAGCTCAGCGAGTAACCAGTAAAATCAGTAATCAAATCGGTTTAACCATAGTTCATTTCAATGATGTTCAATTCAAATCAAATGATAAGTCCAGAAACAATTTCAACATTTACAAAACATTAAATATGGAGTATCAATAATTCAAGAAACATGTACAATGGAAAGCGATAGTAACATTCGTGCAAAGGATACATTCGTTCTCCTGTCATTCATTTGAAATTTCATTATTTTCCACCAACCTCCACCAACCTACAAAGGTAATACTCGAGTATACCAAACGTTCACCCAGGTCCCTAATCGCCCGACCGAGTCCACTTCTGGCTCGAGACGACCGGTAACAAGGGGCAATGGCCAGTTCAGCCCAAAAGACTTACATTCATGCGCAAGTAGCATTTAATCATTAATCATTGAAAATTTCATATTTATTTAGGTCGAGTGCGATAAAGTACACACTCGCCTAGAAAACTCGTTTTAACAATCATTGAAAGCAAAATCAATAATAACAAGACACTGATATGCAAGCACGCATGATATGTAAGAAAACAGTTCCAACATTAAATTTGGAAACAGTTCAAAAGTAAATAATGCAAGAAACGGTTCATAAATAATTTTAGAAATAGTTTGAGGTCACTCACCTCCATGGCTCAGAAATCATCCATCAAATATCATTGCCTTGCTCAAATCCAAGTCTTAAATCACAAACTCAATGCAAACGAGTTCCTTCAAAGTTCGGACAGCACTTCCCCTGAATTTGTTAACTTTTCCAGCCATCATGGCTTCATTACTTCCTCAAATCAGTCCCAAAGGTACACACACAACAACAAGTTCATCCAATAGCCATTCAGCAAGCTCCAAGTAGTACTAGTACAAGTCCAGCTAGGGAAAAGTCCGGAAATGAAAGTTTAGCTCAAACCAGAAAAACAGTTTTGACGTCATTTTGCGGTAATGGTATCAAAGGCGCTACGATTGTCGGATGAATCTGCAAGACCCACCGTTTCGAAGCTAAAAGACAGGGTTACAACAATGTAGAAGGCCACTCAGTCCAAATCCTAGCACAACTAGGTCAAATATGCAAAATACCAAACCAGAACCTTAATTGCAGGTTTACAAATTACACTATGCTGTAATTAGTCCAACTCAGTCTATACAAGTCCGAATGCAGAAATTCCAAAGGCATATGATAGCTAGGACATCAAGCTACATTTCATCAGAAGACCTAAACCACCAAATCCAAATCAATTCCAGTCAAAACAGCCGATTACAGGCGCAGTTCGGCCATCCTGATGAACCCAGAACAGCAATAGTAAATTCGGCTTATCTCATTCTACACTACTCCAATTGACCTGAAATTTTACAGGCACCTCAAACACATCAATACCTACAACTTTCATTTTTTGAGCCAAGGCCAATTCGGCCCCTAACCATGAGATACAAAACCGGACAGAATTGGGGATATAAAACCCTAACTTTCTCAAATTCCTTCCAAATCCAAAATTGGTTGCAATTACCAATCATTTACACCTACTAGAGTCATTACCCCTCATTACCAACCATCATAAATAACCACAACATCATGATCACATTAAACCAGAAAATTCCTCAATAAAATAAAAACTTCACCAATTCATCTCAAACCAAGAAATAAACCACAAATTTCAGCACTTTAGCCACCACTAGGCACAAATTAAACATCATTAAGTGTAGGAAGAAGGTCAATCACCACTTACCTAGTAAACAAGAGAAGAGGAGTTAATGGACACCTTAACTTCCTTGAACACTTCCACAAAATCACTTACTAACACCAAATGGAAGGATTTTATGGAGTAGAAACAAATTTCAGCAATTGGTTTGGATGATTTGAGCTAGTTGGAAGCTTAAAATTGGAGAGGTTTTCTTTCTTCTTGAGCTTAAGGTGGCCGGCCAACATGGAGAAAGAAAGAGTGAATTTTTAGTCAATTTTTGAGATATTTAATCCAAGGGTAAGAAAGGTCAAAAAGGTGAATAGTTGTCTTAGGCTTCAACCACTCACAAGGTGACACTTGTCACTCATTCAATGCATTCCTATCCCTTTCTTTTCCTCTCACATCAATCACTTCACCTCCTCTACTTATCTCTTAACATCCGATAAATTTCAACCCGTAACCGAAACTTAACCTTATTTGCCGAATTTTTCCGAACTTTCGCACTCGTGGGTCCCACGTCCGATATATATATCCTTAATTTCTCAAAAACTAACCGATACTAGAAAATCATTTTAAAACTATTTTTGCTCATAAACTTTATCTGGGAATTTTTTTCTAATAAAGAAAATGTAGAAAAAAACGGGCGATTAAATAAAATAAACCCTAGAAAATTAGAAAATTTCCGGGTTCTCAAACTCATTTTTTTTTCGGGGCGTCACAATCTCCCCTCCTTAAAAGAATGTCGTCCTCGACATTCCATCTTGTACCAATCAAGTCAAGACATTCCGCAAAAATCACTAATACTGCAAACCAAACACACAGTCCGGCATCCTAAACTTCAAGCCTAGGATACACTACAGAGATCTGAAGCCTAAGCTCTGATACCGACTGTAACAGCCCCACCTCCCCCTGAGGCGAACCAGAGGGTTCGGCGGGCCGCCTGCCCAGCTCTCGCCGGGACTCAGTCGTTCACTACAATCCTCAATTGAATTACAAGATATATATATCAAATAAACATCAAAGGTTCCCAATCTTTACATATCAAAAGCGAAGCGTCCACGCTTCCGCAGCGCCACTCTGATCCTTGATCACAATTAGTATACAGGAGGAAGTCCAAAACTAGACTATTACACATCCAATCAATTCTAAACGTTCGAAACGTTCAATACAATCCCAATATGAATGATTACACAAAAGGAAATCCAAGTTCAATCCATACATGAGATAATCCATGAATAAACGCTACAAGCCCTTCCTTCGCCTTGAGCCCTGTGGAGGGGAATAAAACATTTTTGGGGTGAGCTAGAAGCTCAGCGAGTAACCAGTAAAATCAGTAATCAAATCGGTTTAACCATAGTTCATTTCAATGATGTTCAATTCAAATCAAATGATAAGTCCAGAAACAATTTCAACATTTACAAAACATTAAATATGGAGTATCAATAATTCAAGAAACATGTACAATGGAAAGCGATAGTAACATTCGTGCAAAGGATACATTCGTTCTCCTGTCATTCATTTGAAATTTCATTATTTTCCACCAACCTCCACCAACCTACAAAGGTAATACTCGAGTATACCAAACGTTCACCCAGGTCCCTAATCGCCCGACCGAGTCCACTTCTGGCTCGAGACGACCGGTAACAAGGGGCAATGGCCAGTTCAGCCCAAAAGACTTACATTCATGCGCAAGTAGCATTTAATCATTAATCATTGAAAATTTCATATTTATTTAGGTCGAGTGCGATAAAGTACACACTCGCCTAGAAAACTCGTTTTAACAATCATTGAAAGCAAAATCAATAATAACAAGACACTGATATGCAAGCACGCATGATATGTAAGAAAACAGTTCCAACATTAAATTTGGAAACAGTTCAAAAGTAAATAATGCAAGAAACGGTTCATAAATAATTTTAGAAATAGTTTGAGGTCACTCACCTCCATGGCTCAGAAATCATCCATCAAATATCATTGCCTTGCTCAAATCCAAGTCTTAAATCACAAACTCAATGCAAACGAGTTCCTTCAAAGTTCGGACAGCACTTCCCCTGAATTTGTTAACTTTTCCAGCCATCATGGCTTCATTACTTCCTCAAATCAGTCCCAAAGGTACACACACAACAACAAGTTCATCCAATAGCCATTCAGCAAGCTCCAAGTAGTACTAGTACAAGTCCAGCTAGGGAAAAGTCCGGAAATGAAAGTTTAGCTCAAACCAGAAAAACAGTTTTGACGTCATTTTGCGGTAATGGTATCAAAGGCGCTACGATTGTCGGATGAAGGTGCAAGACCCACCGTTTCGAAGCTAAAAGACAGGGTTACAACAATGTAGAAGGCCACTCAGTCCAAATCCTAGCACAACTAGGTCAAATATGCAAAATACCAAACCAGAACCTTAATTGCAGGTTTACAAATTACACTATGCTGTAATTAGTCCAACTCAGTCTATACAGGTCCGAATGCAGAAATTCCAAAGGCATATGATAGCTAGGACATCAAGCTACATTTCATCAGAAGACCTAAACCACCAAATCCAAATCAATTCCAGTCAAAACAGCCGATTACAGGCGCAGTTCGGCCATCCTGATGAACCCAGAACAGCAATAGTAAATTCGGCTTATCTCATTCTACACTACTCCAATTGACCTGAAATTTTGCAGGCACCTCAAACACATCAATACCTACAACTTTCATTTTTTGAGCCAAGGCCAATTCGGCCCCTAACCATGAGATACAAAACCGGACAGAATTGGGGATATAAAACCCTAACTTTCTCAAATTCCTTCCAAATCCAAAATTGGTTGCAATTACCAATCATTTACACCTACTAGAGTCATTACCCCTCATTACCAACCATCATAAATAACCACAACATCATGATCACATTAAACCAGAAAATTCCTCAATAAAATAAAAACTTCACCAATTCATCTCAAACCAAGAAATAAACCACAAATTTCAGCACTTTAGCCACCACTAGGCACAAATTAAACATCATTAAGTGTAGGAAGAAGGTCAATCACCACTTACCTAGTAAACAAGAGAAGAGGAGTTAATGGACACCTTAACTTCCTTGAACACTTCCACAAAATCACTTACTAACACCAAATGGAAGGATTTTATGGAGTAGAAACAAATTTCAGCAATTGGTTTGGATGATTTGAGCTAGTTGGAAGCTTAAAATTGGAGAGGTTTTCTTTCTTCTTGAGCTTAAGGTGGCCGGCCAACATGGAGAAAGAAAGAGTGAATTTTTAGTCAATTTTTGAGATATTTAATCCAAGGGTAAGAAAGGTCAAAAAGGTGAATAGTTGTCTTAGGCTTCAACCACTCACAAGGTGACACTTGTCACTCATTCAATGCATTCCTATCCCTTTCTTTTCCTCTCACATCAATCACTTCACCTCCTCTACTTATCTCTTAACATCCGATAAATTTCAACCCGTAACCGAAACTTAACCTTATTGGCCGAATTTTTCCGAACTTTCGCACTCGTGGGTCCCACGTCCGATATATATATCCTTAATTTCTCAAAAACTAACCGATACTAGAAAATCATTTTAAAACTATTTTTGCTCATAAACTTTATCTGGGAATTTTTTTCTAATAAAGAAAATGTAGAAAAAAACGGGCGATTAAATAAAATAAACCCTAGAAAATTAGAAAATTTCCGGGTTCTCAAACTCATTTTTTTTTCGGGGCGTCACAATCTCCCCTCCTTAAAAGAATGTCGTCCTCGACATTCCATCTTGTACCAATCAAGTCAAGACATTCCGCAAAAATCACTAATACTGCAAACCAAACACACAGTCCGGCATCCTAAACTTCAAGCCTAGGATACACTACAGAGATCTGAAGCCTAAGCTCTGATACCGACTGTAACAGCCCCACCTCCCCCTGAGGCGAACCAGAGGGTTCGGCGGGCCGCCTGCCCAGCTCTCGCCGGGACTCAGTCGTTCACTACAATCCTCAATTGAATTACAAGATATATATATCAAATAAACATCAAAGGTTCCCAATCTTTACATATCAAAAGCGAAGCGTCCACGCTTCCGCAGCGCCACTCTGATCCTTGATCACAATTAGTATACAGGAGGAAGTCCAAAACTAGACTATTACACATCCAATCAATTCTAAACGTTCGAAACGTTCAATACAATCCCAATATGAATGATTACACAAAAGGAAATCCAAGTTCAATCCATACATGAGATAATCCATGAATAAACGCTACAAGCCCTTCCTTCGCCTTGAGCCCTGTGGAGGGGAATAAAACATTTTTGGGGTGAGCTAGAAGCTCAGCGAGTAACCAGTAAAATCAGTAATCAAATCGGTTTAACCATAGTTCATTTCAATGATGTTCAATTCAAATCAAATGATAAGTCCAGAAACAATTTCAACATTTACAAAACATTAAATATGGAGTATCAATAATTCAAGAAACATGTACAATGGAAAGCGATAGTAACATTCGTGCAAAGGATACATTCGTTCTCCTGTCATTCATTTGAAATTTCATTATTTTCCACCAACCTCCACCAACCTACAAAGGTAATACTCGAGTATACCAAACGTTCACCCAGGTCCCTAATCGCCCGACCGAGTCCACTTCTGGCTCGAGACGACCGGTAACAAGGGGCAATGGCCAGTTCAGCCCAAAAGACTTACATTCATGCGCAAGTAGCATTTAATCATTAATCATTGAAAATTTCATATTTATTTAGGTCGAGTGCGATAAAGTACACACTCGCCTAGAAAACTCGTTTTAACAATCATTGAAAGCAAAATCAATAATAACAAGACACTGATATGCAAGCACGCATGATATGTAAGAAAACAGTTCCAACATTAAATTTGGAAACAGTTCAAAAGTAAATAATGCAAGAAACGGTTCATAAATAATTTTAGAAATAGTTTGAGGTCACTCACCTCCATGGCTCAGAAATCATCCATCAAATATCATTGCCTTGCTCAAATCCAAGTCTTAAATCACAAACTCAATGCAAACGAGTTCCTTCAAAGTTCGGACAGCACTTCCCCTGAATTTGTTAACTTTTCCAGCCATCATGGCTTCATTACTTCCTCAAATCAGTCCCAAAGGTACACACACAACAACAAGTTCATCCAATAGCCATTCAGCAAGCTCCAAGTAGTACTAGTACAAGTCCAGCTAGGGAAAAGTCCGGAAATGAAAGTTTAGCTCAAACCAGAAAAACAGTTTTGACGTCATTTTGCGGTAATGGTATCAAAGGCGCTACGATTGTCGGATGAAGGTGCAAGACCCACCGTTTCGAAGCTAAAAGACAGGGTTACAACAATGTAGAAGGCCACTCAGTCCAAATCCTAGCACAACTAGGTCAAATATGCAAAATACCAAACCAGAACCTTAATTGCAGGTTTACAAATTACACTATGCTGTAATTAGTCCAACTCAGTCTATACAGGTCCGAATGCAGAAATTCCAAAGGCATATGATAGCTAGGACATCAAGCTACATTTCATCAGAAGACCTAAACCACCAAATCCAAATCAATTCCAGTCAAAACAGCCGATTACAGGCGCAGTTCGGCCATCCTGATGAACCCAGAACAGCAATAGTAAATTCGGCTTATCTCATTCTACACTACTCCAATTGACCTGAAATTTTGCAGGCACCTCAAACACATCAATACCTACAACTTTCATTTTTTGAGCCAAGGCCAATTCGGCCCCTAACCATGAGATACAAAACCGGACAGAATTGGGGATATAAAACCCTAACTTTCTCAAATTCCTTCCAAATCCAAAATTGGTTGCAATTACCAATCATTTACACCTACTAGAGTCATTACCCCTCATTACCAACCATCATAAATAACCACAACATCATGATCACATTAAACCAGAAAATTCCTCAATAAAATAAAAACTTCACCAATTCATCTCAAACCAAGAAATAAACCACAAATTTCAGCACTTTAGCCACCACTAGGCACAAATTAAACATCATTAAGTGTAGGAAGAAGGTCAATCACCACTTACCTAGTAAACAAGAGAAGAGGAGTTAATGGACACCTTAACTTCCTTGAACACTTCCACAAAATCACTTACTAACACCAAATGGAAGGATTTTATGGAGTAGAAACAAATTTCAGCAATTGGTTTGGATGATTTGAGCTAGTTGGAAGCTTAAAATTGGAGAGGTTTTCTTTCTTCTTGAGCTTAAGGTGGCCGGCCAACATGGAGAAAGAAAGAGTGAATTTTTAGTCAATTTTTGAGATATTTAATCCAAGGGTAAGAAAGGTCAAAAAGGTGAATAGTTGTCTTAGGCTTCAACCACTCACAAGGTGACACTTGTCACTCATTCAATGCATTCCTATCCCTTTCTTTTCCTCTCACATCAATCACTTCACCTCCTCTACTTATCTCTTAACATCCGATAAATTTCAACCCGTAACCGAAACTTAACCTTATTGGCCGAATTTTTCCGAACTTTCGCACTCGTGGGTCCCACGTCCGATATATATATCCTTAATTTCTCAAAAACTAACCGATACTAGAAAATCATTTTAAAACTATTTTTGCTCATAAACTTTATCTGGGAATTTTTTTCTAATAAAGAAAATGTAGAAAAAAACGGGCGATTAAATAAAATAAACCCTAGAAAATTAGAAAATTTCCGGGTTCTCAAACTCATTTTTTTTTCGGGGCGTCACAATCTCCCCTCCTTAAAAGAATGTCGTCCTCGACATTCCATCTTGTACCAATCAAGTCAAGACATTCCGCAAAAATCACTAATACTGCAAACCAAACACACAGTCCGGCATCCTAAACTTCAAGCCTAGGATACACTACAGAGATCTGAAGCCTAAGCTCTGATACCGACTGTAACAGCCCCACCTCCCCCTGAGGCGAACCAGAGGGTTCGGCGGGCCGCCTGCCCAGCTCTCGCCGGGACTCAGTCGTTCACTACAATCCTCAATTGAATTACAAGATATATATATCAAATAAACATCAAAGGTTCCCAATCTTTACATATCAAAAGCGAAGCGTCCACGCTTCCGCAGCGCCACTCTGATCCTTGATCACAATTAGTATACAGGAGGAAGTCCAAAACTAGACTATTACACATCCAATCAATTCTAAACGTTCGAAACGTTCAATACAATCCCAATATGAATGATTACACAAAAGGAAATCCAAGTTCAATCCATACATGAGATAATCCATGAATAAACGCTACAAGCCCTTCCTTCGCCTTGAGCCCTGTGGAGGGGAATAAAACATTTTTGGGGTGAGCTAGAAGCTCAGCGAGTAACCAGTAAAATCAGTAATCAAATCGGTTTAACCATAGTTCATTTCAATGATGTTCAATTCAAATCAAATGATAAGTCCAGAAACAATTTCAACATTTACAAAACATTAAATATGGAGTATCAATAATTCAAGAAACATGTACAATGGAAAGCGATAGTAACATTCGTGCAAAGGATACATTCGTTCTCCTGTCATTCATTTGAAATTTCATTATTTTCCACCAACCTCCACCAACCTACAAAGGTAATACTCGAGTATACCAAACGTTCACCCAGGTCCCTAATCGCCCGACCGAGTCCACTTCTGGCTCGAGACGACCGGTAACAAGGGGCAATGGCCAGTTCAGCCCAAAAGACTTACATTCATGCGCAAGTAGCATTTAATCATTAATCATTGAAAATTTCATATTTATTTAGGTCGAGTGCGATAAAGTACACACTCGCCTAGAAAACTCGTTTTAACAATCATTGAAAGCAAAATCAATAATAACAAGACACTGATATGCAAGCACGCATGATATGTAAGAAAACAGTTCCAACATTAAATTTGGAAACAGTTCAAAAGTAAATAATGCAAGAAACGGTTCATAAATAATTTTAGAAATAGTTTGAGGTCACTCACCTCCATGGCTCAGAAATCATCCATCAAATATCATTGCCTTGCTCAAATCCAAGTCTTAAATCACAAACTCAATGCAAACGAGTTCCTTCAAAGTTCGGACAGCACTTCCCCTGAATTTGTTAACTTTTCCAGCCATCATGGCTTCATTACTTCCTCAAATCAGTCCCAAAGGTACACACACAACAACAAGTTCATCCAATAGCCATTCAGCAAGCTCCAAGTAGTACTAGTACAAGTCCAGCTAGGGAAAAGTCCGGAAATGAAAGTTTAGCTCAAACCAGAAAAACAGTTTTGACGTCATTTTGCGGTAATGGTATCAAAGGCGCTACGATTGTCGGATGAAGGTGCAAGACCCACCGTTTCGAAGCTAAAAGACAGGGTTACAACAATGTAGAAGGCCACTCAGTCCAAATCCTAGCACAACTAGGTCAAATATGCAAAATACCAAACCAGAACCTTAATTGCAGGTTTACAAATTACACTATGCTGTAATTAGTCCAACTCAGTCTATACAGGTCCGAATGCAGAAATTCCAAAGGCATATGATAGCTAGGACATCAAGCTACATTTCATCAGAAGACCTAAACCACCAAATCCAAATCAATTCCAGTCAAAACAGCCGATTACAGGCGCAGTTCGGCCATCCTGATGAACCCAGAACAGCAATAGTAAATTCGGCTTATCTCATTCTACACTACTCCAATTGACCTGAAATTTTACAGGCACCTCAAACACATCAATACCTACAACTTTCATTTTTTGAGCCAAGGCCAATTCGGCCCCTAACCATGAGATACAAAACCGGACAGAATTGGGGATATAAAACCCTAACTTTCTCAAATTCCTTCCAAATCCAAAATTGGTTGCAATTACCAATCATTTACACCTACTAGAGTCATTACCCCTCATTACCAACCATCATAAATAACCACAACATCATGATCACATTAAACCAGAAAATTCCTCAATAAAATAAAAACTTCACCAATTCATCTCAAACCAAGAAATAAACCACAAATTTCAGCACTTTAGCCACCACTAGGCACAAATTAAACATCATTAAGTGTAGGAAGAAGGTCAATCACCACTTACCTAGTAAACAAGAGAAGAGGAGTTAATGGACACCTTAACTTCCTTGAACACTTCCACAAAATCACTTACTAACACCAAATGGAAGGATTTTATGGAGTAGAAACAAATTTCAGCAATTGGTTTGGATGATTTGAGCTAGTTGGAAGCTTAAAATTGGAGAGGTTTTCTTTCTTCTTGAGCTTAAGGTGGCCGGCCAACATGGAGAAAGAAAGAGTGAATTTTTAGTCAATTTTTGAGATATTTAATCCAAGGGTAAGAAAGGTCAAAAAGGTGAATAGTTGTCTTAGGCTTCAACCACTCACAAGGTGACACTTGTCACTCATTCAATGCATTCCTATCCCTTTCTTTTCCTCTCACATCAATCACTTCACCTCCTCTACTTATCTCTTAACATCCGATAAATTTCAACCCGTAACCGAAACTTAACCTTATTGGCCGAATTTTTCCGAACTTTCGCACTCGTGGGTCCCACGTCCGATATATATATCCTTAATTTCTCAAAAACTAACCGATACTAGAAAATCATTTTAAAACTATTTTTGCTCATAAACTTTATCTGGGAATTTTTTTCTAATAAAGAAAATGTAGAAAAAAACGGGCGATTAAATAAAATAAACCCTAGAAAATTAGAAAATTTCCGGGTTCTCAAACTCATTTTTTTTTCGGGGCGTCACAATCTCCCCTCCTTAAAAGAATGTCGTCCTCGACATTCCATCTTGTACCAATCAAGTCAAGACATTCCGCAAAAATCACTAATACTGCAAACCAAACACACAGTCCGGCATCCTAAACTTCAAGCCTAGGATACACTACAGAGATCTGAAGCCTAAGCTCTGATACCGACTGTAACAGCCCCACCTCCCCCTGAGGCGAACCAGAGGGTTCGGCGGGCCGCCTGCCCAGCTCTCGCCGGGACTCAGTCGTTCACTACAATCCTCAATTGAATTACAAGATATATATATCAAATAAACATCAAAGGTTCCCAATCTTTACATATCAAAAGCGAAGCGTCCACGCTTCCGCAGCGCCACTCTGATCCTTGATCACAATTAGTATACAGGAGGAAGTCCAAAACTAGACTATTACACATCCAATCAATTCTAAACGTTCGAAACGTTCAATACAATCCCAATATGAATGATTACACAAAAGGAAATCCAAGTTCAATCCATACATGAGATAATCCATGAATAAACGCTACAAGCCCTTCCTTCGCCTTGAGCCCTGTGGAGGGGAATAAAACATTTTTGGGGTGAGCTAGAAGCTCAGCGAGTAACCAGTAAAATCAGTAATCAAATCGGTTTAACCATAGTTCATTTCAATGATGTTCAATTCAAATCAAATGATAAGTCCAGAAACAATTTCAACATTTACAAAACATTAAATATGGAGTATCAATAATTCAAGAAACATGTACAATGGAAAGCGATAGTAACATTCGTGCAAAGGATACATTCGTTCTCCTGTCATTCATTTGAAATTTCATTATTTTCCACCAACCTCCACCAACCTACAAAGGTAATACTCGAGTATACCAAACGTTCACCCAGGTCCCTAATCGCCCGACCGAGTCCACTTCTGGCTCGAGACGACCGGTAACAAGGGGCAATGGCCAGTTCAGCCCAAAAGACTTACATTCATGCGCAAGTAGCATTTAATCATTAATCATTGAAAATTTCATATTTATTTAGGTCGAGTGCGATAAAGTACACACTCGCCTAGAAAACTCGTTTTAACAATCATTGAAAGCAAAATCAATAATAACAAGACACTGATATGCAAGCACGCATGATATGTAAGAAAACAGTTCCAACATTAAATTTGGAAACAGTTCAAAAGTAAATAATGCAAGAAACGGTTCATAAATAATTTTAGAAATAGTTTGAGGTCACTCACCTCCATGGCTCAGAAATCATCCATCAAATATCATTGCCTTGCTCAAATCCAAGTCTTAAATCACAAACTCAATGCAAACGAGTTCCTTCAAAGTTCGGACAGCACTTCCCCTGAATTTGTTAACTTTTCCAGCCATCATGGCTTCATTACTTCCTCAAATCAGTCCCAAAGGTACACACACAACAACAAGTTCATCCAATAGCCATTCAGCAAGCTCCAAGTAGTACTAGTACAAGTCCAGCTAGGGAAAAGTCCGGAAATGAAAGTTTAGCTCAAACCAGAAAAACAGTTTTGACGTCATTTTGCGGTAATGGTATCAAAGGCGCTACGATTGTCGGATGAAGGTGCAAGACCCACCGTTTCGAAGCTAAAAGACAGGGTTACAACAATGTAGAAGGCCACTCAGTCCAAATCCTAGCACAACTAGGTCAAATATGCAAAATACCAAACCAGAACCTTAATTGCAGGTTTACAAATTACACTATGCTGTAATTAGTCCAACTCAGTCTATACAGGTCCGAATGCAGAAATTCCAAAGGCATATGATAGCTAGGACATCAAGCTACATTTCATCAGAAGACCTAAACCACCAAATCCAAATCAATTCCAGTCAAAACAGCCGATTACAGGCGCAGTTCGGCCATCCTGATGAACCCAGAACAGCAATAGTAAATTCGGCTTATCTCATTCTACACTACTCCAATTGACCTGAAATTTTGCAGGCACCTCAAACACATCAATACCTACAACTTTCATTTTTTGAGCCAAGGCCAATTCGGCCCCTAACCATGAGATACAAAACCGGACAGAATTGGGGATATAAAACCCTAACTTTCTCAAATTCCTTCCAAATCCAAAATTGGTTGCAATTACCAATCATTTACACCTACTAGAGTCATTACCCCTCATTACCAACCATCATAAATAACCACAACATCATGATCACATTAAACCAGAAAATTCCTCAATAAAATAAAAACTTCACCAATTCATCTCAAACCAAGAAATAAACCACAAATTTCAGCACTTTAGCCACCACTAGGCACAAATTAAACATCATTAAGTGTAGGAAGAAGGTCAATCACCACTTACCTAGTAAACAAGAGAAGAGGAGTTAATGGACACCTTAACTTCCTTGAACACTTCCACAAAATCACTTACTAACACCAAATGGAAGGATTTTATGGAGTAGAAACAAATTTCAGCAATTGGTTTGGATGATTTGAGCTAGTTGGAAGCTTAAAATTGGAGAGGTTTTCTTTCTTCTTGAGCTTAAGGTGGCCGGCCAACATGGAGAAAGAAAGAGTGAATTTTTAGTCAATTTTTGAGATATTTAATCCAAGGGTAAGAAAGGTCAAAAAGGTGAATAGTTGTCTTAGGCTTCAACCACTCACAAGGTGACACTTGTCACTCATTCAATGCATTCCTATCCCTTTCTTTTCCTCTCACATCAATCACTTCACCTCCTCTACTTATCTCTTAACATCCGATAAATTTCAACCCGTAACCGAAACTTAACCTTATTGGCCGAATTTTTCCGAACTTTCGCACTCGTGGGTCCCACGTCCGATATATATATCCTTAATTTCTCAAAAACTAACCGATACTAGAAAATCATTTTAAAACTATTTTTGCTCATAAACTTTATCTGGGAATTTTTTTCTAATAAAGAAAATGTAGAAAAAAACGGGCGATTAAATAAAATAAACCCTAGAAAATTAGAAAATTTCCGGGTTCTCAAACTCATTTTTTTTTCGGGGCGTCACAATCTCCCCTCCTTAAAAGAATGTCGTCCTCGACATTCCATCTTGTACCAATCAAGTCAAGACATTCCGCAAAAATCACTAATACTGCAAACCAAACACACAGTCCGGCATCCTAAACTTCAAGCCTAGGATACACTACAGAGATCTGAAGCCTAAGCTCTGATACCAACTGTAACAGCCCCACCTCCCCCTGAGGCGAACCAGAGGGTTCGGCGGGCCGCCTGCCCAGCTCTCGCCGGGACTCAGTCGTTCACTACAATCCTCAATTGAATTACAAGATATATATATCAAATAAACATCAAAGGTTCCCAATCTTTACATATCAAAAGCGAAGCGTCCACGCTTCCGCAGCGCCACTCTGATCCTTGATCACAATTAGTATACAGGAGGAAGTCCAAAACTAGACTATTACACATCCAATCAATTCTAAACGTTCGAAACGTTCAATACAATCCCAATATGAATGATTACACAAAAGGAAATCCAAGTTCAATCCATACATGAGATAATCCATGAATAAACGCTACAAGCCCTTCCTTCGCCTTGAGCCCTGTGGAGGGGAATAAAACATTTTTGGGGTGAGCTAGAAGCTCAGCGAGTAACCAGTAAAATCAGTAATCAAATCGGTTTAACCATAGTTCATTTCAATGATGTTCAATTCAAATCAAATGATAAGTCCAGAAACAATTTCAACATTTACAAAACATTAAATATGGAGTATCAATAATTCAAGAAACATGTACAATGGAAAGCGATAGTAACATTCGTGCAAAGGATACATTCGTTCTCCTGTCATTCATTTGAAATTTCATTATTTTCCACCAACCTCCACCAACCTACAAAGGTAATACTCGAGTATACCAAACGTTCACCCAGGTCCCTAATCGCCCGACCGAGTCCACTTCTGGCTCGAGACGACCGGTAACAAGGGGCAATGGCCAGTTCAGCCCAAAAGACTTACATTCATGCGCAAGTAGCATTTAATCATTAATCATTGAAAATTTCATATTTATTTAGGTCGAGTGCGATAAAGTACACACTCGCCTAGAAAACTCGTTTTAACAATCATTGAATGCAAAATCAATAATAACAAGACACTGATATGCAAGCACGCATGATATGTAAGAAAACAGTTCCAACATTAAATTTGGAAACAGTTCAAAAGTAAATAATGCAAGAAACGGTTCATAAATAATTTTAGAAATAGTTTGAGGTCACTCACCTCCATGGCTCAGAAATCATCCATCAAATATCATTGCCTTGCTCAAATCCAAGTCTTAAATCACAAACTCAATGCAAACGAGTTCCTTCAAAGTTCGGACAGCACTTCCCCTGAATTTGTTAACTTTTCCAGCCATCATGGCTTCATTACTTCCTCAAATCAGTCCCAAAGGTACACACACAACAACAAGTTCATCCAATAGCCATTCAGCAAGCTCCAAGTAGTACTAGTACAAGTCCAGCTAGGGAAAAGTCCGGAAATGAAAGTTTAGCTCAAACCAGAAAAACAGTTTTGACGTCATTTTGCGGTAATGGTATCAAAGGCGCTACGATTGTCGGATGAAGGTGCAAGACCCACCGTTTCGAAACTAAAAGACAGGGTTACAACAATGTAGAAGGCCACTCAGTCCAAATCCTAGCACAACTAGGTCAAATATGCAAAATACCAAACCAGAACCTTAATTGCAGGTTTACAAATTACACTATGCTGTAATTAGTCCAACTCAGTCTATACAGGTCCGAATGCAGAAATTCCAAAGGCATATGATAGCTAGGACATCAAGCTACATTTCATCAGAAGACCTAAACCACCAAATCCAAATCAATTCCAGTCAAAACAGCCGATTACAGGCGCAGTTCGGCCATCCTGATGAACCCAGAACAGCAATAGTAAATTCGGCTTATCTCATTCTACACTACTCCAATTGACCTGAAATTTTGCAGGCACCTCAAACACATCAATACCTACAACTTTCATTTTTTGAGCCAAGGCCAATTCGGCCCCTAACCATGAGATACAAAACCGGACAGAATTGGGGATATAAAACCCTAACTTTCTCAAATTCCTTCCAAATCCAAAATTGGTTGCAATTACCAATCATTTACACCTACTAGAGTCATTACCCCTCATTACCAACCATCATAAATAACCACAACATCATGATCACATTAAACCAGAAAATTCCTCAATAAAATAAAAACTTCACCAATTCATCTCAAACCAAGAAATAAACCACAAATTTCAGCACTTTAGCCACCACTAGGCACAAATTAAACATCATTAAGTGTAGGAAGAAGGTCAATCACCACTTACCTAGTAAACAAGAGAAGAGGAGTTAATGGACACCTTAACTTCCTTGAACACTTCCACAAAATCACTTACTAACACCAAATGGAAGGATTTTATGGAGTAGAAACAAATTTCAGCAATTGGTTTGGATGATTTGAGCTAGTTGGAAGCTTAAAATTGGAGAGGTTTTCTTTCTTCTTGAGCTTAAGGTGGCCGGCCAACATGGAGAAAGAAAGAGTGAATTTTTAGTCAATTTTTGAGATATTTAATCCAAGGGTAAGAAAGGTCAAAAAGGTGAATAGTTGTCTTAGGCTTCAACCACTCACAAGGTGACACTTGTCACTCATTCAATGCATTCCTATCCCTTTCTTTTCCTCTCACATCAATCACTTCACCTCCTCTACTTATCTCTTAACATCCGATAAATTTCAACCCGTAACCGAAACTTAACCTTATTGGCCGAATTTTTCCGAACTTTCGCACTCGTGGGTCCCACGTCCGATATATATATCCTTAATTTCTCAAAAACTAACCGATACTAGAAAATCATTTTAAAACTATTTTTGCTCATAAACTTTATCTGGGAATTTTTTTCTAATAAAGAAAATGTAGAAAAAAACGGGCGATTAAATAAAATAAACCCTAGAAAATTAGAAAATTTCCGGGTTCTCAAACTCATTTTTTTTTCGGGGCGTCACAATCTCCCCTCCTTAAAAGAATGTCGTCCTCGACATTCCATCTTGTACCAATCAAGTCAAGACATTCCGCAAAAATCACTAATACTGCAAACCAAACACACAGTCCGGCATCCTAAACTTCAAGCCTAGGATACACTACAGAGATCTGAAGCCTAAGCTCTGATACCAACTGTAACAGCCCCACCTCCCCCTGAGGCGAACCAGAGGGTTCGGCGGGCCGCCTGCCCAGCTCTCGCCGGGACTCAGTCGTTCACTACAATCCTCAATTGAATTACAAGATATATATATCAAATAAACATCAAAGGTTCCCAATCTTTACATATCAAAAGCGAAGCGTCCACGCTTCCGCAGCGCCACTCTGATCCTTGATCACAATTAGTATACAGGAGGAAGTCCAAAACTAGACTATTACACATCCAATCAATTCTAAACGTTCGAAACGTTCAATACAATCCCAATATGAATGATTACACAAAAGGAAATCCAAGTTCAATCCATACATGAGATAATCCATGAATAAACGCTACAAGCCCTTCCTTCGCCTTGAGCCCTGTGGAGGGGAATAAAACATTTTTGGGGTGAGCTAGAAGCTCAGCGAGTAACCAGTAAAATCAGTAATCAAATCGGTTTAACCATAGTTCATTTCAATGATGTTCAATTCAAATCAAATGATAAGTCCAGAAACAATTTCAACATTTACAAAACATTAAATATGGAGTATCAATAATTCAAGAAACATGTACAATGGAAAGCGATAGTAACATTCGTGCAAAGGATACATTCGTTCTCCTGTCATTCATTTGAAATTTCATTATTTTCCACTAACCTCCACCAACCTACAAAGGTAATACTCGAGTATACCAAACGTTCACCCAGGTCCCTAATCGCCCGACCGAGTCCACTTCTGGCTCGAGACGACCGGTAACAAGGGGCAATGGCCAGTTCAGCCCAAAAGACTTACATTCATGCGCAAGTAGCATTTAATCATTAATCATTGAAAATTTCATATTTATTTAGGTCGAGTGCGATAAAGTACACACTCGCCTAGAAAACTCGTTTTAACAATCATTGAATGCAAAATCAATAATAACAAGACACTGATATGCAAGCACGCATGATATGTAAGAAAACAGTTCCAACATTAAATTTGGAAACAGTTCAAAAGTAAATAATGCAAGAAACGGTTCATAAATAATTTTAGAAATAGTTTGAGGTCACTCACCTCCATGGCTCAGAAATCATCCATCAAATATCATTGCCTTGCTCAAATCCAAGTCTTAAATCACAAACTCAATGCAAACGAGTTCCTTCAAAGTTCGGACAGCACTTCCCCTGAATTTGTTAACTTTTCCAGCCATCATGGCTTCATTACTTCCTCAAATCAGTCCCAAAGGTACACACACAACAACAAGTTCATCCAATAGCCATTCAGCAAGCTCCAAGTAGTACTAGTACAAGTCCAGCTAGGGAAAAGTCCGGAAATGAAAGTTTAGCTCAAACCAGAAAAACAGTTTTGACGTCATTTTGCGGTAATGGTATCAAAGGCGCTACGATTGTCGGATGAAGGTGCAAGACCCACCGTTTCGAAACTAAAAGACAGGGTTACAACAATGTAGAAGGCCACTCAGTCCAAATCCTAGCACAACTAGGTCAAATATGCAAAATACCAAACCAGAACCTTAATTGCAGGTTTACAAATTACACTATGCTGTAATTAGTCCAACTCAGTCTATACAGGTCCGAATGCAGAAATTCCAAAGGCATATGATAGCTAGGACATCAAGCTACATTTCATCAGAAGACCTAAACCACCAAATCCAAATCAATTCCAGTCAAAACAGCCGATTACAGGCGCAGTTCGGCCATCCTGATGAACCCAGAACAGCAATAGTAAATTCGGCTTATCTCATTCTACACTACTCCAATTGACCTGAAATTTTACAGGCACCTCAAACACATCAATACCTACAACTTTCATTTTTTGAGCCAAGGCCAATTCGGCCCCTAACCATGAGATACAAAACCGGACAGAATTGGGGATATAAAACCCTAACTTTCTCAAATTCCTTCCAAATCCAAAATTGGTTGCAATTACCAATCATTTACACCTACTAGAGTCATTACCCCTCATTACCAACCATCATAAATAACCACAACATCATGATCACATTAAACCAGAAAATTCCTCAATAAAATAAAAACTTCACCAATTCATCTCAAACCAAGAAATAAACCACAAATTTCAGCACTTTAGCCACCACTAGGCACAAATTAAACATCATTAAGTGTAGGAAGAAGGTCAATCACCACTTACCTAGTAAACAAGAGAAGAGGAGTTAATGGACACCTTAACTTCCTTGAACACTTCCACAAAATCACTTACTAACACCAAATGGAAGGATTTTATGGAGTAGAAACAAATTTCAGCAATTGGTTTGGATGATTTGAGCTAGTTGGAAGCTTAAAATTGGAGAGGTTTTCTTTCTTCTTGAGCTTAAGGTGGCCGGCCAACATGGAGAAAGAAAGAGTGAATTTTTAGTCAATTTTTGAGATATTTAATCCAAGGGTAAGAAAGGTCAAAAAGGTGAATAGTTGTCTTAGGCTTCAACCACTCACAAGGTGACACTTGTCACTCATTCAATGCATTCCTATCCCTTTCTTTTCCTCTCACATCAATCACTTCACCTCCTCTACTTATCTCTTAACATCCGATAAATTTCAACCCGTAACCGAAACTTAACCTTATTGGCCGAATTTTTCCGAACTTTCGCACTCGTGGGTCCCACGTCCGATATATATATCCTTAATTTCTCAAAAACTAACCGATACTAGAAAATCATTTTAAAACTATTTTTGCTCATAAACTTTATCTGGGAATTTTTTTCTAATAAAGAAAATGTAGAAAAAAACGGGCGATTAAATAAAATAAACCCTAGAAAATTAGAAAATTTCCGGGTTCTCAAACTCATTTTTTTTTCGGGGCGTCACAATCTCCCCTCCTTAAAAGAATGTCGTCCTCGACATTCTATCTTGTACCAATCAAGTCAAGACATTCCGCAAAAATCACTAATACTGCAAACCAAACACACAGTCCGGCATCCTAAACTTCAAGCCTAGGATACACTACAGAGATCTGAAGCCTAAGCTCTGATACCAACTGTAACAGCCCCACCTCCCCCTGAGGCGAACCAGAGGGTTCGGCGGGCCGCCTGCCCAGCTCTCGCCGGGACTCAGTCGTTCACTACAATCCTCAATTGAATTACAAGATATATATATCAAATAAACATCAAAGGTTCCCAATCTTTACATATCAAAAGCGAAGCGTCCACGCTTCCGCAGCGCCACTCTGATCCTTGATCACAATTAGTATACAGGAGGAAGTCCAAAACTAGACTATTACACATCCAATCAATTCTAAACGTTCGAAACGTTCAATACAATCCCAATATGAATGATTACACAAAAGGAAATCCAAGTTCAATCCATACATGAGATAATCCATGAATAAACGCTACAAGCCCTTCCTTCGCCTTGAGCCCTGTGGAGGGGAATAAAACATTTTTGGGGTGAGCTAGAAGCTCAGCGAGTAACCAGTAAAATCAGTAATCAAATCGGTTTAACCATAGTTCATTTCAATGATGTTCAATTCAAATCAAATGATAAGTCCAGAAACAATTTCAACATTTACAAAACATTAAATATGGAGTATCAATAATTCAAGAAACATGTACAATGGAAAGCGATAGTAACATTCGTGCAAAGGATACATTCGTTCTCCTGTCATTCATTTGAAATTTCATTATTTTCCACCAACCTCCACCAACCTACAAAGGTAATACTCGAGTATACCAAACGTTCACCCAGGTCCCTAATCGCCCGACCGAGTCCACTTCTGGCTCGAGACGACCGGTAACAAGGGGCAATGGCCAGTTCAGCCCAAAAGACTTACATTCATGCGCAAGTAGCATTTAATCATTAATCATTGAAAATTTCATATTTATTTAGGTCGAGTGCGATAAAGTACACACTCGCCTAGAAAACTCGTTTTAACAATCATTGAAAGCAAAATCAATAATAACAAGACACTGATATGCAAGCACGCATGATATGTAAGAAAACAGTTCCAACATTAAATTTGGAAACAGTTCAAAAGTAAATAATGCAAGAAACGGTTCATAAATAATTTTAGAAATAGTTTGAGGTCACTCACCTCCATGGCTCAGAAATCATCCATCAAATATCATTGCCTTGCTCAAATCCAAGTCTTAAATCACAAACTCAATGCAAACGAGTTCCTTCAAAGTTCGGACAGCACTTCCCCTGAATTTGTTAACTTTTCCAGCCATCATGGCTTCATTACTTCCTCAAATCAGTCCCAAAGGTACACACACAACAACAAGTTCATCCAATAGCCATTCAGCAAGCTCCAAGTAGTACTAGTACAAGTCCAGCTAGGGAAAAGTCCGGAAATGAAAGTTTAGCTCAAACCAGAAAAACAGTTTTGACGTCATTTTGCGGTAATGGTATCAAAGGCGCTACGATTGTCGGATGAAGGTGCAAGACCCACCGTTTCGAAGCTAAAAGACAGGGTTACAACAATGTAGAAGGCCACTCAGTCCAAATCCTAGCAAAACTAGGTCAAATATGCAAAATACCAAACCAGAACCTTAATTGCAGGTTTACAAATTACACTATGCTGTAATTAGTCCAACTCAGTCTATACAGGTCCGAATGCAGAAATTCCAAAGGCATATGATAGCTAGGACATCAAGCTACATTTCATCAGAAGACCTAAACCACCAAATCCAAATCAATTCCAGTCAAAACAGCCGATTACAGGCGCAGTTCGGCCATCCTGATGAACCCAGAACAGCAATAGTAAATTCGGCTTATCTCATTCTACACTACTCCAATTGACCTGAAATTTTACAGGCACCTCAAACACATCAATACCTACAACTTTCATTTTTTGAGCCAAGGCCAATTCGGCCCCTAACCATGAGATACAAAACCGGACAGAATTGGGGATATAAAACCCTAACTTTCTCAAATTCCTTCCAAATCCAAAATTGGTTGCAATTACCAATCATTTACACCTACTAGAGTCATTACCCCTCATTACCAACCATCATAAATAACCACAACATCATGATCACATTAAACCAGAAAATTCCTCAATAAAATAAAAACTTCACCAATTCATCTCAAACCAAGAAATAAACCACAAATTTCAGCACTTTAGCCACCACTAGGCACAAATTAAACATCATTAAGTGTAGGAAGAAGGTCAATCACCACTTACCTAGTAAACAAGAGAAGAGGAGTTAATGGACACCTTAACTTCCTTGAACACTTCCACAAAATCACTTACTAACACCAAATGGAAGGATTTTATGGAGTAGAAACAAATTTCAGCAATTGGTTTGGATGATTTGAGCTAGTTGGAAGCTTAAAATTGGAGAGGTTTTCTTTCTTCTTGAGCTTAAGGTGGCCGGCCAACATGGAGAAAGAAAGAGTGAATTTTTAGTCAATTTTTGAGATATTTAATCCAAGGGTAAGAAAGGTCAAAAAGGTGAATAGTTGTCTTAGGCTTCAACCACTCACAAGGTGACACTTGTCACTCATTCAATGCATTCCTATCCCTTTCTTTTCCTCTCACATCAATCACTTCACCTCCTCTACTTATCTCTTAACATCCGATAAATTTCAACCCGTAACCGAAACTTAACCTTATTGGCCGAATTTTTCCGAACTTTCGCACTCGTGGGTCCCACGTCCGATATATATATTCTTAATTTCTCAAAAACTAACCGATACTAGAAAATCATTTTAAAACTATTTTTGCTCATAAACTTTATCTGGGAATTTTTTTCTAATAAAGAAAATGTAGAAAAAAACGGGCGATTAAATAAAATAAACCCTAGAAAATTAGAAAATTTCCGGGTTCTCAAACTCATTGTTTTTCGGGGCGTCACACATTCCATGTGAACTGGAAGTTGTTGAATCTGGGTTTTCTTTCACCTTTCCTCTTCTTCATTGGACACTCACTCATGTAGTGTCCAAGTTGGCCACATTCATAGCATTTATCAGTTTATTTTTTATTGTACTCTTGCTTCCCTTTGTTTCTTGTGCTGCTGAACTGATTTGGGAATAAGTTGATGTTTCCTCCTTTTCTGAACCTTCGTTTGTTGAGGATTCTCTTGAAACTTTTTGCAATGAGAGCTAGATCATTATCATCAGTTTCCGTATCTTCTTCATCTAGGGAGGCAGAATCATCCATATCTTGAGACGCCTTTAGAGCAATACTCCTTACTTTCGCATCCTCTTCCTCTTGCACTTTGGACTTAAGCTTCAACTCATAAGAGGTCAGAGAATTAATAAGTGATTCAATAGGCATAGTATTCAAATCTTTAGCCTCCTCAATAGCAGTCACTTTATTTTCCCAATCATTGGACAAGGCATTCAGAATTTTTCTATTTTTCTCTCCTAAGGTATATTCTTTTTCCAGAACCTCTAAATCTTTAATAAGATCATTGAATCTACAATACATTTGATCAATATTTTCATGAGGTTCCATCTTAAACGACTCATATTTAGTAACTAAAATAGATTTCTTTTGCTCTCTAACATTCTCGCTACCTTCATGAAATTCTTTCAATTTGTCCCGAATGTCTTTAGCTGACATGCAACCCTTGACTCTAATGGATTCATTTGAGTCTAAAGCACAATATAGCACATTCATGGCTTTTGCATTTTGTGACAGCCCCACTTTCCCCTAAGGCGAACCAAAGAGGTTAGCGGACTGCCTGCCCAGCTCTCGTCAGGACTAACGGTGCAATAGAGCAATCTATTGCGTTCTGGAACTTATAACGCGCGTAAACAAGGCAAAAGCGTAAAACAACCCAAAATAAAAAAAAATGAAATCCAGAGTCGGTCATGAATAGTAACCGACCCGTCCGAACCCAACCAAACATCGAAATACATATACAACATAGCATTAAGCATTTACAAGCCAAAATGGCATTTAAAAGTGATATAAAAGTCACTACATATGTGGTTTGCCAAAACAAAAGTAAAAACGGCCCTAATGATACATTTAGGGTCCCATTTTATATACAACACAAAAGAGACGTTCATCTAGTTCATTCGGCAACCATCTATCAAGATATATTCCAAAAAAGTCATATTCCTGTAAGGAAAACAAAAGGAACGGGGTGAGCTAATTGCCCAGTGAGAATACAACTCAAACAACCAAGTTCATAGATGCATCAAGCTTAACAGTCCAATTTACCAAAAATAAGTAAAGCCACACATTAATAATGAGGATAAAAGGATACGGGTGGCTCTCAAGAGCCCTTTTCCTCGTTTGCATTCTTGATCGGATCTCATTGACTCTCCGTCAATGTTTAAAAGTAACCAACCGTAGACTCCACTTTACTCCCATTCCATTCCTCCTAACATCCCCCAACCGGGCCCGCAATCCAAACACATGCATTGTGGTATTACTCGAGTATACCGGAATCGAGAGTCTCTTATACTACAAGATTCCTTATAACTTTACCCAAGGCTCATTAATTGTCACGACCAAGCCCTTGCCGGCTCGATTCAATCAACTACCAATGGGGTTGAGCTCTTTGATAACATTTGAAATCGTTGGATACTCGTCCGATCGGCACCAAGTTAAGTACTTTCATTTCATGTAACAATCCAATAACATGACAACAATGATATAAGGCATATAAGTGAGAGTGATAAAGTACACTTTCACTTCAATCAATTCACATTCAATTTACTTCAAGCAATTTACATTCAAAGTCATATAGTAACACACAAGTGAGTAGTATACTCACCAGGGTCAGTGCAGATACCTCCCAAAAGAGAGCTTTAATCACCAATAAACCCTAAAATAATCCAAGGAAAACAATTGAAGGTTCCACTTTCAAAATTGAGTATACAGAATGCACATGTGAGGCTCGACTACCAGTCGTATGCCTCGCCAAATAATTACTAAAGCAAGGGTGCAAAACATGAGTTTTGGTAATGAAAAGGTAACATGAAGACCTAGGCTCAACCAACCCAAAAGCCCTTCATTCAAATCACAAGTAAATCCAACTAGCCTTCAAGTAAAATTTCGGCAGCATATCTCTTGTGTTTACCTATTTTCCAGCCATCATGGCTTCATTATTTCCTCAAATCAGTCCCAACATCTTGTACAAAAATAATCTCATTCCCAAAAGCCGTTCACTAGGCTTAATGGCATTCAAGTACAAAATTTAGCTAGGAAATGACCGGATATGAAAGTCAAGCCCTAAACTATTCAAATAAAACACAATAAGACTCGATTACAAGTCATAAACCAATTCTACATACTACCAAAACAGGGTTCCCTAAGCATACACAAACAATAGAGGAAACCAGAAAATTCGGAAATGCAATTAGCTTTAGCCCTGAAAAAAACAGTTTTTGTCCTCATTTTGCGGTAATGGCACCAATTTCACTATGATTATCGGATGAGGGTGCAAGACCCACCATCTCGAAGCTAAAAGACAGGGCTACAACATCACAGAAGGTCACTCAACCCAGTTTTGAGTGCAAACAGGTCAAAAATGCAAGATACTTCATCAACAACGTAAAACAGATTCACCAAAACGCATTCTACCGGAAACATCATAACTCAGGTTCTACAAGTCCAAATCCAGAAATTCCAAAACCAACTAAAATCTAATAAACAGGGATAAATTTAATCAGAAGGCCTCAACAACCAATTCGGAAGCAATTCCAGCCAAAACAACCAATTACAGACGCAATTCTTACATTCGGGTAAAACCAGAACAGCAATAGTAATTTCGACTTTTCTCACTCTACGCTACTTCAATTGACCTTAAATTTTGTAGGCACCTCTAAAATGTCATTACCTACAACTTTCATGTTTTAATCCAAGGCCAATTTGGCCTCTAACTAGGAGCTAAAAATTCGGGCAGAATGTTCCTTCACAAAACCTAATTTTCTGAAATTTCTTCCAAAACAGAAATTGATTGCAATTGTCCACTTTTTCCACCTCATAGAGTCCTTAAACATCATTTCCAATCATCATAGATAGCCACACAATCATGTTCATATGAAAACAGAAAAATCCCCAAAAATTATAAAACTTCACCAATTCAACCACAAATCAAGAATTAATCCATAATATTGCATCTCTTACTACCACTAAGCATGATTTAAGCATCAATTAAAGGAGGAGGGTGGTTCTTCACAACTTACCTTTAAAACAAGAGAGAGAGAGCTATTGATCACCTTAACCTTCCAAATAACTTCACCAAACAACTCACAAACACTACTTGAAGGTATTTTATGGAGCAAAATCAAGGTTGGATGGTTGGTTGTGATGATTTGGAACAAGATTGAAGTGTTTTCTTCCTTATGCTTGGAGTAAGAGAGAGAGAAAGAAAGCTTGAGAGGGCTGGCTCTTCTTGAAGCTTTTTGGAAGATTTTTGGGTCATTTTTGGTTATTTAAGTCAATGGTAAGAAAGTCTTATGGTAAGCCCAATCACATGGTGACACTTGTCACCTTTTATTAAATGCTCACCTACCTTGTCTCCCTTATATCAATCCACTTAGCACCCTCTACTTATCTCTTAACACCCGGTAAATTTAATTCCAGTATCCAAAACTTAATCTAGTTGGCCGAATTTTTCCGAACTTTTCGCACTAGTGGGTCCCACGTCCCGTATACGCTCTTAATTTCTCAAAATCTATTCGATATTAGAAAAATCATCTAAAAACTATATTTACTCATAAAAATTATCTAGAAAATTTTCCGGATACAGAAAGTGCAGAAAACATACCATTGAAGATAAGAAAACCTAGAAAATGGAAAAATTACGGGTTCTCACACTCTCTCCCCCTTAAAGAAATTTCGCCCTCGAAATTTTACCTTCAAAATTTAAAGTAACCAATGGCCTGTACCTTCTCCGTCTTCAGAGTCAGAAGAAACGAGGTTCTTCATTCCAGTCCCCTCTCCACTTGACGGTCCAGGGTCGGTCTTGGTTGGTTGTTGGGTTCCTTTCTTTTTACGCACTGTAATTGGGCACTGAGCAATTCGATGCTCGGCGCTCCCACAGCGCAGACATCTCCTCCCCTTTCTCCAACAATCGTTCTCAGTGTGATTGGCCTTTCCGTAATAGTCACAAGTCAAGTGGGAAGCCATCTTTTTGCTTTCCGAAGAAGTCTCCCCCTGTCCGGTTTGGCTTCCTTTGATAAATCTTTTATCTACCGCCCCCAATATCCATGGCGGCCAGAATAACTGGTTCACTTTCTGTACTTTAGATGGTGCCCTTGCTTCATTAGGTTCCTCACTCACGCTACCCACTGCACCCCTTTTCCGTATTTAGGAAGCTTTCACCTGTGCCTTTGCAGTCTCGATTCGTTGAGCCTTCTCAAGGGCCTCATCGGAAATCCCTTCGTATTTCCTTTTTAGCTCTAAGTTATTGTGCAAGAGCTCAATTTTCTCTGAATACTCCTGCTTCCATCGCCCTTCCCAGTATGCGACTAATTTCTTTTGGACTTCTATTTCGTCTCGAAGAACCGCGATTTCCTTATACATCTCAACCCAACGTGCCATCTCACAGAATTGTTGGACCTCAGATGGTAGCCTGTCGGCAAAATAATGGGTCATAATAAAGTCTTAAATACAAGTGGCACTCTTGGTTAAAACTCACTCTTAATCACCAAATTTAGTGCACACATCTCACCGAGTGAGCACACGGTCAAAATACGCAAAAAGCCCTAATTTACCCAAACGAAGAACCTAAAGGGAAAACCCTTGATTCTATGGTGGATTGTAATTACTGAGGGTGTGAATGAGTAGTAAAGCTATTAGAAAGGAATAAATGCTAAATAAAAGGAATTTTAAGAAAAATATGAGGGATTTTACAATTCCATTGGTTACAATTATGGTTTCGATTAAAATATAAGGGATTTAGGAAAATTGGGTAGTCACAAGTAAACTAGAGTTTTTTTTTTCCTTTTGATTAGAATTTAGGGTTTCTAATCTTTAAAACAAAACAATATCTTTAAACAAAAAATAAAATATAGAAACCGTAATATCCTAAAAGTCGGGGTATCACATACTCCAAGTTGTATGCGACTTGGCGGAAGATTTGTGAGTGAAATGAAGCCAAAACAATGGAGTTTCTTCCTTCCCTTTTCTTGTCTTGCTTTGGCCGAAAATGGAGAGAGAGAAATGAGAGAGTTGTGTGTTGTGGCTTGGTTTGGAAGCTTGGAGGGAAAAGTAGTGGTTAAGTTTGGCAAAAGTCAACTTTGAATAGTTGTCGCGCGAGCGTTTCATACCACCAATTTCTCTTGGGTTTGATACACTCATGCACTAATCCTCCAAGATATTTCCTTTAACACTGTAATTACCCACTCTTACTAGTCTAATATTAATTTCTCAAAACTCCACTTAGTTGTACTGACACGATTATCGAGAAACTATCGACGCACTCGCGGTAAAAGCTTAATTGGAACTCACTCATCTCTAATCCCTCAATTAACTTTTCTTAGTCTACTATTAATCATTCTTAATTCTCCAATATTATTACACTCTCGAATCGAATTTGTCTCGAAAAACATGCATTCACTATTTCTCGCTAAATGAGTTGCAGAAAAATTAAATAACACTAGGGCAAATAATTATAAAATAAACTAAATTAAGAAATAAAACATGAGTCCTGGCTTAATTAATTATTTACTCACCCGTTTTCTCTGAATAATTTATTTCAATCATTTTAAAATTAATTACATGGAATAATGTCTCAATTGTATTTTTAACACGTCTCGTTAGTAAAATTAATTTTTCTAGGGCTCGTTTAGCGAGAAATAAGGAATACACGTTTTTCGAGGCTATGTTCGATCCGAGAGTACATTAGTCTTGGAAAATTAAGAATGATCAATAGTAGATTAAGAAAACTTAATTGAGAGATTAGATGTGAGTAAGTTAAAATTAAGCTTATACCGTGCGCGCGTCGAAAGTTTTCCGAAAGACGCGCTGGTATAAATTAATTGGAGATTTGAGGAATTAATACTAGACTCATGTGAGAACTCATGTTTTTATTTCTAAAATAGTTATTTTCGAGATTATTTACCCTAGTATTAGTTAGTTATATCATCATTGCAAGAATTCCTTAGAAATTTCGCTCTATCGCGCACAAATCGGAAGTACGTGTTTTCACGCGCGCGATTAATTGAGGGACTTCAGACCTTTATTTTTAGACTATTAAGAGTGAATAATAATAGTATCAATGGAAGTGCATTAGAGGTTTAGTGCACAAGTGAAACAAACCCGAGAGGAAATGAGCACGGATCGAGCGCGTACGCGCACTATTCTTAGTTGACTTTTGGAGTAATTTTGGGCCACAAATTCATAAGCTTCTCAAGGAAGCATCACAACAGATCAAAACCTTTCTTTTCTCACCTCAAGTGCCGGCTGGAACTCTCTTTTCTCTCATCTCAAGTGCCGGCCAAAAACAAGAAAAAAAGAAAGGAAAGAAAACTCTTCATTTCTACCTCAAATCTTACTCCAAATCACCTCAAATTTTGCATCCAACTTGTAAATCACTTGGAGATTCACTTGGACTACGAAAGGAGCACCATTCCCACGGTTTCTTGGAGCTTCTTAGTGGCCAAAATTCTGGTCTTCAACAACTAAGAAGGTAGCAAATGATCTAACCCTTGAATCTTAGCTTTTGTAAGTTAGATTACACTTAGAAGCTTGTAGCTTCATGTGGGTAGCTTTGGATTGTTGAAAATCATGTGAGTGGGCTTTATGAAATCCCACAATGGACTTAATGATCTGATTTGTTGGGTTTGGATGTTATTTGTGTTGATTAAGTGTTAATCTAGTGGATTTAAGTTGAAAGAGTGAAAAGAAAATCAAAGGAAGTGTTGCATGTTGAAGGGACGAATCTGCCCTATTTTTACCGAACCCTTGGTGCAATTTTTTTGTGGTTAAATTGCCTTGATTTTTATGTAGATATATTGTAAAGGTTGTGTGGAAAGTTTCCACCAAAAATCACTTGATTTGGTTGGCTAAAAGTTGAATTTCGAAATTATTTCAAAGCTGGAAAAAGTGCACAGATGTGCTCTGGCAGCGAATTTTAAATGACTATAACTCTTTGCTCCGATGTCGAAATCGAGTGACGTTTGCGGCATTAGAAACTAGACACTTCCATTTTTCTAACGGTATAAAACATATCCCCTGATTCGACCTGAGTGAACCATACCAACTCTTCAAAATTACCTGTCCTGTTTCATGACTGTGCTAGAGAGACAGTGAGGTGCTGGAACGTGTTGCTTGAATTTGAGCTATCTATGGACAGAATTCCAGAATGATTTCTTCTGAGAAATTGTATCCCTATGAATGTAGGTTCGAACGCCACCAACCCTGTCCAATTCCAAGTTGAATTGAGTGAGTTGTGGCCGAATTACGAAACTGTCTCAGTGATGGAAAACCCTCTTTTTGGCTAGTTGAATGCCTTAATTTGAATTGGGACTTGTTATTTTGAAACTTTTGATGTCATCACCTACCAAATGTGTATTGGATGTTTCTTAGATCTTTCCTTTATAAATGGACCAGATTTGAAATGATTTCATTGGCCAAAAGTTAGAAAAACGGAAAATGGAAGTACAAGGCAGATTTGCCTTGGAAATTCTTGGAACTTTAGTGGCTTTGTTAACTGACTTTCCGTACGAATTTTTACATGAAATTTGACAGAGGAATAGACCTTATTGGTAGGGTAATACTACCAAATCTGGTGCCATTCCAAGTCCATTTCGATGCCAACTGAAGTCCCAAAATTTATGTTTCAAATCTGGAAAATCCTTGTTCGGCGAGAAATTTTCAGCAACTTTGAGCTGCTATATCTTGGCGTTCAAAACTCCGATTCTTGTTCCATTTGTTGTGTTTTAAACTCTGATTGTAACTCTAATTGAGTTTCAAATTTTAGATGCTAGTTCACATTCTGTGAATTTTGCCGAATTTCCAAAGTTTGCCAAAAATCAACCCCGAATCTGTCTGGGGAGTCGAAATCAGCAACTTTGAGCAGAATTTTGAGTGTCTTCCTTTTAGAATCATGAAAAAATGTCTTCTAGGAACTTTTAGTACTTCGGAACTAGTTTCCAACGATACCAAGTTTTCCATTTTTGGACCTACTGAGTACAAGATATGATTTTTCTAAATTTGACACACAAAGCTGAATTTTGCCAATTTCTTAGAAAATGCAATTTCAGGAACTCGACTTCTTTTCTCGATATAGATTGAACGTTTTGAACTCGATTTCATGGAAGATGCTAGTCTCTCTTCGGACATTAAAACTTCACTCTTAAACCTCGAGTTGAGAGAATTGAACCTCTCTTTTAAGACTTTGATTTAGTCTAATTGAGTGTGCATCCTTTCTTGGTAAATGCATGATTGTAAGTAAAGTTAATTATTATTTGCCCAGGCGCTCAAGGGGACCTTCAAGAGGAACTCGAAGCGGACGCCTAAACACTTGGTTGAGCACTTACTCATTTGTTTTGAATAGTTGAGTGTTCCATATAGGAGTACGTGACTTGAATAGTTTTATGACATGTTTGCTCTATGGTCGTTATGTGTTTAACTGTTAAGTGCTACCGATAATTGCTTCTATGAACTTTTCCATCATTTTAAGGCGAGTGTGTACTTTATCGCACTCAACTTACTAAAATGATAAATGTCTACCGATTAACCATGAACTACTACCGTTTACCGTTAACCGTGATTACTTACCGTTTACCGATTTACTTGATTACCTGCTTACTTGATTACTTGATTATCATAAATTACATGTTCATATGAAATTACCACATATTGCTTACGTGTTTAAGTGTTAAGTGTTACTGATAATTGCTCATATGAAATTGTTCACTGTTTTAAGGCGAGTGTGTACTTTATCTCACTCGATCTACTAAAATGATAAATTTTTATTGTTCACCGATTTACTTGATTACATGTGCATGTTGTAAGCTCTAAACTGAACTGGGCCCTGCCCTTGGTTACTAACCTACACGAGCCAGGACTGGGCTCGGTCGAGTAGGTTGGAACACTGGGACACCGTTTCGGTATACTCGAGTACTACCACTGGAGGGATAAGGTGATGGCCAAGCAATACCATGGGGACCGAAAGTGATAAGGTGAAGTTGACCGAAATGGTTCCACTGGAACACCGTATCCTTCAATGTGTGTTTATTTTTGCATACTGATAACTGTATCATACTAATGTGCCAAGATGCAACCTTGAACCATGCTTGTGTTATGCTCAAATTACTCGTACAATGATAACTATCTCATGTTAATGTCCCAAATATGCAACCTGGAACCATACATGTGGTATGCTCAAATTACTTGATTTATTAGAACTGTTAGAGTATTTTGGAACCTCACTGGCTGTGTAGCTCATTCCACGTCTTTGTTTTCCTTAACAGGGTTCATGACCGAGAGTGCTCGCGCATAGTACTAAGATTATTTTCTTTTGAAGACCTTAAGTTGTATTATAACGGATGGTTGTAGTACATATTCTTTTCGATTGTATTAAACTTGAAAGCTAACTAATTATAAGTAGGCAATATTTTGAAGTACTTTAATTATATGTTGAAGTTATTTGAAGTATTTTGAGCTTTTGAACTGTGGATTGTAGTGAGTCCTGGCGAGAGTTGGGCAGGCATCCCGTGGATACCCTATGGTTCGCCTTAGGGAGAAGTGGGGGCGTCGCAGTTGGTATCAGAGCTTAAGCTTCAGATCTTTGTAGTGTATCCTAGGCTTAAAAGTTTAGAATGCCGAACTATGGGGACTGGTTTGAAAGTTAAGTGACTAATTGTAGGGATGAAAATCAGAGCCGCTTTGCGTGGTCTCTGCTCGGGGTGAGCTTGGGCCAAGTGGTGTTATGGTCTTTAATATGTGAATGAGTAAATGTTTAGGTACTCTTCTAGAGTGAAGCTATGAATCGTGAATGTGATAGGTATAAACCCTTTATCTTGATATTTGGGGAAAAATTAGATATGTATGTTGGGTAGGAATCTCAAATGTGGTGATTTACTCTTGGGACCGGCTGGCTCGAGTTGTGAATTACCTTGTTAAGGATTCTTGTACCCGAGTACTTAAGAGTTGAGGGCAATCCTAAAGACTTGAGATCTCAATTTGTGGGGAATAAAAAAGAATCGATATTTCACTTGAATAGTTACAGGAAACCAATAATCGTTCGGCTAAGATGGCACAATAATTAAGAGCGGGAGGTGGAGCAGATCGTAGCCCAGAAGATCCTAGTGTTGGGAATGAAGTTGAACGTGTTAGGAACGGGAATCATCTAGTTCCAATTAATCTAGTGAAGCACAATTTGTGATCTTTTATAGTTGGACAATGGGAGTAGAACTTAAGAGTTTATGCTTTGGAGATGAATGTACTTTTGATAATCACCTGTTTACTTTTGTTTACTGACTTTGACTTGGTATGAACTTTACTTGACTATAACTTATGTTATGATTTAATGGGCTCTAGTTCGTGTTTACTTGTATGGTGATAATGTTATTTGTACAAGTGATTTCATTTTTCTTTAAAAGTTGTTACTGATATGTGTGTGTAGTTCAATTATGGCTTAGTGTAAGGTTTATGCATATACATATAGATTAGCAGTGAACATGGAAACTAGAGGACAACGAAAGGGATGTCAACCTAGACAACCCCGAAATCAAAGAGTAGATAATGGCTCTGATATTGATCAAAACGCCGATCCAAGGGCTGGGAGAGAAGATGACCAAATGACATTAGTTTTAACTCGCATGACGGATGTACTAGAGCTTTTAGTAGCTCAACAGGGTCAGGGGGGTGGACAAGGAAACCAACCTGGAAACCCAAAGATAGGGGAAGATTGAGCTTTGGAGCGGTTTCAGAAATTCTTCCTGCCCAAATTTTCTGGAAGACCTGACCCAGAAGTGGCTGAGAATTGGTTAGAGAATATAAGGAATATATTCGATGCCTTGGACTACACAGAGAAAAGACAAGTCACTTTTGCTGTATTTCAACTTGAAGGAGCAGCCCGAGCCTGGTGGAATGTTTTAAGAAACAAGTGGGAAAGAGATCAAACTCCAAGAACCTGGAAAGAGAAGACGATTTTATAAAGCTTCGTCAAGAAACTTTGAGTGTGGCTGAGTACGAAACACGATTCATGAAATTATCTACATATGCTCCAGAATTGGTGGCTATGGAATGGAAGAGAATAAGATGGTTTATCCAAGAATTAAATTTAGAAATCCAAGATGCCCTTGCTGTGAGAACCCGTAATTTTTCCATTTTCTAGGTTTTATTATATTTCTCGGTTTTCTTGTTTTCAATGGCTTGTTTTCTGCACTTTCTGTATCCGGAAAATTTTCTAGATAATTTTTATGAGTAAATATAGTTTTTAGATGATTTTTCTAGTATCGAATAGATTTTGAGAAACTAAGAGCGTATTTTGGACGTGGGACTCACTAGTGCGAAAAGTTCGGAAAAATTCGATCAACTAGGTTAAGTTTTGGATACTGGAATTAATTTACCGGGTGTTATGAGATATTTAGAGGTACCAAGTGCATAGGTGTGAGAAAGACAAAAACAAGTTAGGCATGAATTAATGAGAGGGACATGTGTCACCATATGATTAAATCTTGTTTTGACTTACTATTCAACCTTTTACCAATTACTAAATAAAACCAAAAATTGATCAAATATCTTCCATTTTTCCTTCAAGCTTGGCCGAACCTCCTCTTACAAGAAAAGAAAGAAAAGCTTCCAAGTTTCTTGCTCCAATCTTGTCCAATCTCACAAACTAACCATTTAATCTTGAATTTCTTCCATAAAACCTCTTCAAGTAGTGATTGTGAGTTGTTGTGTGAAGTTTTTTTGGAAAGTTAAGGTGACCAATAGCTCTCTCTCTCTTGTTCTTAAGGTAAGTTGTGAAGAACCACCCTCCTCCTTTAATTGAAGCTTAAATCATGCTTAGTGGTAGTATAAGATGCAAATTTATGGATTAAATCTTGAGTTTTGGTTGAATTGGTGAAGTTTTATTATTTTTGGGGATTTTTCTGTTTTACTATAAGCATGATTATGTGGCTATGTTTGATGATTGGAAATGATGTTTAAGGACTCTATGAGGTGGGAAAAGTGATTAATTGCAACCAATTTCTGTTTTGGACCAAAAATTGAAAAGTGAGGGTTTTGTGAAGGAGCATTCTGTCCGAATTTTTAGCTCCTAGTTAGAGGCCGAATTGGCCTTAGCTCAAAACATGAAAGGTGTATAGAATGACATTTTAGAGGTGCCTACAAAATTTCAGGTCAATCGGAGTTGTGTAGAGTGAGAAAAGTTGAAATTACTATTGCTGTTCTGGTTTACCCGAAATTGGGATTTGCGACTGTAATTGGTTGTTTTGGCTGGAATTTCTTCCGAATTGGTTGTTGAGGTCTTCTGATGAAATTTATCCCTGTTTCTTAGCTTTCAAATGGTTTTGGAATTTATGGATTTGGACTTGTAGAACCTGAGTTATGATGTTTCCGCTTGAATGCGTTTTGGTGAATCTGTTTTACGTTGTTGATGAAGTATCTTGCATTTTTGACCTGTTTGCACTCAAAACTGGGCTGAGTGACCTTCTGTGATGTTGTAGCCCTGTCTTTTAGCTTCGAAATGGTGGGTCTTGCACCCTCATCCGACAATCGTAGTGTCTTTGGTGCCAAAACCGCAAAATGATTCTTGGGTTAAAGCTTATTTCCATTTCCGGATTTTTCTGGTTTCCTTTAATGCTTATATATTCTTATGGAACCTTATTTTGGTAATACTTGGCCTTGGTTTATGACTTGTAAATGAATCTTATTGTGTTTATTTGAATAGTTTTAAGGCTTGTTTTCATTCCGATCATTTCCTAGCTAACTTTTGTACTTGTACTTCTTTGAGCCTAGTGAACGGCTTTTGGGAAATGAGATGACTTTTGTGTGAGATGTTGGGACTGATTTGAGGTAATGGTGAAGCCTTAAGGGCTGGAAAAGTAAGAAATTTAGGGGAAGTGCTGCCCGATTTTCTAGGCCGTTTGGTTCCTTTAAGTTGGATTTGCCTTTTGTAGAAATGAAAGGCTTTTGGGATTGTTTGCGCCTAAGTCTTCATGTTACCTTTTTGTTTCCAAGAAAATCATGTTTTTGCACCCTTGCATTAGTATTTATTTGGCAAGGCATACGACGTGTAGTCGAGCCTCACTTGTGCATTCCGTTTGCTCGATTTGGATATGAAACCTTCAATTGGTTTATTTTGATTATTTTAGGGTTTCTTGGCGATTAAGGCCAATCTGAAGTGAAAACTTTTAAAGTTGAGCCGGTGAGTGTACCACTCCCCTCCATTGCTGTTTAACTTGGTTTCTGCTCTGCAATTTGTTTATTTGTTCGAGACGAGGGTGTACTTTATCACACTCGTTCTCTTGTCTGTTCATATGCCAATTTACTATGCAAAATTTGAATCTGTTATCTGTGTCTGCATCTGTTCGGATTTCTATGACCTATGAGCTCAATCCTGTGGCTAAGTTATTCGAGTCGGGCCGGCAAGGGCCTGGACGATTAGATAACGAACCACGGTAGTCTGTTCGGGGATTTTGGGTATTGAGACCCTTGATTCCGAGTATACTCGAGTATTACCATTTCTGTTCGTTTGCGATGAGCGGGCCTGGTAAAGGGGTGTTTGGTGAACGGGATTCGGTGTAAAGAGGGGTCTACGGACGTTGGTTCTATATACGTTGGCGGAGTGTCAACTTCGATCAAGCTTCGGTGACGCAAATGGGAATTTGGCTCCTGAGAGCCACCTGTATCCTTCCTATGTGAATCATTAGTTACTTTACTTTACATCTAGCATGGGTATCTGATTTGTTAAATGTGAAATGCCATGATTTTTATGCTATATGTCTGGTACCTCATTGAGCGCAAGCTCACCCCTTTCTGTTCCTTTTGTTTTCCTTACAGGAACCTCTTTTGGAAATCATGATTTTGAAAAGCGAGTTGAGCTAGTTAGATAATCTTTTGTTCTTTTGTATAGCTCCTCGAGGGGAAGCAAATTCTAAATGTACTTCGTTTCACTGGTTCCATCTGAATTGTAAATCTAGCGACATGTATATATAAAATGTTTTTTTTCCATGTGATTTTGGTAAGTTACTGTTAAGCTTGGCGGTCTTCAATCATTCAATTCTTTTGGGTCCTATCTCGCGTAATGTCGGATTTGTGTGTTTCGACTCCGTAATCCTGGCGAGAGCTGGGCAGGCGGTCCGCCGAACCCTTTGGTTCGCCTTAGGGTAAGGTGGGGCTGTCACAGGTGGTATCAGAGCCATATGCCGACAGTTGGGACTTTAAGTCCTTCGTCTGGAAAAGCCCCGAGCCTCTCGTTCGTGAAGAGTCAACTCGCTACCTCTCCGTAGGGGATGCCCGCGTGCGGGTGGCAAGCTGATAGGTACCCCGTGATGTGACCCTGAGAACTGTCACAGGTGGTATCAGAGCCTGCTTCGCGTGGTCTCTGCGCGGAGTGAGCCTGGACTAAGTGGTGAATAGGTATGAAGGATTAAGTGCTCGTTCGAACCTAAGCTCTGAATTGTGAATGTTATAGGCCTTAACTTTTCTTGTGGTATCTGAGGATCATAGATCGGTATGTCTGGTAGGAATTTCGATTGTAGATGGTTTACTCTTGGGACTGGCCAGCTCGAGAGGTGAATTGTCTTATTTCGGATTCTTGTGCCTGAGTACTCCAGAGTTGAGGCGGTGTTACGTAGGTGAGAGTTGCATTTTGGGAACATGAATAGGCTTTGTTCGACTGGAATGAGTACAAGAGGTTAATGGATATTTCATTTGCATAATAGGTGATGTGCGAGACCGGACGGGGTTATTTTAGCAAGGTTTGGGACTATATATCCCTTTTCTTTTAATTCGCTTGTATATTGTTGCTACATGCCGTCGGTTGTATAATTGTGTATCTGAATAATTGCCTGATTTGATACGTATTTGTATATTTGATCATTTGTTTCCTTGATATGTGAAGTGTTATGTGCATATATGTTTATTTTTGTAATTGGTGGCCTCAATTTTAGATACTTTAGTTAATTTCCTATTGCTATGTTTATTTATTAAAATATCTTTGGGGGGAAAAAGAGAGGAAAATATATATATATATATGTAAGAAAGACGGAAACACGGATGTGGTCGTGGCCGTGGAGCTAAGCGAGGCCAAGAATCAAGAGAAGAAAGGGAAACAATAGCTGGACAAGGACCGAGAATGCCACTTGTACTTAGGAATGTATTATGACCCATTGTTTTGCCGACAGACTAGCCTTCGAGTTCCAGCAACTCCGTAAGATGACACACTGGGTTGATCCGTATCAAGAAATTTCGGTTCTCCAAGACGAAATAGAGGTTCAAAGGAGGCTAACCGAATACTGGGAAGGGCGATGGAAGCAAGAGTATTCGGAGAAACTTGAGCTTTTACACCAAAACATGGAGCTAAAGAGGAAATACGAAGAGATTTCCAAGGAGACAGTAGAAATGGCACAAAGCAATACTTTTATGGGGATTCCAGAGGAAGTTCAAAAGATAGGAATTGCAAGGCCACAACTGAAGATCTTCCATGCAAAGAAAAAGGGTAAAGCTGGAAGGCCATTTGCTAAGATGGGCCGTGGATCGGGTGGTGTGACAAATTGTAGTTATTGCAGAAAATCCAATCATATTGAAGTAGATTGTTGGTTTAAGGGGAGGAGATGTCTGTGTTGTGGGAGCGCCAAGCATCTGATTGCTAATTGCCCGGGTTTAGTGCCCGAAAAGAAGGGAACCCAGCAGCCAACGAAGACCGACCCTGGACCGTCAAGTGGAGAAGGGACTGGGATGAAGAACCTCGTTTCTTCTGACTCTGACGACGAAGAAGGTACAGGCCAACTGTGACAGCCCCACCTCCCCCTAAGGCGAACCAGAGGGTTCGGCGGGCTGCCTGCCCAGCTCTCGCCGGGACTCAGTCGTTCACTACAATCCTCAAATAAATTACGAGACAAATCTCAAATATTACAATATAAATCTCCAATATACATCAAATTATCCAATAATTACATGTCAAAAGCAAAGCGGAAACAATTCCCAACTATACATAAAATGATTCCAAATCCAAACTGTACAAGATATAGGCCATCCAGACATGTGAATAAGGACAACAAGTCCTTCCTTCGCTTTGAGCCCTGTGGAGGGGAATAAAATAGTTTTGGGGTGAGCTAGAAGCTCAGCGAGTAACCAGTAAAATCAGAAATCAAATATATTTCACAATGTTGCATTTCGATCATTTCGATGATGTCATGATTCAGAGATCAAATGTACGTTTATTGCTCTCGTGAGCCCGTGAAATCATTGCACTTGAACACCCAACGCTCAAATAGATCATTTAACATTAACATAGAGGGGGAGCCCCTTTTTGAGCTCTAGATAAACATGAACATGAACCATAAACAGAGTGGAGACGTTGGTGTCCAACACAAGACTTTTCCAGAACTCATTAAAGCCAAATCATGTCATGAACTCACATGCAAGCACGCATGATATGCAATCGAGTACATAATGCAAGAAACATTTCACAAGTACTTTGGAAATAGTTTAGGGTCACTCACCTCCACGGCTCAGAAATCATCCAGCATATAACATTGCCTTGCTCAAATCCAAGTCTTAGATCACAAACTCAATGCAAACAAATCCCTTCAAAGTTTGGACAGCACTTCCCCTGAATTTGCTAACTTTTCCAGCCATCATGGCTTCATTATTTCCTCAGCCAGTCCCAAAGGTAAACACACAACAACAAGTTCATCCAATAGCCATTCAGCAAGCTCCAAGTAGTACTAGTACAAGTCAAGCTAGGGAAAAGTCCGGAAATGAAAGTTAAGCTCAAAACCAGAAAAACAGTTTTGACGTCATTTTACGGTAATGGCACCAAAGGCCCTATGATTGTCGGATGTAGGTGAAAGATACACCGTTTCGAAGATAATAGATAGGGCTACAATATTACAGAAGGTCACTCAACCCAGTTTCGAGTGTAAACAGGTCAAAAATGCAAGATACCATACCAGAATCACAAAAACAGATTCACAGAACGCATTCTAGCGGAAACATCATAAATCAGGTTATCCAAGTCCAAATCTAGAAATTCCAAAACCAGCTGAAATCTAAGAAACAGGGTTACATTTCATCAGAAGGCCTCAACAACCAATTCGGAAGCAATTCCAGCCAAAACAACCAATTACAGGCGCAATTCTTACATTCGGGTAAAACCAGAACAGCAATAGTAATTTCGAATTTACTCACTCTACGTTACTCCGATTGACCTGAAATTTTGTAGGTACCTCTAAAATGTCATTCCCTACACCTTTCATGTTTTAAGCCAAGGCCAATTCGGCCTCTATCTATGAGCTAAAAATTCGGGCAGAATGTTCCTTCACCAAACCTAATTTTCTGAAATTTCTTCCAAACCAGAAATTGGTTGCAATTATCCACTTTTTCCACCTTCTAGCTTCCTTAAATATCATTTCCAATCATCATACATGACCACATAATCATATCCATATGAAAACAGAAAAATCCCCAATAATTATAAAACTTCATCAATTCAACCAAAATCAAGATATAATCCATAAAAGTGCATCTTATACCACCACCAATCATGAATTGAACATCATTAGAGGAAGGAGAGGGGTCCTTCACAACTCACCTTAACAATACAAGAGAGAGAGCAACTAGTCACCTTAGCTTTCCAAACAACTCCACAAAACACCTCAAGACCACTTAGCAAAGAGATTTTATGGAATGATTTGGAGTTTTATTGGTTGGATTGCAAGATTTGTGCAAGAAATGGAAGTTGAAAGTTGAAGCTTTTCTTTCTTTTCTCCCTTGAAGAGCTCGGCCACAAGAGTGAAGAAAATAAGGATTTTTTATCAATTTTGGGATATTAGTAAAGTACATGAATAGTGGTCAAAGTCCAAGATTAAATCACAAGGTGACACTTGTCACCTTTTTGGTTTAAAACTAATCTTTTTGTCTCTCCAATACAAATATCTTAACACCTTGTAAAATAATATCACTTAATACAAAATTCCAACAAGTTGTCAAAAATATAATGCATTTACCGCACTAGCGGGTCCCACGTCCAAAATACGCTCTTAATTTCTCAAAAACTAACCGATACTAGAAAAATCATTTTAAAACTATCTTTGCTCATAAACTTTATCTGGGGAATTTTTCTAATAAAGAAAATGTAGAAAAGGCGGGCGATTCAATAAAATAAACCCTAGAAAATTTCTTTCGGGGCGTCACATATCTTATGGTGTTTCAAAGCCAAAACACAACCCTACATTTCTTATGAAGACCTCTAAGGCCAAATCATGCATTTTCATGATTAAAAATGGAAAACTACACGAAAACAGAAATCTGGGCGCGAAACAGGTTTCATGGACAGTCAAGGGTATTTCGGTCATTTCACATGTTACAGTGGTCGAATCAAGCTAAAATTTTTCAGGCAACTATTTTATACCATTGGATACAACTTTCATGTTTTGGCCAAAATCTAATTCGGTAAGGATCAGGGTGAAAAGTCACGGTCAGATTGGGTGAAAAGACAACCCTGTTCATTGAACTCCTACCTAGACCAGTCTGGGTATTTCCAACTTTTCACAAGCTACCGAGCTCAGATTGGGCTGAAATTTTACAGGCAACTAGAAAACATCATTGTCTACAACTTTCATGTTTTAACCTAAGGTTAATTCGGCCTCTATAATGCTCAAAAAAAACCGGACAGAACAGGGTCATTCAAAACCCTAACCTGGAATTCATGCATTCAAGTGCTAATCTTCCACAAAACAACATCTAAAACCACTAAAAACCACTAATAAGCAATTAATTGAAGTAAAGAGGATGTTCTTGGCAAAATACCTTAAAGCCACAAGAAAGGTAGTAGCTTGGAGCTTGTCCCTTCAAAATCACTCCACTCAATCCTTTAATCTACCTTAGTAAACAACTTTGATGGAGTAATTTGCAATTCTATCGGTTAGAACTCAAGATTGAAGTAAGAAATTGGAGTGAAAGATGAAGGTTTTTTCTCTCTCTCTTGCTCTCAAAGTTTCAGCCATAAGAAGGAGAAAATGGCTTGATTTTTGGTCAAATTTTGGTTTTAGTAAAGTTGAGGTAAGATGGTCAAAAGTCCAACTTGCAATAGGGTCATGACACTTGGCACCTTCTTAAGTCATTCTTATCCCTTTGTCTCTCCAAGATTAATCCATCTAAGTAACTTCTAATTATCTCTTAACACCTAGTATATTAATCCCGGTATACAAAACATAGCCTAATCGGTCGAATTTATCGCACTTAACGCCACTAGCGGGTCCCACCTCCAGTATACACTCCTTATTTCTCAAAAACTACCCGATACTAGAAAAATCATCTTAAAACTATATTTGCTCATAAACTTTATCTGGGGAATTTTTCTAATAAAGAAAATGTAGAAAAGGCGGGCGATTAAATAAAATAAATCCTAGAAAATTAGAAAATTTCCGGGTTCTCACACTCATTCTTCCGGGGCGTCACACGAAACCTCCAAGAAATCCTTATAACGATAATACTAATAACTATCACTTGAGTATTTAATCGTTAAAATACCTAATTTAGGTCCATTGTATAAGTCTTTAATATTCCAAGCCTATTGTACTCTCAATCGGGTAAAATTTCCAAGCACTATTTGTGACGCCCCCACTTCTCCCAAGGGCGAACCCGAAGGTATCGGCGGGACACCTGCCTAGCTCGCGCCAGGACTCGAAAATACAATACAATAAAACTAAAGAAACCAAAAGAGCACTATTCACAATATACAATCCCCAAAAGATTTCCATTTACATCCTCAAAAGTAGATATCCAGATCACTACATCATCGCATGATAGTAATCAAAATTAGAAAGTAGACCCAAAGAAGGGTTTTAATACAGGTCACCAAAACAAACAAAAATATCTTAGTTGTTCAACTATTACAAACCAAACCTAACTATACTAGTGATGGTGCCAAAATTTCCCCGCGTCGGCCCCTGCTAAGGAAAACAAAAGAAAAGGGGGTAAGCTATAAGCTCAGTGACTAACCAGGGGTAAAAATATAATTTTTACATGTCAACATTTGCACAGTGAGAGCAAAGCAAAAGCAGAAAAGTAACACCACATGGTAAGGATACGGGTGGCTCCAAAGCCAACTCATTTGTTGAGCTTGATCACTGGTTGACCCTTGAGATCCTGAGCCACACAGCTCGCTTCTCTTAAAGGATCCCACATAGATAGACCATGAGCTTCAGATCAAGTCACGAGCAATAAATGCTCTAAAATATTTTTCAAGCAATAAATGCTCTAAAATCGTAGTTCAAGCAATAAATGCTCTGGTTCAAGCAATAAATGCTCTCAAATTGCATCACAAGCAATAATTGCTCCGCAAATGTTTCACAAGCAATAAATGCTCCATAACAAATCACAAAATCATATTTCACAGGTATCAATAGCAACTAATGGGGTTTAGGTCGAGTGCGATAAAGTACACCCACGCCTAAGTGCCCATTTTTCATAGTAAACTCATATTAGCATTGAGTTATACAGAAACCCTGATTACTCACCTAAAGAGCAAGTATAACGAGAAAAGTACGGAAATGAATTCAAGTCGTCAGCTAGTGGGCCCCACCGGCTCCGTCTAGCCCGTCACCGCCTGTAGCAGAAGGTTGAGCCATATTATCACACAAACAACTATTAAAGTGCGTAAATTAAGCAAAACGGCAAAATTGGCACATGCATGTGCGGAATCGGCAAACGGAAATGGAAACGGCCGGCAAACGGAAATGGGCATAGTTACTGTCCCAAACTGTTTTGATCATAAGTTTGGTTAGGAATGTTGGATTAAAGTGTATGAGATACCTTTACGAAGATAAGAGGAAGGGCTACAATTTTCATGAAGACACCTTAATCTCTATCTGAATGGAAGCAGGTCGAAATTATGGAAAATAGTACTAGAAGTTTGCACTTTAGGGTGACGGACAGGGTCTGTTTGCCGGACCATAACTCACAGCTCGCAAATCCAAATCAAGAAATTCCAAAGGTTTTAGAAAGCTATGTCATAATTGTAAAACGTTTATGTTTTGGCCAAAACCTGAATCAATACAGAGCAGGGTGAAAAACGGGTCCAAAATTCCTGCCAGAACTGTCCAAATTCAAAGGCAGTTCTGACAACCGATCTTGTTTTGGTTATAAATGGAGCTACGGAACTCAGATTTGGACGTACTTTATACTGTTTCGAAGATAAAACCCAGATCTACATTTCTTATGAAGGGGCCAACACCCAGTTCACACGTTATCCAGGCGAACCGAGCATGGTCAGAGGCTAAATCCAAAAACGTAACACAATCCAGTGTTCAAAACAGGTGCAAGTGTTTTGGCTATAACTCGGGCTACACGGATCCGTTTGACCTGAAATTTTGTAGGAATAACAAGGACTTAAGAAGCTACAACTTTTATGTTTTGGATAAATGCTATTTCAGTATGTATCAAGGTGAAAAGATACGATCAGATTGGTGCACTGTCAAAACTGTCCACTGACTTTACTCCTATGGCAGTCAGGGTATTTTTGTCTTTTCACAGGCTACGTTACTCCGATTGAGCTGAAATTTTGTAGGAAACTATAAAACATCATTCCCTATAACTTTCATGTTTTATACTAAGGACAATTCGGCCTCTAAATAGGTCGAACAGATTCGGACAGAACAGGGTTAGTCACAACCCTCAACTGTAATTTTCCGCACTAACCAGAAATTTTCCGCAGACGATCGTATCCAACATATATTAGCTTCATTTTACACCATAATAAACCCTCAATCCATAACTAAACCATGATTATCATATAAAATAGAAAAATAGCAATAATAAATCAAAATCCATCAAAACTTCACCTCCAACCATAAACACATCATAATCACACCACACGTCATCATATCTAGCCACTAAAGCCACTAATTTAACATTATCAAAGTTGAAGGGAAATGTTCTTAACAACTCACCTTGTAATCTCAAGAAAAGAATCACCTTAGCACCTCCTCTTTCCAAACCACTCCACCACCTTCCACAATCCTACCTAGCTAAGGAGTTTTATGGAGTGATTTCAAGTTTGGATGGTTGAATCACAAGATTTGTGCAAGAAATGGATGAAGTAGTTGAAGCCTTCTCTCTCTCTCTCTTTAGTATTTTTTTTGATTTGGTTTATGTCTTGTGTTCTCTTGGATGTTCTAGAATTAATACTTAGTCAAGACCATTAGTAGATATTTTCCACCAACCAATCACATAAAAGATGATTATTCACTTCCTAGTCCTTACAACTTCCTTTTTGTTTTCTCACACTCTTGCCCAAAAATGTTTGGAACTCTTGCACTTAACTCCATAGGATACAACTTATTCTAATCCAAAATACTTTGTCACACTTAATCATTTCACTAATCACCTTATTATCTTAATCACCCATCCTTAATTATTCCTTATTCCATACAAAAGCAACTAAACCACAATCTTTTTACATTAGCTAGATTAAGGGTTTTAAACCCAACTTAAGGTTGTTCAATTAGCAAAACACTAGGGAATTTACTAGTGTAAGACTTTTTAGCTTTCTAATCCCACTTAACCTTTATAAAAGAAATCGAATCCGGTATCTACTCATACGAAAACATACATTAGCATACATAATATTTACTACCACATAAACTTATGATTAATATGTAAACTAGGGTTTTAATAAAATTCCAAATCAAGATTTTTCAATTCTAAAAAAAAGCAAAATCACATGTAAAGAATTACCATCATCCTTAAAATCAAATTTTATAGCAAAATTTAGCACTAATATTCCTTATTCAAAATTGAGGACGAATCGGGATCTCACACTATTCACTGTTCTCACTAAACGCGCTCTTGGAAATTAATTTTTGAAACAAGTCACTTTAAAAATATAATGAAGCTATATTTCCACGTAATTAGGTTCAATAGGTCTAGAAAATAATACTCGGAATAAATGAACAAGTAAATAATTAAATAAGCTCAAAATAGGGTTTTAATAGGAGTTTTACGAGTCCTCACATGAGTCGAGTATTAACTCCTCAAATCTCCAATAAATTTGTATCCATGCGTCTTTTGGAAAACTATCCACGCGTGAGTAGTATATGCTCACTTAGAACTTATTCACCTTTAATTCTCGATTAACTTTTCTTAATTTGCTATTATCCATTCTTAATTTCCCCAGAATAATCATACTCTCGAATATAATATCACCTTGAAACACTCGTGTTCATTATTTCTCACCTAAACAATCCTCCGAAAATTGAAGTTGTTAACGGGACGTTTTAAAAGCATAATAAAGACATTATTCCATACGAATGGATTTAAAATGGTCGTAATAAATTATTTGGGGAAAACAGGTGGATAAATACTTAATTAAACCATTAATATTCGATAAAAATAAGAAATTTTTCGGGTCCTCACACGTTTCCTCTTATACAATCTTTCATTTTAGCTGAGTCAATAATAATTCCTTCCTTAGATACTGTATAACCTAGAAAGGCTATTTCTTCCAATCGAACTCACAGTTATTGAACTTAACAAAAGTTGGCGTTCTCTCGAGGTTCGTAAAACTACCATGAAGTGTCTTTCGTGACCTTCTCAAACACTAGAGTATATCGATATATCATCAATAAATGCCTCCACCGATTTGTCCAAATACGGTTTAACTCTGATACCTTGGGTCCATAAATGCTTCTAGTGCATCTGTCAACTCGAAGGGTGTATCGAAAATTTTAGAGTGTCCATGTCTTAATTTGAAAGCGGTATTAACCACATTAGTTCCTAGGGTTCCCAAATGGGTAATATCTCTACTTTAAATCCAACTTAAATAGGATCACGGCTCCTTACAAATTATCGAATTCTTATCCATGTAAGACAAAAGGGTAGTTGTTCTTAATGGTCACATCGCTCCAGACTCCATAATCTATAAATACATAGCTTCTAACCTTCATTCCAAATACGATATCTAGTCCTTAATCGTTAGGCACATTGAATCCATTAATTATTTCCTTTCACTAACTCAAATCCACTGATTTTAATATCTCAAATTGGCATTTCAAACATTGAATCCCATTTCAACGCTAAGTCCTCACTTCGGTCCCGATCTCTAGTCACTATCAAGACCTCAGGTGGTCTATATTCTCAAGCAAAATCTCGATCACATCCAATACCATTCATGTCTTATTATAATTCTAAGGGCGTGGGGCAGGATTTAAACATACGTATAAGTCATAAAAACAATTAAAAGCGAAGTAAATTTTCATGAGTCATAAAGATCATAATAATTACATCCAGTTGGAAGAGGTTTATCAAATCCTCTCAAAAGGAAAAGGAGAAACGACAGGATTGTAGCAAAACATGTCAAGTTGCCAGGATACAAAGCAACAAAAGACTTTTCTCTTTTTCAAAAGATCACAACCTCCAAAGGTGCTAACCTAGTCTAGGGTAAAACTACAACCTCTATTCCTCGAGTGAAGTCAAACCATCTCAATCTGTGAAACCTTCATTACTAGGACCCCTTTCATAGCCATTAGTACTAATTACTCCCATCTGGCACTTGATCGCTTTGCGGTGGACCTAGTTGGCTATTGAGTACTTCCTCTTTTTAAAAGCTCTAGGGCAATCCGAAATCTTATGCTTGGTACTACTGCACCCCAGACACTTTCCTTGCTTCATCCAGCACTCGGCCTCAACGTGGTTAACCTTGCCGCAGTATCCACAATTTGCATGAGAAGTGGCGGCTTGGCCAGTTCGAGGATTTTCTTTGCATTTCTTCTCTAATTCTACATTCTGGCGTAGATTCAATTTTCTCTGCATATTCTTATTTCCACCGTCCTTCCCAGTAGTCAGCCAATTTCCTTTGAAATTCTACCTCATTTTGAAGAAGGTCCAATTCCTTACGCATTTCTTCCAAAGTTGTCATCTTACCAGTTGGCTTAAGTCAAATGCTAACCCGCCAGGCAAATCAAAGGATCAAAAGAGTAGCTATGCATAATGAAAGTTCGAGCCAGATTACTCTTTCATTCTTTTGTTTATAGGTCACCCCGAAATATAAATCTTAGCTATTCTCTGTCGAACATGTGTGAGTTCTTAAGTCTCCATAAAATCACTATCATTAATTCCAATTACAACCAAATACGGGAACTCTATTCCTTGATATAAAGTTTTTCATGTCTTACTTCAATCTTCGATACTTGTCTATGAAGTTGTTCGAAAAGAGATCAAAATCTCGTAGTCCCATTAGTGCATTATTGTATCCTTGCAAATCAATCTTACTGTTTCAAGGTTAGGTCCCCCGTGAAACCTAGATAGACGACCTTCAAGAATCATTTCATTTCCACACCTCTCCTGGTTCTTAGGTTGGCTTATTGGTCCAGAGCTTTGGTACTCAACCAACCGTTCTAGGATATCAGTCGTATGGTCAATAGTGGGAGCTATGTAGGTGTTTTCCTTCATTTCTAGCGTTTCGGTTCAATCCAGCAATCGTTCCCTAATTATCCCCTGGAGCTTGGGGTGGCCTAACCCCTCGCCCTCGGTCCCTTTTTACTTATTTGGCCACTCATAACTTTAACAGTCATATAAACATGGCATGAAATGAATGCACCTAAACGAAATTTGAAAAGTGAGACTTTGATCACGCTAAACAAATATGAGAATAAAAGGGAAGACGCTGAGATAATCGCAAATACGTATAACCCCAATCATGGATTTGAAATCATAAAGCAGTAAGGTCAAACATGTCATGAGAAATGTTTAATTGCCTCAAAAGGTAGGAAACATATTGAAACAAGACACAAAATACAACGGCCTTTAAGCGAGCGTCACCCTGTCTATCTTTGGCAAAAACTATTAAAATAGTTTAAATCACTAAATTAGTGATTGGCAAAACCCAAAAGTCTTCACTACCTCTATAGGATCAATTTCATTTCCAGCACTAGGAGTTTTAGATCTCATGTCCCTTATCGAATATCTTGTCATTCTCCACTCATTCAACCAAGGTAACACACCCAGCCACTGACTCATCCATCCTGTCTTTAATTTCGGGTACTACCCTAACAAGTCGGTTCTTAGCTTTTGAAACTTCTCACTAGGAGCCTTTGTCTCCCTCGCTCCTTAAGTATTTCAATTTCAAATTTAGGAATTCTAGTAGTCTAGGCATCCGCAATTGTCCTCAGTTCTCGATCATCCCTTCGAATCACTCTAGTTTCTCCGGATAGCCACTTTCAATGATCGACCACTATTAACACCCCACTATTTGTGTAGACACCAAATTTTTGATTTTCAACTCTGTTTATTTAATTGATTTAAGTTTAGCTTTATGTGTTCAATTTTAGGTTTTTAGTTTATTTATTTATTTTATTTTTGTTTTTGGGTCTCTTATTTTATTTTATTTTTATTTTATTTATGGTTAAAAATATTTTTTTATATACTAAATTTCAGGAAAAGGAAAAGAAAAAGGAAAAAGAAGAAAGAAGAAAAAGTAAAAAAAAATGACAAGTGGAGGGGGCATGCATGGGGACAAGTGTCCCTTTGGATACTAGACAACAAAGCACCTAGGGGTTAGGTGTTAGAGACACTTGGAGGCCCAAGATTTAAAAGAAAAAAAGAAATGCGTAAAGGGGGTCTGGCCGGTCGGGGAGCCGAAAAAAAAAGAAACGAACAAGAAAACAGAGGCGAGGGCTGAAGGAGAGGAACTAAAAAAAAGAAAAAACATAGAGCAAGAAAAGGGGAAAAGATCTGGGGGTCTGATGAACAAGGAAAAGAAGGAAACAGAAAAAACAGAGGGGGAATTTTAGGCCGTGAGCTTGAGAAGGAGAAAAGAGAGGATGGCGGCAGACGAAGATGCTCGGCTGAGGAAAACAGAGGAAAAAGAACAAAACAGAAGAGCATAGGGGAGAAAAGGGAGGAGCGAACAGAAAACTAAGGGAGCTGGGAGGAATAAAAACAAAAAAAAAAAGAAAAGAAAAGGAAGCAACCGAGAGAAGAAAGGAAAGATCGAGAGTTTCGGGGGCGAAGTAAAAACGAGAGCTTCAAAACAAGAGGATGGGCGATTGAAAAATCTGGGCAAGAGAGGGAGCTTCAGCTGGAAGAGAGGGCAAAGAAAACAAAGTAAAAAAAAGAAAACAAAGGAAAAAACAGAGAGGAAGACTTCGGCAAAGGAAGAGGCGGGCAAGAGCAAAAGAATACCCAGGAGCGGAGGAATGCCGGAACTGTCGCCGTTCATAGCCGCCACCACCTCGCCGGATTCTACCACTACCGCCTGCGAATCTGCCACCGTGAGATAGTCATTGTGAGGTAACTCCTCCGTTTGTATTTCAGCTTCCTTCAAAGTGTGTCTTCTGTGAAATTGCTATTTCAATTTTTATGCTAATTGTTCATGAATTTTGGTACATACATGTTTTCTGTGATTGTTTGGACCGAAGTTCTTTGTTTTTTTTGAACATTTTTTGGGGCTAAAAATAACCTTAATTGAGTAAAAGTAGGTGAAATTTTATTGCCTATTTGCTGTTTGACGAAATGCCTAACCGAAAGTCTTGCTTGAAGATGATTTTTGCTTGCGTTTTGCGTGTTCTTATCCCAGAAATGTTGTTTACCATAGTTGGGTAGTTGATGTTTTTGGTAATTATGCTAGAGGTTGGGTGTTGTTTTTGCTAAGATGGCATGTTGTAGCTCCCTGCTTTTCCCTTGTGGTTGTGCAATAGATTTGAAATGATGAATTAGAAGAAAGCCACGGTTGGGAATAAAATTATTGCAGAGAATATTTGTTGTTCAAAAGAAAAGTTCCTCATGGCTTTGTATGTTCTTTTGAAAGGATTCTACACTTGGCATGTGAATAATTTGACCCATATCAGTTCTCCTTTAGTAGAATATGTTTTCAGCTTTGCCGTTGTCGTTTCATTGATGCCATTTTGAATGAAAGCTGTCAGTTTCCTCCATCCGATGACCTGGAGAGTTGTTTTGCTGTGAATGCTGAAGTTTTTATTTGCAAGATTATGGTTGGACCTTAGATTCTTATCTTGTGAATTTGTTTGAAGTTCCGGCAGAGCTTTAAGCTATTTTGGTTGCATTTTGATGAGTTGCAAATCTGCAGCAGAACGAAAACTTTTGCATCCTCTTTACTGTTTTCTTTTCTGCAACCGCTCACCAAGCTTCGGCCATCCAACTTGCTGATTGGTCTTATATTGGAAAGATGAATTAAATAAGTGGTGTTGGATTTGCATGTCTAGGATCTAAAATACTTGAACTATGATCAAATACTTGCTGCAAAATGAACAAATCAGGTTATTGAACCCTTTTGCATAAAATTTTCCAGCATTTGTATGATTTTCTTTCTATGCTTCAGTTTGTTTTGGATGTTGAAAATTGTGTGTCATGTAGCTTAGATTAAGTTTTCGGGATCTTGGTTGGAAAGAAATGCTTTTGTTGTGTTTGAAAGTTGCAGCTGCATTTTTCTTTGGATGGCAGACGGTCTTCATTAGATGCTTCAATCTTCCTATTGCTGAAATATTTCACGGACCTTTTGCATGAAGTTTGCATGAGATCTTCATAAAATTGCACTTTGGCCCCCAAGTCTCCCTTTGTTTCACTATAGCCCAAACAATTGGAAAAGTCAATTAAATTACCCCCTTCAATTTCTTTAATTTTTGCAATCAAGTCTCTACTTTGTTTTAATTTTCTTAAGCATGGATTGTCTGCCTTCTTTCAAGTGCCTTTGACTGATTCAATTTATGCTTATTCCATTTTTTACGATTATTTGTCAATTAAAGCGATGCCTTGACCTTTTCTTTTATTTTGGAGGGTAAATAAGTAATTTCACTCCATTAGGGCCCCAACTCAAGGGAGGTACACTCTTTCCCTTTATTTGACTTTACTTGACCCTATGTGCCCCTATGTGACTTTATATGCTTAATTGCATGCCTTTTGAATGTTTTTATTTCATTTGTTTATTTATTCGTTTTAATTTTGTATAGTTATTTAATTTAATTTTGATAGGCATTGAAACGCCAAATTTATAATAGTTAGGAATTTATTTATTTTATTCCTTCCCCATCCTAGATTGTAGTAGGACATCCCCTTTTGTAATAGATAGGGCTTGTTTGTTCGCTTGATTCATTTGCTTGTGTGTTTGCCTGTCTATGTGTTTAATTGCTTTCCCTTGGCTTTGCATCTAGATATCATGCCTATGTGCTATGTGTCTTATGTGATTTATGTGTTTATTTGCTTTATTATGCTTTATCTGATTTCTTAGACTGTAATAAATACATGTTATCACACTAGTCCAATGCTAGTTGTGATTCCTTTCCCGTCACCACACTAGTCCAACGCTAGTTGTGGCTCTTTGTTCCGATTTCCCACTAGTCCAATGCTAGTGAGGATTCATAGACATGGGCTAGTCCACTGCTAGACCCTTAGGGACCTCCCTCGCTAGATCATGTTTATATGATTACATTAAATGTCATGCATATTTTTTCATTTTTAGGATTTTTTATCATTTTCACATAATATTTCCCCTAATAAAATATCCTTTACCCCTATGTATGTATAACATTTAGATTTACATCTCATTTAGAAAAATAGGGGTAGATTAGTGCATTTTGCTTGATTAGATTAGGGAAATCCCTTGGATATGGGATATGGACGAGTTTGGCTTTTCTAGCATTAGCACGCTCGTATTCCCTTTATTAAAAGGAAAAATTGAGTCACGAACATTAGTCCCCCATACCCGACATGATGCATTCCTTTAGAACATGTATATTTATATAATTATGATTATTTTTATTATTTTCCTTTTCTTAGAGTCTCATATTTTTGCATTATTCGTGACTTCTTCAAAAAATCTTCATTGGGCATCACAATTAATGTGAGTGGCACCAATTGGGCTTTGAAGAGATATTTCGACCCCCCGATACACTCCTAGGTCAAGGGTTTGCATCCATATAGTGCATCCAAATGTAATAAATCTTAAGGGTAGAATAAGAAAATCTTTCACTAAATCGCGCAACTAGCCTTTGCTAGGTTGAGAGGGTGCCTTGGACTTCGTCCTTATCTTCCTTCTCATCAAATGTGACTCCCGAACACTTTCTCTGATTTGCGTAGACTTAGGAGTCGTTTAAAAGGGTTTTCTTTAATTTCAATTTTTATTTTTAGGTGACTTGGTACACCTTAACTCAATACCAAGTGGCGACTCCAATTTTTATTCAAAACCCTTTTAAACTATTATTTTGGGTCAAATCGTCCCATTTAGACCCACATTTCTTTATTTATTTTTCAAAACTCAAATTTCATTTTTATTCAAAATAAATCCAAAAACTCATTTTTTCTAAAACTAAATTTATTAACTCTTTATTTATTTCTAAAAATGGGGCGCGACAATTTGGGCTCGAGCAAGTCCTTTGAAATTCACATGAAGTCCTAGTCCAGCAAATCGGACCATTTCTCCAATGCTCTCTTAGGTCACTCTCTCGATAGTGGACCATCGAAAGGCGCCCCCGAAACAATTTAATATCACAATTACCTTCTATAGTTTACACTGAAGAGTAAAAACTCAGGTATGTCCAGATACACTAAATAAACAAGATTTGATCACTTCATACTATCCCACATGTATCACACCATATCAAGACTCCTTGTCATCCACTAATTTGAACCTAGGTTCTAATTTTCATTTTCACAAGCAGTCACTTAACTTTCAATCCAATTCCACAGTCCGGCATCCTAAACGTTTAAGCCTAGGATACACTACAGATATCTAAAGTCTAAGCTCTGATACCAACTGTGACGCCCCCACTTCTCCTTAAGGCGAACCAAAGGGTATCCGCGGGACGCCTGCCCAGCTCTCGCCAGGACTCAAGTAATTTCCGTCCAAGCTTAATACAATACTAGACGTTACGATTAAATATCATAAATACAATCAGTGCATAAGCATTCAATCTTATCAATATTCAACATCTGCCCAATCATTACATCGGGACCTCAAAATGCATCAATATTCAAAATATACATCAATCACAAGTCTAGCCCCAAAGTGCAACGGAAACCCTAAAACAAGAGTACGCCAAGAGGGGTTTCTCCAACATTTCTCCAAGTCCAATCCTATTAAGGAAAACAAATCTGCAGGGTGAGAAAAAACGCTCGTGAGGCCAAGAACACACATGCAAGCACGTGGTCCAAATAACAGTCCCAAATAACAGTTCAAGAGATAATTACAAGTAATTAATAAAGCCAGTGAAAGTAAGCAGAAACAATTCAAGGATATAGTAGCTCTCAGGAGCTAAGTTCCACTTGCTTTGCCAGTTCATTCGTATATCTTCCCGCGATGACTCTCCGTCAACCGGGTCGATATTTCCAAACCGTAGATCACCACTTACTTCTCATCCGTCCACCCTACACCGCTTCGGGCCCGCACGACATTTATAAGGCTATACTCCACGAGTATGCCAAGCAAGATCTCTCAAATAGATCAAGCTTATCATGTGATTCTCATGGCTCACCAAGATTCCCGACCAAGCCCGTGCCGGCTCGAGTTCCAAGGTCGGCCTATGAGTTTGGGCGCCCCCTTGTATCATGTAAGTGTCGAGGAGATTCACTCCAACGACGTATGCAGCCATAGCATACCATGTCATGTATTCAAGCATTTGACAGGTTTAAACATGTATTTCAGGTCATGTAAACCAGGCAAAACATGTTAAGCATGAGTCATTTGTTTTAAATGAGAACGAGTGCGATAAAGTACACACTCGACTCCATTTTTCAAAACCAAGTAGGCTAAGCATGTAATCAGGTAAGCCAAGCATGAATCAAGTCCATAGAGTTCAAGTAGCCATACACTTGACACTCACCAAGTAGAAGTAGTCTCAATCAAAATTTAAGCGTTCACCGTGGGATCCTCTTGAGGGTCCTCATGTATGCCTGAGCACATAATAGTGAAGTATCACTCATATATCCCAATTATCAAGGAAGATTGTACAGTAGTACAATCTAAGGAAATTTCATGAAAATGAACCTCAATTACTCGTAAATCGAGGTTTAAATGGAGTTTCTCAAAGTACACGGTAATCGAGTTTTCATTTTGGGAAATCAAGTATAAAACGTTCAAGAAATATTGAAGGAATAAGGAGTACTTGAAAACTCCCATCCGTTGGAATTTGGGAAAAAAATTCAGATTTGATACGATACTTTGAAAAATCGTATCTCCCATTCTACATGTCAGAAATTGGAAAACTGGGTGCCGTTGGAAACCTCTTTAAAAGTACTAAAAGTTATTAGAATACACTTTTCTATGATTCCAAATGGACAATATTCAAAATTGAGCTCAAAGTTGCTGTTTTGGTTAATAAGGCAGATTTAAGTTGGTTTTTGGCCAATTTTGAAAATTCGGCAAAATTCACTTGAGTGAAACTAGCCTTTGAAATTTTAAAATCTATTAGAGTTACAATCCAAGAGTATAACAAAACAAGCAGAATGATAAATGGAGTTTTGAGTACCGAGATATGGTGACCCAAAGTTACCAAAATTTCCTTGATAAACAAGGGTTTTTCAGCTTAAATCATGAACTTTGGAAGTTTGATTGAACATCGAAACGGCTTTGGAATAGCACCAAATTCGGCATGGACATACTACCATATGAGGGTTACACCTCTACCAAATTTCATGAATAAATATACACGGGAAGTTGGTGAACTAAATCACCAAAGTTTCAAAGTTTCCAAGGCAATTTGCCTTGTAAGTTCCGTTTTGCCGTTTGCAAAACGTTTAACCTAGAGGGTACCTCAACCATGGTCCATTTACATAGAAAAGGTCTAAGGGCATCCCAAAAAAACATTTGTGGGTGATTAACACCAAGAAATTCAATTAGCAAGTCTACACCAAGCCTTGCATCAATTCTGTCCAAAAGTAAGGGTTTTCAAGAGCAGGGCAGGTTCCATATTTTGATCACAACTCACTCAATTTAACTCCGAATTGAGCATGGTTTATGGAGTTAGAAAATAAATTCATAGAGCTATAATTTCACAGAAGAAATCATTTTGAAATTCAGCACACAACTAGCTCGAATTCGAGCCTCAAGTCGCAGCTTTAGCATTTCATTCCAGGAAAACAGAGAAACAGAACAGCCAACTTTAAATGGTTGGTTCGGCTCACACACATGGAACCGGAATGTGCATTTTATACCGGTGGAAATCTGGGAATGTCTAGTTTCAAATGCCGCTGATAGCACTTAATTTTGACGTCGGAGCACAGAGTTATAGACGAAACAAGAAAGCTGGTCTGAGCATTACGGGAACAGTTTCCAGGTTTACTAGCTTCACGAAAATAATTCCTTTGACCAACCAAATCTCAATATTTTTCCATGAAATTTTGTACACCATCTATACAATATATAAACATCATATACAAGCCATTAAACCCTCAAAATTCTGCAGAAAAGGGTACGTCCAAAGCTGGGGCAGAATCGAAACTTTTTACTCCATGCACTCCCTGAAGTTTCTTCTAATTATACACCATTAATCTACCATTTTGAGCACTAAACCAAGATTAAATCCATCATCAAGCATGAGATCAGCCCTCAAGACAAAGGTGGGAGTTCATAGAGCCCACCCATTTCATTTTACACCATTAACAAGCTAACCAAAGTCATAAATGAACTTAACTAGGTAAGATAACCTCCAAATGACAAGATTCTATGAGTTGATCATCACTTACCTCTTTGGTGTGCAAAAATCAAAAATTTCGGTCTCCCCTTTGGCCAAGAAAAACCGTGAAAGCTTCCCCTTTTTATAGCTCAAGATGATCCTCTAGTGTAGAGCTAAGTGCTGTGAAAATTTGGTAGGATTTAGTTGAGGATTGTGCAAGAATTTGGAGATGGAAAAATTTGAGAAGCCTTGGTTGTTTTTTCTGCTTGGGTGCCGGCTGAAATGAGTATGAGAGAGGGTAAGTTTGGTTCAAATTTGGCTTCCTAAGGAAGCTTCATTTGTGTGGCTAAAAATGGTGCAAAAGTCAACTCTTCTACCGCGCACACTCGCGTGCGTTTCGTGCTCGATTTCTCTCGCATTTGTTTCACTAGTGCACTAAACCTCTAATGCACTTATATTCATGTAAATATTATTCACTCTTATTCGTCCCAAAATAAGGGTCTAAAGTCCCTCAATTAAAATCGCGTGTGTGAAAACGCGTACCACCAATTTAAGCGCGATAATGCGAAACCTCCAAGAAATCCTTATAACGATAATACTAATAACTATCACTTGAATATTTAATCGTTAAAATACCTAATTTAGGTCCATTGTATAAGTCTTTAATATTCCAAGCCTATTGTACTCTCAATCGGGTAAAATTTCCAAGCACTATTCGCTGTTCTCACTAAATGCGCTCCCAGAAATTAATTTTTTAAACAAGTCACTTTAAAAATATAATGAAGTTATATTTCCACGTAATTAGGTTCAATAGGTCTAGAAAATAATACTCGGAATAAATGAACAAGTAAATAATTAAATAAGCTCAAAATAGGGTTTTAATAGGAGTTTTACGAGTCCTCACATGAGTCGAGTATTAACTTCTCAAATCTCCAATAAATTTGTATCCATGCGTCTTTTGGAAAACTATCCACGCGTGAGTAGTATATGCTCACTTAGAACTTATTCACCTTTAATTCTCGATTAACTTTTCTTAATCTGCTATTGTCCGTTCTTAATTTCCCCAGGATAATCATACTCTCGAATATAATATCACCTTGAAATACTCGTGTTCATTGTTTCCCACCTAAACAATCCTCCGAAAATTGAAGTTGTTAACGGGATGTTTTAAAAGCATAATGAAGACATTATTCCATACGAATGGATTTAAAATGGTCGTAATAAATTATTTGGGGAAAACAGGTGGATAAATACTTAATTAAACCAATAATATTCGATAAAAATAAGAAATTTTTTGGGTCCTCACAACGAATATCACTTGAATCATTTAGGATATTCAAGTCTTCTTTCATAAAGGTATATAAGTTAGAATTCGGCCGAAACTTGTACCTTTGGAAAAATGAAATTTACGACTAATAGAAAAACGTTTTCCTCGTTTCTTTGACTCAAATGGTATTTGAAAGTATAATTGTTTCAAAGTTTTACAGTTTGAAAAGCGAGCAAGAGTTTTACGAATATTCTCTAAATGAGTTTCAATTACTTGATTCTTGTTAAACGAAACGTTTAAGTTTCGAACCTTTGTTGATTTTCAAATCTCGTCAACGATGTTTTATCGCAGATTTGGACTCCCAACAAGGAGTAATACCGGACCGTGACCAGTAAAGGCACTACATCTTTGGTGAGTGCTTCCGAATACCTGATTGAACTTGACATTTGTGTTTAATACTTGACCAATGTGATTACATGATATATGAGTGGATTGATAGGGCAAGAGTGTACTTTATCGCACTTGCCCTAATGTGATATATTCTTGTTCAATGATTTCAATTCAATTGATATACATGCGTATGAGTTGTATCTTGTCTGGAATTCCAGAAACCCTGTGGCTAGTTGGTCGAGTCGAACTGGCAAGGGCTTGGTCGATTCACTAACGAACCCTGGGTCGTTCGTTTTGTCGAGTGGAGTGCTATCTTCTCGACTAATCGGTATACTCGAGTATTACTACCAGTATTTATTAAGGATTTTGGGCCCAGTAGGGGGTTTGGTTGGTGGACGGATATTGTAGCTAAGCTAAGTGGTGCTCTACTGTACTGGTTCGTTTACTTGAAAGTTGACGGAGTGTCAACTACTACTTGATCAAGCTTTGGTGAAGCAATAGGAACTTGGCTCTTGAGAGCCATCCGTATCCTTATATTTTGACATGATCGTTACTCATTGGGCTATTGTTTCTTTTGAAAAACTTTTACACTCGCCCATTTTGAGATTTGCTGCTTGAAGTGTTATTACTCACTTTTATGAACTTGTTATGCTCGCTATTTTTCTACATTGATACTTGTACTTTTAAATAATGGTCAACTTGCTATTTGGAACCTCACTGGGCTTTTGCTATTTGGAACCTCACTGGGCTTTTAATTCATTCCACACCATTTGTTTTCCTTACAGGGGTACGAGCGAGGCGTGAGACTTGTACAAACTAGTGTGGTCTAGTTTTTTTTAATTTTACAATTGATCTCGTGCTAGCACCCGACTAGGGGTTGATTATACTTGGATTGTAAACATTTTAATGTATTTGGGCATGTATGAGACTTGTAGTTGGATTTGAGCATCAGTGTATATGCTAAGTTTGAAATCATTGTTTTATTTCTTTTCAATGGTTGTAAGTTCTTTTCTCGAATTAAGCGTGAATTAGTCCTGGCGAGAGTTGGGCAGGTGACTCACTAAACTCTAGGGTACGCCCTAGGGGGAGGTCTAAGGCTCAGAAAAGGGATTCATCACTCAAAGGACCATTTTTCCTCCTAAATTTCGTAAGCTTGACCTCGAACCTATCATTAAACCCTTTGAGTTCCAAAAATGGGTTCATCTTCTATCCATCCCCAATACATTTTACCCTGATATGCTCTATCAGTTCTTTGCAAATCTTAGAAAGGGTAATTCACACACTGAACTCATCTCTAGGGTCAACTCTGTAAACATCACATTAACTCCTGACATTGTGAATTCCATTCTAAAAACAAATATTGAAGCTGGTTTTAAAGGAAAAGTTGCAAATTTCTTTTCATATGAGGAATATCCCTCTGCTTATCATCATTTTCATATTGCTAAACTCATGACCTATTTTCAATCACACTTCAACACTCCTGCTGAGGCAAGATTAGAAGATCTTAGCCCTCAGAACTTGATCATTTTTACCATCATTTGAAATCTGTTGGTGCCCACTGATGGCCACAGAACTGATGCGAACAAAATGGAGATTTATCTCTTTTACTGTTTTGTTGAAAAAGTCAGAATTGATTTTGGGTTTGTAATGTGCAAATTTCTGCTCAAGATTATCACTGATAGTCGTAGGAAGCTATCTTATGGAAAATTTCTGACTCCTATCTTTACCCATTTTAAAATTCCTTTTACTGGAAAATCACCCAAAGACAGTGCCTCAACAGTTTTCTCACAAGCATATTTTGAAAGAAAAAATTTGAAATTTTTTGAGGGCCATTGGTGTCATAAGGAGACTGTTGCAGAAACTAGGAGAAAGAATCTTCACGAAACCCCTGTCACTTCTAGGACTCCTCGTGATCAGTCCATGTATGTCTCTCCATTCACAATCCACCCTAGAAAATCAGCCAGCAAGTCACTCTCTTCCAATTCTGAGGTCATCTCCTTGCTTGAGTACCTCAAACAGCATGTTCTGCACATTGAAGATGGTCTCATGATGACCATGTCCCCTGCCCAGCAGTCCATCTTTATTGAAAAAAAAGGAATCTCCTTATGCCTCCAATCCCTGAATTCAATGAAAGTGCTCATCAAAAAGAGCCAAGATCTCAGCCCACAGAGCATACTCCTGGTACTGAAGCCACTCCAGAGGCACATGCTTCTAGCTCTCAGCTCAAAGATAAAGGCAGGCTCCTGTAACTGAGGAGTCAACTGAAGAAGATGACGAAGCGACTGAGGACGAAGACCAAGTGGATCCTGAGCAGTTTCGTCTAACCAGGAGAAGGCCTGGATCATCTAAAATCACCATCTAAGCACTACTAGGACACTGAACCTCATCATTAGGACAATAGTTCATCTTATGCATTGAAATACTTTTGGTATGCTATGTATGGAGGATCATAATTCCTTTTTGGTCTGTAAAACTGGTGTTATTTTGTTAACTGATGGATGTCTTTATCCTTTGCTGTGAATGAATGTCTTTATCCTTTGCTGATTGGTTTTGCTGATAATGTTGATATTTTGTCTGATTGACAAATTTGGTTGGGAGGGGGAGTTGCGAATACTCTCGTCATGAAATCTATAAGGAAGGGGGAGTCATTTTGAGGGGGAGTTGTGCAAGAGGGAGCTGCAATAAAAATTCTAAATTTATTTTTGCTCAATCCAATGTTTTGTCATCATCAAAAAGAAGGAGATTGTATATCTCAGTTCATAACTTTTGATGATTACAAAACAATTGGATGTCACTAATATTCTTTGAAGAGATTGTTTCAGGATTTGGAACAAAAACAAGGTCAAAGACTTGAAGCCAAAACAGGATCAAGTTTGGCAGATTACTGAAATAGCTGTCGGACGCACAAAAGGACCATATCGGACGGGCGACAACCATTGAGTAACTTCGGATGCATGAAGAACTCACACTCGGACGTCCAAAGATAATAAAGCCAAATCTTCTATGATCACTGACCTCGATCGGACAAACAATACCTCAGTACCGGACGTCCGAAAAACGTTGCAATACTTCGGATGCAAAACACTGGAGCATCGGATGTCCGAAAGAAAAGAAGAAGGATTTACAAGTTCACTTTCGGACGTATACTGTGGAAGGACCGGACGTCCTACGAATCTCAAGAAATTGTCTTGAACTCATTGTCTTCGTTTGGACGCAGAAAATTAGAGTACCGGACGTCCGACACTACCAACGGCTAGTTGACTCTGCAGTTGCTTTCTATCCGTTGACAGCATTTATTGAAGAATTTTTTGGTCTCCTATAAATAGAGATTAGTCAACTCTTCGAAAAGAACTACACATTAAGGCTACATCAGATCTTGAGTGATTTGAGTGTAAGAATACTCCAAAAAGAAGATTTGTACTCTTAGTTGTGTAGTCTTCTTTTAGCTTTTCAAGTGTGACTCAATTTCTTCAATAGTATAGGTTTGTGAGGGTTATCCGAGTGATTGTAAAACTTTCTTGCTTGATCGAGTGAGACTTGAGGCAAGGAGGAAGTGATCCTTCCTTTGTACACAAGAGATTGGTTGAAAGTTGATCAACTTGAAGAAGTTTGATATATAAAGTGATATTCAAACTTAGTCAAGTTTGAAACTCGGTCTGCCATTCCATCCTTTTATTTACTATCTTGCTATATATATATTGCTTACTTCTTTTACTCACAAATTACTTGTGCTAGTCCATCAATTGTTTCTCTGTGAGGTCCTTTAGAAAAAGAAAGCAAGTTCAATAAGGTGACTCATATTTTGGCTAGTTTTTAAATTACCTAATTCACCCCCCTCTTAGGTTGTCTTCGATCCTTACATGTGGGGATTGGCTTGTTAAGTATGAAAGAAATGTCTATTGTTGGGGATTTTAGATATGTATGTTGGGTAGGAATCTCAAAAGTGGTTGATTTCCTCTTGAGCCTATCTAGCTCGAGTGGTGAATTATCATATTTTCGGATTCCTGTACCCGAGTACCAAAGAGTGATACCTTTATGATAAGTCGGTATCCCGAATAATGTGAGGATAAGTTTGGAAGGCGAAAGCCAAGGCAAAGGGGATGCAAATAGTCTGGACTTGGGATATATTGAAGATATTAGTGAGATTGGGGACCCTTACTATTCACGCGTACGTACTTGGTTGTACTTCGTCAAGTTTTGAGCAATACCTAGGGTTAATGTCCCATCGGATATGTGACCTGCTCTGACATGTATATAAAGTATGTTATTTCCAATGTGTTCTATTATTTTTCATTTTATGATTTGAAAATTCTTTTATCGGCCTTTATAGCTACTTTATTTTGCTTATACTTATATAGGAAAAGAGGTATGGAGGGTAGATGGAGTCAAGGAAGTGGAACTACCCGAGGACGCGGTTCTAACAGTGGCCGTGGGGCTAGACAAGCACAAGAACCTGTACGAGAACTGGGAGAGGAAAGAGGTGAAACAGTTGAACCGCAACCTGGACCCCAAGTGGAAGGGGGGGACCAGGTAGCAACGGCAATTCAGCAAATGACCAATATACTTGCTCGACTGGTAGAGCAGCAGGGTCAAGCCCCTGTTAATCAATCTAGGGATCTCGACATAGGGCAAGATAGGGCTCTAGAGAGATTCCAACAGTTTTTCCCTCCTAAGTTCCTGGGAGGGTCGGACCCTGAGGCAGCTAAGAGGTGGTTAGAGTCGATGATCAATATTTTCACTGCCTTAAACTATACGAAGGATAGGCAGGTGCATTTCGCTGTATTTTAGTTTAAAGGACCAGTTAGGGCCTGGTGGAACTTGATTCAGGCTAAATTGGAGAGAGAGGGAACTGCCTGGACCTGGTTAAATTTCGTGCGGCAGTTTAACGAGAAATGTGAGAACCCGTAAAACCCTAATATATTTTTCCTAGGGTTTATTTCCCCTTAATTGCATGTTTTCTGCATTTTCTGGCTTGGAAATATTTTCTTAGTGGATTTTATGAGCAATTATAGTTTTAAGATGATTTTTCTAGCATTGGAGAAATTTTAGGAAATTAAGAGTAAATAGTGGGCGTGGGACCCACTAGTGCGAAAAGTTCGGAAAAATTCGGCCAATTAGGTTAAATTCCGGATACTGTGTAAATTTATCGGGTGTTAAGAGATAAGTAGGGTGTGTGAAGTGATTGATGTGAGAGAGAAAAGAAAGATAAGAATGCATTTAATGAGGTGACAAGTGTCATCTTCTCATTGGTTGCCTTTTAAGAATTACTATTCATAATTTTGACTTTTTTTGACCAAAGGTTAAATATCCAAAAATTGCACAAAATTCACCATTTTTCTCTCCTTGTTGGCCGGCCACCTTGAGCAAGAAAGGAAGGAGATTTCTTCAATTTTCAAGCTTCTACTTGGTGCAAATCAACCAAAAACATTTGCTTCCATCCATTTCACTCCATAAAATTCTTCCTTCTAGAGCTAGTAAGTTGTTTGGTGAACTTTGTTTGAAGGATTAAGGTGCCCAACATCTTCCTCTCTCTTGGTTCTTGGTAAGTGAAGCTTGAAACACCCTACTACACCTAATGATGCTTATGTTGTGCTTATTAGTGATAAGAGTGCTGAAATTTCTGGTTTTAATCTTGGTTTGAAGTGATTTGGTGAAGTTTTCCATTTTATGATGATTTTTCTGGTTTAATTGGATTATGATGGTGTGGTTGGTTGTGATGATTGGCAATGGACTATAATGACTCTTGTAGGTGTGAATTGTTGCTAAATGCAACTAATTTTGGATTTGGATGGAAAATGGAAAGTTAGGGTTCTTAAATCCCCAATTCTGTCCGGTTTTGGATCATAGGGTTAGAGGCCGAATTTGACTTTGCTCAAAACATTAAAGTTGTAGGTATTGATGTGTTTGAGGTTCCTGTAAAATTTCAGGTCATTTGGATTAATGTAGAATGAGTTATGACGAAATTACTGTAGCTGTTCTGCTTTGGACAGAATGCGAAAACTGTACTGGTTATTGGCCATTTTGACTGGAATTGGTTTGGATTTAGTTGTTGGTGTCTTCTGATGAAATGTAGCTGGATGTCTTAGCTAACATATGCCTTTGGAATTTAGGAATTTGGACTTGTATAGACTAAGTTATAGTAATTACAGTTTTGTGTGATTTGCAAACCTGTTTTGGTAATTCTGGTATAGTATTTGGCATTTTCGACCTAGTTAAGCTAGGAACTGGATTGAGTGACCTTCTACATTGTTGTAGCCCTGTTTCATAGATTCGAAACGGTGGGTCTTACACCCCCATCCGATAACCGTAGAGAATTTTACACCATTACCGCATAATAAGGGCAAAACAGTTTTCTATTTGGGGCCAAGACTAAGGCCATTTTCTAATTTCTGGTTTGCTATTATGCTCATTTATGCATATGAAACCCTATTGGGGTTGTGTTTAGCATTGCTATATGACTCGTTATCGAGTCTCATTGCATTTGTTGCGTGATTTTAGGGCGTGACGGTGGTGCACAACGTTCTTTTGACTAAAGTGTTTGAAACCGCATTGTGCTAGCTTGGTGAGTGTACTACTCACTTATGTGCTATTACATGGCTTTGATCTTTGTACTTGAGATGTTGAATGTTGATTGATCCAGGTGAGAGTGTACTTTATCACTTTCACATATTGTTCCGCATGTTATTGGAAAGTTATATGAAATGTTATATGAAATGAAATACATGACTTCAAATATTATCCATGAGCTCAATCCCATTGGTTATTGATTGAATCGAGCCGGCGAGGGCTTGGTCGTGCCAATTAATGTGCCTTGGGGCAACATCATAGGGAATCTTGTAGTATGAGAGACTCTTGATTCCGGTTTACTCGAGTAATACCACAATGCAAGTGTTTGGATTTCGGGCCCGGTTGAGGAATGTTAGGAGGAAGGGAATGGAAGTTAAGAGGAGTCTACGGTTGGTTACCTTTCAGACATTGACGGAGAGTCAATGAGACCTGATCAAGAATTCAAACGAGGAAAAGGGCTCTTGAGAGCCACCCGTATCCTTTTATCCTCATTATTAATGTGTGGCTTTATTCATTTTGGTAAATTGGACTGTTAAACTTGATGTATCCATGAATTTGGTTGCTTGAGTTGTATTCTCACTGGGCAATTAGCTCACCCCGTTCCTTTTGTTTTTCTTACAGGAATATGACTCTTTTGGAATGAATTTTGATAAATGGTTGCCGAATGAACTAGATGAATGACTCTTTTGTATTGTATATAAAATGGTACCCTAAATGTATCATTAGGGCCGTTTTCACTTTTGTTTTGGCAAACCATATATGTAGCGACTTTTGTATCACTTTTAAATGTCATTTTTGGTTTGTAAAGGCTAAATGTTATGTGGTTTATGTAATTCGATGTTTGGTTGGGTTCGGACGAGTCGGTTACTATTCATGGCCGACTCCGGATTTTGTTTCTTTTATTTTGGGTTATTTTGCCCTTTTGCCTTATTTGCGCGCGTTATAAGTTCCGGAACGTGAAAGATCGCTCTATTCTGCACCGTTAGTCCTGGCGAGAGCTGGGCAGGCAGTCCGCTAACCTCTTTGGTTCGCCTTAGGGGAAGGTGGGGCTGTCACAGGTGGTATCAGAGCCACTTCGCGTGGTCTCTGCGCGGAGTGAGCCTAGGGCCAAGTGGTGCTATGGTCCTGATTTCATGGAGATGTCTAAGTGCTCGTTTGAGCGTAAGTTATGAATGGGGCATGTTATAAGTGTAAAAATCTTTATTATGCAACTTGAGGAAGATAGATATGTATGTCGGGTAGGAATCTATAATATGGACGATTTACGCTTGGGACCGGCCGGCTCGAGTTGTGAATTATCCTAAATGGGATTCTTGCGCCCGGATACGAAAGAGACGAGAGTCTAGGTTAGAAAGAATGGGGCGAACTAGAAATTGCGATTCTATGGATGACTTTATATGTACTTGACTGACTGTTCTGTATACATGTTGATACTGTTATGTGTTCTCTGTATATGTGTTATGTGTTTAAATGCTCGACGAGGGAGTGGAGTAGTTAATTGTTCTTGTTTACTTGTTCCTGTTTCGGGCTGCGAAAAGGAGGGGTTAGGTGCCCATTGCCCATTAACAGTATATTTATTTTGTGACCTAGATCGACTTAGATTGTATGGACGGCACACGTAGTGGACGGGGCCGTGGGCGCGGGAATAGGCAACCTACGCCAGACCGGGGTACTGGAGAAACCTCCTCTGGACCCCATCCTGAACCGAGAGTTGACCCTAATGTACAGATAGCTGCCGCTATGCAGCAAATGACAAACCTGTTGGCACAAGTGGTGCAGCAACAAGGCCAGAATCCAAACCCTAATCCTGGAAACCCTGGAAACCCTGGCAATCATGTTGAGAGCGAAGACAGAGCTCTGGAACGATTTCAAAAGTTTGCCCCACCCAAGTTCATCGGGGGACCTGATCCGGATGTTGCCGAAAGGTGGCTCGAAAAGATGGTCGATATTTTTGCCGCCCTGCACTATACCGAAGAACGGCAGGTGACTTTTGCCGTTTTCCAGCTGGAAGAGGCGGCCTGCTCCTGGTGGAATGTCATTCGGCAAAAATGGGAGAGGGAACAAACGCCCAGGACTTGGGTAAATTTTATGAGGGAGTTTAACGCGAAATTCTTCCCTCCTCTGGTTCAGGAAAGGAAGGAAGATGAGTTCATCCGACTCCGCCAAGGAGCTCAATCGGTGGCGGAATACGAGAGCCAGTTCACCCGCCTGTCCAAATTTGCGCCTGAGTTGATTGTGACGGAGCAACGTCGAATTAGGCGTTTTATCCAGGGCCTAAACGTGGAGATTCAGAAGGACCTCGCAGTGGCTCAAATCAATGCTTTTAGCGAGGCCGTTGAGAAGGCCCAACGGGTAGAGAGTGCCAGATTGCAAGTAAGAAATTTCCAGGCGAAAAAGCGAGGATTTCCTGGAAATAATTCGGGGCAGGGGAATGAGAGTACCCCTTCCATGTTTGGGCGAGGAATTGGGGAAGAAAGGGTACCGGGAGTGTCACGAGAGAGCCCGTCACGAGGCAGCCAGTTGGGGAGAGGCCAGAGAGGAGGCTCGGCTTCTGCAGCACGCGGACCTTGCGGGTATTGCGGAAAGTCAAATCATTCTGAAGACAATTGCTGGAAGAAAGGAGGCAAATGTCTGCGTTGTGGAAGCGCAGACCACAAGCTTGCTACCTGCCTACTTATGACGCAAGAAGGAAGAGGAGCTCAAACTATGTCAAAGACCAACACGGGACCGGATAAGGGGAATGGGACGAAACCTAAGGTAGCAGCTCGAGTGTATTCACTGGAGCCACAACAGGTCCCCGATTCTCCTGAGATTGAGGAAGGTACGATTGCGGTATTTCTGCGGAAATATTAGTAGATCCCGGTGTTACTCATCCATTTGTCAGTCCCAATTCTGATGGACGAAATAGATATCACGCCTACCTGAAAGTAGTAATCCTTTGGGGAAAATCATCGTTTGAGTCTTGGTATGGTTTGTAAGGATCGTAGGGTTAGGGTAGGAGAGAGAATAGTGTTCGCGAAAAAAAAAAAAACATGGGATAGAAAAGGCTACCTGGGAGGTGGAAAAAACAATACCCTGAGCTATTTGTGAATCAAGGTGAGAAAATTTCGAGGACGAAATTCTTTTAAGGGGGGGAGAGTGTGAGAACCCGTAAAACCCTAATATATTTTTCCTAGGGTTTATTTCCCCTTAATTGCATGTTTTCTGCATTTTCTGGCTTGGAAATATTTTCTTAGTGGATTTTATGAGCAATTATAGTTTTAAGATGATTTTTCTAGCATTGGAGAAATTTTAGGAAATTAAGAGTAAATAGTGGGCGTGGGACCCACTAGTGCTAAAAGTTCGGAAAAATTCGGCCAATTAGGTTAAATTTCGGATACTGTGTAAATTTATCGGGTGTTAAGAGATAAGTAGGGTGTGTGAAGTGATTGATGTGAGAGAGAAAAGAAAGATAAGAATGCATTTAATGAGGTGACAAGTGTCATCTTCTCATTGGTTGCCTTTTAAGAATTACTATTCATAATTTTGACTTTTTTTGACCAAAGGTTAAATATCCAAAAATTGCACAAAATTCACCATTTTTCTCTCCTTGTTGGCCGGCCACCTTGAGCAAGAAAGGAAGGAGATTTCTTCAATTTTCAAGCTTCTACTTGGTGCAAATCAACCAAAAACATTTGCTTCCATCCATTTCACTCCATAAAATTCTTCCTTCTAGAGCTAGTAAGTTGTTTGGTGAACTTTGTTTGAAGGATTAAGGTGTCCAACATCTTCCTCTCTCTTGGTTCTTGGTAAGTGAAGCTTGAAACACCCTACTACACCTAATGATGCTTATGTTGTGCTTATTAGTGATAAGAGTGCTGAAATTTCTGGTTTTAATCTTGGTTTGAAGTGATTTGGTGAAGTTTTCCATTTTATGATGATTTTTCTGGTTTAATTGGATTATGATGGTGTGGTTGTTTGTGATGATTGGCAATGGACTATAATGACTCTTGTAGGTGTGAATTGTTGCTAAATGCAACTAATTTTGGATTTGGATGGAAAATGGAAAGTTAGGGTTCTTAAATCCCCAATTCTGTCCGGTTTTGGATCATAGGGTTAGAGGCCGAATTTGACTTTGCTCAAAACATTAAAGTTGTAGGTATTGATGTGTTTGAGGTTCCTGTAAAATTTCAGGTCATTTGGATTAATGTAGAATGAGTTATGACGAAATTACTGTAGCTGTTCTGCTTTGGACAGAATGCGAAAACTGTACTGGTTATTGGCCATTTTGACTGGAATTGGTTTGGATTTAGTTGTTGGTGTCTTCTGATGAAATGTAGCTGGATGTCTTAGCTAACATATGCCTTTGGAATTTAGGAATTTGGACTTGTATAGACTAAGTTATAGTAATTACAGTTTTGTGTGATTTGCAAACCTGTTTTGGTAATTCTGGTATAGTATTTGGCATTTTCGACCTAGTTAAGCTAGGAACTGGATTGAGTGACCTTCTACATTGTTGTAGCCCTGTTTCATAGCTTCGAAACGGTGGGTCTTACACCCCCATCCGATAACCGTAGAGAATTTTACACCATTACCGCATAATAAGGGCAAAACAGTTTTCTATTTGGGGCCAAGACTAAGGCCATTTTCTAATTTCTGGTTTGCTATTATGCTCATTTATGCATATGAAACCCTATTGGGGTTGTGTTTAGCATTGCTATATGACTCGTTATCGAGTCTCATTGCATTTGTTGCGTGATTTTAGGGCGTGACGGTGGTGCACAACGTTCTTTTGACTAAAGTGTTTGAAACCGCATTGTGCTAGCTTGGTGAGTGTACTACTCACTTATGTGCTATTACATGGCTTTGATCTTTGTACTTGAGATGTTGAATGTTGATTGATCCAGGTGAGAGTGTACTTTATCACTTTCACATATGTTATTGGAAAGTTATATGAAATGTTATATGAAATGTTATATGAAATGAAATACATGACTTCAAATATTATCCATGAGCTCAACCCCATTGGTTATTGATTGAATCGAGCCGGCGAGGGCTTGGTCGTGCCAATTAATGTGCCTTGGGGCAACATCATAGGGAATCTTGTAGTATGAGAGACTCTTGATTCCGGTTTACTCGAGTAATACCACAATGCAAGTGTTTGGATTTCGGGCCCGGTTGAGGAATGTTAGGAGGAAGGGAATGGAAGTTAAGAGGAGTCTACGGTTGGTTACCTTTCAGTCATTGACGGAGAGTCAATGAGACCTGATCAAGAATTCAAACGAGGAAAAGGGCTCTTGAGAGCCACCCGTATCCTTTTATCCTCATTATTAATGTGTGGCTTTATTCATTTTGGTAAATTGGACTGTTAAACTTGATGTATCCATGAATTTGGTTGCTTGAGTTGTATTCTCACTGGGCAATTAGCTCACCCCGTTCCTTTTGTTTTTCTTACAGGAATATGACTCTTTTGGAATGAATTTTGATAAATGGTTGCCGAATGAACTAGATGAATGACTCTTTTGTATTGTATATAAAATGGGACCCTAAATGTATCATTAGGGCCGTTTTCACTTTTGTTTTGGCAAACCATATATGTAGCGACTTTTGTATCACTTTTAAATGTCATTTTTGGTTTGTAAAGGCTAAATGTTATGTGGTTTATGTAATTCGATGTTTGGTTGGGTTCGGACGAGTCGGTTACTATTCATGGCCGACTCCGGATTTTGTTTCTTTTATTTTGGGTTATTTTGCCCTTTTGCCTTATTTGCGCGCGTTATAAGTTCCGGAACGTGAAAGATCGCTCTATTCTGCACCGTTAGTCCTGGCGAGAGCTGGGCAGGCAGTCCGCTAACCTCTTTGGTTCGCCTTAGGGGAAGGTGGGGCTGTCACAAGAAATATCTGCCGCCGATAGTTCAGGAGAAGAGGGAGGACGATTTTATTAAGCTTCGTCAAGGAACTCTGAGCGTATCTGAGTATGAGACTCAGTTCACGAAACTATATAAGTTTTCTCCTGAATTGATATCTACGGAGCAAAGGAGGGTAAGGAGGTTTGTCCAGGGACTAAATGTGGAAATACAGGAGGCCTTAGCGGCGGCACAAATTAACACTTTTACGGAGGTACTGGAGAAATCCCAGAGAATAGAAATTGCTAGGGCACAAGTGAGGGCTTTTCATGCAAAAAGGAGAGGTGCGCCTGGTGGAAGTCAAGGGCAGGGACAAGGTGATCTAGATATGCCACTCTCTAAGGTGGGTCGAGAAGATGGTGGTGAGAAAATTTGGGGACACCTAAGGAAATTACTCCAAGAGGAGCCCCAGGTGGAAGGGGGCAAGCAAGAGGAGCCTCGTAAAGAGGTCAGACCTCAGCCCCACGAGTACCTTGTGGGTACTGTGGGAAGACCAATCATACTGAGGATAATTGTTGGCGAAAGGCACGAAAATGTTTATGGTGTGATAGTGCTGAGCACCAACTTGCAACTTTCCCCCGTAGGTCACACCTAAACCTTGAACAATCAAATGTATGAGGGACTAAGCCAAGGGTGCCAGCTAGAGTGTACGTCTTGGACCAACAGGCAATACCTGAACCATCGGAGGTAGTAGAAGGTACGATTCGTATTTTCCATTGTTTAGCTAAATTTTGGTTACGGTGAGACTTGGGAGCTAGAAACGGATATGCAAGGAAAATACCTTAAGTTATTTATGAATACATGTATGAATTTCGAGGTTGAAATTCTTTTAGGGAGGATAGAGTGTGACGACTAGAAAATTCAGTCATGTTTTCTTAAAATTCTCTCTTATTTTGATTAAATTACTTTATAATATTTTTTTTACTATTTATTTACTCCCTCAATAGTTCGAATAAAGAATAGAATTAAGAATTTCCCCTTACTTTCATCATTAGGGTAAATTAGGGTTTCTACGGGTTTTTACGTCTTTTAGTAGTGTGAGTAATCGATACGGAGTGTGTACTAAATTTGGTGGTTAAGAGTAAGTTTTAGATAAGAAAAAGTGTGTGATTAGAGTAATAATAATAATTTAGTGAATTATAAGTGAAAACCCTAGTACGTGTGAGTTAAGGAAAAACGGTGTAAACCGACATGTGCCGTTTGTCACCGAGTAAGTACACCACTTGAATACTACTTTATTACCTTAATCACCTTGCTTTTATTTCAGCTAATCACCCCTAAAATATCCTATAAAACAGCCACCATTTTTTACCAAAAGAAAAGAAAGAAAGAAAAAAAAAACAAGAGGACCAATGGCGGCTTGACAAGTGTTGGCCAACCAAGTTTGACCAACAAACTTTCCTATCTTCTTAACTTTGTTTTGGACCAAAAATTCCTGCACTTTTTTCTCCATCTTAGCCGTGAGTTTGAGAGGAAAAATAGGAGAGAAAAGTTCATCTTCAACCCCAACTTCATGCTTGAATCTTGAGTTTCAATCCACAAGCTTGCAAAATACTCCATAATAGTGGTTCACTTAGTGCGGTTAATTAGCCGACTAGTTGGATTTTGGTTCTGTAAATTGGGAATTTGACTAGGTTGCATTGGAAACTGGACTAAGTGATCTTCATGAAAATTGTAGGCCTTCATCTTAGGTTCGAAACGGTATAAGTTGTACCTCAATCCGATAAGCGTAGCCTCGGATGTGTTCTTTCCGTAAAAATCCGTCAAATCTGTCTTATGTTAAGTTTATTTCCGCACTTGTTATTAGTTTGATTTTGTCCTTGTATTATCTTGAGCCTATTGAACGGCTGTTGAAATTAGATTGTTGTGTGTGTACCTTTGTGTTTGTTTGAGGAAAATATTGAAGCCATAAATGGCTGGAAAATGGGTAAACACAAGGGGCATGCCGCCAAATTTTCACGAGAAAGATAAACTAGCCTTTGGAGTTCTAGTTCTATATTTGGCAAATTTGACTTGGATACACTGAAAAATAGGTTGAGGTGTCTTCATGAAAGTTGTAACTCTTTGTCTAAGCTTCGAGACACTACCTAGTACATTTTGATCTGATAACCACAGCTCCAGTTATGGGCAAAATCGTGTAACCCATTTTGTACCATTTTCATTTCCGCGCACGCCCGATGCATTCCTTTACTGTTTTTCCGCTTTGATCGTTTTAGTCCTTATTTCCATTTATGATCTAGGGCTTGGACTTGAGCAAGACAATAATAAATGATGGATGAGGTTCGTGAGTCGTGGTTGGTGAGTGATCCCTCAACTATTTCCAAAGTTACTTTTGAACTAATTCTTGCATTTATTACTCCATTGCATATCATTTGGGTTTGGGTGTGTGCCATGACATAATTTGGCTCCAATGAGTTCCTGGAAAGTCTTGTGCTTAGAACCAATGTCTCCACTACTGTTTACACATTCTTTGGAGCACGATGGCTCCTTACTTCTGTTTCACGGTTACCTGATCTAAACGAGCGTTGGATATTTAAGTACAAGAACTTCACTGGCTCACATGAGCAATAAATGAACATTTGATTACTGCATCATGACATCATATCAATGCTTTATTGTGAAATATACTTGGCTGTTGATTTTACTGGTCACTCACTGAGCTTCTGACTCACCCCCTATTATCTTCTTCTCCCCACAGGGATCGAAGTAAAGGAAGAACTTGTATTTGGATCTTTGGGTGGCTAGATGGCGTACATCTTGTATAGTTTAGATTTGGTTTTGGTTTATGTACTTTTGGGCCTGTATAAATATTTGGAATTGAATCGGATGTATATCTACATTCTACGCTTAGAACTAGTTTCCGCTTCGCTTATGATATGTAATTTTTGGAGAATTGGATGTATTATTTAAGTTGTACCTTGTAATTTACTTGAGGAATGTAGTAAGTGAGTGAGTCCCGGCGAGAGTTGGGCAGGCGGTCCGCTAAACCCTTTGGTTCGCTTTAGGGGGAGGTGGGGCCGTCACAGGGCCCGCACACCTCAATAGAAACAGAAGTGGTAATACTCGAATAAACCGCAATCAAGAGTCTCAATACCCAAAGATTCCCAGAAACGGACTACCGTGGTTCGTTATCTAATCGATCAGGCCCTTGCCGGCTCGACTCGAGTAACTAGCCACAGGATTTGAGCTCAGAGGTCACAGAATAGTCGTTTGGAGACGTTGGACTCAATCCTCCAAACGGCAACAGATTAAGCACAGATAACAGAATCAATTGTACACAGTAAATAGGCATACAGATACGAGAACGAGTGTGATAAAGTACACCCTCGTCTTAACAAAATAAACGGATAGTAGAGTCATTCAAATCACAAATTGCATGTACAGGAACCAAGTTACGCAACAAATGAGGGGAGTGCTACACTTACCAGTTCCAGTACAGATACTTCAAAAGTTTTCACCCAAAGTGGCTTTAATCACCAAGAAACCCTAAAATAACCAAGATAGAACAATTATAGTTCGCACATTCACAAATCCAGTAAATGGAATGCATAAATGAGACTCGACTACAAGTCGTATGCCTTTTCAGGTTAGGTACTAGTACAAAAGAATAAAAATATGACTTTTCAGCAAAAGATGACAGTTGGTCCTAGGGATACAAACAACCCCCAAAACCCTTCCTTTTTACCAAGATCAACTCAACTTGAAGGAACCACCCGGCCTAAACAATTGGACAGTACCTCCCCTTAATTCGATACTTTTCCAGCCATCATGCCTTCATTTTTCCTCAAATCAGCCCAATTCAACACATAAGTATATTCAACACCATAACTCTTTCACTAGGTTTAAAGTCACCCAAATACAAGGCAATTCCAGCAATGCAACCGTCGCAACCGTCGAAATCCAAGTTAGAAGCAAGAACTAGTTTTAAAAGCAAATAGCTAAGCAACAGGTTTGACATCTACCGGCATTTTGGTCACAACTGCAGGTACGCTTATCAGATTGAGGCAAAGTTTATGGCGTTTCGAAGCTAATACATATACCTACATTTCTTATGAGGGCCTCCAAAGCTAAAACATGCATTGTCAGGGTCAAAAATTGAAATCTCCACGAAAATAGAAAACTGTCCGAGAAACAGGGCTTATGGGCAGTCAAGGGTATTTCAGTCATTTCACATGGTACAGTGATCAGATGGAGATGAAATTTAATAGGTAGATAGCTAACTCAATTACCTACAACCTTTATGTTTTGAGCAAAGGCTGATTCGGTCTCTTTCAAGGACAAACATGCAGTGTAAAATCAGGGTAGATTACTAACCCTAAACTGGAATTTAGGTACACAAGCTGAAAATTCCTTTAGGCAAGGTAAACCAGCCCATAAAACCTCAATAATTCATATAGCAAAGCTATCAAAACATGCACAACTCTCAAGCATCACATGTAATCAGAATTTTCACCATAAAACTAAAATTTACCATAAAACTACTTCAACCCATAAAATTTTCTCACAAAGCTACTAAGACTACAACCTTAAGACACCAATTTACACATTTATGAAGTAGAGGGGAGTTGCTAGCCAAAGTTACCTTAAACCTTATGCAAAGAGGCTGCCAACACCATATCTTCCCAAATCACTCCACGAAACTCTTTAAGCTTCCTTAGAGATCCACTTTTATGGACTAGATTGCAAAACTAACGGTTGAAACTCAAGATTTAAGCCAAGAATGGAGGATGAAGTTGAAACTTTGCTCTCTTGTTCTTTCCTCTCCATAAATTTCGGCCAAGACAATGAAAATGGAAAGAAATTGAGTCAAAATTTGGTTTAGTAAAGGTTAAGACAAGTCCAAGTCAAAGTCAAGGTTCAATGTTTCAAGGACAAATGGCATCCAAGCGTTAATCCTCATCTTGTTGTCTTCCAATGGTTATTTATCTAGCTAATCTCTAATTGTCACCTAGCACCTTGTAAAATAATATCCCTTTATACAAATCATTAACTAATCGTCAAAATTTTATCGCACTTAGTGCATTAGCGGGTCCCACGCTCATAATACACTTCAAATTTAACATAAACTATCTTATACTAGGAAAATGATTTAAAAACTATACTCACTTATAAAATCTTTGGAAAAATTAATATAGTAAAGTAAAGTGAAGAAAATGCATGTGAAATAAAATAATATAAACTAAGGGAATTTTACGGGTCCTCACACATTCCTTAACAGGTGAGTGTTCCACTGCCTGTTGTGAGGACCCGAATTTTATTTTTCTGGCTTATTTAATTATTTAATTTACCCGTTTATCCTGAATAATTTATTTCATTCATTTTAAATCGATTTACATGAAAAAATGTCTCTCTTATATTTTTTAAAACGTTTTGTTAGCGAATTTAATTTTTCTGTGGCTCGTTTAGTAGGAAATAGCGAATGCACGTTTTTCGAGACAAATTCGATCCGAGAGTACATTAATCTTGGAGAACTACGGATGATTAATAGTAGACTAAGAAAAGTTAATTGAGAGATTAGATGTGAGTGAGTTAAGTTAAGCTCAATTAGGAGCACTAATTGCTCACTAATCGGTTGTTGACTTTTGGGCACCAAGAACACCTTTATGTCAATCCTTCTTGTCATTCCATCAACTCACCACCTACCACCCAAAACCCTTTCTTCTTCCTCTTGCTTTGGCCGACTCCCTCCCCCCATTTTCCCTTAAAAATTTCAGCTCCTTGTCTTCCATTCTTGCTCCACAAAGATACTCCAAAATTGCTCAATTTCTTGGTTCTTCACATAAGCTGGGAAGGTGACTTGAGTAAGGAAGAAACTTTGGTGATTTAAGAGCTTCTACTTTAGTGGTTGACTACATCTCTTGCAAGCAAGGTAAACAACCAAAAACCCTCATACTCTCCTCTCAACTATTAGTAGTTAGTTAGTTCTAGTTAATTAGTTGTTGGGTTGTTGATGGGTTCACAAGAACCCTGACATTAGGTAGTGGACTTGAGGTGGCTTTATAGGTAGAGGCCTTGAGGATTTTGTATGTTTACTTGCCGGTTTGATGCTTATTATGAGAAGATATGGTTTAGTTCTAGTTGGAAAGTTGAAAAAGAAAGCTAGAGGAATGAGAGATGCTTTGTGAGGACTCGTAAATTTTCTTATTTTAAATTCCTAGTACGAGCTCATTTAAATATTTATTTGGCCGTTTACTTCGAATATTTTATTCCAACCTTTTTAGACCCAATTACAAGGAACCATGGCTTACATGTATTTTTAAAATGACTTGTTACCCAATTTAATTTACAAAAGCTCGTTTAGTGAGAATAGTGAATGTGCGTTTGGAGACAATAACTGATTCGAGAGTACAATGAGCTTGGAAAATTGGAGACTTATACATTAGTCTTAAAATAGGTATTTTTACGTTTAAGTACTCAAGTATTAGTTAGTGATACCATTGTTATAAGAGTTCCTTAGAAATTTCGCCGTACCGAGCACGAATCGAAAGTTCGCGTATATCGAGACGGAGCGGTTAATTGGAGATTTAAGAAATTTATTCTAGACTATTAAGAGTGAATAATAATAGTATGAATGGAAGTACATTAGAGGTTTAGTGCACTAGTGAAACAAACTCGAGAGGAATCGAGCACGAAACGCGCGCGTGCGCGCGCGGAGGGAGAGTTGACTTTTGAGGCAATTTGAACCACACATTTAAGCTTTCCAAGGAAGCTTCATTTTCAGCAAACACACCCTCTCTCTTCACTCATAGCAGCCGGCCACAAGGAGGAAGAAAGAACCAACATTTCTTCTTCATTTCACCACTCAAATCTCACCCAAATCACTTCAAAATTTACACACACTTTGCAAACCACTTGGAGATCAACCTAAGCTAGGAAAAGGGCTTGCTTCTCATGGTTTTCTTTAGCTTCCAAGGACCAAAATTTTCTGCCTTAGTCATCTACAAAGGTAAACAATGATCAACCTCTTAAAACTTGGTTTATGGAAGTTATCTTGCACTTGTAAGCTCATAAATTCATGTGGGTAGCTTTATATTGTTCGAAATCTTGTGAGTGGGCTCTATGAAATCCCACAATGGCTTTGATGATCTGATTTGGTGAGATTGGATGTTAATTGTATTGATTAAGTGTTAATTTAGTAGAGCTAAGTGTTAAAAGTGAAAAGGAAATCAAATGAGGGGTTGCATGTTGAAGTGTCGGTTCTGCCCCTGCTTTGTCGCACCTGTTGGTGAAATTTTTTTATGGTTCAATTGACTTGATTTTGATGGAAATATGTTGTATATGTTGTGTGGAAAGTTTCCACCAAAAATCATTCAATTTGGTTGGCCAAAAGTTGAGATTTCAAAAATGTAGCAAAACTGGAAACGTAACCAGAGCCTCTCTGGCAGTGATTTTGTTTCGTCCATAACTCTTTGTTCCGATGTCGAAATCGAGTGCCATTTGTGGCATTAGAAACTAGACATTTCTAGTTTTCCAACGGTATAAAATGTATGTCCTGATTCCACCTGAATGAGCCGTACCAATCTTGTAAATTTGCCTGTTCTGTTTCTCGTCTGTACTGGAAGCCCTGTTTTGAGCTGCGACTTGATGCTCAAATATGAGCTAGTTGTGGACAGAATTTTAAAATGATTCCTTCTGAAAAATTGTAGCCTTATGAATGTAATTTTCAATGCCACTGACCACTCTCAATTCTGAATTGAATTGAGTGAGTTGTGGCCGGATTTCAGAGCTGTCTCGTGAAAGAAAACCCTAATTCTGGACTGATTTATAGCTAATCTTGATTTGGGACTTATTATTCGAAATCCTTGGTGTTAATCACCTACCAAACATATTTTGGATGTTTCCTACACTTTGTATTCATAAATAAATCATGTTCGGGGAATTTTCATTGGCCAAATGTTTGAGAAAAGGAAAACGCAAGTGCAAGGCAGATTTGCCTTAGCAAATTGTGGAACTTTAATGGTTTTGTTAACCGACTTCCCGAATGAATTTTTGTATAAAATTTTACAAAGGAATAGCCCTTATATGGTAGTGTAATCATACCAAATTTGGTGGCATTCTGAGTCCATTTCGATGCTCAACCAAAGATTCAAAGTCTATGTTTTAAACATGGAAAATGGTCTAACAGTCCCAACTTTTGGGTAACTTTGAGCCGCAATATCTTGGTGGTCAAAACCCTGATTCTTGTTCCGCTTGTTTTGCTTTAAACTTTGATTGTAACTTTAATTGATTTCCAAATTTTAAAGGCTAGTTCACATTGTGTGAATTTTTCCGAATTTCTAAATTTGGCCAAAAACCAACCCCAAAAACTGCCTTAGTATTCAAAACAGCATTTTGAACCCAAAATTTGAATATCTTCCATTTGGAATCATGGAAAAGTGTCTTCTAAAAACTTTTAGTACTTTGGAATTAGTTTCCAACGGTACCAAGCTTTCCAATTTTGGACTTACAGAAAGTAAGATACGATTTTTCAAAGATCGCTCGACAAATCTGAAATTTCCGAACTTAAAGAAAATTGAGGGTTTCGAACTCTCCATTTTTCTTCGATATTGATAGACCGTTTTACACTTGATTTCAAAGATGAAAATCAGATTTCTCTTGTGTTTTAAAACCCCACCTTTGAGCCTCGATTTGCGAGTAATTAAGGCTCATTTTCATGAGATTTTCTTAGATTGTACTCTAGTGCAATCCTCCTCGATAATTAAGGGTTTTAAGCGATAGTGTGTAATAGTTCATTATTAATTGCTCAGGCACTCAAGAGGACCTGCAAGAGGATCTCACGAAAGACGCCTAAATAATCGCTTGTCCTTGCTTCTTGAATTACTTGGTGAGTGTCAAGTGTATGTAAACTTGATATGTGCTTAGTCGTTATTAGTGATTGGAGATTTTGAAAATACTGAGTCGAGTGTGTATCTTACCACACTCGGTCTCATTTGAATGAATCATGAATGACTTGATTGAATTGAAATGAATGAATCATGAATGACTTGATTGAAATGAAATGAATGATTGAATGTATTGAATGATTGAATGAAATGATTAGTTATGCTATGGCTGCATAAGTCGATTGGAGCGATGCCTCATCGACCACTGAACGATTGTAAGTACCACATCGATTTGGTGGGAGGTACCTCTCGAGTCGTCTCAGTACCCTAAACCTCTGAACGATAGCAAGTACCACACTGATTCGGGTGGGAGGTACCTCTCGAATCGTCTCAGAACCATTAAGCATTCTAAGTCGATTGGAGCGGTGTCTCATCGACCTTTGAACGATAGCAAGTACCACACAGATTTGGTGAGAGGTACCTCTCGAATCATCTCAAACCTATAAGCTGAGCGATAGTAAGTACTACACCGATTTGGGTGAGAGGTGCCTCTCGAGTCGTCTCAAAAATATAAATGGAATATGTAAAGTGTTATGAATTTAATTATCTACCCGGGTGATGGGGTGTTATCACGAGAAGGTATTGGATTGAATTTGGGCAAAGTAAACAAAGATTTAGCTCCTGAGAGCTCCTACATCCTACTCAAGGGGGTTTATTATAAATTGTGAATTTCTTGAATGTTATAGTTTTCATTATTGTGTAAGTGCTATTGCTATTGAATTACTTGTCTTGCATGTTTTCTTGGCCTCTCGAGCATCCGCTCACCCCGTTAGATTTGTTTTCCTTAACAGGAGCTGAAATGGGAGGAATTCTGGAGAAGCTTACTTGATGCTTCATTTGATTAGAATTGTGAATGTATTTGTTTAGAATTTGATTTTGGAAGTTGTATATTTTGGGAATGTAAAGTAATTGGGTAGATTATGACGTAAGACTTGAACGTTTATAAAGGAATTGACCTTCCTTTATCTCTTCGATATTTAGTATCGATTGGTTATTATTGAGTTTAAATTGAATTAGTACCGAGTCCTGGCGAGAACTGGGCAGGCGTTCCACAGATACCCTTGGGTTCGCCCTTGGGAGAAGTGGGGGCGTCACATGTTTGCTGGCCGAAATTTGCTGGTAGTTCCTCTCTTGTTAATTTCAAATTTTTTATGTTATTTTGGTGCATTAATGCTTGATATATGATGGTGGTTATGTGTGTTGAATATCTTCCAAAAAGCTTTCCAATTGGTGTGTTAAAGTGGGGTGAAAGTGAGGAAGAATCTGGAAAAGTTTCTGATCAGGAGACCCCAACCAGTGTTCACGTTTTAGGTCATAACTTTTTGTTTGGGAGTTGAAATCAAGTTCCGTTTGTGGCATCCAAAACTAGACTCCGAGAGCTTTCCATCGGTATAAAATACGCCTCCTAACTCATTTCCTATGAACCGTAGTGAACTGGCAAAAATGACTGAATTTCCTTACTGCTTGCATCCGAGAAACAGTCATAGCTGCAGATTGTAGGTCAATTTTACCTATCTTGCAAAACGAAGTTTAAGACAGTTCCTTCTTGTGAATTGTAGAATTTTGAATCTAGTTTTCAATGCCACAAACCACACTAAATTTCGAGTTGTGTAGCTCTAGATATGATCAGATTTTGAAACTCTATCAAGCCTGCAAAACTGGAAATTTCGTAAACAGGTTCCAAAATTTAGTTTTCTTAAAACCATTGTATCTTGATGTAGAAAGGTCCAAATTGGGTTCTGTTTATTGCATTTTCAGATTGGAGTCTAAGAAAAGTGTCTTCTAGAGAGTTTTAGTGTTTTGAGTCTAGTTTCCAATGGTATAAAGTTTTCAATTTTTGGACTTCCGGAACTCGAGATACGATTTTTCCAAGTAATGTCACACTAAGCTGGAAATTTTCTGATTTTAAACAAAGTACTCTCTTATGCACTCTTAACCTTCCTTTGAGATTGTTGGTCCGTTTTAGGACTAATTTCATGGTTGGACACAAGGTTCCTTTAGAACTTTAAACCTTCGTTTTGAATCTTGGTTTCCAAAGGATTAAACCCCTCTTAATGCGTTTTCTTGGTTATTTAACTTTCTTGGTTGACGGCACCTATTTTCATATTTGAAAAATGAACTTCAACCCCTAGTTTTATACCCTCGATTTCCATGAGTTTGAACTCTAAAAAGGGAGCATTTTGACTAGACTAATTCTTGGAGAATTTCACTAGTTTTATACTCGAAACTTAGAACCTTTAGCTTTGACGTTTGCTATGAAATTGAGTGGAGTTTTGGATGGATTTTGACTCCATTAGTTCGGAAAATGTGAACGTTCTTTATATTTTAACTTTTTGGACATGAGATTAAAAGTTTTGGAAGATGAAAACTATCTACCCTTTCCTTGATTTTCGTGTCGAAAGTGAAAATGATACTTTCTTTTGGAATTGAGATTACGTACCACGACTTGGATTAAAAATTACCTTTGAACTCTCTTTGAGCATTATTTCAATGATTTAGCAATAAAAGCTCTTTTAACTTGACTCGAAATTGTGACCTTGAGAGTGGGTAACGAGAAAATATTTTTCTTATTAACCTTGGTCGAGTACCTAGGTAATCATGAATGTGCATATCTCAGGTGGTTACGAGGACGCTGAAGAGCTCATCTGACTTCTCGCTTTGCACGTGTTTGCCTTGACTTTCGGTGAGTGTCAAGTGCATGTTCAATGCTAATGTGATTGAATTGATATTTGTACAAGTGCTATATGATACGTGAACTTGCCGAGACGAGGGTGTACTTTATCGTCCTCTTCCTCTCTTTCTTGTGATTGAATGATACTTGTTAAATGAATACATGACTTGCACTTGTACTTGAAATGTTTTAACTCGTGAGCACTGAGCGGCTAGATGTATCACGCCCCAATTGGGTGGGAGGTACCGTTCATCCCGACTCAGTGCTATGATCGAGTCTAAGTCGATTGGAGCGTTGTCTCATCGACCAATCATACTTGTGGGGATGCCCCAACCCATTGGTTTACCTTGTAACTCGAGCCGGTAAGGGTTTGGTCGAGAAGCATGGTGAACCTTGGGAAATATTATAGCTTGATCTTTTGAGATCTCGCTTGGCATACTCGAATAGTATCACCACTTCATACATGTTTGGTTCCGGATCCGAGTGGGAGCTATGTTGGTAGGAGGTAGTAAGTGGAGCGCTACGGTCCTATTACTAATTGAGTTGACGGAGAGTCAACCCCAAATGACTTGAATGGGTCGAGAAGTGGAAATAGCTCCTGAGAGCTCTCGTATCCTTCCATGTATGTTATTTCCAACTTGTGCACTTAAATGAAATGTTATGTTTCAAAGTTGATTAAAGCATGTTCTTTGATTGATTGGTGTTACTTGCTTGCCTGTTTATTTTCTTGGCCTCACTGAGTATTCGCTCATCCCTTTAAGTTTGTTTTCCTTAACAGGCTTTGGAGGTGGATTGGTGGTTCTAGGCTAGCGACTTGGTGGATGCTAGTATACCTTTTGTATGAACTTTTAATGGCTCTTTAAGTGTAATTTTGTTATTGTTGGTTGGTGGATTGTAATCGTAACTTTTAGTTTTGAAGTTATGGCTTGTATATTCAAAGTATTTCTTATTTAAGTCGATGGTCATTTTGTGGCTCTATATTAAGCTTGAACTAGTGCGTGAGTCTTGACGAGAGTTGGTCAGACGTCCCGCTGATACCCTACGGTTCACCCTAGGGAGAGGTGGGGGCGTCACACCTGTTCCCTGTCTATGTGAGATATCTGAATACTTTATCTATGATTGTTTGATCTAAATATTTGATTTGGCAAATTTGAGGCGAGCGTGTACTTTATCACACTTGACTTCCTTCGATTCCACCGAGGCTCTGTATACTGATATTTTAAGATGTGATTTCTCTATATTTGACTGTATGTGTGTTGTTTGGGTGATATTCCATCAACTACTGTGACTGTTTGGGTACCCAACCTCATAGGTATCGAGCCAGTAAGGGCTTGGTTGAAAAACCAGATGAACCCTGAGGACTGTTTACTGAAATCTGGAAACTGGTATACTCGAGCATTACCTAATTATACTATTTGAGGTGTTCGGGCTCGGTAAGGGGGTTGACTGGTGGACAGAAATTGGAGTAAGTGGTGTTCTACGGACATTAAATTCTTTGGCTGCAAACGTTGATGGAGAGTCAGCGGATTTTCGATATGATCAAGCTCAAGTGATTTGGCTTTTGGAAGCCACCCGTACCCTTGAATTGAATTGTGATTAACTTGTTCTAGTATTGTACTGTGTTCAATAATTTATATTACGTTTCTAAGTGGTTATGTGCTTACATGTTTATTTGGAACCTCACTGAACTTTAGGTCACACCACTCCTTTTGTTTTCCTTAGCAGACCTAGGATGGAACTGTGGTCAAGAACTTTCATAGCCTTAACTCTTATCTTGAACGTGTACTTTGGATTGTAACCTTTTGTTTAGAATATTTTAACTTTGACTCTTGTAAACTTGAATTTGTAATTTTGCTACATACTATGTAAATTAAGTTTGGAGTTATAAGTTTGACTTTTAGCTGTATACTCTAAGCTTGGGAAACTGGCATGGCGATTATATTTTCATTATGGTTTGTACCATTTACTTCGAAAATATTTCGTTAGTTTTCTTGGGTTGCTAGTTCATTAGTTGACTGAGTTCCGGCGAGAGTTAGGCAGGCAGTTCGCTAAACCTTAGGGTTCGCCCTAAGGAGAGGAGGGGTGTGACGCCCCGAAAAGAATAAGAGTGAGAACCCGGAAATTTTCTAATTTTCTAGAGTTTATTTTATTTAATCGCCCGCCTTTTCTACATTTTCTGTATTAGAAAAATTCCCCAGATAAAGTTTATGAGCAAAGATAGTTTTAAAATGATTTTTCTAGTATCGGTTAGTTTTTGAGAAATTAAGAGCGTATTTTGAACGTGGGACCCGCAAGTGCGGTAAATGCATTATATTTTTGACAACTTGTTGGAATTTTGTATTAAGTGATATTATTTTACAAGGTGTTAAGATATTTGTATTGGAGAGACAAAAAGATAAGTTTTGAACCAAAAGGTGACAAGTGTCACCATAAGATTAAGTCTTGAGTTTGACTACTATTCATAACTTTACCATTTAATTCAAATTGGCCCAAAAATCACTTCATTTTGCAAGCTTCTTGGCCGAATGTTCTTGCTCAAGAAAGAAAGAAAAGCTCTCAATTTCTTCCTTCTATTTCTTGCTCAATCTTCAAATCCAACCAATAAAACTCCAAATCATTCCATAAAATCTCTTTGCTAAGTGGTCTTGAGGTATTTTGTGGAGTTGTTTGGAAAGCTAAGGTGATTTGTTGCTCTATCTCTTGTATGGCTAAGGTGAGTTGTGAAGAACCACTCTCCTCCCTCTAGTGATGCTTAATTGATGATTAGTGGTGGTATAAGGTGCAACTTTATGGATTATTTCTTGGTTTTGGTTGAATTGGTGAAGTTTTATAATTTTTGGGGATTTTTCTGTTTTAATATGAGCATGATTGTGTGGCTATATATGATGATTGGAAATAATGTTTAAGAACTCTAGGAGGTGGAAAAAGTGATTAATTGCAACCAATTTCTGGTTTGGAAGAAATTTCAGAAAATTAGGTTTTGTGAAGGAACATTCTGCCCGAATTTTTAGCTCCTAGTTAGAGGCCGAATTGGCCTTGGATTAAAACATGAAAGTTGTAGGTAATGATATTTTAGAGGTGTCTGCAAAATTTCAGGTCAATCGGAGTAGCGTAGAGTGAGAAAAGTCGAAATTACTATTGCTGTTCTGGTTTTATCCGAATGTAGGAATTGCGCCTGTAATTGGTTGTTTTGGCTGGAATTGATTCCGAATTGGTTGTTGAGGCCTTCTGATGAAATTTATTCCTGTTTCTTAGCTTTCAGCTGATTTTGGAATTTCTGGATTTGGACTTGGAGAGCCTGATTTATGATGTTTCCGCTAGAATGCGTTTTGTGAACCTGTTTTTGTGATTCTGGTGTAGTGCATTTTTGACCTGGTTACACTCGAAACTGGGTTGAGTTACCTTCTGCAATATTGTATCCCTATCTCTTAGCTTCGAAACGGTGGGTCTTGGACCTTCATCCGACAATCGTAACGCCTTTGGTACCATTACCGTAAAATGACGTCAAAACTGTTTTTCTGGTTTTGAGCTTAACTTTCATTTCCGGACTTTTCCCTAGCTTGACTTGTACTAGTACTACTTGGAGCTTGCTGAATGACTATTGGATGAACTTGTTGTTGTGTGTGTACCTTTGGGTTGGAATGAAGCCATGATGGCTGGAAAAGTTAGCAAATTTAGTGGAAGTGTTGTCCGAGCTTTGAAAGGACTTGATTGCATTGAGTTTGTGATCTAGGACTTGGATTTGAGTAAGGCAATGATATATGATGGATGGTTTCTGAGCCATGGAGGTGAGTGACTTCAAACTATTTCTAAAGTTAATTATGAACCGTTTCCTGCATTATTTACTTTTGAACTGTTTCCAAAGTTACTTTTGAACTGTTTTCTTGCATATCATGCGTGCTTGTATGTGAGTAATCAGGATTTTTGTGTAACTCAATACAAAAATGAGTTTACTATGAATGGACACTTAGGCGAGGGTGTACTTTATCGCACTCGATCTAAACCCCATTAGTTGCTATTAATACCTGTGAAATATGATTTTTATGATTTGTTATAGAGCATTCATGGCTTGTGAATATTTGTAGAGCATTTATTGCTTGAACCAGAGCATTTATTGCTTGAACCAGAGCATTTATTACTTGAACCAGAGCATTTATTGCTTGAGAGCATTTATTGCTTGAACTAGAGCATTTATTGCTTGAAAAATATTTTAAAGCATTTATTGCTCGTGACTTGGGCAAGAGAAGTGAGCTGTGTAGCTCAGGATCTTAAGGGTCAACCAGTGATCAAACTCGACAAAAGAATTGGCTTGGGAGCCACCCGTATCCTTTTAATGAATGTTACTATCGCTTTCCATTGTAAATGTTTCTTGAATTCTTGATACTCCATATTTAATGTTTTGTAAATGTCGTAATTGTTTCTGGACTTATCATTTGATTTATGACATCATTGAAATGAACTATTGTTAAACCGATTTGATTACTGATTTTACTGGTTACTCGCTGAGCTTCTAGCTCACCCCAAAAATATTTTATTCCCCTCCACAGGGCTCAAGGCGAAGGAAGGACTTGTAGTACTTGTGCACGTGACTGGATGGCCTATATTTTGTACAATTTGGATTTGGAAATCATTTTATGTATAGTTGAGAATTATTTCCGCTTCGCTTTTGATATGTAATTTTTGGAGAATTTGATGTATATTTGAGATTTATATTGTAATTTATTTGAGGACTTTAGTGAGCGATTGAGTCCCGGCGAGAGCCGGGCAGGCGGCCCGCCGAACCCTCTTGTTCGCCTTAGGGGGAGGTGGGGCCGTCACATGGGGCTATCACAACCTTTATATGTAGATACTACAAAATTAAAAGTACATCAATCCTATTAAACATTCATTACTACAAGTACATGAATAACCATATGAATTGAAACGTTTATCCAATGTAACTCCTTTACATAATGTAGCAATGAATCATAAATTAATTCTCTTGGGAATGTAAATGGACATCCACATCTTTAGTTGTTTCATAACACTTTTAATATATTTGCAAAGGAACTGATTAGTATTAAAAGCTTTTATACAATAACGATTGTTTTTAAAAAGAAGAAAGTATTGCACTTTATGGAATTATATGAGCTAGCCCATTTAGCACGCCTTATTTTCTTTTATTCTACGAAAACGTAAACTTTTGACATGATGTTATTCAAGCTTGAATCTTCGGTCATCCAAACTTGACTATCAATTTGAATGCTAAATAGTGCTTGTTATTCAGACTTATTATGAGTGTCACAATGATTTTAAACGAAGAAGTGCTTAATTTTGATCCATGATATGTTAAAAATTTGAACAAGCAGAGTGTTTTTGGCTAATAAATGAAAAAAAACTTTAATTTGACAAATGTATTACATAACCATCGATGACTTTCTGGATTCCAGCAAGTTGGAAGTTTCAGGATCAAAATTAAAAAAATGTGGGGAGAGAGAGTATTATTGAACATGATTAGAGATGTCCCAACTCACAAGTACAAAGATGAAATCTGACAGATAAGACAGAAAATGAAATTTCCAAAATAGAAGTATTTATACATGTTTGGTGCGTGTGTGTTTGAATGTACAATTATTTATTTATTTTTTCTTTTTGGCTTGCAGCTCCATCTACTACGGTGATCAATAATGGATTATCGATTAAGGAATCACTCTTTCAAAAAATAAATGACACAAATTATGGATTAAAAAATTGCTCTTTCACACAAAGAAATCTAACCGTCTGACCGCAGCCTAACAACTTTTATATAAGCCCTGAGATCTCTCATTCATCATAAACTTCCTTATTTATCGCATGCCCTCTTCCTATTCTTTACTTACACAATTTTACTTCACCCTTCTGTAGGTAAAGTAATTTTTACATAATCAACTACTACTAGAGTAGTTAGCTACTAGGGAGAGATTTAAATCTCTCCTTGAGCATAGGTCAAGGGATCAAATGTGACCCCCCGAAAGAATGAGTGTGAGAACCCGAAAATTTTTATATATTTTCTAAACAGTATTTTCTAGACATTATTTTGTTTTCTTGTTTATAATTTTGTACCTTTCTTCAAGATATTAATTTTCTATACATTTTTATAAAGGAATATAATTTTCAAATCATTTCCTTGATACAAGTTAGTCCACGTTGAGTTTGAAGTGTATTATGGATGTGGGACCCGCTAGTGCTGTAAATGCAATATATTTTTGAGAACTTGTTGGAGTTTTGTATTAAGTGATATTATTTTACAAGGTGCTAAGAGATAATTAGAAGTTACCTATATGGATTAGTATTAGAGAGACAAAGAGATAAGTTTTAAGTTAAAAGGTGACAAGTGTCACCATTCAATTCATCCTTGGACTTTTGACCAAGATATTTTTACCTTCTTAAAGCTAATTTTGGCCAATTTATTTCTTCATTTTTAGCTCCTTTGGCCGGCCCTCTCAACAAGAAAAGAAAAGAAAGCTCTCAACTTGTTTCTTCCATTTCTTGCCTTGATCTCACAAACCAACCGTTAAAACTTTGATTTGCTCCATAAAAACCTTTCTCTTAGTAGGATTAAGGTGAGTGGTGAAATGGTTTGAGAAGCAAAGGTGCTAAGTTGCTTGTTGTCTTGAGGTTACAAGTTGAGTTGTTAAGAATCTTTCCCTTTAGCTTTGATAATGTTCAATTGGTGGCTTTAGTGGTTTAATATGATGACATATGGTGTGATTATGGTTTGTTTATGGTTAGAAGTGAAGGTTTGATGGATTTGGATTTATTATTGTTATTTTTCTGTTTTGTATGATGATCATGGTTTAATCATGGTATGATGGCCGGTAATGGTGTAAAATGAAGCTTGTATATGTTAGTTGAAGTTGGTTGCGGAAAATTTCAGCTTTGTGCCCTGTTCTGACCGGATTTATTTGAACATGTTAGAGGCCGCATCAGGCTTAGGTTAAAACATGAAAGTTGTAGAAAATGGTGTTAACTAGCTTCCTGTAAAATGTCAACTCGATCCGAGCACTGTATCATGTGAAATGACCGAAATACCCTTGACTGTCCATGAACCCTGTTTCGCGCCCAGATTTCTGTTTTCGTGGAGTTTTCCGTTTTTGACCATGAAAATGCATGATTTGGCTTTGGAGGTCTTCATAAGAAATGTAGGGTTATGTCTTGGCTTCGAAACTCCATAAGATTCGTTTCAATCCGATAAGTGTAGCTTCAGTTATGGATATTGTACTGAAAGGTGTATTTGATAGTTTATGATGTGTATGTGGTTAATTCGAGATGAATTGGTGTTGCTTGTAGGTTGGAAATGAAGCATTTATGGGGAAATGCTGTCCGAACTTATAGAGTGTATGATTGCTTTGAGTTTGTGATTTAGAGCTTGGATTCGGACAAGGTAAGGATATATGATGGATGGTTCCTGAGCCGTGGAGGTGAGTGACCTTAAACCGTTTCCAAAGTTACTTTTGAACCGTTTCTTGCATTATTTACTTGTTTGCATATCATGTGTGACGGCATGCGAGTTCATGACATGATTTGGCTTAACTGAGTTCTTGGGAAGTCTGTGCTGAACACCAACGTCTCCACCTCTGTTTACTTGGAGCAAATGGCTCCCTCTTACTGTTTCACTGCTACTGGATCTATTTGAGCGTTGGGTGTTTAATTGCAATGATTTCACTGGCTCACGAGAGCAAAAAAATACGTACATTTGATCTTGGAATCATGACATCATTGAAATGCATTATTGTGAAATATATTTGATTACTGATTTTATTGGTTACTCACTGAGTTTCTAACTCACCCCAAAAATATTTTATTCCCCTCCACAGGGCTCGTGGCGAAGGAAGAATTGTAGTACTTATTCACGTGGCTGGATGGCATATATCTTGTATAGTTTGGATTTGGAATCATTTTATGTATAGTTGGGAATTGTTTCCGCTTCGCTTATGATATGTAATTATTGGAGAATTTGATGTAATATTTGAGATTTATATTGTAATTTGTTTGAGGACTGTAGGGAGTGACTGAGTCCCGGCGAGAGTTGGGCAGGTGGTCCGCCGAACCCTCTGGTTCGCCTTAGGGGGAGGTGGGGCTGTCACATCAAACTTGCATTATTCTCCAAAATTTTTGAAAAATTTTACTAGTGGGTGTATAGGCACTCGTCTAGTTCGATCAAGTACTCGTTTTGTTCAATGGTAGTTCAGTCCCATTTGACTTTTCCATTGACCCCTTGGATCCACCCGTTTCCCCTACTGTAGAGTAGGAGTAGGTGTAAAATAAGAATAATCGTGTCACTCATCTAGTTTGGTGGCAGTTCAGTCCTCTCTGACTTCCTGATTAATCTCTTTGGATCCATCTCTTTCCCCTAGTATAGAGTAGGAGTATGTGTAAAATAAGACTAATCATGTCGACAAAAAAATTTACATAATCACATAAATGTGAAAGCAAAATATAATATGATAAACTTAAAGAAAGTGACATGTGTGAAATATGATGTTAAACTTTATGTACGGCAATTGTACATTTAGTATTTTATAACAACTAGCATTCTGACCAATGTTATACGCGAATTTATAGTTCAATTCAAAATAATAATAGATACTTATATATTGTAGTAATGATAGAGTATATAAAAAAGATTAAAAATTTCAAAGAAGTGTATGCCTAACATGTTCAAAAAAGAATTTACTGTATGACCATGAAATGGACTTTTTAATTTTAATATATTAAATAAGCTGAAACCAAAATTTATTTGCTTATTATTTGTCAATATATGCTAAGAATTTGAATAAAATAATTAATTTATAATGATTTATATGATAGAATAATTGTATACCTATTTATCAATTACCGATGAAGATATCATGTTATATCCATATATCAGAAATTATAATTAATAGGCATAAATTCTAACTAATTCATTTTTCTCAATTTTAGAAAAATTTTTTCTCCAGTCTTGTACCCCTAAAATTATTAAGTTCTTAGAGAATAGCATTTTTCATAGACTTTGATATACATTACAAAAAAAAAAAAAAATCTTTGTAAGATATGTTGTTAATGTTTTCAGAATTATTAAAAACTATTACCATTTTTTGTCCTTTCTTATTTGCTAACTAATCATCTGTTGCCTCTTATGACCTTCACACCTTGCCACGATACCATCATTCCTACCACTTTTTGTCACCTATGTTATATTTCCACAATTCCCTTCTTTCATCCTTCCTCTCTTCACGCAATCTTGTTGTCCACTTTCTTTCTTTAACTTTTGTCACTACTATTTAATTCCTCACCATTCTACTTCTCCTACCACTAGTTTCCTGTTCTAGCCACTGAATTCCCTATCCCATACTAGTCTCCCAACCTCTATCCCCCATGCCCAACCTCCTCCATTTCCCTTTCCCCTAGTTCTCCCTTTTTCTTCTACCAGTCCATTCAGAATAAAGTAATATGATAGTCTTTTATTCGAGATATATTATGTTATAAAAAATGTATAGTTTTCTTTTATATACTTATAAGAATTACATATATACATGTGTATATAATATGCTTTATGTGTGTTTGAATTTTTTTTTTTTTGTAGTAATTGCGATCAGCATTTCTCACATCTATTGGTCTGAGAGTCCTAAAATTTCCATTTTTTTATTCAAAATAAGTGTATTAGTGTATAACCTAGCAGTGTTGTTTTGAGGAGAGAGAGAATGAATTATTGGACATGATTAGCTGAATCCAAATTTCTCAAAGTGTCCACATGAGATGGTGAAAATAAAAGTTCCAAGATATTGTGTATATATGTTTGGTGTGCCTATGTAGGGCTTTTTCTTCCTTTATTTGCCTTGTGGCTTCATCAACTAGGACTAATAATTCATTGAAATACCAAAAAGAATGCAAGACTCTAGTGATCTGTAAAGAAGTTACCAATTAAACAAATATGCTTTGCTGTTTCACATGGTTCTAAAATATAATTTGAACTATGACCATCTAACAACTGATATTATATGTAAGCACTAAGATCCCTCATTCATTGTTCACTTCTTTACTTGGGCATTTCTACATTAAACTCTTGTAGTTTCATCAATATTTAGTTAGTTAATCATGTCAATATGAGAAAAAAAAATTTGAAGGCAGTGATTGAGTGTCAAGTACCAGGCTAAAATTAACGGATTGCACATTTAAAGAAATCTAGAATAACACATTAAAAGGAACTAATTAGATGCTACAATGTGTCTAAAATTAGACTTCAAAATGTAAAACAAAAATGGGAATAAGTTAAGGGTGCAATGTGGATTTAATTTGCTGCCTAGTGGTGCGTGTGCATTAAAAACATATGTTTCTCTAACAATAATAAAATTTGGAATAACACAAGACAAAACTGCAAGCGTGGAGTGCAATATTCGTAAAATTTCAATTGGGGGAGCAAAGTGAAAATCATTAAAAGTTCAGGGTGCGAAAGTGAAATGTGTCCAACTTGAATCTCATGATTCTCAGCTGTGAAGGATGCTGACTGTCTTGCTTCTACGAGTGGCGCTTTCTATTCCTCCAAACCAAGAATTCAACACAAGTCCTTGGTTGCATCCTAGATTTTACATGTTCAGGACGTGGGTACATCACATGTATAAATATTGGCCCCTGGATTTCACGACCCCAGCTAGTTCCAAATCTAAAGACTAAAATAAATATGTTGAGTATCGGCTAACAATTGTTTGAATAGGTATTATTTGTAAAAATTATTTGTTTATATCACAAACATATTTTTTAGTTCATTTTTTTATCTTTCCAATCAACTTTATATATCACATATATCACGTCATAAAAAGTTCTACAATATATATTTTACAACTTACATCCTATTGAAAGTGTCCTATTTTCCATTTTATGTTGTCCCAAAATATTTGTTCGGTTGAGAAAGTCAAAATACTTTTTAGTCTCTCTTTCCAACATAGTCCTTCCGTCTAATCATATGCATGTTATTATTTAAATTTAAATTTTAAATTTATAGGAGTAAAATTGAAAGAGAAATACAAACATCACAATCAAACCACTATTTTTATAAAATTGGATTTTGAAACATGACCAAATAATTAGGATAGAGAGAGTAAATAATATTTCAATTTTCTATCCAAACTTATTTTGAGGAGAAATTATTATCAAACATAGCTATATCCCAAGTTCTCAGGATCCAAAATGTCCACATAAGGTGGAGAAAATGAAAATCCCTAAACATAATTGTATAGACATGTTTGGTGTGATTGCTTGTTAATGATATGTTAAGATATTACTCCTAATTAAAGAAGTTTGAATTGATCTTCCACATGGTTTTAGATAATAATCCGACCCTCTAACTGCAGTCCAAGGACTTACGTTATATGTAAGCGCTGAGATCCCTCATTCATCATTCACTTCCTTAACCCAAGCCATGGAGCTTCCCCTATTCATGAACAGAAAGGTGGAGAAAATTCCTATTATACTTCTTCTCCTTACTGCACTGATTCTTCTGGCTATTGTGAAACCTGATTGCCCTTTACCAATATACGAATTTATGTCAAGAACTTCTGCTGTTTCACAGCCTCCCGAACGTGCAGAAGTTAAGTTCACAAAGATGGCTATCTATAATGAAAAGTGTGACATTTTTACTGGAAAATGGATACCTAACCCCAAGGCGCCATACTACACAAATTCTACGTGTTGGGCGATTCATGAGTATCAGAACTGCATGAAATATGGAAGGCCAGATGATGAGTTTATGAAATGGAGGTGGAAACCGGACGCTTGTGAGTTACCTATCTTCAATCCAAATGAGTTTCTTGATATCGTCAAAGGCAAGTCGATGGCATTTCTAGGGGATTCTTTGGGAAGAAACCACATGCAATCCTTAATATGCCTCTTATCCAAGGTATGTTATTATCCCTTCCATCAACAGGTAGTTTTTTTTTTTTTTTTTTTAAGTAAATAGACGGGTAAAATGTACTAGTGCTCGTCAAAACATTTAAGTTCCAATTTGCTCAGCGAAGTTTTGTTTCTAATTTGTGTCATTTCTTTTATTAAATCACTCATTAAAGACCTTTATCTTAATTTTTGTAATTTGTCCAATAAGTCTTATAATTGCTACAGACTTTTTTGATTTAGTGGTTAATATTGAGACCTCACAAATTAGAAGTACTGGGTTCTAATTCTTCTGCTCCCTTTCTGTTTTTTAAATCCTATTCTTCTCCTACTAGATTTTTTTTTTTTTTAAAAAGACGAATTTGTAGAGAAAAAGAAGTGATTAATTATTTGCATGTAAGCAAATAGTTTGACAATGGTAGAGAAAAGTAACTGAGAGAGGCCCAACCTATAATTACTAACTAGTGGGACTTTGTTCATGAAGGTTTTCAGCACGCTTGGGCCATAATTACGTCCAAATCATCATGAAACGTGTAGAATACCGCTTCCAAGTTCATATAATTACCCTTTTGAGTAATTCTAGTTAGGATGTAAAATAAGACTAGATAATGGTGACAGATAATCAAGGCAATCAAATACAAGACAAATATCACAAGAACAGCACACGGTGAAGTAGAGACAAAGTCTTATTCCATCATTAGATACAAAGGCAGAGACTTCTCAAGTTAGAATATCTAAAAATTATGGCTTTCCAATTGCATTGCTTGGCCAGTGACTTCTTTATAAATTATATGAGACCAGACAAGATCCAGCTGGATTGGAAATTAAATTAAAAAAAAATAGAGACACGACCTACTTAAAGAAAACATTACAGCCATTCCACCTAACTAATAAATTAATGGATCATCAAATGAGAAGTCTCAAGTTTAATTTCTATATTTCATGTAAGATATTGAAGATGGAAGAAAAAGATAATTCATCAGAAAGGTAGAATTATATTCTAAAATAGGAAGCATGAAACTGCGGGGTTAGAATCTGACCAGCTTTGCTGCTTGTGTAGATTCCTTGCTATCCTCGAAATTCAGAGAAGTACAACCAAAGACAAATACGGTATTAAACAGCAACAACATATTGGAAAATACATAGACCGTGTCTCATGTTAATATTTTAGTCAAGAATTCTCATTGTTGGTTGATTTTCTCATTGTATAGGTTTGAAAATTGAAAGTATGGCCATGCCAGATGTTCACATATATTACTAAAATGAATGCCCGGTTTCATGTCCCCTTCCCAGTACATTTTATTTTGCTTTCTTTATTAATGAATAGCTAGGGATTCACGGTAAATATACACCATTTCTGATAGCTTTTTAAATAAAAATATATCAATAGCAAGCTTAGATTACCATTTCAGATTAGGCCTGGCAAGTCAGATTATGTCCATTCAAATCGGTTCGTGTAATTTTTATTACAGTCGGTGTTAATTCATAAAATTTTGGTATCATTGCGAATTTAATTGTATGAGTTGACAAAATTCAAATATATATATATCCAAAACATATGAGTTTTGTATCAAAAGTTGTAAGAATGACATGACGCAATTTGTAATGTACAGAATTCACTGGGTGAGACCGATGATCCTACTGTTTTTTGGTGGGGGGGGGGGGGGGGAAGGTATTTAGAATTTTCACATTACACTTACAACATTTAGGGATGAAGAAGTTTTTATTGTGAGGGATAAACTCCATTCCTTCAAATTTCAGGTAGAAACTCCAATTGACGCCTCATATGTAGAAGATGATCACTTCAGACGCTGGAACTACACTAGTCGCAACTTCACCCTTGCAGCGTTATGGTCACCCTTTTTGGTGAAATCTGGGAAGGCAAATACAGGGCCAGACCATTATAATCTCTACCTTGATGAAGTTGATTGGAATTGGGCTTCAAAGATTGAAGAATTTGATTACGTGATCCTCAACTCTGGGAATTGGTTTTATCGTCCAAGCTTTTACTATGAAAACCACCAGTTTGTGGGCTGTAGCTCTTGTCAAATGGATAATGTGACTGACCTCTCAATGACTTACGGATATCGAAAAGCACTCAAGACAGCCTTTGGTACTCTCAAAAGCTTGAAGAACTACAAGGGAATAACATTCCTTAGGACTTTCCCACCTTCCCATTACGAAAATGGGAACTGGAATGCTGGTGGCAATTGCCTAAGAAAAGTGCCGTACATGAAAAATGAGATTTCTTTGGAGGGTACACCGTTAGAGATTTACTTGACTCAAGTGGAGGAATTCAAGGCTGCAGAGAAAGAATGGGAGGAAAAAGGGTTGAGGTTTAAGTTATTTGATACAACTCAAGCCATGTTGCTAAGACCAGATGGCCATCCTAGTAAATATGGGCACTGGCCGAAGGAAAATGTGACATTGTATAACGATTGTGTCCACTGGTGCTTGCCTGGACCTATTGATTCGTGGAATGACTTTTTGCTTCACATGTTGAAAATGGAAGGTAAGGAGTCATACCTGGAAATGCTTGAAAAAATTGGGGGTAAGTTTGTATTGGAATGAGTTGAATGTAGATATTATTTGATTGCATTTGAATTTCAAAGAAAAGATCAATTAGGATGGAATTGATTATATTGGATTAGTTTTAAAAACTGAAATGGTGGCTAGATTGATGAGTGCATCATTGTAAACCTTTGAGACATACAAAAATATTTCCCTAAATCTCTTATATAATATATTACATGGTGTTATTCTTGGTTTTGATGATCACAAAAGTTCTTTGAAATACAGTCCAAGAAAGTGAATACTTTGATCAGGCCTGATGGAACAAAGAAAGCATTGTTTTGTTCCGATCAAAGATATTGTCTTTTAAGTGTGTCATTCTTGGCACTTTGAAATGTTTATCTAACCTTCTTCAAAAACAAGTGTTTTTGTCTATCCAAGAATCAGGTTCGAATATGTCATCAAAAGCAAAACAACCAAAATGTGAAGCAAAAACAGGACAATCAGGTCGGACGGCCGAAAGGAAACTGTCGGACGTCCGAAAGGATGAAGAACATCAGGAAGGAAGCACCGTCGGACGCTCACATAGAAGCATCGGACGTCCGGAAGGATCGGACGCTTGCCATCGGACGCTAATCAATCGCATCGGACGTCCGAAAAATTCCAAGATAACTTGCTAGCTCTCGGCCCAAGGTCGGACGCTGTGCTGTCGGACGACAAAGAACTTATCGGACGTCCGAACCTCAACTTGGCTATCATCGGACGATTGGTTCGGACGATGATTCGATCGTCGGACGTCCGACAGCCCCAACGGCTAGTTGACTCTTCAGCTGCCTTCTATCCGTTGGAAGCATTGATGAAGCCCATTTCTGGTTCCCTTTAAAATAAAACTGGTCTAAACGAAGTAGGGACTTTTGCACACTTTGTTTACAAGATCTAGTGAGATATTTTAGCTAGAAAATAGTCTCCAAAGCAGATTTGTTTTAAAGTGGTGTGAATTTCTGTTGAGCTTTTCTTTTGTGAGTGAAAGGATCTTTAGTGTAGCTCTGTTGAGGGTTTTCTGAGTGATTGTAAAACTTCTTGGCTTGACTAAGTGAGGCTTAGGGCAAGGAGGAAGTGCTCCCTCCATTGTACATCTAGTTGATCGACTTTCATCAAAGAGAAGTTGCTCTTCCTTGTGTTTGGTCTTCAAGTTTGGGTAAAGCTTGGTAGACACTTGGTTTGTTTCTCTATTTTACATTTCTGTTTAATAAAATCTTCATTGCTTATCTATACTTGCTTCTCCGATCAATATTGCTATTGTCTTCTAATCTACTTGGTTGATCATTACTAAAAAGGAAGGTAAATTTTCATTAACGAAAAAGTGCATAAACTTGGTTAAGATTTTAATCAAACCAATTCACCCCCCCCCTCTTGGTTGTCTGTGGGACTAACACATGGTACCAGAGCAGGGATCCTAAAGTCTCCACTTGAAATACTACTTTGATTTAAATTTGCACTTGAAACTATAGTGGAATCATCTAAAGTGGCAGAACGTAATAAAACTGACTCCATCCTAGAAGACTTTATTGCAAGAATGGTAGAAGTCACGACCAAGAGCCAAAAGGCTACACCACAAAATGATTCCTCCATGATGAATTTTAGCATCAAGTTGGATGAAACCATGATTTATGGTCCCGGATTATTGAGATGCATATCTCAAGCCGAAAGAAGTTGGGATACATTAATGGAGAGGTTTCACAACCTTCATCGATGGATCCAACTTTTCCACAATGGAGGGTTAAAGATTCGATTGTGAGGGATGGTTGATCAAATCTATGGATCCAACTCTGATTAGCAGCTTTGTCTGATTGCTCACCACAAAAACGGTATGTGATGTGGTTGCTACTTGCTAGAACCTCCTATGACAAAAGTGATTTTTCTCAAAGTTTATGAACTCTGAAGGAAGGTGATTCAGATGAGACAAACTAGAGGGTTCATAGAAAAATATTACAATGACTTCCAAGGCTTGTGGAGGGAGATTGACTTCTGTTGGCTAATCCAATATAGTATGTGGCTGATATTCAGAAATATAACTCTCTTATATAGGAAGACATGATATATATTTTCGTTGATGGTCTGGATGATTGTTTGGACAAAATTTAGGGTGACATGTTGCAATTGAGTCCATTTCGGATGGTGGAACAAGTAGATGGAGAGTGTAGGAGCCAATCAATGAAACTCTCTGGCTTTTCTCGACCACCGGATCGGCCATTGAAAAGCATTCTGGGCCATCTGAAATGTCTATTGAAGAAAACATAACTGGTTATTTGGCCACATTACTGAACACTGCAGATGAATTTTGGCATTCCGAAGTAATGAAGCCTAGTTCACGTACACGCATTCGGATAATGGTTCGGCCACTCAGCAGGAGCTTCAGTTGGCCGAATGCACTAATGACTAGATATTCCAGTATTTAATGTATAAACATTAAAGGGCATTTTGAACCAATTTTTTTTAGCAGCTATAAAAGCCAAAGTCCGAACTTAATAAAAACTTTTGCCTGCACTAATTGTGAGGCCCCAGTCCGTTCGTAAGCTGATATGAGGGTTATTCGTTAATCGGTGGGGTGGTTTCGGGTTTTTATCGCCCGCCTTTTTCCGCATTTTCTGTATTAGAAAAATCTCCAGGATAATTTTTATGAGTAAATATGGATTTTAGATGATTTTTCAAGTATCGGTTAGATTTTGAGAAAATAAGAACGTATATCGGATGTGGGACCCACTAGTGCGGTAAGTTCGGAAAAATTCGGCCAATACGATTAAATTTCGGATACTGTGGAAAATTTATCGGGTGTTAGGAGATAAGTAGAGGGGGTGATTTGATTGATGTGAGAGAGAAAAGAAAAGATAAGATTGCATTTATGAGGGTGACAAGTGTCACATAGTTATTGGATTTGACTTAAGAAATACTATTCATTTTTTTTGACTTTTTTGACTAATTGGTTAATATCTCCAAAAATTCACTAAAAATTCACCATTTCTTCTCCTTGGTGGCCGGCTCTCCCTAGCTCAATAAGGAAGAGAACTTCATCATTTTGCAAGCTTCCATTTGGTCCAATCTTTCAAAACCAAACACCTAAACTAGATTCTACTCCATAAAATCCTTTCTTCTAGTGCTACTAAGTGTCTTAGTGAAGTTAATTTGAAGGTTTAAGGTGGCCAACATCTCTACATCTCTTGTCTCTTAGGTAAGTGATGTTTGCCTACTCCCTTACACTTAATGATGCTTAAATTGTGCCTATTGGAAGTGATAGTGAAGTATTTGGTGATTTATTTCTTTATTTGACTTGATTTGGTGAAGTTTTCAATTTTATGAGGAATTTTTTCGTTGATTGGAATTTCGAGGACGAAATTGTCCTAAGTGGGGGAGATTGTGAGGCCCCAGTCCGTTCGTAAGCTGATATGAGGGCTATTTGCGGTCTATTATTTGCGGTGTACAAGTGAAGTTCTACGGACTATTATTTGCGGTCGACGGAGTGTCGGCAGGAGATCACACATGGCACATGAATTGGCTTTGGAGCCACCCGTATCCTTATTATGTGATGTTACTTTTCTACTTTTGCTTTACTCTTATTGTGTAATTGTTGCTACGTGAATTTACGCTTTTGCCCCTGTTTACTTACTAAGCATATAGCTTACCCCATTCCTTTTGTTTTCCTTAGCAGGGGCCGACGCGGGGACTTTTGTCACACACACTAGCATAGTTAGGTTTGATTGTAATAGTTGGACTTATAGTATGTTTGTTTTGTTTTAGTTTTGGGTGGTTTGTACAAGGACCCTCCTTAGGGTCTACATTTTGGTTTTAGTGGTAATTATAAGGATGTAAAAGTGTGAGCAGGTACTTTTGGAGAATGTAATTATAACTCTTTTGGGTTTGTATCTAGAACTCTTTTGAATTTTCTGGTTTTTTATTGTTTTAAGTTTTGAGTCCTGGCGCGAGCTAGGCAGGCGGCCCGCCGATACCCTTGGGTTCGCCCTTGGGAGAAGTGGGGTCGTCACACTAATTACAAGCCACCTTGTGTGAATTTGTGTGAAAATACTCCCTTTTTGTACACTTGTATTTATTGTGAGGTTTGAAAAGAAGTGTAGCATTAGAAATACCTTTTGGCTCAACTAGATAGAGTTCTGTGTAAGTAAAAGTTGAGTCTTTCTTTGTACAAGTTAGTGTTGCTTCACCAACATTTAAAGAAGCATTTAGGCACTATTTGATAACTCAATTCAGTATTTAAATTTAATGAATTCAGATCTTAACATATTCAAACCATTTAATAACCAAAAATTAAACATCTAAATTAATTAAGTGGCACTGAATTTTCTAGGCAAAATTTACTCCCAAAAATAAGTGATAAACTATTCACTTATCACTGAATGTGATATGCACTCAAATATATTAAATTTAATAGTTAATAATCCAATAACTTAATAGATTCAGACTTCAGATTTTTGTTTATCAAACACACCCTTAGTGAATTCAAATCCAAACTTGAAAAAGCTTGGGACTGGAAGTAGGTACCAAGAAGGGTGACCTGACCATTATAAATTTGGTTTGAATCTCTTTTATTATATTGTCACTTCCTTATTTGCAAACTTGTATGAATTATTTGCTACATCTTTGTTTATGTTATTATTTGCTTTAGTGTACTCCCTTAGGTGATTTGGCTTGTAAAATCTGGTTGCATTTGCTATTAATTGTTTTATTTTTAGTACAACCTAATTCATCATCCCCCTCTTAGGTTGCTTCTAGGCCTTACGTAAATTTTGAAATGAACAAATAATTAAGGTTCAGAAAGTGTTATGTTTAGCTCATGCTAATTTTAAAAGAGAATCAAAACCTTAAGTTCATGCTAAGTAGGAGGGCAATTTCCTACAAGAAGTCTCATGGATACAAGAGAGGCACTGATCATCCTAATACCATTATTCTTCATGTAAGGCAGTAGATCTGCTAATGTCAAACCGTTAATTTGAGTGTGATGTTAGCATTGAAGCTGTCCAAATGTGATCTTCATTCCTAAGGTTTCAATATACATGGTTTTTCAAGTGAAGCTTCAAATCAAGGCATTAAAGATGATTGGTGATGGATCCGCCATTCATAGTTCGTGAAGATTACGATATGGATCAATGGTTGCTGTTTTGAGTCGTTTGTCTAGCTTAGTCTTAGTCATTTGTCTTTCCTCATTTTTGGACGTTTGATTCAGCTTTATGTTAGTCATTTGAGTTGCCTACTTGTTAAGATTAAATTCGGCCAGCAAGCATTTTTTGTTGGATCGATGGTTAGGTTAAGTTAAGTAGAAGCCTAGTTTGGTTTGGATTTCATTGGTAAGATGCCTATACAAAGGCTGAAACTTTCTTTGTAAAAGGAGAACAATTTTTAAGAATTTTCCCAGCAAACAATTGAGAGTTTTCTCTTGGCTTTTTAGAAGCGCCTCCTTGAATACCTTAGAACAAGTTTTAAGTGTTCAAACCGGTTTATCAATTAAAAAAACACGTTTGAATTGTGGTGCCTTCTAACTTCAAATTTGGTTCTTTAATTCGGGTTATTCATGGGTTGAGATTATATCAATACATTTGTGACTACAAAAATTAATTGGGTCTAAGTTATTCGATTGCCAAACATTTGGTGTCGTTTATCTAGATCCCGTGGCTTGTTGAACTATGGGTTTCCTCTATCGATGGGGTTCGTATCATCTAGTGTCAGATCTAGTTAATAAACATCTGGTTATATCCCTTTTATCTTTTATGCTTGAGTCTATTTCTTTGTTGTGTCAATTTAATCGTTAGGGTTTGTATTGTCGTTAGGATGTTCTCTATCTTGCTGTCTGTATCTTTTCCTGTGTTATTCATTGTGTGTTGATGTTTATCTTTTCCTTGTCTTGTTAGTAATTTGTGTCTTGATTCGTTTATAAAAAAAAATTGTTACTAGTCATTGCTTGGTTACTGTTCATATCACTACTCACGTTACTGGTCATCCCAAAGTTACTGTTCATCCGTAATCAAAAAGAAAAAATTGTTCTTGAGTTGTTGTGAGTGGGTTGAAATTCTTACCTGTTTTTTGTGTTGAGTCTTGCAAAATCTTGAGTTGCGAGGGCTGTGTTTGATTGATCTTGAACTATCTTGAGTTTCTTGAATTTCTTAATTACATTCTTGAGAGTTTTTGAAGTTCTTGAATCAATTCTAGGGTCTCTTCGAAATCTTTAACAAGTTCTTGGAATAATCTTGAAGAATCTTGAATTCTTGATCAACCAATCATGAATTCTTGAAGGTTTTAATTCAATCAATTGCAAGTGATAAGTTGTAAATTGTAGTGCATTTATAGGTATACGTTGATAGTTAACCATGATATTTGAGCTTTATTTTGAGTAGAAACTGCTTAATTTTGCTCTTATATTGTTCTAATAGGTGAAAAGTTTAATTGGAGGGAAAATGGACCACAAATGTGGTGCGAAGAAGCAATGAAAAAGGGAAAAGTCAAGAGAAAGAGGATTGGAAGGAACGACATGTTTCAGTATTTTGGTGATAAATTGAGCTACGCAAATCAGATTGAGATGATTCTTGATTCAATTTGAATCTAAGCCAATTTTCTACAACTTTCATGCAGACATAAAAGTTTGGTTCTCATGTTTTCATAGTAAAAAATCCAAATTATTGAAGTATAGTTGCGCTACAATGCTCTTACAATCAAGTTTTAGTATTTTAGGCATATCTTAGTAGTCAGATGCCCAAATGACATGATTCTTGTGCCATTAGAAATGCAATTCAAAGGCTACAACTTTCATGTTTCGAGCAAGAGCTAATTTGGCCTTGATGATAAAGATTGTTGGCCTTGAAGTCAATCCACACACAGATTCAAAACAATTCATCTGCGGATATTTCGTAACGTGTGTCGACGTTCATGCCGGAGTTCTTCTAGGCAAGTCATCTGATGCAACTCCGGCGCCAATGCTTTTGCTAGAGTTTATCGGGAGAATGTGCAAAATTGACATTTTTCAGCTCCAATAAGCCCAATCCTGCCCCGTTTCAGATACTACTTTAAGAAACTACAAATAAGGGCTATCTAGTACGTTTTTAGGGGTGAAAAAACATTAGTCAAGCCTAGTTTTAACATCTTTTCATAGTTTACTCTTGAGAGATCAAGATCAAATGAAGGTGAATCAAGGAGTGCGTAAGGAAAAGATTGGAGCAAGCAGCTGAGAAGTTTTCTTTCTCTTTTTCTTATCTTTGTATCAACTCTTTGAATTCGTGGTTTTAATTTCATAATCATGTTGAACTAAATTGTTTCTAGGGTTAGAGTTTTTATGAAGGAATTTGATTAAATTTTTTAGTTTAATTTATTGCCTTTTGTTATGATTTATCTATCTTTATTTTAATTACATGTTTATGTTTGGCCACCATAGACATGCTCTTAGGCCTTGTATTGAATTGAAAAAGGATATACAGCCACAGACTAGATTAGATAAACATACTTAGTCTAATCACGAGAGTGGGTTAGGATTTGTATGATGCACTTATGTCACCGAAGTTTTTAAAGGGTTTAATTGAATACTTGCAATATTGAGAGAGACGTAAGATTTAATTAAGTACACTTTAGATGTATCGAGAAATAATCTAAAATATAAGTGTGTGATGTGTTCGTGGTTTGTTAAGAAATTAATTAAATAATTAACTCAAATTCTGGATTAAAACCTGAAACCCTAGACTCGTGTTTATTGTTTTCTAACCATTACTTTATTTGAATTGCTTATTGTTTTATTGTGTAGTTATAAAATATAACTCGAATTTAAATTTTGTGATTTTATTAAAATAATTAAAATAGAAAATTAATTCGTCCCTGTGGATGGACCACCCTAGCATACTCCAGGAAAATTATTACTACGATTGACCCTATGCACTTGCAGGAATTCATCGATCAAGTTTTTGGCATCATTGTCGGGGTCGACGCTAAGTTTTCTACTTTAGTTAATTTTGTTTTTTATTTTTATTTCTTCACTTTTGTTTTTGTTTTTCTTGCTTAAGTACCTTGGTTTAAGATGGCTTTAGACATTCCTAACAACCAAAATCCACCACCAGCTCCACCTGCTAGACTTTGTCTGAGGGACATCCAATTTCCCATGATAGCAGTTTCTCCACAATGTATCTAACTAAGTGATGGGGCTACGAATTGCGAGCTCAAGATCTTGCATTTTAATATGCTTCCTACTTTTCATGATTTACCTAATGAAGACCAGCTATCTTTTATCCGAGAATTTTACTCGGTGGTGCAGATTTCCATTGAGTGGGATATCAGAAGATGATCTATAGATGAGGTGTTTTCCCTACTGCGTCAAGGACTATGCTAAATCTTGGCTACTAAACTTACCTGAGGGATTCTTGAGAATTTGGGAAGATGTTTACAATATCTTTATGACCAAGTACTACTCTCTGCAGAAAACTATTGATTTAAGGAATAAGATTTGCTCATTTGCTCAAATGGAGAGAGAAACCATTCATGAAGCTTAGGAACGATTTAAGTTGCTGCTTGCTCAATGTCCTCATCACCAGTATCTATTGGCTCTACAAGTATAGTTTTTCTATGTCAAATGATAGAATCTTCAGTGCCTTGACTTTTGCCATCAAAACTTATCTAAAGTGCAATCAAGATACAGACCCTTATTCTAGTACTCTCCACTTTTTGGTACTCAAGTACAAGAATCCACAATAAGATAATTCACAACTCGGGCCAGCTGGTCCCAACAGTAAATCACCCATATTAGAGATTCCTACCTGACGTACATATCTATCTTCCCCAAGTATCATGATGAAGGTTTTATGCTTATAACAGTCATGATTCATAGCTTATGCCCAAGAAGAGCACCTAGTCCTTTCCACTTATTCACATAATCGGGACCATAACACCACTTGGCCCCAAGCTCACTCCGCACAGAGACCATGCGAAACCTGGCTCTGATACCACCTGTGACAGCCCCACCTCCCCCTAGGGCGTACCCAAGGGTTTGGCGGACCGCCTACCCAATACTCGCTAGGACTTAGTCACAATTCATGAAAACTTTCAAATGAAAACCTTGATAACAAAAGCAATATGAATTTTCAACCTTTAACATATACACTCATGGTCCTCCAACACCCACACGACCTATAAATACAATCAAAGAATCAGACTTACAAAAATCGAACCAAACAAGCAGGCTAGATATCTATGAAGTACACGCTCGAGAAACTAACAATCTTAGAAGAAAGCGAGACTTTTCTCAATTCAACCTCTCATGTCCTCATCCCTGTAAGGAAAACAAATGGCGTGGAATGAGCTAAAACCCTAATGAGGTTCCAAATAACCAAACAGGTAAAGTACGAGGCAAGATAGCATACCCAAACATTAAGAAACAAGTCAAACTCAAATAAATCATGACCCAATATGTAATTAAGCAATTAGCCAGATAAATCATGCAAAAGGGTACAGAAAAAAAAAAAGAACACATTCAGGGCAAAGGATATAGGTTACTCTCAGGAGCAAGTTCCACAGTAGCTTGATCAAGGTCCGTTGACTCTCTATCAACCACGAAAGTATAACGTCCGTAGATCTCCACTTTACACCAGTTTTCGTCCACCGATCAACCCCAACTAGCCCGAACGTCTAAGAAGTACCCAAGATTCGTCGATCTCCTCAACCAAGCCCTTGCTAGCTTGATTCGACCAGCTAGCCCTGGGTTGGACTTATAGTCCCAGATATACAGTAAATTCAGGATATGGCTTATAACCCCAAGTATTCAGATAATCGAAGATTGGAGTCGTTGGCTATTATCGAACGCTCAAACAGTAAAGGTTGGAGACGTTAGTTGTCACTTAACGCTCCGTATTCAGAAATAAACAGTGGTGGTAATATTCGAGCAGACCAATTAGTCGAGAAGATAACACTCCACTCGACAAAACAAGATAGAGATATTGAGACGGAATGAGAGACATCTCCCACTCAGATGGAGTGTGGTACATGGTATCACTTAGCACTAGTGTCGACGAGATAACTCTCCAATCGACTTAATTAGGATAAAAGTACTGAAACGGGATGAGAGGCTGTGAGAACCCGTGGATTTTCTTATTTTCTAGACTTTATTTTATTTAATTGCATGCCTTTTCTATATTTTCCTTATTAGGAAAATTTTCTAGATAATTTTTATGAGTAAATATAGTTCTAAAATTATTTTTCTAGTATTAATTAGTTTTTGAAAATTAAGAGCGTATACCGGTCGTGGGACCCACTAGTGCAGTAAGTTTGATAAAATTCGGCCAATTAGGTTAAGTTTTGTATACAGGGATTAATTTACTAGGTGTTAAGAGATAATTAGAGGTTACTTAGTTAGATTAATCTAGGAGAGACAAAATGATGAGATCAAGCATAAGAATGGACAAGTGTCATGTAACCATTGGAGGGAGGACTTTGACCTACTACTCATCACCTTTACTAAATACCAAAAAATTGACCTAAATCATCTTCATTTCTCTAGCATCTTGGCCGAATTATTGAGGAGAAAAGAAGAGAGAAAGCTTCTTCAATTTTCCCTCCTTTCTTGCTTGAATCTTGCAAACCTACCGTTTAAATTCCAAATTCCTCCACAAAAGTGAGTTGATAAGTTAGTTTAAGGCTTTTAGTGGAGCCATTTGTGAAGAACAAGCTCTAGTTATCTTGCTTCTTGGAGTTGCAAAGGTGAGTTGTCTAGATATCTTCCTTCTCATGATAATAGTGATCAATTAAGGGTTTCTAGTGGTGAAGCATGTCATTTTGTGGATTATTTCTTAAGTTATGGTTGAGTTGTCTAATTTTCTTATTTATTGAGGATTTTTCTGTTTTTATATGTTTCTTATGGGTTGGCCATGGATGATGGCTTGGAATGGTCTAGAATGAAGCTTTAGTGCGTAAATTGTAGCTAAATGCGGAAAATTTCCATGTTGTGCGGAAAAATTCCAGATTAGGGTTTCAATTTCCCCTATTCTGTCCGGTACTGTTACCCCTAGTTAGAGGCCGAATTGGCCTTAGTATAAAACATGAAAGTTGTATATAATGATGTTTTATAGTTTCCTACAAAATTTCAGCCCAATCGGAACAAAGTAGCCTGTGAAAAGACTGAAATACCCCTGCTGCCCTGTTTCTGTCCGAAACTGATAATTAGCTTCTGTAATTGGTTAGTTTGACCGGGAATACTACTGATTTGGTTGTCGATGTCCTCTTAAGAATTATATCCTTGTATCTTAGCTTTCAAATGGCTTTGGAATTACCTGAAACGGAGTTGTGTGTGCTGAGATATGATTGAATGAATCAGGACTGCTAGTTGAATTTCATAGTGAGCTTCGAACTGGAAAATCTGGGGTGTTTTGATAACTTTGACCTAGTTAGGATGAGAACTGGACTAAGTAGTCTTCATCAAAGTTATATCCCTCTGTCTTAGCTTCGAAACGGTATAACTTTCACTTCAATCCAATAAGCGTAGTTTCGGTTATGTCCTTTATGCGAAGTAGCAGTGAATCTGTCTTTTTGGTTCCTTAGCTTAAAGCTTATTTCCGGTCATTTTCCTAGCTAAATCTTGTACTTGGATGACTTTGAGCCTATTGAATGTCTGTTGTGATGAATTTATATTGTGTATGACTTTGGGATTGATTCAGGAAAATAATGAAGCCATAAGTGGCTGAAAAATAGGTAAATACAAAGGGCGTGCTGCCCAAATTTACACTCGAGGATTAGGTAATGATTTGAGAGCAAATACCATATGAACCATCTAGGATATTTGTGTCCTCTTTTATCGAGGTATATAAGGTCAAATTTGGCCGAAACTTGTCCACTTGGAAAAAAAATGAAATTTACGACTAATAGAAATACGTTTTCTTCATTTCTTCGACTCAAATGGATATTTCTAAGTTTTACGAGCGAGCATGAATTTTCCAAATATTTTACTCATGTCCTTTGGTTTAAATGTACTATTTTCACGTCCAAAATCATATGTCCAAAATACTAGTAGTATTTGAATTGTCTTCGATTCACCTAAGTTTTGCTGGAGGAACTGTAATATTTTCTCTTGATTAACCTTAGGGTTCATCGGTGATTGAAAGTGTTACCCGGAAAGATATTCTGGACATTATTTCTCCTTAATAGGTGAGTGTACCCCTCCCCTGAATTGTTGTTTGATTGGTTCATCTATACTTGAAATGTGTGTCATGGATAACTATGAACTCTGTTATTCGGAATGAGACGAGGGTGTACTTTATCACACTCGTTCTCTTGCCTGAACTGAATGAACTGGAATCTCTTACCTGTACTTGTTATGAACTTGAACTTGTTACTTGCGCTTGTTATGAGATCGTTTGGAAGTGTGTCCAACAATTTTCCTGTTAACTTGAGCTCAACCTCATGGGGAGTTAATTAAATCGAGCCAGCAAGGGTTTGGTCGAGGTAATTGACAATCCATGGGTGCCTGTTCCTGGGGAATCTTTAGGTATTAAGACTCTTGATTCCGGTATACTCGAGTATTACCATTCCTGTTCCTATTTGGCGTTCGGGCCCGGTAAGGGGTATGTTTGGTGAACGGGATTTTGGCGTTAAAGTGGTGTTCTACGGGACTGGTTCCTTCATTTGAACGTTGACGGAGGGTCAACGAGGCTGGATCAAGTATTGCAACGGGGATTTGGCTCCTGAGAGCCACCTGTATACTTTACATTGTGGTGTTCTTTCATTTCTTGTATCTGATGTGAATATGTGCCTTAAAAGTGATTTTTCATGAGTTCTACTATTCCTACCGTTTATACTTTTGGTACCTCATTGAGCTTTTAGCTCACCCCGTCCCGATATCCTTGTTTTCCTTACAGGGAACCATCTTTTGGACCAATGATCATTTTGAAGAATGAATTGAGCCTGTATAAACACCCTTTTGTATAGCTCCATGGAAGTTGGAAACCCTAAATGTATCTTAATACAATGTTTCCTTTTGGTTTGTAAACTTACTACTATGTATATTTTGAAGTGTTTCCTCATGTTTATGTGACATATATTTGGGCATGTACATTCTCTCATGTTAAACAAAGTGTACTGGTACGGGGATGGACTGTGACGTAGCAGCGGCTCTTCCATTTCGTTTTAATTTTCGTGGGAATGCTGTACCAAAGATTGATTGTATCTCTTACTTTGGCTCATTTGGTTCTGAATGTTACCTTTTTGAAGTTCTTTTGAGCGTTTGGCAGGCGGTCCGCCAAACCCTTTGGTTCGCCTTAGGGTGAGGTGGGGCTGTCACAGAGGCACCTCCCAGTCAGATGGACTATGGTACATGCTACTGCTCAGCACTTACAATTCAAGCACAAGCACCAACACAAGTACAGGTCAATCAAGTGCAAGCGAGTACAAGATCATTCAAGAAAGGGAGGCCGAGCGCGATAAGGACACACTCGCCTAACCAGAATCAAGTCAGTAATGTCTAGCAATTCACATTCTCAAGTATTCCAAGTATTTCAAGTCAATATATAGGTCATATACAAATCAAATTACTTGTTCATGCGTGAAGGAGGCATCAAGTGTTTAGTCAAGTCGGGTCAATTGAGTGTACATAAGCGCACACTCACCTAAACTGGTTCAAGTCACGAATAAGTTCAACATATCATGTTTCAAGCATTTCAAGTATTTCAAGTCCAAACAGTTGAAAATCAGGTGGTTAAGAACCCTGATCAAACAAGAAAACTAGAAGAAAGCTGCACAAATCAATAATTTTCTCAGCAAGTCCGGCCACAAATCCGGCCAAAAAGTGGCCGAATCTTGGCCACTTTTTAGTTGTGACAAAATGGCTAACACATGTTTTAACAAAATCTCACAAATTTAGTCGAGTTAGGTCAAGTGCGATAAAGTACACACTTGCCTATGAGACAAGAAATCAAGTATCTAGCATTGTCTAACAACAATGAGCATGTAACACGTAAGTCGGTGAGATAACCACCCGAGTGACCAATAAGTCAAGTGCAAGCAAAGCAAAGCATACCCAAAATACATGAAGAAATTAAGGTTTTTAAGATTTCATTTCCTTTCACTTAAACCTCAATTCCACTCATAAACCATACCCAAAATGATGTACCAACTCCAACCTTAAAGTGGGAAATGAAAGTAAAAACGGTTCTAAGAGAACAGAATTTTCCAGTTTTTGTGCAACATTATTTGAAAAATCATATCTCAAGTTTCTTAAGTCCAAAATTTATAAAATTTATACCATCAGAAAATAGACTCAAAGGGTTACAATTTCCCAGAAGACACATTTGTAAGATTCAGTCCACAAGTTAGTCAAATTCAAGCCCCAAGTTGCTGCTTCATCCAGTCAAAAGACAACAGGTATGGCAAATCAGTCAATTTTGAAAAATCACAGATATTCATAAAAATTGAGAAAAGTTATGAAATTTGTAGAGTAGAAATTATTCTGAATTTAGTTTCAAACGCAACAAATGGAACTCAATTATGACTTTTCTACACCAAGATATAATAGATTTCCTAAGACTGCCCAAGGTTCCCTGCGGACAAATTTTCAGCAGCACTTCCTTTGTGTTTACCCATTTTTCTTCTAGCCAATTCAAGGCTTCATTCTTACCACAAAATAGCCTCAACTCAAGCATATACTTACAAGGCCAACAACTCACTAAATCAAGCATATATATAGCATGTGACGCCCCCACTTCTCCCTAAGGCGAACCAAAGGGTATCCGCGGGACGCCTGCCCAGCTCTCGCCAGGACTCACTACAATCCATCATTCAAAAGCCCGAAATACCTTAAGTAACTTCAATACATAATTAAAGTACTTCAAATGTCTCACACTTACAATTATGCAGCTTTCAAGCTTAATTACAACCCCACGGAAAAGGGTACAATCGCCATCCGTTATAATATAACTTAAAATCTTCAAAAGAAAGCAATCTAATACTACTCACGAGCACCCTTGGTCTCGAACCCTGTAAAAGAAAACCACAACGTGGGATGAGCTACACAGCCCAGTGAGGTTCCAAGACACTCTAACAGTTCAAATAAATCAAGTAGATTGGGCATATCATAAGCATGGTTCAAGGTTACACAATGGCATGTTATCATGAGGTGATAATCATTGTACGGGTAATTTGAGACATTATCATGGTATGAGACATTTATCATGAGACAGTTATTATGGTTCAAGACATTGGCATGTATAGTTCACGAGTGATTGGAGCTTATTACAGGCATAGCTCAGGATTTCATATTGGCATTTTAGCATGAAACAATTATCATGATACCAGGTAAACATATACTGTAGGATACGGTGTTCCAGTGGAACCCTGTCGGTCATCTGCACCTTGTGACTTCCGGATCCCCTCGGTTTGACTGGCCATCACCTTATCCCTCCAGTGGTAATACTCGAGTATACCGAAACGGTGGCCCAGGGTTCCAACCTACCCGACCGAGCCCAGTCCTGGCTCGAGTAGGTCAGTAACCAAGGGCAGGGCCCAAGTTCAGCTTAGAGCTTACAACATGCACAGGTAACCAAGTAATTCGACAAAAGGTAAACTTCATCATTTGAGTAGGTCGAGTGAGGTAAAGTACACACTCGCCTAATAATGATGGACAGCTTCATATAACATGTGATTCATGATAATCAAGTAATCAGGTAGATACTTAGCACGTAAGCACGTAAGCAATACAAGTTGATTTCATGGGAGCATGTAATTCACGGATATCGAATAGTCATGTAGATTGGAAATCATGTGAGCAAATAGTCAAGTAATCAAGTAGTCATGTGGTTGGTAAACGGTTGACGGTCAACGGTTGACGGTTAACGGTTAACGGTTAAGTAGTGACGGTTAATTGACAGGCATTTGTCATATGAATAGGCCATCATTGGCCGTTATCCCATTTTTACCATGTGAGAGTCGAGGAGATTCACTCCAATGACGTATGCAACCTTAGCATACCAAGTCATGTTATTCGAGCATTTCCAAGCATGAGTTATTCATTTCGAAAGAGAACAAGTGCAATAAAGTACACACTCGACTCTATTTCTCAAAATCAAGTAGGCTAAGTAAACAATCTAGCAAGTTAAGCATGTATCGAGTTCATATGGTCATTTGATATGGTTAATCATTTAACCAATTCATGTAGATATACAATGCAAGTATACATTCCTTAAATAGACATGAGTATGGTAAATACTTAACACATAGCACTTAACACTTAATAATCATGAAATAAGCGTGTCCTAGACTTATTCAATTACGTATTCCTATATGGAACACTCACCTAGTCAAAACAAGCGAGTAGTTTTCAAACAAGCGTTTAGGTGTCCGCTCCGAGTTCCTCTTGGAGATTCCCTCGAGTGCCTGAGTAAACAATAATCAAGTACCACTCAATATCACTACGAATCTCTAATTATCGAGGAAGATTGTACGCTACTGCAATCTAAGGAAATCTTATGAAAATGAACCTCAATTACTCGTAAGTCGAGATTCAAGAGTAAAGTTTTAAAGTCTAAAGAGAGAGACTAACATTTTCCATGAAATCGAGTTCAAAATGTTCAATCGGTATCGAGAAAAGAAGGCAAGTTTCCAAAATCTCATTTTCTAAGAAATTGACAAATTTCAGCTTTGGGTGTCAATTTAGAAAAAATCGTATCTTGCACTATGTAGGTCCATAATTAGAAAGCTTGATACCGTTGGAAACTTCTTCAAAAGCACTAAAAGTTCCTAGAAGATACTTTTCCATGAATCTAAGTGGAAAGTACTCAAAAATGAGCTTGAAGATACAGACTCGGCGTACAAGGCAGAATTAAGTTGGATTTCGGCCAACTTTGAAAATTCGGCACGATTCACACATTGCAAACCGGCCTCTGAAATTTGTAACTCAATTAGAGTTGCAAGTCAGGTTTATAGAAAAACAAGCGGATCAAGAATCGGAGTTTCGAGTACCGAGATACGGTAGCTCAAAGTTGAGGAAGATTCAAGACTGAAGAAGAATTTCCAGTTTTGAACCTCCAACACTAGAAATTTAATTCGGTATCGAAACGGACTTGAATTGGTGTCAAAATTGGCAGTATTTTACTCCTATATGCAAGGTATTTCTCTATCAAATTTCAGGGAAAAATACCCTCAGAAAGGTAGTTAACTAATCATCCAAAGTTCCGGAAAATTTCTAAGGCAATCTGCCTTTTGACTTTCATTTCCCAATTTCAAATCGTTTAACCAAGAAAGCTATCCAACCATGGTTCATTGGTGAAATAAAGGTCTAAGATACATCCATGATACTTTTGGTAATGGTTTAGCATCAAAATTTCAATTAATAAGATCACTCCCAAGTTTTGTCCCACATCAGTCCAAATACTACGTTTTTTCCAAAACAGGGCAGTCCTCTTGTTTTGGTCACAACTCAATCAATTTAACTCGGAATGAGGCATTGTTTATGGCGTTAGAAAATAAATTCATAGGAATAAAAGTTTACAGAAGAAAACGTTCCGAAATTTGGCAAGCAACCAGCTCAAAATTGAGCCTCAAGTTGCTGCCTCTACAAACCATTCCAGCAAATCCGAGAGACAGGACAGCTATCTTAAAACATTTGGTTCGGCTCACTCACAAAGAATCAGAACGTGCATTTTATCTCAAATTAAAGCCAGGAATGTCTAGTTTCAAACGCCACCAACGGCACTTGGTTTTGACACCCGAGGACAGAGTTATGGTCAAAATGCTACCGCTGGACAGGGTTACCCGAAAATAACTTTCCAGCTTGCCTAGTCCACGAATAAATTCATTTGCCCATCCAAACGTTAATGTTTTCCAACGAAAATTTTTACACATATAATATAGCATATAAAAATCAGGTTCATGCCAATAAATCACCAAAAATTGGCCTTATCATGGCCGAACAAAACAGGGGCAGTTTCAGAAATTTCTTGTCATGACTTCTACTTTGAGTTTCCAACAATAATACTCCATAAATCCATCATTATAACCATTAAACTACCATTAAATCCAACATTAATCCTCTAATCAGCAACAACAACCCAAGTGTGGGAATACAAAGAGCCCACTTTCACATTTTACAACCATATCAAGCCACCCATACACATGCAATAGCTTAAAGATGCATTTCTACCATCATAATCCAAGTTTAAGGTGTAGGATGAAGTTATACCTCCTTAGTGCCTTAACCCAGAAATTTTCGGCCCTCAAGAGCTCCAAGAAACCGTGAAAGGCAGCCCGTTAGTTAGCTAAATCCAACCTCCAAGTAGTTTGCTAGATGATCTTCAAGTTTGGTGAAGATTGGTTGAGGTTTTGGGTTGATTTGATGAAGGATTTTGTGAAGCAAGAGAGTGAGAGAGAGAGAGAGGTTGGCCGGCTGCTTGGTGAGAGAAGATGGAGTGAAGTTTGATCAAAATTAGCTTCCAAGAGAAGATTAAATGAGTGGTGCACATTCACTCCAAAGTCAACTCTTATTAGGGCTCGTTTGGCACGTTTTAGGTTCGATTTTCTCGCGCGTTTGGTTCACTAGTGCACTGAACCTCCAATGCATTTATATTCATGTAAGTATTATTCACTCTTAATTGTCCCGAAATAAGGGTCTAAAGTCCCTCAAATAAAGTCGCGCGTGTGAAAACGTGTACCTTCAATTTTAACGCTATAACGCGAAACTTCCAATAAATTCTTATAACGATAGTACTAATAACTATCACTTGAGTGTTTAAACATTAAAATGCCTAATTTAGGTCCATTGTACATGTCTCCAATACTTCAAACCTATTGTACTCTCAATCGATCAAGATTTCCAAAGACGTGTTCACTATTTTCAATAAACGAGCTTCCGAAAATTAATTTTTGAAACAAGTCATTTTAAAAATATAATGAAACTATATTTTCATGTAATTAGGTCTCAAGATCTTAGAAAATAATATTCGGAGCAAAAGGCCAAATAAATAATTAAATAAGCTACAAATAGGTGATTAAATAAGTAAATTTTGCGAGTCCTCACATAGCATATAACCATCACCTCCGTTTCCTAAATCCAAGGGCAACGAGTGAAAGTCGTTAACATTCGTGGTTCATTTTCCAACCAAAATGTAAGTTCATTAGGTGACCAAGTGAGTGGTTAGATCTATTCAATTCACCATGCAAGTTAGGCCCAAAATGCAGTGAAAGGTCATAAGAAAACAAGTTTGACAAGTGCAAGAAAGTTGAGCAAAAGGAAAATCTCATTTAAGTTCAAAGTAGTCTTCGCCGGTAAAACAGTCGCGCCCACACAGTCTCGGAAAAACGGCCATATCTCACTATGGGAATGTCGAAATCAGGTGCTGTTAGCGGCGTTGGAAACTAGACTCAAAGAGCTTTCCAACAGAATCAAATGTACACTCTAGTTCCTCTGCTACCAATACCAGTGATCCAGGGAAGTTGGCTGATTTTTAGGTTCTGATTATCTCAAACCCTAACAAAATTACTCTATTTCCTCTTGCCAACTTCACTTGTTTTGGCTCAAATCCATCCAATTCAACCTCCTAGAGTTCATGTACAGGGGATCACGTTATCTAGCACCATTGGGGCTTAAAATGTAACATACATAATGCTTAAGTGAACCAAAACAATCTAGCCAACAAAGGAGAACCAAAACAGTCCACTAGTTGCCCAAAACAACCACTTTGCTTGCTTCATTTCCATCTCAACTCACACATAAGCTTAACTAATGTTTAGCCAAGTTTCCTAGGCTTAATTAAGGTGCAAATGGGTCACAAAAATCAAGGAAAACTCTCCACTCCATGGCTGGACAGCAAAGAGAAACCAAAACAGTCCACAAGATCCCTTGCAACACCAACCTTCATCCTTTCATTATAGTTAACTTAAGCATCATTCCAATAGTTGTCCTTAGCTCAAAAAGGGTCCAAAACATGTTAATACATCAAGTAAAACCATAAACAAAGCTTGGACAAAATATCAAACACATGGTATGCAAAACAACCAACCCTACTTCCACTTGTTTAGTTCAAGAAGTTTCACCACAAATATCATCCATTCAACTCCTAGTTTGCCATTAAAACTTTAAACACTTGACATAACACTATAAAGCTAAGATTTAGAGATCATTTACCTTCCTTAAATGAAGCTTGAATCACCCAAAAGCCACCAAAACAAAAGCTCCAAGCTTGAAACACACACTAGGCTTGAAGGTAGTTAACTCAACTAAACTAGGTTCCTTCACTATTGATTTTTGCTCAAGGATCAAGCTAGGGTTTAAAAGCAAGAAAAATGGAGTTTTCTCTCTCTCTTGGAAGCTTCAAGTGGCTGGCCATATGGAGGAGATAATGGAGGTAAGTTGGTTTAAATTTTGCTAATTCCTTTGGTCAAACAAGATGAATGATAAGGGTTTTGCCACATGGCTCAATCTTGGCCATTTCTTCCTTTAATCTTTGACTAATGAAATTTCTACCCTCCAAATGTTTCAATACCTAATTAACACCCTTAAACCATTAAATAAAGTCTTACACATAGTAAAAGGGATATTTGGTCATAATGCAGGTGGTGAAATAAAATAATAGAAACTCAAGGAAATGTTACAATTAAAGTAAAAGCAATGAAATGCAATGCAAGAAAATGTTATAATTGATTTAATCTTAGGGCTATGCAAGTGATTTAGGAGAAGTTATATTTTTAAGTGAGGGTTCTCTCACTTAACATGTACTAACTTATACCAAGAAAATGAGTTAAAACTTGACTCATTTATAAAAATATCTAGGAAATTAAGGTAATGAAGTAAAGTAAAGACAATGTGCTCATAGAAATATGATAAAATAAAGATAATTTCTGGGGTTCTCACATCTTTGCATGAGTCTAATGATTCTAATTCGGCTGATGATTTTGATACTAGGCCAAGGAGATCTAGGAGAAACACTAGCCCAATCGGTGATGCTATCAAAGGCATTAAAATAAAGATTCCTTCTTTTCGGATCCTAATGCTTATCTTGAATGGGAGAGGAGGATTGAGCTGGTCTTTGATTGCCACTCTTAGTCGGAGGATCAAAAGGTGAAATTAGCAGTTGTGGAGTTCACTGATTATGCCATTGTTTGGTGGGATCAACTTACCACTAGCAGGAGAAGAAGTGGTAAGCCATCAATTCAAACATGGGCTGAGTTGAGAGCACTTATAAGGTAGTGGTTTGTACCAAATCATTATTATCAGGACTTGTATCAAAAGTTACAAACCCTTACACAAGGAAAGTCATAGTGTTGAAGATTATTACAAGCCTATGGAGATTTCGATGTTATAGGCTAATATTGCGGAGGATCAAGAAGCCATTATGGCTTGATTTTTGCATGGACTAAGTGTGACAGCCCCACCTCACCCTAAGGCGAACCAAAGGGTTCGGCGGACTGCCTGCCCAACTCTCGCCAGGACTACTGAGATGGTTATACACAACTCAAAACGTGCCGGAATACAGTAGCACACGTAAACAAAGCAAAAATCACAAAACAGAAAAATGAAAATCGAAACAGAAAGTGAATAGTGCCTGCCACGTCACAATCCGACCGGGACCCAGTCGAATACAAGTAACTTCATATAATCCTTGAAATGGACATATACAAACCGAATATAACACATGAACATGAGTACAAGCTTTTCTAAACCACATTCGTATTTTTACAAATCAAAAGGGAACATTTGAATCCAAGTACCATTAGGGTTTCCAACCATTGAGGAGCTAGACAAAATATCTAAACTAGCTCAACTCATGCTTCAAAATCACAGTTCCAAAAAGTGGTTCCCTGTAAGGAAAACAAGGATAACGGAACGGGGTGAGCTAGAAGCTCAATGAGGTACCAAAACTATAACAATAGAAATCATGAGAAAACACTTTTAGGGCATATATACACATCAAGTAAGAGAAATGAACGAACACCACAATTTAAAGGATACAGGTGGCCCTCAGGAGCCAAATCCCCGTTGTAATACTTGATCCAGCCTCGTTGACTCTCCGTCAACGTTTAATGACACACTCATGTCCCTAGACCCCTATTACGCCAAAATCCCGTTCACCCAGCATACCCCTTACCGGGCCCGAACGCCGAACAGGAACAGTAATGGTAATACTTGAGTATACCGAAAATCTAGAGCCTCCAATACCCAAAGATATCCCAAGAACAGGCACCCATGGGTTGTCAAATTTTCCCGACCAAGCCCTTGCTGGCTCGATCCAATTCACTCCCCATGAGGTTGAGCTTAGATTAACAGGGAAGTCATTGGATACACTTCCAAACGACATTATAACAGGCGCAGGTAACAGGTAACAGATTCAAGTATATACAAGAAACAAGTCACACATGTGAGGACTCGCAAATTTCTTGTATTTTTCTCAAAAATACCCTTTTATTTGAAAATTATTATTTATCAAAGGCCACTACCCAAATATTTCACATTAAGTGTAGATAAACCTAGAAAATAGGGTTTTACGCTTCGGTTTCAAGTTTGGAGCGAAATTAGAGTTTTCGCGATTTTTTCGCCGGATGAATTTTCGGTACAGAGTAAGAATTAATTTGGGGATTAAAAGTGACTTTTAAGTGAGAAATAATATGTGACTAGTGGCAATGATATAAGGTTAGTGAATGGGAAGTAAAAACCCCTAGTACGTGAGTTTTTAAGAAAAACGGCGCGAACCGGCGGGTCCCGCGCACTACCGATTGAACGCACCGCTTGACCACCATTTTTCCTTACCAAACAAATTTATTGAACTTGAGCAAAATATCTTCTCTCTTGGCAGCAAGCTTGACCGAATGTGAGGCTAGAAATAACAAGAAAGAAAGAGAAAAAAAGAAAGGTGGTGGTGGCGACACTTGTCGCCACCTCAAGGCTTCTTGACCCAAGACCAAGACCATCCATTTAACTCCAAGACTTAGCATTTTTCCTCTTCATTTTGTTGCTGCTGGCCGAGAGGAGCAAGAAGAAAAACACCAAAGGAAAACATTCCATTTCTTCTTCAATCCAACAACTAAGTGAGGAATCAAACAAAATAAACCGATTAAACTTGTTCTTGAGTGATTAGTTAGTGGTTTGTGGTGAAACTTTGGAAGGAGAAAGCTTGGGCTACTCTTAGTGACCTCTAGTCAAGGTAAGAAAGCTTATCTCTCTAAGTTTTACTTTTAATCTTGTTAAATTAAGCTTAGCAACTTGATTTAGTGGTGGAATCATGGATGATTATTATGTTTTAGAAGTTTTCCCCTTTTTATTTCATGAACTAGGATTTGGGGAAATTCTGCCCAATTTGTTGTATGATGCTTATATATTGCAATTGAGGTTTTATAAGGTGTTTTGGTAGTGATTGGAGTGAGAAATTAAGGAAAGTTCCACTAAAAACTAGAAATTCCAGAATCTGGAAAATTTCCCCAACATTCTGTCCGAATTTATATCTGTATGTTAGAGGTCGATTTGGCCTTAGGTCAAAGAAGGAAAGTTGTATAGAATGGTATTTTGTAGGTTCTTACAAAATTTCAGCTCAATCGGAGCAACGTAGGACGTGAAAAGTCCAAAATACCCTTACTGTTTTAAGTATTTCTCCATCAGTCCGTGTGATCAGTTTGTCCAGTTTATCGCATTTTTTGACTAGGATACGTACTGATTCAGCTCTTGGCCAAAACATGAAAGTTGTATCATTCTGTTTTAGCTTTCAAACGCCTCTAAGAACACCTGATTTGGACTTTTGTACACTGAGTTATGACCATTACAGTGTTCTGCATTTAAACAGCCGACGAATTGGTTTCTGGTTTAGTAATTTGAGAATTTGACCAAGTTACATTAGAAACTGGACTAAGTGACCTTCATGAACATTATAGCCCTGTGTCTTAGCTTCGAAACGGCATAGGTTGCGTCTTAATCCGATAAGCGTAGCCTCGGATATGTTATTTCCGCATTCACACGTCAAATCTGTCTTTTGCTAAATTGAATTTCTGCACTTGTTATTACTGTATTTTTTATTCTTATGATATTGTGAGCCTATGGAACGGCTCTTGACTTGAATTGCTTATGTGTGATGTTGGGTTGTGGTTGAGGAAAAATAATGAAGCCAAAATGGCTGGAATTAGGTAAACACAAAGGGCGTGCTGCCCAAATTTTCGCCCGAGGGCTAGGTTTCTATTTGAACTTGTATACTTTTGTTTGGCCAATACCATGACCGGTTTTCCATTGTAAAACATGATTTTTCATCCTTGGGTTCAAACAACCCTCTTCTTACTTGAAAGTCATCTTTACACGTTTTACTCCTAATTAGTCGGGTTTCTTTGTTTCCCTTAAATGTTTTGCTCGATAAACTGTAATATGTTCTCTTGTTCAACCTTAGGTTTCATTGGTGATTAAGGGTAATATCCGGAAGGATATTTTGCACGATATTTTGCATTTCTAGGTGAGTGTTCCTTATTTGATTCTATGGCTTGTTCTTATCATTTGCTAATGTGTTAAGTGCTTTTAATGATTTCCAAAATGAGCTTCCTAGGCGAGTGTGTACTTTATCGCACTCGACCTAAATAACTGTGCAATTTTCAAGGATTTAATGATTGAAATGTTACTTGTGCATGAATGTAAGCCTTTTGGGCTGAACTGGCCATTGCCCCTTGTTACCAGTCGTCTCGAGCCAGAAGCGGACTCGGTCGGGCGATTAGGGACTTGGGTGAACGTTTGGTATACTCGAGTATTACCCTGTAGGTTGGTGGAGACTGGCCAATGGCCAGGACGGGGGCGAATGAATGAATGAATGAACGAACGATCGAACGAGGGTTATTGATAAACGAAAAATGCAGTTTCAAATGATTGGAGGAATAAGGGGAAATGTCAGGAGAACGAATGAACGAAATAACGAATTGCTCCTTGTGAGCCGTATCCTTTTAATGAATGTGTTACTATCGCTTTCCATTGAAAATGTTTCTTGAATTATTGATACTCCATGTTTAATGTATTGGATTGATTATCTGATTATGTGTTCGGAACCTCACTGGGCTTTTAGCTCATCCCTTTAGTTTTGTTTTCCTTACAGGGGAAGGCGAGCGAGGACGTGAGCTTGAGATAGACTAGCCAATCTAGTTTTGTTTCTTTTGTAGTGGTTCTCGCCTAGTGCTTGGCACGGGCTGGACGTATGAAGGATTGAGAACCCTTGTATATTTGATGTTTATATTCTCTTTTGGGTTGGCAATGTATATAAGTTCCGCTTTAAGTTTGGATCAATGCCCTATTTATTCTTGTGATTTATTTCAATTTTTAATTGAGGACTGTAGCGAACGACTGAGTCCCGGCGAGAGCTGGGCAGGCGGCCCGCCGAACCCTCTGGTACGCCTTAGGGGGAGGTGGGGTCGTTACAAGTGGTATCAGAGCTTAGGCTTCAGATCTCTGTAGTGTATCCTAGATTAAAGATTAGGATACCGGACTGTGGGATTTGATTGGACTTGAAAGTTAAGCGATTGAGGGATAAAACTTATAGCTGCTTCGCGTGGTTTCTACGTGGAGTGACCCTGGACTAAGTGGTGAAAAAGTATGAGGGACTAAGTGAAGCTATGAATTGCGAATGTTATAGGCCTTAAATCTTTCTCATGGTATCTGAAGACCATAGATAGGTATGTCAGGTAGGAATTCCGATTGTAGATAGTTTACTCTTGAGACTGCAGCTCGAGATGTGAATTATCTTATTTTGGATTCTCGTGCCTGAGTACTCTATAGTTGAGGTGCTGCTAAATACTTGAGACTTGTATTTTGGGAACATGAACAGGCTTTGTCTGACTAGAATGAGCACAAGAGGTCAGGGACATCTAGTTTGGATAGTAAGTGACGTGAGAGACCAGACGGGCTGATACTGGGGCGACTTCACCTTTTCCTTTTGATTTACCTGTATATTGTTACTACATGACGTTAGTATACCTGTATGTACATGGTTATCTGTCCAACTTGATATGTATTTGTGTATTTGCTTATCCATCTTCTTGGTATGGCGTGTTATGTGGGTATATGTTTATTTGAATATTTGGTGCCCTCAATAGTTACTTTAGTAACCTTATCGTGTTTATTTACTAAATTACCTTTTTGGGGGAAAAGAAAAGAGAGGGAAAACATATATATGGACGGGAGGCGTAGCCGTGGACGTGGACGTGGCCGTGGGAATGAACGAGCTCAAGAGCCAAGAGAGGAAAGAGAAACAACAGCTGCACAAGAGCAAGGAACGAGGGTTGAAGCCGAAGACCAAATGGCAACGGTAATGCAACAAATGACAGATATCTTGGCAAGACTGGTGGATCAACAAGGCCAAATGGCCGTGAATCAACCCCGGAACCCTGAAATCGGAGAAGATAAGGCTCTTGAGAGGTTCCAGAAATTTACTCCTCCGAAATTCCTTGGAGGATCTGATCCGGATATAGCCGAACAATGGTTAGAGGCCATGATTAATATTTTCACCGTCTTGAACTACACCGAGCAAAGACAAGTAAACTTTGCGGTGTTCCAATTTGAAGGATCGGCCCGAGCGTGGTGGAACGTTATTAAAGCAAAATGGGAAAGAGAACAGACCGTATGGACATGGACGAATTTCATAAGGGAATTTAACGAGAAATATCTCCCTCCTTTAGTTCAAGAGAGGAGAGAGGAAGAGTTTATTGGACTACGCCAGGGAACGTTAAGTGTGGCCGAATATGAAACGAAATTTACGAAACTATCCAAGTTTGCTTCTGAATTGGTGGCCACAGAACGGCGAAGAGTAAGACGGTTTATACAAGGATTAAATTTGGAACTCCAAGAAGCATTAGCGGCAGTACAAGTGAATACGTTTACGGAGGCCCTTGAGAAAGCTCAAAGAATCGAGACTGCAAAGGCACAGATAAAAGCTTCCCAGACCCAGAAAAGGAGTGCATCGAGTAGTGTAGTGGAGGAATTAAGTGAAGCGAGAGTCCCTTCCAAAGTGCAAAAAGTGAACTTTTTGTCCCACCCACCATGGACATTAGGGGCGATAGGTGAAGGATCTACAAAAGAAAGCCAAATCAGATTTGGGAAAAGTTTTCAAGAAAGCCAAAAGATGGCTTCTCACGTGGTCTGTGGGTACTGTGGAAAGGCAAATCATGTCGAAAGCGATTGTTGGAGAAAGGGGCGGAAATGTTTAATCTGCGGAAGTGGCGATCATCAAGTTAGCAACTGTCCGAGGAGACAGTCACGTGAAAGCAATACTCTGCAACTGGATGGAGCTAAATCACAAGTGAATGAAGGAGGGAAACGAACTAGCGGACCGGCAAAGGTTTATGCTTTAGACAACCGACAAGTTCCGGACTCGTCTGAGGCAACTAAAGGTAAAATTTCGAGGACGAAATTTTTTTAAGGGGGAGAGAATGTGAGGACTCGCAAATTTCTTGTATTTTTCTCAAAAATACCCTTTTATTTGAAAATTATTATTTATCAAAGGCCACTACCCAAATATTTCACATTAAGTGTAGATAAACCTAGAAAATAGGGTTTTACGCTTCGGTTTCAAGTTTGGAGCGAAATTAGGGTTTTCGCGATTTTTTCGCCGGATGAATTTTCGGTACAGAGTAAGAATTAATTTGGGGATTAAAAGTGACTTTTAAGTGAGAAATAATATGTGACTTGTGGAAATGATATAAGGTTAGTGAATGGGAAGTAAAAACCCCTAGTACGTGAGTTTTTAAGAAAAACGGCGCGAACCGGCGGGTCCCGCGCACTACCGATTGAACGCACCGCTTGACCACCATTTTTCCTTACCAAACAAATTTATTGAACTTGAGCAAAATATCTTCTCTCTTGGCAGCAAGCTTGACCGAATGTGAGGCTAGAAATAACAAGAAAGAAAGAGAAAAAAAGAAAGGTGGTGGTGGCGACACTTGTCGCCACCTCAAGGCTTCTTGACCCAAGACCAAGACCATCCATTTAACTCCAAGACTTAGCATTTTTCCTCTTCATTTTGTTGCTGCTGGCCGAGAGGAGCAAGAAGAAAAACACCAAAGGAAAACATTCCATTTCTTCTTCAATCCAACAACTAAGTGAGGAATCAAACAAAATAAACCGATTAAACTTGTTCTTGAGTGATTAGTTAGTGGTTTGTGGTGAAACTTTGGAAGGAGAAAGCTTGGGCTACTCTTAGTGACCTCTAGTCAAGGTAAGAAAGCTTATCTCTCTAAGTTTTACTTTTAATCTTGTTAAATTAAGCTTAGCAACTTGATTTAGTGGTGGAATCATGGATGATTATTATGTTTTAGAAGTTTTCCCCTTTTTATTTCATGAACTAGGATTTGGGGAAATTCTGCCCAATTTGTTGTATGATGCTTATATATTGCAATTGAGGTTTTATAAGGTGTTTTGGTAGTGATTGGAGTGAGAAATTAAGGAAAGTTCCACTAAAAACTAGAAATTCCAGAATCTGGAAAATTTCCCCAACATTCTGTCCGAATTTATATCTGTATGTTAGAGGTCGATTTGGCCTTAGGTCAAAGAAGGAAAGTTGTATAGAATGGTATTTTATAGGTTCCTACAAAATTTCAGCTCAATCGGAGCAACGTAGGACGTGAAAAGTCTAAAATACCCTTACTGTTTTAAGTATTTCTCCATCAGTCCGTGTGATCAGTTTGTCCAGTTTATCGCATTTTTTGACTAGGATACGTACTGATTCAGCTCTTGGCCAAAACATGAAAGTTGTATCATTCTGTTTTAGCTTTCAAACGCCTCTAAGAACACCTGATTTGGACTTTTGTAAACTGAGTTATGACCATTACAGTGTTCTGCATTTAAACAGCCGACGAATTGGTTTCTGGTTTAGTAATTTGAGAATTTGACCAAGTTACATTAGAAACTGGACTAAGTGAACTTCATGAACATTATAGCCCTGTGTCTTAGCTTCGAAACGGCATAGGTTGCGTCTTAATCCGATAAGCGTAGCCTCGGATATGTTATTTCCGCATTCACACGTCAAATCTGTCTTTTGCTAAATTGAATTTCTGCACTTGTTATTACTGTATTTTTTATTCTTATGATATTGTGAGCCTATGGAACGGCTCTTGACTTGAATTGCTTATGTGTGATGTTGGGTTGTGGTTGAGGAAAAATAATGAAGCCAAAATGGCTGGAATTAGGTAAACACAAAGGGCGTGCTGCCCAAATTTTCGCCCGAGGGCTAGGTTTCTATTTGAACTTGTATACTTTTGTTTGGCCAATACCATGACCGGTTTTCCATTGTAAAACATGATTTTTCATCCTTGGGTTCAAACAACCCTCTTCTTACTTGAAAGTCATCTTTACACGTTTTACTCCTAATTAGTCGGGTTTCTTTGTTTCCCTTAAATGTTTTGCTCGATAAACTGTAATATGTTCTCTTGTTCAACCTTAGGTTTCATTGGTGATTAAGGGTAATATCCGGAAGGATATTTTGCACGATATTTTGCATTTCTAGGTGAGTGTTCCTTATTTGATTCTATGGCTTGTTCTTATCATTTGCTAATGTGTTAAGTGCTTTTAATGATTTCCAAAATGAGCTTCCTAGGCGAGTGTGTACTTTATCGCACTCGACCTAAATAACTGTGCAATTTTCAAGGATTTAATGATTGAAATGTTACTTGTGCATGAATGTAAGCCTTTTGGGCTGAACTGGCCATTGCCCCTTGTTACCAGTCGTCTCGAGCCAGAAGCGGACTCGGTCGGGCGATTAGGGACTTGGGTGAACGTTTGGTATACTCGAGTATTACCCTGTAGGTTGGTGGAGACTGGCCAATGGCCAGGACGGGGGCGAATGAATGAATGAATGAACGAACGATCGAACGAGGGTTATTGATAAACGAAAAATGCAGTTTCAAATGATTGGAGGAATAAGGGGAAATGTCAGGAGAACGAATGAACGAAATAACGAATTGCTCCTTGTGAGCCGTATCCTTTTAATGAATGTGTTACTATCGCTTTCCATTGAAAATGTTTCTTGAATTATTGATACTCCATGTTTAATGTATTGGATTGATTATCTGATTATGTGTTCGGAACCTCACTGGGCTTTTAGCTCATCCCTTTAGTTTTGTTTTCCTTACAGGGGAAGGCGAGCGAGGACGTGAGCTTGAGATAGACTAGCCAATCTAGTTTTGTTTCTTTTGTAGTGGTTCTCGCCTAGTGCTTGGCACGGGCTGGACGTATGAAGGATTGAGAACCCTTGTATATTTGATGTTTATATTCTCTTTTGGGTTGGCAATGTATATAAGTTCCGCTTTAAGTTTGGATCAATGCCCTATTTATTCTTGTGATTTATTTCAATTTTTAATTGAGGACTGTAGCGAACGACTGAGTCCCGGCGAGAGCTGGGCAGGCGGCCCGCCGAACCCTCTGGTACGCCTTAGGGGGAGGTGGGGTCGTTACAACACAGGCCAGAGTGTGACGGCCCCACCTCCCCCTAGGGCGAACCAAAGGGTTCGGCGGGCCGCCTACGGGACTCAGTCGTTCACTACAGTCCTCAAATGAAATACAATATAAATCTCAAATATACATCCAAGTCTCCAATAATTACATATCAAAAGCGAAGCGTCCACGCTTCCGCTGCGCCACCCTTCCTTCGCCTTGAGCCCTATGGAGGGGAATAAAATCGTTTTGGGGTGAGCTAGAAGCTTGCGAGTAACCAGTAAAATCAGTAATCAAATATATTTCACAATGTTGCATTTCGATCATTTCGATGATGTCATGATTCAGAGATCAAATGTCCGTTTAGTGCTCTCGTGAGCCAGTGAAATCATAGCACTTGAACACCCAACGCTCAAATAGATCATTTAACATTAACAGTAAGAGGGAGCCCCTTTTTGAGCTCCGGAGCCATTTGCTCCAAGTGAACAGAGGTGGAGACGTTGGTGTCCAGCACAAGACTCCCCAAGAACTCATTAAAGCCAAAATCATATCATGAATTCACATGCAAGCACGCATGAGATGCAATCGAGTAAATAATACAGGAAACAATTCATAAATAACTTTAGAAATAGTTTGAGGTCACTCACCTCCATGGCTCGGAAATCATCTATCATATAACATTGCCTTGCTCAAATCCAAGTCTTAGATCACAAACTCAATGCAAACAAGTCCCTTCAAAGTTCGGACAGCACTTCCCTTGAATTTGCTAACTTTTCCAGCGATCATGGCTTCATTATTTCCTCAGCCAGTCCCAAAGTCACACGAAATATAAATTCTTCACAACGGCCGTTCAATAGGCTCCAAGTAGTACAAGTACAATTCAAGCTCTAAAATATTCCAATAAGCAAAATAAGACTCGATTACAAGTCATAAACCAATTCCAAATACCACCAAAATAGGGCTCCATAAGAATGTATAAGCACTAGAGTAAACCAGGAAAATCCGGAAATGGAAGTAATCTCTAATCCAAAAAAAAACAGTTTCTGACATCATTTTACGGTAATGGCACCAAAGGCACTACGATTGTCGGATGAAGGTGCAAGACCCACCGTTTCGAAGCTAAGAGACAGGGCTACAATATTACAGAAGGTCACTCAACTCAGTTTCGAGTGTAACCAGGTCAAAAATGCAATATACTACACCAGAATCGCAAAAACAGATTCACAGAACGCATTCTAGTGGAAACATCATAAAACAGGCTACCTAAGTCCAAATACAGTAATTCCAAAGCCATTAGAAAGCTAAGAAACAGGGTTACAATTAATCAGAAGACCTCAACAATCCATTCCGAAGAATTCCCAACCAAATTAACCAATTACAGACGCAACTTCCAAATTCGGGTAAAACCAGGACAGCAAGGGTAATTTCAACTTTTCTCAAGCTACGCTACTCCGATTGACCTGAAATTTTGTAGGCACCTCTAAAATACCATTCCCTACAACTTTCATGTTTTAATCCAAGGCCAATTCGGCCTCTAACTATAAGCTACAAAACCGGGCAGAATGTAATTTCATAAACCCTAACTTTCCAAAATGTCTTCCAAAACAGAAATTGCTTGCAATTAACCACTTTTTCCACCTTCTAGCTTCCTTAAATATCATTTCCAATCATCATACATGACCACATAATCATATTCATATGAAAACAGAAAAATCCCCAAAAATTATAAAACTTCATCAATTCAACCAAAACTCAAGATATAATCCATCAAACCATCTCTTTAGCCATCACAAGTCACTAATTTAGCATAATCAAGAACAAAGAAAGGATTGCTAGACATGAACCTTGAAATATCAAGAAAGTTGATGGCTCCTTTGCCTTCTCTAATCACTCCACTACCTTCAATCTTCCTAAACAAGTGACTTTTGTGGAGGAATTTGAAAGTTTAACGGTTGATTCACAAGATTGAGCAAGAAATGGAGTTGGAGTTGAAGGCTTTCTTCTTGTTTTTCCTCCTCAAAAATTCGGCCAAGATGCTAGAAGAATGAAGATGATTTTGGTCAATTTTGATTAAATGGAAAAGTTATGAATAGTAGTCAAACTTAAGAATTAATCTTATGGTGACACTTGTCACCCTATTTAATGCATCTCTATCTCTTTATCTCTCCAACTCTTATCCATCTAGGTAACTTCTAATTATCTCTTAACACCTGATAAATTAAACCCGGTATCCAAAACTTAACCCAATTGGCCGAATTTTACCGAACTTTCCGCACTAGCGGGTCCCACGTCCGATATACGTGCTTAATTTCTCAAAAACTAACCGATACTAGAAAAATCATCTAAAAACTATATTTGCTCATAAAATTTATCTGGGGAATTTTCCTAATAAAGAAACTGTAGAAAAGGCGGGCGATTAAATAAAATAAATCCTAGAAAATTAGAAAATTTTCGGGTTCCCACTCTCATTCTTTCGGGGCGTCACACAGAGAACGAGTGCGATAAAGTACACACTCGTCTCGTACAAAATAAACGGTTGGTAAAGACATCGAAATAGCAATTTGCAAGTACAGATAATCCGTTTAGCAAAAATTCAGGGGAGTGGTACACTCACCAGTTAAAGCAGAGTTCAACCAAGGTAGGGCTCTAATCACCAAGAAACCCTAGAATAGCCAAGGTAAACAATTATGGTTCCCATAGCCACAATTCCAGTAAATAAAATGTACAAATGAGGCTCGACTACAAGTCGTAGACCTCGCCAACTAATTACTCATGCAAGTGTGCAAAACATGATTTCGGGAACAAAAAGGTAATATGAAACCCTATGGCTCGAACAACCCCAAAAGCCTATCTTATATATATCCCAAATCAAACCAAACTCGAAGGAGTCCAACATTCCCAAAATTTGGACAGCATGTCCCCTACATTTCCTTACTTTTCCATCCTGCAAGCAACACCAATTCATCTCAAATCAACCACATACACATTATAGACTATAGAATACACCTTTCGGCACAATAAGCACAACTTAAGTTACACTTATCGGATTGAAATGAATCTTATGGAGTTTTGAAGCCAAAACATAAACCTACATTTCTTATGAAGACCTCCAAAGCCAAATCATGCATTTTCAAGGTCAAAAATGGAAATCCCCACGAAAACAGAAATATGCCCGCGAAACAGGGTTCATGGGCAGTCAAGGGTATTTCGGTCATTTCATGGGATACAGTGCTCCGATTGAGCTAAAATTTTACAGGCAGCTAGTTAACAGAATTTACTACAACTTTAATGTTTTAACCTAAGCCTGATTCGGCCTCTAACATACTCAAATAAAACCGGCCAGAACAGGGCAGATTGGAACCCTAAAGCTGAAATTTTCCGCAAATAACCAGAATTAACGCACAAGGGATCCATTTAACACAATTTAGAACCATCAATCCAAGGCCAACCATAATCATCATATGAAAACAGAAAAATCCCCAAAAAAATCAGAAATTTAGCTAACTCCACTTTAATCCATGAAATCTTCCACAAAGTAGCATCTATAACAACTATAAGCCACTACTTATCAATTAATTGAAGTACAGAGGAAGTTTGTAACCAAAGTACCTTGATACCTCAAGAAAGATGATAACTTAGGGTTTTTCTTTCCAAAACAACTCAACCTAGACCTTCAAACTCCCTTAGCAAGTCTTTTTTGTGGACTATTTCAAGGTTTAATCGGTTGGATTTCGAGATTTAAGCAAGAATGGAAGATGAAAGGTTGAAGCTTTCTTTTCTTTTCTCTCAAGAGAGGTTCGGCCAAGAGGGATAGGAAATGAAGATGATTTGGGTCAAAATTGTTCTTTTAGTAAAGGTAAGAAAGTTAGGCAAGTCAACCATCCAATCGGGTCGCAACACATGGCACTCTTAATGGTTCAAGCTTATCCTTTTGTCTCTCCAAGATTAAACCATCTAAGTAACCTCTAATTATCTCTTAACACCTAGTAAATTAATGCCGATATACAAAACGTAACCTAATTGGTCGAATTTAGCACACTTAACGCCACTAGCGGGTCCCACGTCCAATATACACTTCTACTATCTCATGAACTAACTTATACTAGAAAAATAATTTAAAAACTATATTTCCTTATAAAAATATCGCTAAAGTTAACATAATAACAAAAATATAGAAAACGGGTGCAAAGAAAGAAAATAAGGCCTAGAAATTCAGAAAATTTTCGGGTTCTCACACTAAGGCTGGAGAGAGCGGGTCAACTTGAAATACAACATTATGTTAAAATTGGTGAGATGGTTGAGAAAGCTATCAAAATTGAGTGGAGGCTCAAGAAGATGGGTCAAGCATAGTACAACCCTAATTTCTCCCCTTCAAATGCACAAATACGTCAACCAAGGAGGGAGGAAAGAGAGGCTGCCAGTAATGCACCCTCTAGGCCAAAATTGGAAGCTTCTAAAGGAGAGGTTAAGAATGTTCTTAAGACTTCCGGTGATGTAACCAAAGGTCAAATTAGTGACAACAAATGCTTTAGGTGTGACAGCCCCACCTCCCCCTAAGGCGAACCAAAGGGTTCGGCGGGCCGCCTGCCCAGCTCTCGCCGGGACTCAGTCGTTCACTACAGTCCTCAAATGAATTACAATATAAATCTCAAATATTACATCAAATTCCCCAAGAATTACATATCAAAAGCGAAGCGTCCACGCTTCCACTGCGCCACTCTGATCCATGATCCCCATTATTATACAAGAGGAGTTCCACAACAATAAAATCACAACAAGCCTTCCTTCGCCACGAGCCCTGTGGAGGGGAATAAAATATTTTTGGGGTGAACTAAAAGCTCAGCGAGTAACCAGTAAAATCAGAAATCAAATATATTTCACAATGTTGCGTTTCGATCATTTCGATGATGTCATGATTCAGAGATCAAATGTACGTTTATTGCTCTCGTGAGCCAGTGAAATCATTGCACTTGAACACCCAACGCTCAAATAGATCATTTAACATTAACATTGAGAGGGAGCCCCTTTTTGAGCTCCAAATAAACATGAACATGAACCATAAACAGGGTGGAGACGTTGGTGTCCAGCACAAGACTTTCCCAGAACTCATTGAAGCCAAAATCATATCATGAATTCACATGCAAGCACGCATGAGATGCCGTCGAGTAAATAATGCAAGAAACATTTCAAAAATAACTTTGGAAACAGTTTAGGGTCACTCACCTCAATGGCTCAGAAATCATCCATCATATAGCATTGCCTTGCTCAAATTCAAGTCTTAGATCACAAACTCAATGCAATCAAGTCCTTTCAAAGTTCGGACAGCACTTCCCCTAAATTTGCTAACTTTTCTAGCCATCATGGCTTCATTATTTCCTCAGCCAGTCCCAAAGTCACACGAAATATAAATTCTTCACAACGGCCGTTCAATAGGCTCCCAATAGTACAAGTACAATTCAAGCTCTAAAATATTCCAACAAGCACAATAAGACTCGATTACAAGTCAAAAACCAATTCCAAATACCACCAAAATAGGGCTCCATAAGAATGTATAAGCACTAGAGTAAACCAGGAAAATCCGGAAATGGAGCTAGCTTTAACCCTGAAAAAAACAGTTTTTGACGTCATTTTGCGGTAATGGCACCAAAGGCACTACGATTGTCGGATGGAGGTGCAAGACCCACCGTTTCGAAGCTCAGAGATAGGGCTACAATATTACAGAAGGTCACTCAACCCAGTTTCGAGTGTAACCAGGTCAAAAATGCAAGATACTACACCAGAACCGAAAAAACAGATTCACAGAACGCATTCTGGTTCAAACATCATAAGTCAGCCTACCTAAGTCCAAATCCAGAAATTCCAAATCCATCCGAAAGCTTAGAAATAGGGATACATTTCATCAGAAGACCTCAACAACCAATCGGAAGCATTCCAGACCAAAAGAACCAATTACAGAAGCAATTCCAAATTCGGGTAAAACCAGGGCAGCAAGGGTAATTCCATCTTTCCTCAAGCTACGCTACTCTGATTGACTTGAAATTTTGTAGTCACCTCTAAAATATCATTTCCTACAACTTTCATGTTTTAAGCCAAGTCCAATTCGGCCTCTATGTATGAGCTACAAATTCGGGCAGAATGAAGAACATCAAACCCTAATTTTTTTCAATTTTCTTCCAAACAGCAATTGATTACAATTAACCGCTTTTTCCACCTCATAGAGTCCTTAAACATCATTTCCAATCATCATATATAACCACACAATCATGTTCATATTAAAACAGAAAAATCCCCAATAATTATAAAACTTCACCAATTCAACCAAAATCAAGATATAATCCATAAAAGTGCATCTTATACCACCACCAATCATGAATTAAACATCATTAGAGGAAGGAGAGGGGTCCTTCACAACTCACCTTAGCAATACAAGAGATAGAGCAACTAGTCACCTTAGCTTTCCAAACAACTTCACAACCAAGCTCAACTCCACCAAACTAAGAGGTTTTATGGAGTAATTGGAAGATTAATCGGTTTAATTGAAAGATTGGGCAAGATTGGAGACTAGAAAATTGAGAGCTTTTCTTTCTTTCTTTGAGCAAGAAAGTCGGCCAAGAAGCTTGCAAAATTGAAGTAATTTTGGTCAATTTTTAGTATTTATTTGGTAAAGGTAAAGGTAAAGTTAAATGGTCAAAGTCAAGAGTGAATTAGATGGTGACACTTGTCACCTTTAGGTTTAAAACTTATCTTTTTGTCTCTCCAATACAAATATCTTAACACCTTGTAAAATAATATCACTTAATACAAAATTCCAACAAGTTGTCAAAAATATAATGCATTTACTGCACTAGCGGGTCCCACGTCCAAAATACGCTCTTAATTTCTCAAAAACTAACCGATACTAGAAAAATCATTTTAAAACTATCTTTGCTCATAAACTTTATCTGGGGAATTTTTCTAATAAAGAAAATGTAGAAAAGGCGGGCGATTAAATAAAAAAAACCCTAGAAAATTAGAAAATTTTCGGGTTCTCGCACTCATTTTTTCGGGGCGTCACATTAGGTGCCAAGGAAGAGGTCATATTGCGAGCCAATGTTCTAATCAAAGGGCTATGATTGTCTTACCTAATGGAGAAATTGTCACTGATGATGAAAAAGAGTATGGGATGCTAACTTTGATAGAGGATGAAGATGAAGGGTCATCTTAAGAAGTTCCTATTGATCAACCTGTGGGACTAGGGTGGGTAATAAGAAGAGCTTTTGTGAGGACCCGAAAATTATTTTTAAATTTTCACCTATTTTTGAAAAATTAATTTATATTTCCTTTTAATTTTACTTTATTTGCTTATTTGCTAGTTTTAATTTGATAGTGATTTTAAAGGTTAAGTTAAGATTTTATCATTCCTTTTTTTATATTTTAGTGCATGTTAAGTTCCGTAGAGTACTATGGTAGTTGGACCAACTAGTGAGATGTGTGCGTTAAATTTGGTGGACGAGAATGAATGTGGTTGTGACGGCCCCACCTCCCCCTGGGCGTACCCTAGGGTTTAGCGGACCGCCTGCCCAACTCTCGCCAGGACTCACTGTGAGGACCCGAAAATTTTCCGAATTTCTAGGCTTTATTTTATTGAATTGCACACTTTTATACTTTTTCTTTATTAGAAAATTCCCCAGATAATTTTTTATGAGTACATATAGTTTTTAAATCATTTTCCTAGTATACGTTAGTTCATGGGAAAATAAGAATGTATATCGGACGTGGGACCCACTAGGGCGAAAAGTTCGGAAAAATTCGGCCAACTAGGTTAAGTTTTGGATACTGGAATTAATTTACCGGGTGTTAAGAGATAAGTAGAGGTGCAATTTGGATTGGTGTGAGAGGAAACAAAGTGATAGACTTGCATTAAATAAGTGACAAGTGTCACCATTTGATTGGAGGGACTTGTATGACTACTATTCATTGTCTTACCAATTGACCAAATAAATCAAAAAAATACCAAAAATTCACCATTTTCTCCTTCATCTTGGCCGAGCTCTTCAAGCAACAAAAGAAAGAAAACTCTTCAAGTTTTTGGCTTCAATCTTGCTTCAATCAACTCACTCAACCATCCAATCTTGTTTTTGCTCCATAAAACCACTTAAGGGAGTGATAGTGAGGTGTTGTGTGGAGTAATTTGGAAAGCTAAGAGGACTAGGTGCTCTCTCTCTTGTTTCTAAGGTGAGTTATGAAGAACCACTCTCCTCCCTCTAATGATGCTTAATTTATGCTTAGTGGTGGTATAAGATGCAACTTTATGGATTATATTGTGATTTTTGGTTGAATTGATGAAGTTTTGTAATTATTGGGGATTTTTCTGTTTTAATATGAATATGATTGTGTGGCTATGTATGATGATTGGAAATGGTATGTAAGGGATATAGGAGGTGGAAAAAGTGGATAATTGCAAGCAATTTCTGTTTTGGAAGAAAATTGAAAAATTAGGGTTCTTGGAAATTACATTCTGTCCGGTTTGTAGCTCATAGATAGAGGCCGAATTTGCCTTGGGTTAAAACATAAAAGTTGTAGGGAATAATATTTTAGAGGTGTCTACAAAATTTCAGGTCAATCGGAGTAGCGTAGCTTGAGAAAGTCGAAATTACCCTTGCTGCCCTGGTTCTACCCGAATTTGGGAATTGCTTCTGTAATTGGTTATTTTGGTTAGGAATGTTTCTGAATTGGTTGTTGAGGTCTTCTGATGAAATTTATCCCTGTTTCTTAGCTTTCGGATGGCTTTGGAATTACTGGATTTGGACTTAGGTAGGCTGTTTTATGATGTTTACACCAGAATGCGTTCTGTGAATCTGTTTTTGCGGTTCTGGTGTAGTATCTTGCATTTTTGACCTGGTTACACTCGAAACTGAGTTGAGTGACCTTCTGTAATATTGTAACCCTATCTCTTAGTTTCGAAACGGTGGGTCGTTTACCTTCATCCGATAATCGTAGTGCCTTTGGTGCCATTACCGTAAAATGATGTCAAAAACTATTTTTTTTGGGTTAACACTTACTCCATTTCCGGATTTTTCTGGTTTCCTCTAATGCTTATGTATGCTTTTGGAACCCTATTTTGGTGGTATTTGGAATTGGTTTATGACTTGTAATTGAGTCTTATTGTGCTTATTGGATTATTTTAGGGCTTGACTTTCATTTCCGGACTTTTCCCTAGCTTGAATTGTACTTGTACTACTTAGAGCTTACTGAACGGCTATTGAATGAACTTATTTTGTGTGACTTTGGGACCGGATGAGAAAAATAATGAAGCCATAAATGGCTGGAAATAGGAAAATACAAAGGGCGTGCTGCCTAAATTTTCGCTCGAGGGCTAAGTTTCTATTTAAACTTGTCTATTTTTCGTTTGGCAAATACTATGACCGTTTTCCATCTTAAACCATGACACCCTAGTTATTTCCGTCCACAGATCCAAATGGTTTTTTTTCACTTTAAAGTCACTTTTATCCGTTTTACTCGTAACTAGTCGAGTTCCTTGATTCCACTTACTTGTTTTGCTAGATGAATTGTAATATTTTCTCTCGTTTAATCTTAGGTTTTCTCGGTGACTGAGGGTCATATCCGGAAGGATATTTTGCACGTTATTTTGCATAACTAGGTGAGTGTTCCTTGTTTGCTATATTCCTTGACTTATTGGCTTGTTATTATTGATTGATAATGTGTTAAGTGCTTTCAATGATTGTTAAAACGAGTTTTCTAGGCGAGTGTGTACTTTATCGCACTCGACCTAAATAAATGTGAAAGTTTCAATGATTAATGATTAAATGCTAGTTGCGCATGAATGTAAGCTGTTTGGCTGAATTGGGCCCTGCCCTTCGTTACCGATCGACTCGAGCCAGAAGCGGACTCGGTCGGGCGATATGGTGACCCTGGGTGAATTTGGTATACTCGAGTATTACCTTGTAGTCCGGCCACGTCCGGATGAGTGGAGTCCGGCCAACGTCCGGATGGGTGGAGTCCGGCCAATGTCCGGATGGGTGGAGTCCGGCCAATGTCCGGATGGGTGGAGTCCGGTCAACGTCCGGAAAAGGGATGAACGAACAAAAGGATGAACGAGGGATTCTACTTACGAAAATGTATCTTAAAACGATTGGAGGAATAAGGGGAAATGTCAGGGGAATGAACGAACAAACAAATAGCTCCATGTGGGCCTGTATCCTTTTAATGAATGTTACTATCGCTTTCCATTGTAAATGTTTCTTGAATTATTGATACTCCATGTTTAATGTATTGAATTGATTGTCTGATTATCTGTTCGGAACCTCACTGAGCTTTTAGCTCACCCCTTTAGTTTTGTTTTCCTTAACAGGGGACGGCGAGCAGAATGAGAGCGTAGACTAGCCAGTCTAGTTCTTTTGTTTCTTTTGTAGTGGTTCTCGCCTAGTACTTGGCACGGGCTGGACGTATGAAGGATTGAGAACCTTTGTATTTTCGATCTTTACACTCCCGTTTGGGGATGACAATGTATATAAGTTTCGCTTTAAGTTTTGGATCGTTGCCCTATTTATTCTTGTGATTTATTCAGTTTTTAAGTGAGGACTGTGGTGAACGACTGAGTCCCGGCGAGAGCTGGGCAGGCGGCCGCCGAACCCTTTGGTTCGCCCTAGGAGGAGGTGGGGTTGTCACACTCACTCACTCGCATCAATTAAAATAAGGTGCAACCTCAATAATAAACGAAATAACGGTTCCCAAGTTTGGAACATACGAATACATTCATTTCTATCTCAACCATCCATACAGTCCCAAATACATCAAAAGATTTAAGTTCTCAGTACATTCAACCCTAATCGAGCGACTAGTGCGAGTACAATTACAAAATTCAAAACAGCTAGACTACGCTCGTCTGTACAGGTCTCACGTCTCGCTCGTACCCCTGTAACGAAAACAAATGGCGTGGAATGAGCTAAAAGCCCAGTGAGGTTCCAAATAGCAAATTGACCATTATTTATAAGTACAAATTTTCGATATTGTGACACCCCGAATATTAGGAGGTTGTTTGTAAAGAAGATACTAAAGTGTATTTCTTTGGGTTTGATTTAAAACCTTATTTTGTTTTAAAAAGACTAGAAACCCTAATTTTAATTATTGAAATTGTAAAACCCTCACATTTTTCTTAAAATGCCTTTTATTTGGAAATTACTATTTATTAAAGCCCTACTACCCAATTATTCCACAATAAGTGTAAATAAACCTAGAAAGTAGGGTTTCACTCTTCGGTTTCAAGATTGGAGCAAAATTAGGGTTTTCACGATTTTTCGCCGGATGAATTTTCGGTACTGAGCAAGGATCAAATTTGGTGATTAAAAGTGACTTTTAAGTGAGAAATAATATGTGATAAGGGGCAATGGTATAAGGTTAGTAAATAGGAAGTAAAAATCCTAGTACGTGTGTTTTTAAGAAAAATAGCGCGAACCGGCGGGTCCCGCACACTACCGTTTGAACGCACCACTTGACCACCATTTTCTTATCACATGAGCATTAATACTTGAGCAAAATATTTCCCCCCTCATTGCCAACTAGCTTGACCGAAAATGTGGACTAAAAATAGCAAGGAAAAGAAAGAGAAAAATGAAAGGTGGTGGTGGCGACACTTGTCGCCACCCTAGAGTTTCTTGGCCAAGTGATTAACTAGCCTTCTTAAACCAATTTTCTGCACTTTCCTCTTCATTTTTCCAGTAGCTGGTCGACCAAGAGAGAGAGAGAAAGTGAGAGCAAGAAACAATTCCTTCTTCTTGATTCTAACCAACCAAGTGACAAATTAAATTTCCAAACCGATTAAAGTGCTAAGTGTGAGTTGGGAAGCTTGAGGAACTAAGAAATTTCAAAGGGGGTGAAGTATCACTCTTTCAAGCCTGGTTTTTGAGGTATAAATCTGATCATGATCCTTGTTCCTTTAAATCTTGCTTTAAGATGTTTTTTTTTAGCTTTAAGTTTTGGCTTGATTTCACGGTATACAAGTGGTTGTGATGAATTTTGGATGAAATAAGCAAGTTAGGGTTTCATAATTTTCTGCCTACACTTGTTGTATAGTTGCATATGTTGAATATAAGATTATATAAGGCTGTTTGGTAGTGATTAGAACAAGAAATTTGAGAAAGTTCCATTAGAGACCAAAAATTCCAGAATCTGGAAAATTTTCCCCCTTTTCTGTCCGGTTTTGTAACTCCATTTTAGAGGCCTAATTGGCCTTATGTCAAAACATAAAAGTTGTATAGAATGGTATTTTATAGGTTCCTACAAAATTTCACCTCAATCGGAGCAACGTACCTTGTGAAAAGACGAAAATACCCTTGCTGTTCTAGGGTATAATCCAGAGTTCCGCGTGGACAGTTAGTCTGTTTGATGGTGATTATTCACTGTAATCAGTTCAGTTTTAGTCTTTGTCCAAAACATAAAAGTTTTAGTGCCCTGTCTTAGATTTGTAACGCCACCAAGAACGTCTTAAACGGACCTCGGTAGACTGAGATATGGTCACTTGAATACAGTACGGTTGATTAGCCGAATAGTTGAAACCAGGTTATATGGATTGGGAATTTGATCAGGTTACACTGGAAATTAGACTAAGTGCTCTTCATGAAAGTTGTAGACCTTTGCCTTAGCTTCGAAATGGTATAAGCTGCGTATTAATCCGATAAGCGTAGCCTCGGATATGTTATTTCTGCAAAGCCCGTCAAATCTGTCTTTTGCTAGATTGTATTTCCGCACTTGTTACTACTTTGATTCTTATTCTTATGATGTTATGAGCCTATGGAACGGCTATTGACTTGCATTTATGATATATATAACTTTGGGATTGGCTGAGGGAAAATAATGAAGCCTAAATGGCTGGAAAATTAGGTAAACACAAAGGGCATGCTGCCCAAATTTTCGCTCAAAGACTATAAAAATACACTTGCGACTTGGGTCGAGATGATATGAATAGTACTTGAACCATCTAGGGTACTTGAGTTTTCTTGTTTCGAGGTATATAAGTAAGGACTTGGCCGAACTTGTACCCTTGAAAAATGCAATCATGATTGCTCGAAGTATGTTTTCCTTGTACTTTCAACTCGCATGACAATTTCAAGTATAAATATTACAAAGTTTTACTGTTTAAAAAGCGAGCAAGTGTTTCACGACTACTCTCCAAGGGAATTCCAATTTCTTGATTTTTATTGAATGAAACGTCTAAGTTTCGAATCTTAGTCATGTTTCAAAGTTCTCAAACTGAGCTTTATCGCAGATTTGGACTCCGAACCCGGAGTATAACCTGAAAGTGACCAGTAAAGGCACTATATCTTGTGGTGAGTGCTTTCAAATACCGAATTGCACTGGATACTTGAACTTGATACGTGACCAATATGAGTACATGTTATATACGTGAATTGATAGGGCAAGAGTGTACTTTATCGCACTTGCCCTTACGTGATATACTTGTTTATTGATTGCAATTGACTTGATATACTTGTTTATGATGTGCGCACTTCCTGGAATTCCAGAAACCCTGTGGCGAGTTACTCTAGTCGAGCCGGCAAGGGCTTGGTCGATTGGGTAACGAACCCTGGGTCTCTTGTTTTGTCGAGTGGAGTGATATCTCCTCGACTAATCGGTATACTCGAGTATTACCACCCGTGTTTATTGAGGATTTTGGGCCCAGTAGGGGGTGTGAATGGTGGACGGAGAGTAGTGTAAGTGATGTTCTACTGGATTGGTTCCTTTACTTGAAAGTTGACGGAGTGTCAACTACTACATGATCAAGCTCCTGATGATGAATGGAAGTTGGCTCCTGAGAGCCATCCATATCCTTATGCTTTGGAATGATTATTGTTCATTGGATTATTGTTTCTTCTGAAAACTTTTACACTCTCTCCTTTTGAGATTTCTACTTGACGTGTTATTGCTCACGTTTATGAACTTTTCATGCTCGTTACTTTGCTATATCGAAAACTTGTACTTATAAATAATGCTCAATTGTTGTATGGCTGTAGCTACTTGGTTATCAGCTTGGTGGTTCAAAATTTCATTTTCTACCCTTTCGGGTTCTGGTCTCCGTCCCCTACCTTTTCCTCGGCCTCGGCTTCGTTCCCTACCTCCATCGCGGCCACCGTCTTCCATTTGTTTTGAAAACTTTACCATATAAAACACACTAAATGATCAAACTTTTTGAACATGCATATACAGGTTTATGCCAAAGATATGCACAAATTAGCCAAAATGCAGTTAGTACCAAAACACTAAACATATCGATTTCAAAACAATTCAACAAGACAACAAAGTAATTCAAGTCAACGGTCCTAACGCAACTCTCCTGTGGAGCCCACCTAATCCACCAGCACTGCCCCGGTGACCCTAGGGTGCAAACCTAAAGAATAGGTCCAAATAGTTAACTGCAACATTAAGTAAGCACCAAGTCGATCCACACTGGGACTGGCCATCTCCAAGTGCAATGAACTCAATCCCCACTTTGCCTTATGGAAAAAAATTTACAAAAGTCCAATATCAAAAGGCTAGCATTCAATATTTACCTTAATAACCAAATACCCCACAGTCCGGCATCCTAAACTTCAAGCCTAGGATACACTACAGAGATCTGAAGCCTAAGCTCTGATACGAACTGTGACGGCCCCACCTCCCCCTAGGGCGTACCCCAGGGTTCGGCGGGTCGCCTGCCCAGTTCTCGCCGGGACTCACTCACTCACTACGATCCTCAAATAGTTTACAATATAAATCTCAAAAATTACATCAAATTCTTCAATAATTACATAAACGAGTATATCAAGTTATACAAACCACGAGTACCAGAAGTACCCTAGAAAAGCTGATAACTCTAACCACCATGACAAATATATACAACTTACTAGTCCACTTATAACAAGTACAAGTTCAACTTATCTAAACACCTTCCCGAGCGATCCCCACGTCGGCCCCCTGCTAAGGAAAACAAATAGAATGGGGTAAGCTATATGCTTAGTGAGTAACCAGGGGTAAAAATGTAGTTTTTACATGTCAACATTTGACCAGTAAGAGCAAAGCAAAAGCAGAAAAGTAACACTACATAGTAAGGATACGGGTGGCTCCCAAACCAACTCTTTTGTCGAGTTTGATCACTGGTTGACCCTTAAGATCCTGAGCTACACAGCTCACTTCTCTTGCCCAAGTCACGAGCAATAAATGCTCTAAAATATTTTTCAAGCAATAAATACTCAAGTTCAAGCAATAAATGCTCTGGTTCAAGCAATAAATGCTCTCAAGCAATAAATGCTCTGGTTCAAGCAATAAATGCTCTGGTTCAAGCAATAAATGCTCTGCAAATATTCACAAGCCATGAATGCTCTATAACAAATCATAAAAATCATATTTCACAGGTATGAATAGCAATTAATGGGGTTTAGATCGAGTGCGATAAAGTACACCCTCGCCTAAGTGCCCATTCATAGTAAACTCATTTTTTGTATTGAGTTACACAGAAATCCTGATCACTCACCTAAAGAGCAAGTATAACGAGAGAAAGTACGGAAATGAATTCAAGTCGCCAGCTAGTGGGCCCCACCGGCTCCGTCTACCCCGCCTTCGCCTGTGGCAGAAGGTTGAGCCATATCATCATACAAACAACTACTAAAGGACGCAAATTAAACAAAACGGCAAAATCGGCACATGCACGCGTGCGGAAACGGCAACGGAAACGGCCAGATTTGGCACCAAAAACCGTTTTGATCAAAAGTTAGGCTGGGAATGTCGGATCAAAGTAGGTGAGACACCGCTTCGAAGCTATGAGGAAGGGCTACCATTCTCATGAAGACACCTTAATCTAGATCTGAATGGAAGCAGGTCGAAATTATGGAAAACCATACCAGAAATTTACGTGTTCGGGTGACGAACAGGGTTTGTTTCCTGGATCATAACTCACAGCTCACAAATCCAAATCAAGAAATTCTGAAGGCGTTGGAAAGCTAGGACATAAGGCTATAACTTTCACGTTTGGATCAAAATCTGAATCAATACAGAGCATGGAGAAAAATGGGTCCAAACATTCCTGTCAGAACTGTCCAAATTCGAAGGCAGTTCTGACAACCGATCTTGTTTTGGTCACAACTGGAGCTACGGGACTCGGATTTGGATGAACTTTATACGTTTCGAAGCTGAAACCAAGATCTATATTTCTTATGAAAGGGTCAACACCCAGGTCGTACGTTATCAAAACAGACAAAACAAGGCAGAAGCTAAATGCAGAACGTACGTAAATTCCAGGGTACAAAACAGGTGCGAGTGTTTTGGCTATAACTCGGGCTACCTCAGTCCAAATCAACTGATTTCAAAACCATATGAAAAATAAGAAACAGGGATACATTTCATCAGAAGGCTTCAACAACCAATTCGGAAGCATTCCTGACCAAAACAACCAATTACAGAAGCAATTCTCCAATTCGGGTAAAACCAGGACAGCAATAGTAATTTCAACGTTTCTCATTCTACACTACTCCGATTGACCTGAAATTTTGTATGAACCTCTAAAATGTCATTCCCTACAACTTTCATGTTTTAAGCCAAGACCAATTCGGCCTCTAACTAGGAGTTATAAAACCGGACAGAATGTAGCTTCATGAACCCTAGGTTTTTCCATTTTCTTCCAAAACAGAAATTACTTGCAATCTTCCACTTTTTCCACCTACTAGATGCCTTATATACCATTTCCAATCATCATACAAAGCCACAACATATGAATCATATTAAATCAGAAAATTCATGATTAAATAGAAAATGTCATCAATCTTCACCATAAGTCATGAAATCATCCAAAAAATCACTTGTTCTACTACCACACCTACTAATTTCATCTCATAACCAACAAGGAAACAATTTCTTAACCACTTACCTTACAAACAGTAGATACAAGGTAGATGAGAGTCTCTCCCTCCAAACAAAAACCACCAAGCACTTCAATCACTCCTAGCAAGTAAGTTTTATGAAGGAATTTGAGAAATAAATGGTTGGATTACAAGATTTGGGCAAGAAAAGGGAGCAAAAATTGAAGAGCTCTCTTTCTTTTCTCTCTAGAGTTGGCCGACCAAGAAGGTGAAAATGAAAGACAAATTTTGGTCAAAATTGGTTTAGTAAAGGTAAAGAAAGACTAGTCAAATGCCAAGCTCCAATCACAAGGCAACATGTGTCCATTCCAAGCTTATCTCATTTCTTTTGTCTTGCAAGAATTAATGAACTAACCAAACCCCTAATTATCTCATAACACCATGTAATATAAACCATATATACAAAGCTACTCCAAATGAACCACATTTATCGCACTTATCACACTAGTGGGTCCCACGTCCGGTATACGCTCTTAAATTCTCAAAAACTACCCGATACTAGAAAAATCATTTTAAAACTATATTTGCTCATAAACTTTATCTGGGGAATTTTTTTTTTAATAAAGAAAATGTCGAAAAAGGCGGACGATTAAATAAAATAAACCCTAGAAAATTAGAAAATTTCTGGGTTCTCACTCTCATTCTTTTCGGGGCGTCACAAACTCCCCCTCTTAAAAGAATTTCGTCCTCAAAATTCATACCTTTGGTGTCCCTGATCGTCCTAGAAATGTTTCCCCTCGTCCCTGATTTATTTCCTCCCCTCGACTTCTGAGGGCACTGAGCAACTAGGTGTTCATTGCTACCACATCGAAAACATCGCCGATTTTTCTCTTTCTTCCAACAGGTATCTTCCGTATGGTTAGTGGCCCCACAAACATCACATACTCTTCTGGTTCCCAACATTGATTCCCTATGTGAGACACCACTTTGGGGCCCTTTTCCTGCCTAATCTTCCTTTGTTTTACCTTGATTCGGAGTCCCCACTGGTCGTGTACCACTGACTTCCTTACTTCTCTTACTAGGCGGCTCGCTTCTCGAGCTTTGCTCACCAGTGTAGGTATAGGTGTCAGATGGTGTCCTCTTCTTGTCACGGAAAGCTTTCACTTGACTCCTTGCCGTCTCTATTCGCTGTGCCTTTTCCAGGGTCTGGCTGAATGTATCCAACTGGGCAGCCGCCAGTGCCTCTTGTATTTCCACGTTTAACCCCTGGACAAATCGACGAATTCTCTTTCGGTCTGTTAGTACTAACTCTGGAGCAAAACGGGAGAGTTTGGTAAATTGTGTCTCGTACTCGGCCACACTTAACGGCCCTTGACGCAGGCGGATAAAGTCCTCTTCTCGCCTTTCTTGAACAATCGGTGGCAAATACTTCTCATTAAACTCACGGGTGAAATTGACCCAAGTCCAGGGGGTCTGCTCTCGTTCCCACTTAGCCTTTATTACATTCCACCAAGCTATGGCTGGTCCCTCAAATTGGAAGACAGCAAAAAATACCTGCCTTTCCTCTGAATACCCGAGCGCAGCGAATATATCCATCATGCGGTCCATCCATCTCTCAGCTAAGTCAGGGCTAGGTTCACCTATGAATTTCGGGGGTGCAAATTTTTGGAACCGTTCGAGGGCACGGTCCACTCCCTCGTGATTGCCCGAATTATTTACAGGGTTTCCGGCATTATTCCCATGACCCTGACCCTGTTGGTCCACCATTCGTGCCAGCAATTCTGTCATCCGTTGTATGGCTGTAGCTACTTGGTTATCAGCTTGGTGGTCCGAAATTTCATTTTCTACCCTTTCGGGTTCTGGTCTCCGGCCCCTACCTTTTCCTCGGCCTCGGCTTCGTTCCCTACCTCCATCGCGGCCACCGTCTTCCATTTGTTTTGAAAACTTTACCATATAAAACACACTAAATGATCAAACTTTTTGAACATGCATATACAGGTTTATGCCAAAGATATGCACAAATTAGCCAAAATGCAGTTAGTACCAAAACACTAAACATATCGATTTCAAAACAATTCAACAAGACAACAAAGTAATTCAAGTCAACGGTCCTAACGCAACTCTCCTGTGGAGCCCACCTAATCCACCAGCACTGCCCCGGTGACCCTAGGGTGCAAACCTAAAGAATAGGTCCAAATAGTTAACTGCAACATTAAGTAAGCACCAAGTCGATCCACACTGGGACTGGCCATCTCCAAGTGCAATGAACTCAATCCCCACTTTGCCTTATGGAAAAAAATTTACAAAAGTCCAATATCAAAAGGCTAGCATTCAATATTTACCTTAATAACCAAATACCCCACAGTCCGGCATCCTAAACTTCAAGCCTAGGATACACTACAGAGATCTGAAGCCTAAGCTCTGATACGAACTGTGACGGCCCCACCTCCCCCTAGGGCGTACCCCAGGGTTCGGCGGGTCGCCTGCCCAGTTCTCGCCGGGACTCACTCACTCACTACGATCCTCAAATAGTTTACAATATAAATCTCAAAAATTACATCAAATTCTTCAATAATTACATAAACGAGTATATCAAGTTATACAAACCACGAGTACCAGAAGTACCCTAGAAAAGCTGATAACTCTAACCACCATGACAAATATATACAACTTACTAGTCCACTTATAACAAGTACAAGTTCAACTTATCTAAACACCTTCCCGAGCGATCCCCACGTCGGCCCCCTGCTAAGGAAAACAAATAGAATGGGGTAAGCTATATGCTTAGTGAGTAACCAGGGGTAAAAATGTAGTTTTTACATGTCAACATTTGACCAGTAAGAGCAAAGCAAAAGCAGAAAAGTAACACTACATAGTAAGGATACGGGTGGCTCCCAAACCAACTCTTTTGTCGAGTTTGATCACTGGTTGACCCTTAAGATCCTGAGCTACACAGCTCACTTCTCTTGCCCAAGTCACGAGCAATAAATGCTCTAAAATATTTTTCAAGCAATAAATACTCAAGTTCAAGCAATAAATGCTCTGGTTCAAGCAATAAATGCTCTCAAGCAATAAATGCTCTGGTTCAAGCAATAAATGCTCTGCAAATATTCACAAGCCATGAATGCTCTATAACAAATCATAAAAATCATATTTCACAGGTATGAATAGCAATTAATGGGGTTTAGATCGAGTGCGATAAAGTACACCCTCGCCTAAGTGCCCATTCATAGTAAACTCATTTTTTGTATTGAGTTACACAGAAATCCTGATCACTCACCTAAAGAGCAAGTATAACGAGAGAAAGTACGGAAATGAATTCAAGTCGCCAGCTAGTGGGCCCCACCGGCTCCGTCTACCCCGCCTTCGCCTGTAGCAGAAGGTTGAGCCATATCATCACACAAACAACTACTAAAGGACGCAAATTAAACAAAACGGCAAAATCGGCACATGCACGCGTGCGGAAACGGCAACGGAAAAGGCCAGATTTGGCACCAAAAACCGTTTTGATCAAAAGTTAGGCTGGGAATGTCGGATGAAAGTAGGTGAGACACCGCTTCGAAGCTATGAGGAAGGGCTACCATTCTCATGAAGACGCCTTAATCTAGATCTGAATGGAAGCAGGTCGAAATTATGGAAAACCGTACCAGAAATTTACGTGTTCGGGTGACGAACAGGGTTTGTTTCCTGGATCATAACTCACAGCTCACAAATCCAAATCAAGAAATTCCAAAGGCGTTGGAAAGCTAGGACATAAGGCTATAACTTTCACGTTTGGATCAAAAGCTGAATCAATACATAGCATGGAGAAAAATGGGTCCAAACATTCCTGTCAGAACTGTCCAAATTCGAAGGCAGTTCTGACAACCAATCTTGTTTTGGTCACAACTGGAGCTACGGGACTCGGATTTGGATGAACTTTATACCGTTTCGAAGCTGAAACCAAGATCTATATTTCTTATGAAGGGGTCAATACCCAGATCGTACGTTATCAAAACAGACAAAACAGGGCAGAAGCTAAATGCAGAACGTACGTAAATTCCAGGGTACAAAACAGGTGCGAGTGTTTTGGATATAAATCGGGCTACCTCAGTCCAAATCAAGTGATTTGAAAACCATATGAAAGCTAAGAAACAGGGCTACATTTCATCAGAAGGCTTCAACAACCAATTCGGAAGCATTCCTGACCAAAACAACCAATTACAGAAGCAATTCTCCAATTCGGATAAAACCAGGACAGCAATAGTAATTTCAACGTTTCTCATTCTACACTACTCCGATTGACCTGAAATTTTGTATGAACCTCTAAAATGTCATTCCCTACAACTTTCATGTTTTAAGCCAAGACCAATTTGGCCTCTAACTAGGGGTTATAAAACCGGACAGAATGTAGCTTCATGAACCCTAGGTTTTTCCATTTTCTTCCAAAACAGAAATTACTTGCAATCTTCCACTTTTTCCACCTTCTAGATGCCTTATATACCATTTCCAATCATCATACAAAGCCACAACATATGAATCATATTAAATCAGAAAATTCATGATTAAATAGAAAATGTCATCAATCTTCACCACAAGTCATGAAATCATCCAAAAAATCACTTGTTCTACTACCACACCTACTAATTTCATCTCATAACCAACAAGGAAACAATTTCTTAACCACTTACCTTACAAACAGTAGATACAAGGTAGATGAGAGTCTCTCCCTCCAAACAAAAACCACCAAGCACTTCAATCACTCCTAGCAAGTAAGTTTTATGAAGGAATTTGAGAAATAAATGGTTGGATTACAAGATTTGGGCAAGAAAAGGGAGCAAAAATTGAAGAGCTCTCTTTCTTTTCTCTCTAGAGTTGGCCGACCAAGAAGGTGAAAATGAAAGACAAATTTTGGTCAAAATTGGTTTAGTAAAGGTAAAGAAAGACTAGTCAAATGCCAAGCTCCAATCACAAGGCAACATGTGTCCATTCCAAACTTATCTCATTTCTTTTGTCTTGCAAGAATTAATGAACTAACCAAACCCCTAATTATCTCATAACACCATGTAATATAAACTATATATACAAAGCTACTCCAAATGAACCACATTTACCGCACTTATCACACTAGTGGGTCCCACGTCCGGTATACGCTCTTAAATTCTCAAAAACTACCCGATACTAGAAAAATCATTTTAAAACTATATTTGCTCATAAACTTTATCTGGGGAATTTTTTTTTAATAAAGAAAATGTCGAAAAAGGCGGACGATTAAATAAAATAAACCCTAGAAAATTAGAAAATTTCCGGGTTCTCACTCTCATTCTTTTTGGGGCGTCACATTTAGACTTTCCGAACATCCGAACTGATATTTCCAAGAATGACTCGAAAAGTGAAAATTTCCAATTTGGACCTAAATGTTCTTTTAAGGGCCTAGGTTACTTTTTTAGAACTCTTAGAGCATTTCAAACCTATTTTCATGGTGAACTTGAGTTCACCTATCACTTGAGACCTCATTTGAAAGTCGGTTCCTTATGAACTGAAATACTTTGGAAACTTGAATTTTGGAGTCAAAATTGACTATTTCTTTTCTTTACACGAATACTGTATGGCCTGGAATTTGAGATACAATGCATTATTGCATACTTTCAGGATCTCAAGAGGACTTCGAGGGAACTCCCGGCGAAGCGTCTTAGAGCTAATTTCTCAAACTTTGACTTTTGATACTTGGTGAGTATCAAGTGCATGTGAAGTGTTTAAATGAAATGATTCTTGTACTTGCCAGTTAATGAGGCTAGGGCGTACTTTATCGCCCTTGTCCTCTCTTTCATGAAATTGCTTGCTTGATAAGTGATACGTGTTACATGTGAATGCAAATGAAAGTGTTTTTCGTGAACATTGAGCGGCAGAATGTATCATGCCCTTTTAGGGTAAGAGGTACCGCTCATCCCGTCTCAATGCTATGATCAAATCTTGTCGATTGGAGCTTTGTCTCATCGACCTAAAAGTGAATGGGGGGGACGCCCCAACCCATTGGCTAGCCTTGTAACTCGAGCCGGCAAGGGCTTGGTCGAGAAACTTGGTGAACCTTGGGAAGTGTTATAGCTTGATCCAAATAAGGGGTCTTGCTAGGTATACTTGTTTAGTGATACCACCTACATGCTTGTTTGGTTACGGATCCAAGAGGGTGTCATGGTGGCTGGAGGTAGTAAGTGGAGTTCTACATGGATAACTATAAAAGTTGACGGAGGGTCAACTACCTGAGCTTGGATCGCGTATGGATTAGCTCCTGAGAGCTCCCGTATCCTTTTATTGTGATCAAATTCCCTACTTGCTTAATGTTTCACAGTTACTTGTTACTTGAGTTATTGCTTTATATTGTGTCTTTGCTCGCATGCTTGCATGTTTTTCCCTTGGCCTCACTGAGCGTTAGCTCACCCCAATTTGTTTTCCTTAACAGGTTTGGAAGTGGAAGTTCTGAGGCTTAATTAGTGACCCCCAAAAATACTTTTTCCCCACAGGGCTCGAGGCCAAAGAAAGCGCTTGTATTGAGTTATTAGTGCCTGAAGGGATATCTCATATATAATTTGAATTCGATTCACTTGATAAGTATTTGATGTAATTATTTGAAAACTGAGGACTTTTGTCTTATTCGGGGAATGATACCCTTACTTGAGATTTGTAATGTACCTTGTCTCGTTCTAAGTTTGAAAAATGTTATTTCGTTTATTCTTGAGGTTGTACCATATGTTATTGGATGTGAGTGATGTATTTTATTTGAGGACTGGAGCGAGTCCCGGCGAGAGTTGGGTAGACGGTCCGCCGAGCCCTTTGGTTCGCCTTAAGGGGAGGTGGGGCTGTCACAGTTGGTATCAGAACTTAGGCTCTAGATCTTGTAGTGTATCCTCGGCTTAAAGTTTAGGATGCCTGACTGTGGGATTAATTTGAATATTATGTGAATGAGGACCTATTGTATCCTAGGGGTTAAACAACTTGATTATTTGAGAGTTTCTTACTTGGGACTTGTAGAAATGAAATTGAGGAATTAGGTGATGTTATATTGAAGGAAAATATGGGATGAGAGATTAGTAGTGAAAGATTGGACGAATTTGAATTATTATTATACTTGTAAGTGTGGAAAGAATTGAGATAATTATTAGTACTGGCTATGGAGGATAAGAGACCGAGATTTGATGGTCAAACTCCATGTATGATGATTTTGAACCAAGATAAAAGAGTATTAAAGGAATAAAATGCATTTTCCCACTCATTTACCTCCTAGAGAATTTCTGCTTTGAAATTCTAAAGAAAAACTAGGATGTACTAGTTTTATTTTCAAACGATGATTGGAAATAATATATATATGCTTTAAGTATGTATAATTTTCCGATTTTGGTAAATATGTGAATTTTACTTGAATTTCAATCTGAAAATTTGTGAATAACTCATGAGTTTGTTGAATTTTGTATATGATGGGCTGATACAAGGTTAAAATTTTCTAAACTAAGTTTTCCCCCTTGATTGTATACTAGTGTATTCTCACACTTGAATTTGTCTATGCTTTACACAAAAAAAAAAATCTTAAGTTTTCGGAAGAATGGCGAACTTATGTTTTTATAATGTAAATCTTGAACTTGATAAGATTTTTGGTTACTTTAAATATTCTTCTTATGTTTTAAAATTCTTGGTTTTCCAGAAGAGTGAGCCTATCTTTAGGTGTACGGGCTGAGGGAACTTTGAGATATAGAGTAACCGCATTCAAGAGCACGAAGTTAGTGTGAATTGACTTGGTTTCCATTTGACACGTAAGTTAGCAAGTTGTACTTATTTCTTGGGTTTGAACTTGGAGCTTGAGGCTTTAACTATAAAACCCTAAGACTGGTTATTCTTGGAGATGATGGTGCTCTGGCTGGTGGCTTGCTTATTAAAGATTTTGAATTTCGAATGGATAACCTTTGGTTTCAGCTTGTGTTATGGTTTGATTGGATCTAATTTTGTAAAGGCATGTGATTTGATTGAAATTAGTGATATTTGGACCCTTTGGTTTAACTATAGACTTACGAAGGGTGGTGCACGCCGTGAGACCTTTTGTACCCTGCTTGCATATACTTCTATGACACTTAATTGCCTATATACAGTATTTGACATATTGGGCTTGTTTTGTGACTTCTTAACTCGTGCTATAACTTTTGATACATGTAAAGAAGCATGTTTTGATTCTAAATATTTTTGCAACTTGTATATGCATTAAGTTCTTTTATGCTTAATTATTTATTTTCTTGCGCTTATAGACTTCTATTAAGTATGGCAGCAGGAATGGGAAAAAAGGGTCGTGGCCTAGGGCTTAGACAATCCTGTACTCATGAGAAAAATTGATGGATAGTCTTATATAATTTAATGAGACCCTAGTACTGAATATGAATCGAGAATAAACCAGAAGATTAGATCTACCAGTGTATAATGGATTAACCTAGTTGGGAACTTAGTGAGATTTTCCTGTGCGAAATTTTAATAGTTGCTTTATACGTATATTATGAGTGGTCCTATGGCCATATTTCAACTTTTGTGAAAGTTTGAACTCCAAAAGTATTTCGTTGGTTTGGTGAGATGACTTGAACTCATTACCTATTTGTTCTACTTGAACAAAAGCGCTTTCAATTTTACTTGACTATTACTATACCCAGATTCACTTGTTTTACTTTTTCACAAAATTTATATATATATATGTATACACATTTTGAACTCGTTTGAGAATCGAAATCAGATAGAGTTCAAGTTCGAATCCTTTCTTAGGAACATGAATGCTTATTTGTTATGAATCAGAGATTAGAAATGATCGGGCTTTATGTACTAGTAGAGTTAGCTCTTGGTTTGGATATAAAAGGGTGGTAAAGGTGTTGGATCACAGGTTATGCGAATATGAACCTGCATGTCTATTTATCTTTCTTAAAGGTATTTTCTAAAATATACGCTTTACCCGAACATAGGTTTAATTTGAAACTTTGAGGAAAAGTGTTGGAACACCCTCCATGTATATGTTATGATTATTATGTATATGTTTTAAAATTCATGCATTAAGTTGCATGATTAACCTTCTTAAATCTATTTGAGAGATTTGAAATATGTATTGATGATTGTGGTTAAACATTATTTGAAATCTCTTACTAAGAAAATTTAGTTTTGGATCATGAAGAAAATTTGTATCTTTAACTCTAATTTTGAAAATTTTGAATTGCATTTTGCCACAGATACATTCAAAATACATCAAAAGTCTCGACTTTATCTTGTAGGTCATGATTGGTTTGATTTAGACAAACTTTTGAGGAAAAGGATTCTGGTCCTACTAGTGTGTAACAGTTTTAGTCAGGGTTTGGAACTTGTTTCATATATCGTATAATTTATGGTTTCACTACATACGTGAGTAAGACCTTAGAATGGAAGTACATATCATTATATCAAGGGGTATTACTTTATTCGTGTGTGTGGATTTTCTGACGTATCAAATTCGTGGAGAGGTAAGAGTAAATATACCTAGATGACTTAGATGCGTGAGAATTTATAGGTTGTGGATAGTTAAGTTTTAAATTTTGATTTGCTACTCATTTAGATGCTTTGAGTTGTTGATAGGCTGACAGTCAGGATTAAGCAAATGGATGAAATCTTTTGTTGCTTTGAACATGGATGACTTAGCATGTTTTGCTACAATCTTATTTATTCCCTTTTCTTTTGAAATGATTTGATAAACTTATCCTAACTTGATGAAACTATTATGGTCTTTTATAGCAAATGAAAGTTTACTTTGCATTTAATCAACTTCATGACTTATTCGTATATCTAAATTTGTTACGCTTATAGCCTTGTGAGAAGGCCATGTCTATAATATCGAGGCTGGAATCAAGTGGGTATTAGGAATAAATATCTTTTACCTTGCATAAATGAATCATTTGAGTATCTACAAGAGACTGTAGTACTTTCCAAGTTAGATTTAATACAGGACTACAACTAATTGAGGATTCTAGAGGAAGATGTGATTAAGGCTAGTTCATCAGAAAAGTAAGCACTTTGAAATTCAATTATGCCATTGGGAGTAATGAATACACCAGTAGCATTAATGGATTTGGGTCTTTAAGTCGTATTCGGGTTAAAAAAAATTGGTGGTAATACTCATAAATGACTTGGGACTACAATAAGATATTATTGAATTTAAGGTTTCATTTAGTACCTCGATATCTGCATACATGTATACGGAACCGGATATGATTTTTGAAGTTATGGATTCTTGAGGGTTCTTACTACCTATTTTGAAAGATTATTAGGGTTAAGGTCCAGTAGGACAAAACTTGTGTGCGAATAAGATCTTATCGAATTTGATCTGCGAGATATGTAAAGTGCATTGCGTATACCAATTTAAAAGGGGCTATTACATCATTTGTTCTTGAATTGACAAATTTCTTGAGGCAATTGAATCTATGAACCGCATGAAAGAATTGTTATCTCGCTCGTCGTGAACAGATTAAGAATACAAGACTTACGTGATATTTAATGTGGAATAAGTTTTACAATTCGTAAGAGTGGGATGCAAAAGTGACATATGGAGTTTTTGAGTTAAGGTATGAATTTCGAGGACGAAATTCTCTTAAGGGGGAGAGGATGTGAGGACCCATAATTTTATTATTTCAAAATATTGTTAAATTGGTCATTTTAAAAATATTTCGTACTCGAGTTATCCAAAAAAAAAAATACTAAAGTACATGAATTTCTCGAAAATAAATTTTACCGATTGGTTCTTTACGCGCAAATTATTTTAATGCCCAAATTTATTCAAGATGAATTGCTTATCGTGATTTTTTTATTGTTATATATATATACTTGGATTATCATATTTTAGAGTTTTAGAATCGAATAAGTTGAATTTCCAAGTTCAAACGAGAAAACCCTTAAGTTTGACCTTTATACGCGCGCGTGCCTAAAAGGCCCCGACAGGCACATTAATTTGATTAATTGGAGATTTTAAGAACATGATATTAGACTACTAGTAATGTACTATTAATGTACTAGGGAAATTACCTCAGAGGTTTAGTGCACAAAAGTTGCAAACGAGCGCGAAAATTGGACACGCGAAGACCCTAAACGGAGACACTTAGACTTAACCATTAAGTCACCAATTCTCTCCACTTTCATTACAAAATCTAATTTCACTCTCTCGCCTCTCTTCACTCTCTCTGTTTGGCTGAAAATAGGAAGAAGAAAAGGGAAGAAAAATCTAGCCAAAATCCTTACAAAATTACTTCAATCCACTTCCAAATTTCATCATCCATTAGAGGGCTTTGATCCTAGCTTGGAAGAGGGGGCTGTTCATCGGTTTTCTTGGAGGAATTTCGGTCAAGATTTCTGCCCTAAAGCTGTCCAACTAAGTTCTTGAGGTAACTCACTCACCCACACTTCAATCTTGTAAAATTATAGCTCAAATGGAGCAAAGGTAGCATGGGTTTGCAACCTATGGTAGAATTTGGGTTGATTGGTTGAGTAATTATGTTCTTGCAATTTCATGACATGCTCGAGGGTTTGAGGATGTTTATTGGTGGCTGATGTGATGAATAAACATGTTGTGGTTGCTGATATTGTGCTATGTTGCATGTATATAGAATGATTGATGGAATGAAGTTGGAAGAAAGTTAGAAATTTGGAAAAGGTACTGTCTGAAATTTCTGACTTGCTGCCCGACTTTCTTGTTTGCTGCTGCCCTGTAATTTCAAAAAATTTCTGGTGTTAATTGAGCTTCCAAATTGGTGTAGATATGTTGTGCTATGTGTATTGTGGTTGTCTACCAAAAATCAACCCAAATGGTTGGTTAAATTTTGAGTTACAAGTAAAGAAGCAAAACTGGAACAAGCTCCAGAATTTTCTGACCAGCAACATTTGTGTAGCTATAACGTTTTGCTCGTTGATCAAAATTGAGTTCCGTTTGAGGGATTTGAAAGTAGACTCTTAGAGCTTTAAAATGGTACCAAGCTCATTTTCTATTTCGTCCCGAGCAATTCGTGACGAGTTTTGAAAATTGGCTGTCTGTTTATTACTGTTCATCCGAGACTGTCCAGAAAATCCATTTTGTTGCTTGATTTTGAACCGCTTGTGTCTGGATTTTGGAAATGATTTCTTCTACATAAATATATCCTTGTGAACCTAGTTTCTAACACCACCAACCGTTTTCAATATCACTGAGAATCGAGTAAGATACGGCCTAATTAGCGAAGTGCATTAAATCTGGAAAATTTCTGGAAAGGCCAACAGTCCAGGAATTTTAGCGAACTTCAACTTTTTATTTCTTGAGCTAGGAACATCGGAATCGAGTTCCGTTTTTTTTCATTTGAAATCTGGATTGGTACTTTACATGCATATCAAATTTCAAAGGCTGGTTTTGATTCTATGATTTTTAGCGAAATTCCAAAATTATTGGAAAAACTTGGACTGTTTTGACCTATCTTCAATGAATAGTAAACTTTCTTGGAGAAATTGACATGTTTCTGATTTGATTCTTGGAAAGTGACCTTCTACAAAGTTGTTATGCTTCGAATGAAGTTTTTGACGGTGTAAAATTTGCCATTTTTAGACTTTCCGAACTTCCGGACTGATATTTCCAAGAATGACTCGAAAAGTGAAAATTTCCAATTTGGACCTAAATGTTCTTTTAAGGGCTTAGGTTACATTTTTTAGAACTCTTAGAGCATTTCAAACCTATTTTCATGGTGAACTTGAGTTCACCTATCACTTGAGACCTCATTTGAAAGTCGGTTCCTTATGAACTGAAATACTTTGGAAACTTGAATTTTGGAGTCAAAATTGACTATTTCTCTTCTTTACACGAATACTGTATGGCCTGGAATTTGAGATACAATGCATTATTGTATACTTTCAGGATCTCAAGAGGACTTCGAGGGAACTCCCGGCGAAGCGTCTTAGAGCTAATTTCTCAAACTTTGACTTTTGATACTTGGTGAGTATCAAGTGCATGTGAAGTGTTTAAATGAAATGATTCTTGTACTTGCTAGTTAATGAGGCTAGGGCATACTTTATCGCCCTTGTCCTCTCTTTCATGAAATTGATTGCTTGATAAGTGATACGTGTTACATGTGAATGCAAATGAAAGTGTTTTTCGTGAGCATTGAGCGGCAGAATGTATCATGCCCTTTTAGGGTAGGAGGTACCGCTCATCCCGTCTCAATGCTATGACCAAATCTTGTCGATTGGAGCTTTGTCTCATCGACCTAAAAGTGAATGGGGGGGACGCCCCAACCCATTGGCTAGCCTTGTAACTCGAGCCGGCAAGAGCTTGGTCGAGAAACTTGGTGAACCTTGGGAAGTGTTATAGCTTGATCCAAATAAGAGGTCTTGCTAGGTATACTTGTTAAGTGATACCACCTACATGCTTGTTTGGTTACGGATCCAAGAGGGTGTCATGGTGGCTGGAGGTAGTAAGTGGAGTTCTACATGGATAACTGTGAAAGTTGACGGAGGGGCAACTACCTGAGCTTGAATCGCTCATGGATTAGCTCCTGAGAGCTCCCGTATCCTTTTATTGTGATCAAATTCCCTACTTGCTTAATGTTTCGCAGTTACTTGTTACTTGAGTTATTGCTTTATATTGTGTCTTTACTCGCATTCTTGCATGTTTTTCCCTTGGCCTCACTGAGCGTTAGCTCACCCCAATTTGTTTTCCTTAACAGGTTTGGAAGTGGAAGTTCTGAGGCTTAATTAGTGACCCCCAAAAATAATTTTTCCCCACAGGGTTCGAGGCCAAAGAAAGCGCTTGTATTGAGTTATTAGTGCTTGAAGGGATATCTCATATATAATTTGAATTCGATTCACTTGATAAGTATTTGATGTAATTATTTGAGAACTGAGGACTTTTGTCTTATTCGGTGAATGATACCCTTACTTGAGATTTGTAATGTATCTTATCCCGTTCTAAGTTTGAAAAATGTTATTTCGTTTATTCTTGATGTTGTACCCTATGTTATTGGATGTGAGTAATGTATTTTATTTGAGGACTGTAGTGAGTCCCGGCGAGAGCTGGGCAGGCGGTCCGCCGAGCCCTTTGGTTCGCCTTAGGGAGAGATGGGGCTGGCACATATATAGCCATTTCTGGAAATTGAACAAGCATATTATATGACGCCCCCACCTCTCCCTAAGGCGATCCCTAGGGTATCAGCGGGACGCCTGCCCAACTCTCGTCAGGACTCAAGTACTCATTCAAGCTTAACATAGAGCCATGGAACCACCATCGACTTAAATAAAAGTATTTCGAATATACAAACCATAGCTTCAAAGCTAAAAGTTACGATTACAATCCACCCACCAACAATAATAAAATTACACTTAAAGAGCCATTAAAAGTTCATACAAAAGGTATACTAGCATCCACCAAGTCGCTAGTCTAGAACCACCAATCCACCTCCAAAATCTGTTAAAGAAAAAAAGCTTAATGGGATGAGCGAACGCTCAGTGAGATCAAGAAAATAAACAGGCAAGAAAATAATACCAATCAATCAAATAACATGCTTTAAACAACTTTTAAATATAACATTTCATTTAAGTGCACAAATAGGAATTTAACACACAAGGAGGATACAGGATCTCTCAGGAGCTATTTCCACGTCTCGATCAATTTGAGCCATCTGGGGTTGATCCTCCGTCAACCCACGTAGTAACACCACCGTAGTGCTCCACTTACTTCCTCCGCCCACCTAACACCCGCTCGGATTTAGAACCAAACATGTATGAGGTCATTTCTTTGCTAGAGGATCTCAAACAACACATCCTACTTCAAGAAGATGGTTTGATGATGACCATGTCACCAGGCCAACAAGCGACCTTCATTGGCAAAAGAAACTTGCTTGTGCCTCCTATTCCTCAAGACAATGAGAATGTTCATCAGAAAGAGCCAAGAACTGAGCCAACTGAGCAAACTCCTCGCACTGAAACTACTCCAGAGGCTCGTGCTTCCAGTTCTCAGCCACAAGACAAAGGAAAGGCTCCAATAACTGAAGAGGAAACTCAAGAGGATGATGGGGAAACTGAAGAGGAAGAAGTGGATCCTGCTTAGTACCGGCTAGCAAAGAGAAGGCCCGAATCGTCCAAAATCACCATTTAGGCATTTCTAGGCTAATGCACTTCATGATTAGGATAATAGTTCATAACAGACTTTTGTCATCTTTTGGATTTTAAACATTTCGTATGTCCTGTATTGAGGATTCTATTTCCCTTCCTTTGCTGGTCTGTAAAACTATTTGGTTATTTTTTATGTTTTCAATGAATATTGCTTTAGTGGATTATCCCTTCGTTTTGGATGAATGTTGCTTAATTTAGTTTGGCCTCTGATTTCTGATAGTGACTACCAATAATTGATGTTGTTCATGGTGCTGTTGACAATTGCTGGTTGTTGCCAATATTGATGATGATGTGTTTTGGTTTCTGATTTTGCTGATAATGATTGATAATTGTTGATAGTAATGCTTTTCGAATACTGGTTTCTGGTTGATCTAATGATGACAAAAGAGGGGAGAAATGGATACTAATTTCTAATGATGTCAATCTGGTGATAAGTGTGATAAAGAGATATCATTCTGAGGGGGAGTATTCACTCCTTGATGCATTAAGTAAGGGGGAGCTGTCTCAATTACTTTCCTCCATCCATTATTTTGCCATCATCAAAAAAGGGGAGATTGTTAATCTCAGTCTGTAGCTTTTGATGATTACAAAACAAATGGATGTTACTAAAGATCTCTCAATAGACCTTTTAAAAAATGGAGCAAATGGCGACGGCAATTCAACAAATGACAAACATCTTAGCAAGGTTGGTGGACCAACAAGGTCAAATACCTGTGAATCAACCTCCGAACCCTGAAATAGGAGAAGATCGGGCTCTTGAGAGGTTTCAAAAGTTTGCACCTCCAAAATTCGCTGGAGGGCCTGATCCGGATATTGCTGAACAATGGTTATAGGCCATGGTGAATATTTTCATAGTTTTGAACTACACTGAGCAAAGGCAAGTAAACTTTGCAGTGTTTCAATTTGAAGGACCGGCTCGAGCGTGGTGGAATGTAATTAGAGCAAAGTTGGAAAGAGAACGGACCGTATGGACGTGGGCTAACTTCCTAAGGGAATTTAATGAGAAGTACCTCCCACCTTTAGTCCAGGAAATGAAGGAGGACGAATTTATTGGGCTACGCCAGGGGACATTAAGTGTGGCTGAATACGAAACAAAATTCACCAAACTATCCAAGTTTGCTTCCGAATTAGTAGCCACAGAACCGAGAAGAGTGAGACGGTTTATACAAGGATTGAATTTGGAAATTCAAGAAGCATTGTCGCGCCCCACTTTTTGATGTGTGTGAAAGTAGTGTGTGAGATATGTATGTGAGCGTGTGTGAAAATGAAGATAAAAGGCCGTGGGACTTGAAAATGCGACGATTTGGCCAAACAAAGTTCAAAAAGGGTTTTTGAATGGAAAATGGAGTCGCCACTTGGTATAGAGTTAGGGTGTACCAAGTCACCCAAAAGTGATTTTTTGAAAAGCAAAGTAAACAAACCCCTTTTTAAGAACTTTTAGGTCTACGTAACCAAAGAAAGGGATCGGGGGTCACATTTGATAAGGGAGAAGGCAAAGGCAAAGCCTAAGGCACTCCCTTACCCTAGCCAAAGCTAGTTGCGCGATTTAGCCCCACGTTTCCTAATTCTTCTACCCAAAGTATGTGTTGCATGTTGGATATGACTAATGGATATGAAAAAAGAAATGCAATCCTAAATCTAAAATGTCTCTTACGAGGCTTTTTGGTCCCAACCACATGAGTTGTGGTGGCCAATAAGGAAAGTCCTCATAGAGGTCGCGGGCAATGCAAATGAAGACTCAAGTATGCGTGTAAGTGTGCAAATGTAAGAAAAGTGCAAGTGTGCAAATTGTGACGACCCCACCTCCCCCTAAGGCGAACCAGAGGGTTCGGCGGGCCGCCTGCCCAGCTCTCGCCGGGACTTAGTCGTTCACTAAAGTCCTCAAATAAATTGCAAGAATAAACCTCAATATTACAATATAAATCTCAAATATACATCCACGTCTCCAATAATTACATGTCAAAAGCAAAGCGGAAATAATTCTCAACTATACATAAAATGATTTCCAAATCCAAATTGTACAAAACATAGGCCATCCAGTCACGTGCACAAGTACTACAAGTCCTTCCTTCGCCTTGAGCCCTGTGGAGGGGAATAAAATATTTTTGGGGTGAGCTAGAAGCTCAGTGAGTAACCAGTAAAATCATTACACAAATATATTTCACAATGTTGCATTTCGATCATTTCGATGATGTCATGATTCAGAGATCAAATGTTCGTTTAGTGCTCTCGTGAGCCAGGGAAATCATAGCACTTGAACACCCAACGCTCAAATAGATCATTTAACATTAACATTAACATTAAGAGGGAGCCCCTTTTTGAGCTCCAGATAAACATGAACATGAACCATAAACAGAGTGGAGACGTTGGTGTCCAGCACAAGACTTTCCCAGAACTCATTGAAGCCAAATCATGTCATGAACTCACATGCAAGCACGCGTGATATGCAATCGAGTACATAATGCAAGAAACATTTCACAAGTACTTTGGAAATAGTTTAGGGTCACTCACCTCCATGGCTCAGAAATCATCCATCAAATATCATTGCCTTGCTCAAATCCAAGTCTTAAATCATAAACTTAATGCAAACAAGTTCCTTCAAAGTTCGGACAGCACTTCCCCTAAATTTGCTAACTTTTCCAGCCATCATGGCTTCATTATTTCCTCAGCCAATCCCAAAGGTACACACACAACAACAAGTTCATCCAATAGTCATTCAGCAAGTTCCAAGTAGTACTAGTACAAGTCAAGCTAGGGAAAAGTCCGGAAATGAAAGTTAAGCTCAAAACCAGAAAAACAGTTTTGACGTCATTTTGCGGTAATGGCACCAAAGGCGTTACGATTGTCGGATGAAGGTACAAGATCCACCGTTTCGAAGCTAAGAGATAGGGCTACAATATTACAGAAGGTCACTCAACCCAGTTTCGAGTGTAACCAGGTCAAAAATGCAAGATACCATACCAGAATCACAAAAACAGATTCACAGAACGCATTCTAGCGGAAACATCATAACTCAGGCTTTCCAAGTCCAAATCCAGAAATTCCAAAACCAACTGAAAGATAAGAAACATGGATAAATTTCATCAGAAGACCTCAACAACCAATTCGGAATCATTCCTGACCAAAACAACCAATTACAGAAGCAATTCTTACATTCGGGTAAAACCAGAACAGCAATAGTAATTTCGACTTTTCTCATTCTACACTATTCCAATTGATCTGAAATTTTTTAGGCACCTCTAAAATGTCATTCCCTACAACTTTCATGTTTTAAGCCAAGGCCAATTCGGCCTCTAAATAGGAGCTAAAAATTCGGGCAGAATGTTCCTTCACAAAACCTAATTTTCTGAAATTTCTTCCAAAACAGAAATTGATTGCAATTGTCCACTTTTTCCACCTTCTAGAGGCATTATATACCATTTCCAATCATCATAGATAGCCACACAACCATGCTTATATTAAAACAGAAAAATCCCCAAAAATTATAAAACTTCACCAATTCAACCAAAATCAAGATATAATCCATAAAAGTGCATCTTATACCACCACCAATCATGAATTGAACATCATTAGAGGAAGGAGAGGGGTCCTTCACAACTCACCTTAGCAACACAAGAAAGAGATCAACTAGTCACCTTAGCTTTCCAAACAACTTCACAACCAAGCTCAACTCCACCAAACTAAGAGGTTTTATGGAGTAATTGGAAGATTAATCGGTTTAATTGAAAGATTGGGCAAGATTGGAGACTAGAAAATTGAGTGCTTTTCTTTCTTTCTTTGAGCAAGAACATTCGGCCAAGAAGCTTGCAAAATGAAGAGATTTTTGGCCAATTTTAATTAAATGGTAAAGTTATGAATAGTAGTCAAACTCAAGACTAAATCTTATGGTGACACTTGTCATCTTTAGGTTTAAAACTTATCTTTTTGTCTCTCCAATACAAATATCTTAACACTTTGTAAAATAATATCACTTAATACAAAATTCCAACAAGTTGTCAAAAATATAATGCATTTACCGCACTTGCGGGTCCCACGTTCAAAATACGCTCTTAATTCCTCAAAAACTAACCGATACTAGAAAAATCATTTTAAAACTATCTTTGCTCATAAACTTTATCTGGGGAATTTTTCTAATAAAGAAAATGTAGAAAAGACGGGCGATTAAATAAAATAAACCCTAGAAAATTAGAAAATTTTCGGGTTCTCACACTCATACTTTTCGGGGCGTCACACAAATGTAAGAAAAGTGCATGTGTGCCAATTGAGAAAATAAAGGTGCTTGTGTGCAAGTGGATGAAAATATAATAGTAGATACATATAAGTGCAATTGGGTGCAATTTGTGAGGTGGAAAATAAATGATAAAAGAAGAAAAATGTGCAAACATGGCATGTGGATTGAGAAAAATATAAATAGTGAGAAAATGTGGATAAAAGAGTGAGGAAGTGATATGATAAGAATGAGAGTGCATGAACCTAGAGGAATGCATCAAGTCGGGTACGGGAATGACTCCTAATTTCACGACTTTAATTTTCCCTTTGATTAGAAGGAAGAACTAGCGTGCTAAGGCTATTTTGTAGCCACACTCGCTCGTTTCCCTTATCTAAAGGGGACTACTCAAGCAAATGTACCCTATAACTAGTATGAGGATGCAAAAACCTAAAATGAAGGGGAAAGGGTTAGAGGGGCATGCCAAATGCTAGAAAAACTAAGAAAAATGCATGAAATGTAGTGAGACATGCGATTATGAACTAGCGAGGGAAATCCCTAAGGGTCTAGCGTTGGACTAGCCCATATCTATGAATTCCTACTAGCGTTGGACTAGTGGAAAACGGGACAATGAGCCACAACTAGCGTTGGACTAGTGTGGTGACGTGCATTCATCCATCATATTCATCTACGACTATAGAAAGCAAGTGGACATGCAAATCATCTATAAACACGTAGCACATAACACTTAGCATGCTCGACTAAATGCAAAAGCCTAATAAAGCAAATTAACACATAGCAACAAAAGCAAGCAATGAACCTATTACATGTGCTAACTAAAACAAAAGGGGAAAGGGAAAAATGGACAAACTTGCTCTCTAAGCCCTATCTATTACAAGCCAAGAGGTGTACACATACCCCATAAATAAAAGAATAAAAGCAAAAGCAAATGAATAGATGAAAGGAATTAAGGAAAGGCAAGAAAAGCAAAGTAGACATGCAATTCTCACTTAGCACGTTGGATCACATAGGAGAGACAAAAAAGTAAAAGAAATTATACCTCCTTTGCAATGGTGATCAAATGAAGGAAAAATGGCTTCAAAACAATAAAAAGGTCAAGGTACCACTTTAATTAAGAAAAAATAAAAGAAATGTGCAAAACAAAGCTCATTTGATCAAAAAGCCCCTAAAGTCACGAATTAAATGCAATTAAACAAAATATGGTAATTAATTAAAGCAAACAAGCAATGAAGTTGCAAAAATCAAAACTGCGAAGGATCAAATTGATGAAATTATTCAAATGGTTGGGTCATAGTGAAACAAAGGGGGACTTGGGAGGCCAAAGTGCAATTTTAGAAAGATTTTTCCATGCAAAACCCATGCAAAAGGTTACGGAAACATTCTGCACAAACGTTTCTGATGAAGATTTTCTGCAACAAAAAGGCTACAAATTCCAGCCGCAAACTTCATCCATAACCTCCGGCTATCCAATCCTTACACTAACTCTAATGAAAGCAGGTCCAAATACTTCTTAACAAGGCCAATCTTAGAAGAATTTCAAGCAAGTTTCATGCAAAGAATGAGCTTTTGCAACCGCAAGAATGTTCTGCAATTTTCACTCACTCGATTGAGATGACATTCATGCAAATGACTTAACACCTCTACACTCATTCAAACAAGCAAAGAGGTAAAGACTTGCGGCAAAGGTAGGCATGCCATCCCAGTCCAGTAGCAAACTGAATCAAGCATTTTAAGCAAACAAAAAATTTCGGCCAGCTGAAACACTTAGCATCTTACCATTTCTGCTGCAAGTTTGCAGCTCGTTAGCGACCCAGAAAAATGGCCAAGGTTAAACAAAGCCAAGGTGATCATGCAAACAAGGTGAGGAAACCCAGCTTTTGGGCTGTTACGGGACAAAGGAAAAACCAGAAAACATGTAGAACGAAATGCAACTTTTCATGCAAGGTTATGAAGGAGTTTTCTGCAACATTTCTGCCGTGAATTCCTTTCCAGTTCATCATGCGAGCATGCTCACCAAATGCCAAGATTTTTACTATCAATCATTGACCAAACATGCAACTTCATTGCAGGATTAAAACAAGAATTGAAGCTAATCATCAAGGATAAAGATTGAACAGCAAAAGAAGGAAAAAGAAAAAGGTGCAGCAAGGTTTTCTGCAAAAAAAAAATTCTGCAGCTGATGCAACTTTCTGAAATTTTCCAGCCACGCTGTTTTGCAATTGTAGTGTTCATTCAAATGCAGCTTTTCTATCCAAACACAGCTAGAATCTTAAACAAACATCACTGCCTTGACCTTAACAACAAAATCACCAAACTCAACATCCAAATAAGCTAAACGACTTAGCAAGAGGATAGGCAATTCCAGAAAATTTCTGCTATTGCTGTCGTGAACAACAAAGCATCATTTTTTATCAAAAGCACAAACACAATCCATTTAAATATGACAAAATGTGCACTAGACATTCAACCAGTAACAAAATGGCCATCTTGAGCATCTACATACATATTTGTATCTACCTCGCTCCATTAGATTTACAGGTGCAAATCCCAAATAAAATGCAGCAGAAGGGCAAAATGAAGAAAAGCTTGCAGTGATCCCAATTGAACAGCAGCAACTCTTGGCTATTGGAGTTGTTTTCATAACAACAAGGGAAAAGAAACAGATGAAAACGTGCCCTTTTTGATGAAACAAAATCCAACATACGAGCTAGGATTACCAGGGACATCAATGAAGCTAATACAAACCTTAATGAAAGGAACAGGTCCTCATGACAAGAATCTATCCAGCCGAAAAGAAAAACAGCCACGAAGGAGCAAACACAAAAAACAAAATGAAACAAACATGCATGGCCAAAACTCCGAAACAAACCCATCTCTGTATCTATACATGCTCAAGAAAAATCAGAACAAAAATGCATGTAAAGTCGAGAACTTTCTGCAATTCTTTCTCGATTGGAACTCATTGGTGCTGAATAAACTCTCACAAGATCCACTACCCACATTCCAGATACCATAAGCTCATCGGCTAAGAACTATCATTAAGGACAGAAACCAACAGACGGCCAAAAGAGCAAGTAACCAATTAAAGAAGATAGCTTTTGACTGTAAAGTGTGCGAAATGCTGCTACGAAATGGTAGACTTGCGGGCAAAATGGCTGTATCAACTTCTGGCCACACTCATGTACTTCATACAGGAATCGAAATGAACAAAGGGAGGGGGTTCGAGGCTTACCTGTCTTGCTGCTGTAGGAATTGAGCCTTTGACAGGGGTCTAGAGATGGAAGACTCGACTTCACCATCATCCGAGGGAAAATGAGTTGCGGGTCCTCTTTTCCTTGTTTCATCAGCCTCGATCCTCCAGCTCTCTCTACTGGTTTCTTGCTCTCTCTCAAAACCTTCGCCGTCACTCCGTTTAACACTCCCCGTTTTTGCTTCGTTTTCTTTTCTGGTTTCCTCTCCAGCCCCGCCGCCAGCTAAACTCTCTGGTTTTCTTTCCTTTCTTCCCCTTTGCAGCCGTCACTCCATCTCTCTAACCCAAAGCCTGTAACTTTCCTTGCTTTTTACCCATTCGAAACCATTTCTTGCCCCTTTTCAGATCTCTCATTTTTCCTCTCGATCTCTTCTCACACTTTCCCTCAACCCTCAGCCGTTTCACTCAGCCGTCCACTCTAAAAACCCCCTCTCCGGCTGCGGTTCCTCTTTCCTTTTATATCCAGCTAGCAGCCCCAAAACCCTGCTCTCAATGGCCAGCAATCAATCTCCTCTCAAAACCTTTTCCTTGGCCATCCGATGTATGTGCGACTGTCCTTTGCAAGCTGCGTTTCCGCAGCTTGCATGTAAAAATCTATTCTATTTTTTTTTTTTACTAATAATTTAACAAAATATAGATAACTAATTAATAAAAATAACTAATGAAGAAAAGATTGAATACAATGAGCGGAACTAGGCATAAAAGGATAAAAATGAAATGCTAATTTTCCTTTCTTTTTCTTTCTTTCTTCTTCTTCTTTTTTTTCATTTTTGATATTTTTTCCAAGAAAACATTGAAAATAAAAAAAAAACAACTAAATCATATTTTTTTGAATGCTTTTCCTTTTTCTTTTTCTCTTTTTTTTCGAGAAATTCTATGCTAAAACTTAAAAATAAAATAATAAAATAAAGAACTAAAAAACTCAAAACTAAAAAGTGAATAAAACCAACACGACAAATAAAAATTAAGACAAAATAGTAAATGCAAATTACACTAAAATTTTGGTGTCTACAAGCATTAGCAGCGGTACAAGTGAATACGTTTACGGAGGTCCTTGAGAAAGCTCAAAGAATCGAGAATGCTAAGGCACTGTTAAAGGCCTCCCAGACCCGGAAAAAGGGGTGCATCGGATAGTATAGTGGGTGAATTGAGCGAAACGATAGCGCCTCCTAAAGTGCAGAAAATGAACCCGTTACTCCACCCACCATGGACGTTAGGGGCGGTAGATGAAAGGTCTACTAAAGGAAGCCAAATCGGACCTGAGGAGATTACTCAAGACAACCAAAAGATGGCTTCTCGCTTGACTTATGGCTACTGTGGAAAGGCCAATCACGTTGAGGATACTTGTTGGCGGAAAGGGCAGAAGTGTTTGATATGCGGAAGTGGTGACCACCAGGTGAGCAATTGTCCGAGGAGACAGCCACGTGAAGGTAATACTCCGCAACTGGATGGAGCCAAATCAAGACAAGTGAATGAAAGAGGAAACCGAACAAGTGTACCGGCAAAAGTGTATGCGTTAGGCAACCAAACAGTTCCGGACTCGTCTGAGGCGAATGAAGGTAAAAATTTCGAGGACGAAATTTCTTAAGGGGGAGAGAGTGTGAGAACCCGAAAAAACTTTTATACTTTTCTTCAATATATTAATTTTCTATACATTTTTATAAGTGAATATAGTTTTCAAATCATTTTCTTGATATAAGTTAGTGTACGTTAAATTTGAAGTGTAGTTTGACGTGGGACCCGCTAGTGGCGTTAAGTGCGATAAATTCGACCGAGTAGGTTATGTTTTGTATACCGGGATTAATATACTAGGTGTTAAGAGATAATTAGAGGTTACTTAGATGGTTTAATCTTGGAGAGACAAAAGGATAAGATTAAAATCCTAGAGGACCATTTGTCACATAACCATTGTGTGACAGCCCCACCTCCCCCTAAGGCGAACCAGAGGGTTCGGCGGGCCGCCTGCCCAACTCTCGCCGGGATTCAGTCGTTCACTACAGTCCTCAATTGAATTACAAGAATAAACCTCAAATATTACAATATAAATTTCCAATATACATCAAATTCTCCAATAATTACATATCACAAATGCAGCGGAAACAATTCCCAACTGTACATCAAATAATTCCTACTAAGCCATCCAGTCACGTGAATAAGCACTACAAGTCCTTCCTTCGCCTTGAGCCCTGTGGAGGGGAATAAAATAGTTTTGGGGTGAGCTAGAAGCTCAGCGAGTAACCAGTAAAATCAGAAATCAAATCGGTTTAACAATAGTTCATTTCAATGATGTCATAAATCAAATGATAAGTCCAGAAACAATTTCAACATTTACAAGACATTAAATATGGAGTATCAATAATTCAAGAAACATTTACAATGGAAAGCGATAGTAACATTCATGAAAAGGATACGGGTGGCTCCCAAGCCAACTCTTTTGTCGAGTTTGATCACTGGTTGACCCTTAAGATCCTGAGCTACACAGCTCACTTCTCTTGCCCAAGTCACGAGCAATAAATACTCTAAAATATTTTTCAAGCAATAAATGCTCTGGTTCAAGCAATAAACGTTTCAAAAGTACTTTGGAAATAGTTTAGGGTCACTCACCTCCACGGCTCAGAAATCATCCATCATATAACATTGCCTTGCTCAAATCCAAGTCTTAGATCACAAACTCAATGCAAACAAGTCCCTTCAAAGCTCGGACAGCACTTCCCCTGAATTTGCTAACTTTTCCAGCTATCATGGCTTCATTATTTCCTCAGCCAGTCCCAAAGGTACAAACACAACAACAAGTTCATCCAATAGTCATTCAGCAAGTTCCAAGTAGTACTAGTACAAGTCAAGCTAGGGAAAAGTCCGGAAATGAAAGTTAAGCTCAAAACCAGAAAAACAGTTTTGACGTCATTTTGCGGTAATGGTACCAAAAGCGCTACGATTATCGGATGAAGGTGAAAGACCCACCATTTCGAAGCTAAGAGATAGGGCTACAATATTACAGAAGGTCACTCAACCCAGTTTCGAAGGTCAAAAATGCAAGATACCATACCAGAATCACAAAAACAGATTCACAGAACGCATTCTAGCGGAAATATCATAAAACAGGCTATCCAAGTCCAAATCCAGAAATTCCAAAACCATATGAAAGCTAAGAAACAGAGCTAAATTTCATCAGAAGACCTCAACAACCAATTCGGAAGCAATCCTGACCAAAACAACCAATTACAGGCGCAATTCTTACATTCGGGTAAAACCAGAACAGCAATAGTAATTTCAACTTTTCTCATTCTACACTACTCTGATTGACCAGAAATTTTGTAGATACCTCTAAAATGTCATTCCCTACAACTTTCATGTTTTAATACAAGGCCAATTCGGCCTCTAACTAGGAGCTAAAAATTCAGGCAGAATGTTCCTTCACAAAACCTAATTTTCTGAAATTTCTTCCAAAACAGAAATTGATTGCAATTGTCCACTTTTTCCACCTTCTAGAATCATTATATACCATTTCTAATCATCATAGATAGCCACACAATCATGTTCATATTAAAACAGAAAAATCCCCAAAAATAATAAAACTTCATCACTTCAACCACAAATCAAGAAATAATCCATAAAAGTGCATCTTATACCACCACCAATCATGAATTGAACATCATTAGAGGAAGGAGAGGGGTCCTTCACAACTCACCTTAGCAATACAAGAGATAGAGCAACTAACCACCTTAGCTTTCCAAACAACTTCACAACCAAGCTCAACTCCACCAAACTAAGAGGTTTTATGGAGTAATTGGAAGATTAATCGGTTTAATTGAAAGATTGGGCAAGATTGGAGACTAGAAAATTGAGAGCTTTTCTTTCTTTCTTTGAGCAAGAAATTCGGCCAAGAAGCTTGCAAAATGAAGAGATTTTTGGCCAATTTTAATTAAATGGTAAAGTTATGAATAGTAGTCAAACTCAAGACTAAATCTTATGGTGACACTTGTCACCTTTAGGTTTAAAACTTATCTTTTGGTCTCTCCAATACAAATATCTTAACACCTTGTAAAATAATATCACTTAATACAAAATTCCAACAAGTTGTCAAAAATATAATGCATTTACCGCACTTGCGGGTCCCACGTTCAAAATACGCTCTTAATTTCTCAAAAACTAACCGATACTAGAAAAATCATTTTAAAACTATCTTTGCTCATAAACTTTATCTGGGGAATTTTTCTAATAAAGAAAATGTAGAAAAGGCGGGCGATTAAATAAAATAAACCCTAGAAAATTAGAAAATTTCCGGGTTCTCGCACTCATTCTTTTCGGGGCGTCACAAACTCCCCTCCTTAAAAGAATGTCGTCCTCGACATTCCATCTTGAACCAATCAAGTCGAGACATCCCGCAAGAATCACTAATATTGCAAACCAAACCCACAGTCCGGCATCCTAAACTTCAAGCCTAGGATACACTACAGAGATTTGAAGCCTATGCTCTGATACCAACTGTGACAGCCCCACCTCCCCCTAAGGCGAACCAGAGGGTTCGGCGGGCCGCCTGCCCAGCTCTCGCCGGGACTCAGTCGTTCACTACAGTCCTCAATTGAATTACAAGAATAAACCTCAAATATTACAATATAAATCTCCAATATACATCAAATTCTCCAATAATTACATATCACAAATGCAGCGGAAACAATTCCCAACTGTACATCAAATAATTCCTACTAAGCCATCCAGTCACGTGAATAAGCACTACAAGTCCTTCCTTCGCCTTGAGCCCTGTGGAGGGGAATAAAATAGTTTTGGGGTGAGCTAGAAGCTCAGCGAGTAACTAGTAAAATCAGAAATCAAATCGGTTTAACAATAGTTCATTTCAATGATGTCATAAATCAAATGATAAGTCCAGAAACAATTTCAACATTTACAAGACATTAAATATGGAGTATCAATAATTCAAGAAACATTTACAATGGAAAGCGATAGTAACATTCATGAAAAGGATACGGGTGGCTCCCAAGCCAACTCTTTTGTCGTGTTTGATCACTGGTTGACCCTTAAGATCCTGAGCTACACAGCTCACTTCTCTTGCCCAAGTCACGAGCAATAAATGCTCTAAAATATTCACAAGCCATGAATGCTCTCTAACAAATCATAAAAATCATATTTCACAGGTATTAATAGCAACTAATGGGGTTTAGATCGAGTGCGATAAAGTACACCCTCGCCTAAGTGCCCATTCATAGTAAACTCATTTTTGTATTGAGTTACACAGAAATCCTGATCACTCATGTGCAATTACGCATGATATGCAAGAAAATAGTTCAAAAGTAACTTTGAAAACAGTTCAAAAGTAAATAATGCAAGAAACGTTTCACAAGTACTTTGGAAATAGTTTAGGGTCACTCACCTCCACGGCTCAGAAATCATCCATCATATAACATTGTCTTGCTCAAATCCAAGTCTTAGATCACAAACTCAATGCAAACAAGTCCCTTCAAAGCTCGGACAGCACTTCCCCTGAATTTGCTAACTTTTCCAGCCATCATGGCTTCATTATTTCCTCAGCCAGTCCCAAAGGTACACACACAACAACAAGTTCATCCAATAGTCATTCAGCAAGCTCCAAGTAGTACTAGTACAAGGCAAGCTAGGGAAAAGTCCGGAAATGAAAGTTAAGCTCAAAACTAGAAAAACAGTTTTGACGTCATTTTACGGTAATGGTACCAAAGGCGCTACGATTATCGGATGAAGGTGCAAGACCCACCATTTCTAAGCTAAGAGATAGGGCTACAATATTACAGAAGGTCACTCAACCCAGTTTCGAGTGCAACCAGGTCAAAAATCCAAGATACCATACCAGAATCACAAAAACAGATTCACAGAATGCATTCTAGCGGAAATATCATAAAGCAGGCTATCCAAGTCCAAATCCAGAAATTCCAAAACCATCTGAAAGCTAAGAAACAGGGATACATTTCATCAGAAGACCTCAACAACCAATTCGGAAGCAATCCTGACCAAAACAACCAATTACAGGCGCAATTCTTACATTCGGGTAAAACCAGAACAGCAATAGTAATTTCAACTTTTCTCATTCTACACTACTCCGATTGACCTGAAATTTTGTAGGTACCTTTAAAATGGAATTTCCTACAACTTTAATGTTTTAATACAAGGCCAATTAGGCCTCTAACTAGGAGCTAAAAATTCGGGCAGAATGTTCCTTCACAAAACCTAATTTTCTGAAATTTCTTCCAAAACAGAAATTGATTGCAATTGTCCACTTTTTCCACCTTCTAGAATCATTATATACCATTTCTAATCATCATAGATAGCCACACAATCATGTTCATATTAAAACAGAAAAATCCCCAAAAATAATAAAACTTCATCACTTCAACCACAAATCAAGAAATAATCCATAAAAGTGCATCTTATACCACCACCAATCATGAATTGAACATCATTAGAGGAAGGAGAGGGGTCCTTCACAACTCACCTTAGCAATACAAGAGATAGAGCAACTAACCACCTTAGCTTTCCAAACAACTTCACAACCAAGCTCAACTCCACCAAACTAAGAGGTTTTATGGAGTAATTGGAAGATTAATCGGTTTAATTGAAAGATTGGGCAAGATTGGAGACTAGAAAATTGAGAGCTTTTCTTTCTTTCTTTGAGCAAGAAATTCGGCCAAGAAGCTTGCAAAATGAAGAGATTTTTGGCCAATTTTAATTAAATGGTAAAGTTATGAATAGTAGTCAAACTCAAGACTAAATCTTATGGTGACACTTGTCACCTTTAGGTTTAAAACTTATCTTTTGGTCTCTCCAATACAAATATCTTAACACCTTGTAAAATAATATCACTTAATACAAAATTCCAACAAGTTGTCAAAAATATAATGCATTTACCGCACTTGCGGGTCCCACGTTCAAAATACGCTCTTAATTTCTCAAAAACTAACCGATACTAGAAAAATCATTTTAAAACTATCTTTGCTCATAAACTTTATCTGGGGAATTTTTCTAATAAAGAAAATGTAGAAAAGGCGGGCGATTAAATAAAATAAACCCTAGAAAATTAGAAAATTTCCGGGTTCTCGCACTCATTCTTTTCGGGGCGTCACAAACTCCCCTCCTTAAAAGAATGTCGTCCTCGACATTCCATCTTGAACCAATCAAGTCGAGACATCCCGCAAGAATCACTAATATTGCAAACCAAACCCACAGTCCGGCATCCTAAACTTCAAGCCTAGGATACACTACAGAGATTTGAAGCCTATGCTCTGATACCAACTGTGACAGCCCCACCTCCCCCTAAGGCGAACCAGAGGGTTCGGCGGGCCGCCTGCCCAGCTCTCGCCGGGACTCAGTCGTTCACTACAGTCCTCAATTGAATTACAAGAATAAACCTCAAATATTACAATATAAATCTCCAATATACATCAAATTCTCCAATAATTACATATCACAAATGCAGCGGAAACAATTCCCAACTGTACATCAAATAATTCCTACTAAGCCATCCAGTCACGTGAATAAGCACTACAAGTCCTTCCTTCGCCTTGAGCCCTGTGGAGGGGAATAAAATAGTTTTGGGGTGAGCTAGAAGCTCAGCGAGTAACTAGTAAAATCAGAAATCAAATCGGTTTAACAATAGTTCATTTCAATGATGTCATAAATCAAATGATAAGTCCAGAAACAATTTCAACATTTACAAGACATTAAATATGGAGTATCAATAATTCAAGAAACATTTACAATGGAAAGCGATAGTAACATTCATGAAAAGGATACGGGTGGCTCCCAAGCCAACTCTTTTGTCGTGTTTGATCACTGGTTGACCCTTAAGATCCTGAGCTACACAGCTCACTTCTCTTGCCCAAGTCACGAGCAATAAATGCTCTAAAATATTCACAAGCCATGAATGCTCTCTAACAAATCATAAAAATCATATTTCACAGGTATTAATAGCAACTAATGGGGTTTAGATCGAGTGCGATAAAGTACACCCTCGCCTAAGTGCCCATTCATAGTAAACTCATTTTTGTATTGAGTTACACAGAAATCCTGATCACTCATGTGCAATTACGCATGATATGCAAGAAAATAGTTCAAAAGTAACTTTGAAAACAGTTCAAAAGTAAATAATGCAAGAAACGTTTCACAAGTACTTTGGAAATAGTTTAGGGTCACTCACCTCCACGGCTCAGAAATCATCCATCATATAACATTGTCTTGCTCAAATCCAAGTCTTAGATCACAAACTCAATGCAAACAAGTCCCTTCAAAGCTCGGACAGCACTTCCCCTGAATTTGCTAACTTTTCCAGCCATCATGGCTTCATTATTTCCTCAGCCAGTCCCAAAGGTACACACACAACAACAAGTTCATCCAATAGTCATTCAGCAAGCTCCAAGTAGTACTAGTACAAGGCAAGCTAGGGAAAAGTCCGGAAATGAAAGTTAAGCTCAAAACTAGAAAAACAGTTTTGACGTCATTTTACGGTAATGGTACCAAAGGCGCTACGATTATCGGATGAAGGTGCAAGACCCACCATTTCTAAGCTAAGAGATAGGGCTACAATATTACAGAAGGTCACTCAACCCAGTTTCGAGTGCAACCAGGTCAAAAATCCAAGATACCATACCAGAATCACAAAAACAGATTCACAGAATGCATTCTAGCGGAAATATCATAAAGCAGGCTATCCAAGTCCAAATCCAGAAATTCCAAAACCATCTGAAAGCTAAGAAACAGGGATACATTTCATCAGAAGACCTCAACAACCAATTCGGAAGCAATCCTGACCAAAACAACCAATTACAGGCGCAATTCTTACATTCGGGTAAAACCAGAACAGCAATAGTAATTTCAACTTTTCTCATTCTACACTACTCCGATTGACCTGAAATTTTGTAGGTACCTTTAAAATGGAATTTCCTACAACTTTAATGTTTTAATACAAGGCCAATTAGGCCTCTAACTAGGAGCTAAAAATTCGGGCAGAATGTTCCTTCACAAAACCTAATTTTCTGAAATTTCTTCCAAAACAGAAATTGATTGCAATTGTCCACTTTTTCCACCTTCTAGAATCATTATATACCATTTCTAATCATCATAGATAGCCACACAATCATGTTCATATTAAAACAGAAAAATCCCCAAAAATAATAAAACTTCATCACTTCAACCACAAATCAAGAAATAATCCATAAAAGTGCATCTTATACCACCACCAATCATGAATTGAACATCATTAGAGGAAGGAGAGGGGTCCTTCACAACTCACCTTAGCAATACAAGAGATAGAGCAACTAACCACCTTAGCTTTCCAAACAACTTCACAACCAAGCTCAACTCCACCAAACTAAGAGGTTTTATGGAGTAATTGGAAGATTAATCGGTTTAATTGAAAGATTGGGCAAGATTGGAGACTAGAAAATTGAGAGCTTTTCTTTCTTTCTTTGAGCAAGAAATTCGGCCAAGAAGCTTGCAAAATGAAGAGATTTTTGGCCAATTTTAATTAAATGGTAAAGTTATGAATAGTAGTCAAACTCAAGACTAAATCTTATGGTGACACTTGTCACCTTTAGGTTTAAAACTTATCTTTTTGTCTCTCCAATACAAATATCTTAACACCTTGTAAAATAATATCACTTAATACAAAATTCCAACAAGTTGTCAAAAATATAATGCATTTACCGCACTTGCGAGTCCCACGTTCAAAATACGCTCTTAATTTCTCAAAAACTAACCGATACTAGAAAAATCATTTTAAAACTATCTTTGCTCATAAACTTTATCTGGGGAATTTTTCTAATAAAGAAAATGTAGAAAATGCGGGCGATTAAATAAAATAAACCCTAGAAAATTAGAAAATTTCCGGGTTCTCGCACTCATTCTTTTCGGGGCGTCACACATTGGACCTTGACTTTTGACCAAGACCTTCTTAAATTTCCTAAAATCAATTTTGACTCAATTTTCTCCCATTTTTCTTGTGTCTTGGCCGAACCCCTTGAGGAGGAAAACAAGAGAGAGCTCTTCAATTTCTAGCTTCCAAATTTGCTCAAATCTTGAGTTCCAACCAACCAAATCACAAACTACACCATACAAGTGATCATTAGGGAAGGTTAAAGGTGTTGGTGGAGTTGTTTTGGAGGGGGGAAGATTAAGCTCCTACCTTTCTTGTGGTTTTAAGGTATTTTACAAAAGAAAATCCTCTTTACTTCAATTAATTGCTTATTAGTGGGTTTTAGTTGTTTTAGATGTTGTTTTGTGGAAGATTAGCACTTGAATGCATGAATTCCAGATTAGGGTTTCATTTATCCCCAATTCTGCCTGGTACTGGTACACCTAGTTAGAGGCCGATTTGGCCTTAGAACAAAACATGAAAGTTGTAAATAATAATGTTTCATGGTAGCCTACAAAATTTTACCTCAATCGGAGCAACGTACCCTGTGAAAAGACCGAAATACCCCTGCTGCCCTGTTTCTATCCGAACATGCTAATCAGCTTTTGTAATTGGTTGTTTTGACCAGGAATACTACTTATTTGGTTGTCAATGTCTTTTTAAGACTTATAGCCTTGTATCTTATCTTTCAAATGGCTTTGGAATCACTTGAATTGGAGTTGTATGTACTGAGATATGATTGAATTAATCAGGACTGCTAGTTGAACTGTGAACTGGAAAATCTGGGGTAGTTTTTGTAAATTTGACCTAGATACATTGCAAACTGGACTGAGTGGCCTTCTTCAACATTGTATCCCTTTCTCTTAGCTTCGAAACGGTGTAAATTACGCCTCAATCCGATATGTGTAGCTCCTGTTACGTCTGTTCCGCTAAGTAACGTTAAAACTGTCGTTTGTTTTCCAAACTAAACTTCATTTCCGCACATGTCATTAGTTTGATTTTGTACTTATATGACCTAGAGCCTATGGAACGGCTATTATAATGAATTTATATTGTGTATGACTTTGGGATTGATTGAGGAAATAATGAAGTCATAAATGGCTGGGAAATAGGTAAATACAAAGGGCATGCTGCCCAAATTTTCGCTCGAGAGCTAAGTTTCTATTTGAACTTGTATACTTTTGTTTGGCCAATACCATGACCGGTTTTCCATTTTAAAACATGATACCTCTTTAGTTTAAAACTTCAAATGCTATTTACTCCTTCCCAAAATATAGAGGTATGATTTAGGGTTTTGTCGGCCACAAGTGAACCACTTTTAAGTGAGGTTTTAAGTGTGAACGTAAGGTAGTATTGTCCTCCTTTTCACATGATTTTTAGCATGACGTTTAGTCTAAACTAGCTGCTTGGGTATGAGTTAATTTTGACCTATCTAAACGATTCCGAAAACAATATTTTTAGCCTATCTCGTAGGAGTCCGAGTTGTCTTTGGTCCAAGTGTTTTCCCCCGTACATTTTATAACCCGTTTGAGTTAGTTTTGCGTTTGGTTTATGAAACCCTAGTTATTTCCGTCCTCCGATCCAAATATTCCCTTTTCACTATAAAGGCGTCTTTATACGTTTTACTTATCATTTGCCGGTTTTTCTTTGAATTCACTTACTTGTTTGCTCGATGAACTGTAATATTCTCTCTCGTTTAATCTTAGGTTTTCTCGGTGACTGAGGGTCATATCCGGAAGGATATTTTGCACGTTATTTTGCATAACTAGGTGAGTGTTCCTTGTTTGCTATATGTTTCTTGACTTCATGACTTGTGTTCTTGTTTGATAATGTGTTAAGTGTTTTCAAGGATTTCCAAAAACGAGTTTTCTAGGCGAGCGTGTACTTTACCGCGCTCGACCTAAATGAATCATGACATTTTCAATGATTTAATGATTGCTACATTAGTTGCGCATGATGTAAGCCTTTTGGCTGAACTGGGCCCTGCCCTTCGTTAGCGATCGACTCGAGCCAGAAGCGGATTCGGTCGGGCGATATGGTGACCCTGGTTGAATTTGGTATACTCGAGTATTACCTTGTAGTCTGGTGGAGCCTGGCCAATTTCCAGGAGGGGGTGAACGAAACAAAAGAACGAACGAGGGTTTTATTTACCAAAAATGCATTTTATTTAATTGACCGGAGGAATAAGGGGAATGACAGCAGAACGAACAAACGAACGAATATATGGCTCCCTGTGAGCCCGTATCCTTTCAATGAATGTGTTTATCGCTTTATTTTGTATTTGTATCTTGAATTATTGGTTATATGTAATGAATGCATTGAACTTCTTGTTGCCTATGTGTTCGGAACCTCACTGAGCTTTTAGCTCACCCCTTTAGTTTTGTTTTCCTTAACAGGGGGATGCGAGCAAGGACGAGAGCCCAGTGTAGGTTAGCCTAGTCTAGTTTTTTTTGTTTTATAATGGTTCTCACCCTTGTGCTTGGCACGGGCTGGATGTATGACGAATTGAGAACCTTTGTATATTCGATATTTGTACTTCCTTTTGAGATAGAAATGTATATAAGTTTCGCTTTAAGTTTTGGATTATTATTTCGTTTGATCTTGTGGTTTTATTTCGGATTTGATTGAGATTCGACTGAGTCCCGGCGAGAGCTGGGCAGGCGGTCCGCCGAACCCTCTGGTTCGCCTTAGGGGGAGGTGGGGCTGTCACAGGTGGTATCAGAGCCTGTTTCGCGTGGTCTCTGCGCGGAGTGAGCCTGGACTGAGTGGTGAATAGGTATGAAGGATTAAGTGCTCGTTCGAGTATAAGCTATGAATTGTGGATGTTATAGGCCTTAAATTTTCTTGTGGTATTTGAGGACCATAGATAGGTACGTCTGGTAGGAATTTCGATTGTAGATGGTTTACTCTTGGGACTGGCCAGCTCGAGATGTGAATTGTCTTATCTCGGATTCTCATGCCCAAGTACTCTAGAGTTGAGGATGCTAAGTATGTGAGATTTGCATTTTGCGAACATGAATGGGCTTTGTTCGGCGAGAATGAGTATAAGAGGTTGACGGATATCTGGTTTGGATAGAAAGTGACGTGAGAGACTGGACGGGGTTATTCAACTGAAACTAGGACGGGGTTATTCAGTGTCATTTGATATGCCTTTGTGTAATTTGATCATCTGTCTTCTTGATATATGGTGTGTTATGTGTGTCTATGTTTAATTATGTATTTGGTATGCTGGAATTTGTTACTTTAGTCAATTTACTGTGTTTATGCACTAAATTACCTTTTGAGGGGAAAAGGAAAAGAAAAGAGAGAGGGAAAACATATAGATGGATGGGAGACGTAGTCGTGGACGTGGACGTGGCCGTGGGAATAAACGAGCTCAAGAGCCAAGAGAGGAAAGGGAAACAACAGCTGCACAAGAGCAAGGACTGAGGGTTGAAGTCGGGGACCAAATGGCGACGGCAATTCATCAAATGACAAACATCTTAGCAAGGTTGGTGGACCAACAAGGTCAAATACCTGTGAATCAACCTCCGAACCCTGAAATAGGAGAAGATCGGGCTCTTGAGAGGTTTCAAAAGTTTGCACCTCCAAAATTCGCTGGAGGGCCTGATCCAGATATCGCTGAACAATGGTTAGAGGCCATGGTGAATATTTTCATAGTTTTGAACTACACTGAGCAAAGGCAAGTAAACTTTGCAGTGTTTCGATTTGAAGGACCGGCCCGAGCGTGGTGAAACGTAATTAGAGCAAAGTGGAAAAGAGAACGGACCGTATGGACGTGGGCTAACTTCCTAAGGGAATTTAACGAGAAGTACCTCCCACCTTTAGTTCAGGAAAGGAAGGAGGACGAATTTATTGGGTTACGCCAGGGGACCTTAAGTGTGGGTGAATACGAAACGAAATTCACCAAACTATCCAAGTTTGCTTCCGAATTAGTAGCCACAGAACCGAGAAGAGTGAGACGGTTTATACAAGGATTGAATTTGGAAATTCAAGAAGCATTAGCAGCGGTACAAGTGAATACGTTTACGGAGACCTTTGAGAATGTGACAGCCCCACCTTCCCCTAAGGCGAACCAAAGAGGTTAGCGGACTGCCTGCCCAACTCTCGCCAGGACTAACGGTGCAGTTAACCACGATCTAAAACGTTCCGGGAGAATAAAAGCGAGCTCAAACAAGTTAAAATCGCAAAATAGCCAAACGAAAATCAAAACCGTCGATGAATAGTGGGTGCCATATCATATAACTCGAAAGGACACATAAACAGGGTTAAACAGTATTATACACATACTTTTGTAATTTACAAAACAAAAGAAAGATAATTGGATCAAAATACATTTAGGGTTTTTCCAACTATAGAGGATCTTTACAAAAGATATTAAAACTAGCTCAACTCGTGCTTCAAAACATCATAGTCCCCAAAAGTGGTTCCCTGTAAGGAAAACAAAAGCAACAGAAAGGGGTGAGCTTACGCTCAATGAGGTACCAATCATATAGGGGTAAAATCATGGCCTTTCACGTTAACCAGTCAGATACATATACCAGATATAAAAGAAAGCAGTTAGACACAGTAATTCAAAGGGAAAGGATACAGGTGGCTCTCAGGAGCCAGATTTCCGTTTGCAGTACTTGATCCGAACCCGTTGACTCTCCGTCAATGTACATAGAACCAACATATCCGTAGACCCCACTTTACACCAATTTCCGTCCACCAAACATACCCCTACCGGGCCCAAACACCGAACAGAACAGAAGTGGTAATACTCGAGTATACCAGAATTAAGGGTCTCAATACCCAAAGATTCTTGAAACAGACTACCGTGGTTCGTTATCCAATCGACCAGGCCCTTGCCGGCCCGACTTGAGTAACTAGCCACAGGTGTTGAGCTCAGAGGTCACAGAAAGGTCGTTGGATACCAGCCTCCAAACGACGTCCGAACAGATTCAGATACAGATAACAGATTAACAGTAAATAGGCATATGGACAGACAGGAGAACGAGTGTGATAAAGTACACCCTCGTATCAAACAGAATAAACAGATAGTGCAGTCATTTAAATCACAGATTGCAGGGCAGAAATCAAGTTAAGCAGCAAATGAGGGGAGTGGTACACTCACCGGTTTAAGTATAGATACTTCAAAAGTTTTCACTTCAGATTGGCTTTAATCGCCAAGAAACCCTAAAATCATCAAAGTAAACCAATTGAAGGTTTCACATCCAAAATCGAGTAAACGGAATGCACAAGTGAGGCTCGACTACATGTCGTACGCCTTTCCATGTTAAGTACTAGTACAAAAGAATAAAATATGACTTTTGAGCAAAAAGGATAACAGTTGGTCCTAGGGTTACAAACAACTCCTAAAACCCATCATTTTTACTAAGATCAACTCAACTTGAAAGAATCGCGTAGCGCTAAAATTTTGGGCAGCATGCCCTCTGTATTTACCTATTTTCACAGCCACTTATGGCTTCATTATTTCCTCAATCAACTCCAATGTCATACGCAATATAAATTCATCACAACAGCCGTTCAATAGGCTCAAAGTCATTCAAGTACAAAATTTAGCTAGGAAAATGACCGGAAATGAAAGTTAAGCCCTAAAACCCAAAAATAGTTTTGACGTCATTAAGCGTATTGGACACAACTGGCACTACGATTATCGGATGAAGGTGTAATATACATCATTTCGAAGATAACAGAAAGAGCTAAAATATTGAAGAAGGCCACTCAGTCCATTTTGTAGTGCAACTAAGTCAAAATTGCAATGTACCAAACCAGAACCGCATAAACAGGTTAGCAAACCGCATTCTGGTTAAACAATCATAATTCAGGCTACCAAAGTCCAATTCAAGTGATTCCAAAGCCATCCGAAAGCTAAGATACCAGGATATATTTCCTAAGAAGATATCAACAACCAAATCAGTAGAATTCCTGGTCAAAACAACTAATTACAGAAGCTGATTAGCATGTTCGGGTAGAAACCGGGCAGCAGGGGTATTTCGATCTTTTCACAGGCTACGTTACTCTGATTGAGCTGAAATTTTGTAGAAAACTATAAAAAATCATTCTCTACAACTTTCATGTTTTAACCTAAGGCTAATTCGGCCTCTAAATAGGTCCAACAGTGCCGGGCAGAATAGTGAGAAATTGGAACCCTAATCTGGAAATTTCGGTTCAAAGCGGAAATTTTCCTCAAATAGCAACAATTTACACACTAAGGCTTCATTCTAAACCATTCCCAACCATAATCCATGGCCACACAATATTAAATATATAAAAACAGAAAAATCATGAATAAATAGAAAAATTCAACAATTGCAACCAAAATCATGAAATAGCCCACAATTTCACCTCTTAAACTACCACAAGCCATCAATTAAACATCATTAGGTAGAAAAGAGAGGTTTCTTAGTTACTAACCTTATCAAATCAAGAAAAGAGACCACTTAGCACTTTATCCTTCCAAACCACTTCACTAATCACCTTACAAGCACTAAACTAAGAGGTTTTATGGAAGAAATTCAAGATTAAACGGTTAGTTTGTGAGTTTGGGCAAGATTGGAGCAAGAGACTTGGGAGCTTTTCTTTCTTTTTCTCAAGCAATAGGTTTGGCCAAGGAGTGGGAAATGTGATGAAATTTTGGGTCAAAGTAGAAAAGGTAGTCAAAGGCAAGACTAAACCTCCAAGTGACACTTGTCACTACCATTAATGCATGGCTATCCTTTTGTCTCTCCAACTCTCATCCATTTGGTATCCTCTAATTACCTCTTAACACCTGTTAAAATAAATCCAGTATCCAACACTTAACCTAACTGGCCGAATTTTACCGAACTTTCCGCACTAGCGGGTCCCATGTCCGATATACGCTCTTAATTTCTCAAAAACTAACCGATACTAGAAAAATCAATTAAAAAACTATATTTACTCATAAAAATTATTTTTAAAATTTTTTGAATAAAGAAAATGTGGAAAAACGTGCAATTAAAAGAAAATAAAACCTAGAAATTAAGAAAATTACGGGTCCTCACAGAGAAAGCTCAAAGAATTGAGAATGCAAAGGAACAGTTAAAGGCCTCCCAGACTCGGAAAAGGGGTGCATCGGATAGTATAGTGGGTGAATTGAGCGAAACGATAGCGCCTCCTAAAGTGCAGAAAATGAACCCGTTACTCGGCCAACCATGGACATTAGGGGCGGTAGATGAAAGGTCTACTAAAGGAAGCCAAATCGGACTTGAGGAGATTACTCAAGACAACCAAAAGATGGCTTCTCGCTTGACTTGTGGCTACTGTGGAAAGGCCAATCACGCTGAGGATACTTGTTGGCGGAAAGGGCGGAAGTGTTTGATATGCGGAAGTGGTGACCACCAGGTAAGCAATTGTCCGAGGAGACAGCCACGTGAAGGTAATACTCCGCAACTGGATGGAGCCAAATCAAGACAAGTGAATGAAAGAGGAAACCGAACAAGTGTACCGGCAAAAGTGTATGCGTTAGGCAACCAAACAATTCCGGACTCATCTGAGGCGAATGAAGGTAAAAATTTCGAGGACGAAATGTCTTAAGGGGGAGAGAGTGTGAGAACCCGAAAAAACTTTTATACTTTTCTTCAATATATTAATTTTCTATACATTTTTATAAGTGAATATAGTTTTCAAATCATTTTCTTGATATAAGTTAGTGTACGTTAAATTTGAAGTGTAGTTTGACGTGGGACCCGCTAGTGGCGTTAAGTGCGATAAATTCGACCGAGTAGGTTATGTTTTGTATACCGGGATTAATATACTAGGTGTTAAGAGATAATTAGAGGTTACTTAGATGGTTTAATCTTGGAGAGACAAAAGGATAAGATTAAAACCCTAGAGGACCATTTGTCACATAACCATTGGACCTTGACTTTTGACCAAGACCTTCTTAACTTTCCTAAAATCAATTTTGACTCAATTTTCTCCCATTTTTCTTGTGTCTTGGCCGAACCCCTTGAGGAGGAAAAAAAGAGAGAGCTCTTCAATTTCTAGCTTCCAAATTTGCTCAAATCTTGAGTTCCAACCAACCAAATCACAAACTACACCATACAAGTGATCATTAGGGAAGGTTAAAGGTGTTGGTGGAGTTGTTTTGGAGGGGGGAAGATTAAGCTCCTATATTTCTTGTGGTTTTAAGGTATTTTACAAAGGAAAATCCTCTTTACTTCAATTAATTGCTTATTAGTGGATTTTAGTTGTTTTAGATGTTGTTTTGTGGAAGATTAGCACTTGAATGCATGAATTCCAGATTAGGGTTTCATTTTTCCCCAATTCTGCCGGTACGGTTACACCTATTTAGAGGCCGATTTGGCCTTATCACAAAACATGAAAGTTGTAGAGAATGATGTTTTATGGTAGCCTACAAAATTTCAGCTCAATCGGAGCAATGTAACCTGTGAAACGACCGAAATAACCCTGCTGCCCTGTTTCTATCCGAACATGCTAATCAGCTTTTGTAATTGGTTGTTTTGACCAGGAATACTACTGATTTGGTTGTCGATGTCTTTTTAAGACTTATAGCCTTGTATCTTAGATTTCAAATGGCTTTGGAATCACCTGAATTGCAGTTGTATGTGCTTAGATATGATTGAATGAATCAGGACTGCTAGTTGAACTGTGAACTGGGAAATATGGGGTTGTTTTGGTAAATTTGACCTAGATACATTGCAAACTGGACTGAGTGACCTTCTACAACATTGTATCCCTTTCTCTTAGCTTCGAAACGGTGTAAATTATGCCTCAATCCGATAAGTGTAGCTCCTGTTACGTCTGTTCCGCTAAGTAACGTTAAAACTGTCTTTTGTTTTCCAAACTAAACTTCATTTCCGCACATGTCATTAGTTTGATTTTGTACTTATATGACCTGGAGCCTATGGAACGGCTATTATAATGAGTTTATATTTTGTATGACTTTGGGATTGATTGAGGAAACAATGAAGCCATAAATGGCTGGAAAATAGGTAAATACAAAGGGCGTGCTGCCCAAATTTTCGCTCGAGAGCTAAGTTTCTATTTGAACTTGTATACTTTTGTTTGGCCAATACCATGACCGGTTTTCCATTTTAAAACATGATACCTCTTTAGTTTAAAACTTCAAATGCTATTTACTCCTTCCCAAAATATAGAGGTATGATTTAGGGTTTTGTCGGCCACAAGTGAACCACTTTTAAGTGAGGTTTTAAGTGTGAACGTAAGGTAGTATTGTCCTCCTTTTCACATGATTTTTATCATGACGTTTAGTCTATACTAGCTGCTTGGGTATGAGTTGATTTTGACCTATCTAAATGATTCCGAAAATAATATTTTTAGCCTATCTCGTTGGAGTCCGAGTTGTCTTTGGTCCAAGTGTTTTCCGCCCCCCCGTTTGAGTTAGTTTTACGTTTGGTTTATGAAACCCTAGTTATTTCCGTCCTCCGATCCAAATATTCCCTTTTCACTATAAAGGCGTCTTTATACGTTTTACTTATCATTTGCCGGTTTTTCTTTGAATTCACTTACTTGTTTGCTCGATGAACTGTAATATTCTCTCTCGTTTAATCTTAGGTTTTCTCGGTGACTGAGGGTCATATCCGGAAGGATATTTTGCACGTTATTTTGCATAACTAGGTGAGTGTTCCTTGTTTGCTATATGTTTCTTGACTTCATGACTTGTGTTCTTGTTTGATAATGTGTTAAGTGCTTTCAAGGATTTCCAAAAACGAGTTTTCTAGGCGAGCGTGTACTTTACCGCGCTCGACCTAAATGAATCAAGACATTTTCAATGATTTAATGATTGATACATTAGTTGCGCATGATGTAAGCCTTTTGGCTGAACTGGGCCCTGCCCTTCGTTACCGATCGACTCGAGCCAGAAGCGGACTCGGTCGGGCGATATGGTGACCCTGGGTGAATTTGGTATACTCGAGTATTACCTTGTAGTCTGGTGGAGTCTGGCCAATTTCCAGGAGGGGGTGAACGAAACGAAAGAACGAACGAGGGTTTTATTTACCAAAAATGCATTTTATTTAATTGACCGGAGGAATAAGGGGAATGACAGGAGAACGAACGAACGAACGAATATATGGCTCCCTGTGAGCCCGTATCCTTTTAATGAATGTGTTTATCGCTTTATTTTGTATTTGTATCTTGAATTATTGGTTATATGTAATGAATGCATTGAACTTCTTGTTGCCTATGTGTTCGGAACCTCACTGAGCTTTTAGCTCACCCCTTTAGTTTTGTTTTCCTTAACAGGGGGATGCGAGCAAGGACGAGAGCCTAGTGTAGGTTAGCCTAGTCCAGTTTTTTTTGTTTTCTAATGGTTCTCACCCTAGTGCTTGGCACGGACTGGATGTATGACGAATTGAGAACCTTTGTATATTCGATATTTGTACTTCCTTTTAAGATAGAAATGTATATAAGTTTCGCTTTAAGTTTTCGATTATTATTTCGTTTGATCTTGTGGTTTTATTTCGAATTTGATTGAGGTTCGACTGAGTCCCGGCGAGAGCTGGGCAGGCGGTCCGCCGAACCCTCTGGTTCGCTTTAGGGGGAGGTGGGGCTGTCACAATTCGAGTGATAGTAAAACTTCCTCGCTTGACCAAGTGTGACTTGGAGCAAGGCGGAAGTGATCCTTTCTTTGTACATAAAGATTGGTTGTAAGTTGATCAACTTGAAGAAGGTTGCTCACTAAAGTGATATTCAAACTCAAGAGGAGTTTGGCATTTGGTTTGATATTCTTTCTCTTTTTACTTACTGTCTTGATGTTTAAATTGCACATCTTTTCTACTCACAAGCACTTGTGCTTTCTCATTAATTGCTTCACTGGGTGGTCTTTTAGAAAAAGAGGACAAGTACTCAAAAAGTGACTCACAACTTGGCCAGTTTTTTAAACTACCTAATTCACCCCCTCTTAGTTTGTCTTCGATCCTTACAATAATACACTACGAATTTAACATGCAATAACTTATATATAGGAAATGATTTAAAACTTGACTCACTTATAAAAATATATGAGAAATTAAGGAAATAAAGTAAAGTAAAGAAAATGTACTCAAAGAAATAAGATCAAATAAAATAATTTTCGGGTCCTCACAAGGACTGGCTCCCTGTTGTGTGTCTGACGCTCAAGTTAGTTGAGAAATAAGAGGGAATAGAGAAAGTAATAGTATTGTGTTGCATATCTTTTCTGGTTCTCTCGTTCATTATTTATAGAGTTCTTTGGGTTAGCCGTGAAGGAGTCCGAAATTATCCCTCTACTTGTAGTAGTTATCCCATTCTCAACTATGAGTCCTACTAGGTTACTAGAAGTGGTGATACGGAATATGGGCCGCTTATGGGCTATGTTTTGGGTTGCAAGAGATTGAATCTTTTAGTAATAGTTAGTAGTTTATTTTCTAGATTTCTATTTTATTTGCTAGGAATAAATTCGATCCAAGACCTCATGTTGAGTTGGATCCGATTTATAGAGTCTAGGCTCACTATTACTTAAGTTGGTTAATTAGCTTTTATTGGGTTATGTTGGGCCAGTTTAAAGCCTTCATTGGATCGATTATAAGCTGACCATTAGATAGTGGATTTGAGTAGTGGAATCGGGCCAAAGGCCTAGCCTAGCCGAGTTAGGGTTTTCAAGTCATTTTAGGTTTTCAAATTGTATGGCTATATATAGCCAAGGCAAGAGACCTTCAGGGAAAAGTTTTTGACGATTAATAAAAATTACATTGAGAGTTCTCTCAAGCTTCATTGAAGCACCTTGAATATCTTAGACTTGTATCTTACGTATTCAATTGACTTCTCAATCTAGGACCGCGCTAGATTGTGGCGTCTTCTACCAGTACCGAGGTTCGTTGACCATGTGATCAACGGGTTTAGGTGATCCGCTGCGTTCGTCGTCTTCAACGTGAGTCTCTACCTTCTAGATCCAAGCCTTTCTGTACGGGTTGTATCACACGGTTGGTACCGTTCGTATCAGCTGGCATCAGAGCTAGTTGAAGGTATCACGTATATCCTTGTTTTCTTTTCTTTTGGTATCGTTTCTAATCTGTCCAATCTGTCCGCCATTGTTTGTCTTGTTTTGGAGTCAACAAAATTCTGTTCGTGTAGTCTCTAATCTGTTCAAGCTTTGTCTGTGACAGCCCCACCTTCCCCTAAGGCGAACAAAAGGGGTTAGCGGACTGCCTGCCCAGCTCTCGCCAGGACTAACGATTCAGTTTAGAGCGATCTAATGCGTTCCGGAACTTACAAACGCGCGTAAACAAGTCAAAATGTCAAAATAAAAAAATGCATCTGGAGTCGGCCATGAATAGTAACCGACACGTCAAAACCCAACCAAACATCAAGCAAATATTTACATGTTGAAATTAAGCATATACAATCCAAAGTGGCATACAAAAGTTATTCAAAAGTGGATACATGTATGGTTTGCCAAATTAAAAGAGAAACGGACCCAAAAGTACATTTAGGGTTTCAATCAATGAGCTATACAAAAGATATGTCCAACTAGCTCAATTCGGCAACCAACTATCAAATCCAGTCCAAAAGTATTTATTTTCCTGTAAGGAAAACAAAAGGAAATAGAATGAGCTTACGCCCAGTGAGATAATACCACTCAAGCAGCAAAGTTCACATAAGCATAAAGCTTTTCATTCCAATTCATCAAAGTAAACAAAGGCACACATCAATAGTGGTGATAAAAGGATACGGGCGGCTCTTAAGAGCCCTTTTCCTCGTTTGCATTATTGATCGGACCTCATTGACCCTCCGTCAATGATTAAAAGTAACCAACCGTAGGCTCCACTTTACTTCCATTCCTTCCACCCAACATACCCCTACCGGGCCCGAACTCCAAACACTTGCAATGTGGTATTACTCGAGTATACCGGAATCGAGAGTCTCTCATACTACAAGATTCCATATAATAGTCCCCAAGGTTCATTAATTGGCACGACCAAGCCCTCGCCGGCTCGATTCAATCAACTACCAATGGGGTTGAGCTCAATGGTAACAATCATGGTCGTTGGATACTCGTCCAAACGACACCAAGTCAAGTACTTTCATTTCATGTAACATTCCAATAACAACAATGATATAAGGCATATAAGTGAGAGTGATCAAGTACACCCTCACTTGAATCAATATCAAAGGTGCAATAAACATTCAACACATCAAGTTCAAGTATCAAAGCCATAGAGTAACACTCAAGTGAGTAGTACACTCACCAAGCTTGAAAATGATATTTCATACACCTCCGTCAAAGGAGCGTCGTGAACCACCGTCACGCCCTAAAACATGCAAACAAGTACAATGAGACTCGATAACGAGTCATAAACCAATGCCAAATACTACCAAAATAGGGTTCCATAAGCATACATAAGCATTAGAGGAAACTAGAAAAATCCGGAAATGGAGTTAAGCGTTAACCCAAAAAAAACAGTTTTTGACATCATTTTGTGGTTTCGGCACCAAAGACACTACGATTATCGGATGAAGGTGAAAGAGACACCGTTGCGAAGCTAAGAGATAGGGATACAATGTTGAAGAAGTCAACTCTGTCCAGTTTCGAGTGTAACCAGGTCAAAAATGCAAGATACTACACCAGAACCGTAAAAACAGGTTCACAAATTGCATTCTGGTGTAAATATCATAAATCAGGCTACCTAAGTCCAAATCCAGTGATTCCAAAGCCATCCGAAAGCTAAGATACAAGGCTACAATTCATCAGAAGGCCTCAACAACCAATTCCGAAGCATTCCCAACCAAATTAACCAATTACAGACGCACCTATCAAATTCGGGTAAAACCAGGGCAGCAAGGGTAATTCCATCTTTTCACAAGCTACGTTGTTCTGATTGACCTTAAATTTTGTAAACATTTCTAAAATATCATTCCCTACAACTTTTATGTTTTAACCCAAGGCCAATTCGGCCTCTAACTATGATCTACAGTACCGGGCAGAATGAAGAACAATGAAACCCTAACTTTCCAATTTTCTTTCCAAAACAGAAATTGCTTGCAATTAACCACTTTTTCCACCTTCTAGCTTCCTTAACTATCATTTCCAATCATCATACATGACCACATAATCATATTCTTATGAAAACAGAAAAATCCCCAATAGTTATAAAACTTCACCAATTCAACCAAAAATCAAGATATAATCCATAAAATTGCATCTTATACTACCACCAATCATGAATTAAACATCATTAGAGTGAGGAGAGGGGTCCTTCACTACTCACCTTAGTAATACAAGAGAGAGAGCAACTAGTCACCTTAGCTTTCCAAACAACTTCACCAATCACCTTACCAACACTAAGTGAAGAGGTTTTATGGAACAAAAGCAAGTTTAAGTGGTTGTTTTGATGGATTTGAGCTAAATGCAAGCAAGAACTTGGAGAGTTTTCTTTCTTTTGCTTAGAGAGAGAGAGAGAGAGAGAGAGCCGGCCACAATAGCTAAGAATGAAGATGATTTTTGGTAATTTTTGGTTTATTTAGTCAAATGGTAAAACAAGAAATAATAGTCAAAAGGTAAACCCAATCCCCAAGTGACACTTGTCACCTCTTTAAATGCATGTCTATCACTTTGTTTCCTCTCACACCAATCCACTTGGGTAACCTCTAATTATCTCTTAGCACCCGATAATTGAAACCCAGTATCCGAAACTTAACCTAGTTGGCCGAATTTTTCCGAACTTTCCGCACTAGCGGGTCCCACGTCCGATATACGCTCTTAATTTCTCAAAACCTAACCGATACTAGAAAAATCATCTAAAAATCCTATTTACTCACAAAAATTATCTAGAAATTTTCCTAATCACGAAAATGCAGAAAACAAGCCATGAAAAATAATAAAACCTAGAAAATGGGAAAATTACGGGTTCTCACACTCTCTCCCCCTTAAAAGAATTTCGCCCTCGAAATTTCTCACCGTAACTCGCAAACAGTGTAGGGTATTTCCTTCGCATTTCTTCTTCCACTTCCCAGGTAGCTTCCTCTACCTCATGGTTTTTCCACAGTATCTTAACCTACGGAATCTGCTTGTTTCTTAGCTCTTTGACTTTCCGGTCAAGCACTTGGACAGGTTTCTCTTCGTAAGCAAGCGATTCGTCTACGTCGATCTCCTCTGGTTGTAAGATATGGGAGGGGTCGGGATAGTATTTCTTGAGTATCGAGACGTGGAAGACGTCGTGAATTCTCGAGAGACTTGACGGCAGCTCTAGTCTATATGTTACCTCGCCTATCCTCTGCCGGATCTTGTAAGGTCCGACGAACCTCGGTTGCAATTTCTTTCCTCTACCCGCCGTGACACTCCGTAACGGTGTAACCTTGAGGAAAAGACGGTCTCCAACTTCGAACTCCAAGTCTTTTCTTCGATTGTCTGCGTAACTCTTTTGTCGGCTTTGAGCAGTTTGGAGTCGTTGCCGTATCAACTTGACTTTTTCTCGAGCCTCTTCCATCCATGGAATAGTTTCCGGGTCTAGTGCCTTCCTTTCGCCAACTTCGTCCCAGTAGATCGGTGACCGGCATTTTCGTCCATATAGTGCCTTGTATGGAGCCATTTGAATCGACGAATGGTAGCTGTTGTTGTACGCAAACTCTACTAAGGTCATGTGTTGACCCCAGTTGCCTCCAAAATCCAGAATGCAAGTCCGTAGCATGTCCTCGAGAGTTTGGATGGTTCGCTCCGATTGTCCATCCGTCTGAGGGTGATAGGTCGTGCTCAAGTTGAGTTTCGTCCCCAGGGTTTCTTGGAACTTCTGCCAAAACTGAGATACGAACCGGGGATCTCGATCGGAGACGATACTAACTGGAATGCCGTGTAGCCTTACGATCTCGTCCATGTACAGTTGGGCCAACTTGTCCATGGAATACTTCATGTTTACCGGCAAGAAATGGGCCGATTTGGTTAATCGATCGACGATCACCCAAACGGCATCGTGCCCTCTTTGCGTCCGCGGCAAACCTGAAACGAAGTCCATGGTGATGTTTTCCCACTTCCACTCGGGTATCTCAAGGGGCTGCAATAAGCCCGATGGTTTTTGATGCTCTGCCTTAACTTGTTGGCAAATGAGACATTTTTGCACGTATAGAGCGATTTCCTTCTTCATATTATCCCACCAATAGGTTCCTTTCAGGTCCTGATACATCTTGCTACTACCCGGATGGATTGTATACTTGGACCGATGGGCTTCCTCTAGAATCTCCGTTTTCAACGACTCATCCTTCGGCACCACTATTCGGTTCCGGTATTTTAAAATACCCTCAGGACTGAAATTGAAATCAGTCGTTTCTCCTTTTTCCACTTTCTCTCCCCACTTCCGTACCATCAAATCCTCCTTTTGAGCTTCTTTAATCCTTGCCAAGAGGGTGGAGGTTACCTTAATGTTACCAAAAATTACTTTATGACTCCCAAGGTAGGGTTTCCACTCACAAACGGATTCTAACAAATCCCACTCTTTGATCATTAAGCTTGCTACCTGAGCTTTGCGACTTAGGGCATCGGCCACCACGTTTGCTTTTCCCGGATGGTAGTTGATGGTACAGTCGTAATCCTCCAGAAATTCCATCCACCGTCGCTGCCTCATGTTTAATTCCTTCTGTGAGAAGAGGTACCTCAGGCTTTTGTGATCGGAGTAAACCTCGAAGGTTACCCCATATAGGTAGTGTCTCCATTTCTTCAGAGCAAAAACAACTGCGGCTAACTCCAGATCGTGGGTTGGATAGTTCTGCTCGTGGGGTTTTAACTTTCTCGAGGCAAAAGATATCACATTTCGGTTCTGCATTAATACACAACACAGGCCTTCTCGTGACGCGTCAGTATACACAGCAAATCCGTCCACCCCGTTTGGTAAGACTAGTACTGGAGCCATGGTCAATCTTTTCTTTAATTCTTGAAAACTTGTCTCACTTCGGGCATTCCAAATGAATCGACCATGTTTCTTTGTCAAGTCGGTTAGAGGACCGGCTAGTTTGGAAAAGTCCTTGATGAAACGCCGGTAATAGCCAGCCAGTCCTAGAAAGCTGCGGACCTCGGTGGGATTTTCTGGCCTCTTCCAATTAGTCACAACCTCAACTTTCGCCGGGTCAACTAAAATACCCTCTTGAGAAATTATGTGTCCCAAAAAAGAAATTTTCTCCAGCCAAAATTCGCACTTGCTGAATTTGGCGTACAGTTGATGGTCTCTTAAGGTTTGTAAGACAATCCTCAAGTGCTGCTCATGCTCTTCACGTGTCTTGGAATAGACCAGAATATCGTCGATGAAGACTACTACAAATCGATCCAGGTAGGGCTTAAAAACCCTATGCATTAAATCCATGAAGGCGGCAGGGGCATTAGTTAGTCCAAAAGGCATAACTGCGAACTCGTAATGCCCATATCTCGAATTGAAAGCGGTTTTCGGTATATCCTCCCTCCTAATCAATAATTGGTAGTACCCTTGTCGGAGGTCCAGTTTCGAGAAGACCACTGCTCCTTGCAGCTGGTCGAACAATTCATCAATGTGGGGCAGTGGATACTTATTTTTCACCGTGATATTATTCAGGCCCCGATAGTCGATACACATCCTCAATCCACCGTCTTTTTTCTTCACAAACAGTACAGGAGCTCCCCAAGGAGACCCACTCTCTTGAATGAATCCCCGCTCCAGGAGGTCTTGTAATTGCATCTTTAGCTCCTTGAGCTCCGCAGGAGCCATTCGGTATGGTGTTTTTGAGATAGGTGAGGATCCCGGTAGCAGGTCTATTTTGAATTCAATCTCTCTTTCCGGAGGCAGAGCTACTAACTCATCAGGGAATACATCCGGAAATTCCTTTACTTTGGCCACGTCCTCCACCTTTAACTTATCCGTGGGGGTATTAATCAGAAAGGCTAAAAATCCTTGTGCCCCTCTACTTAGCAGTTTCCTAGCTCGAATGCCCGAAATCAACGCAGATGAGGTTAACCTACCCCTTATGTCCAATCTTAAGGTCGCCTCACCAGGAATGCGGAATTCTACCACTTTTGTTTTACAATCCAGTTGGGCATTATACTTGGCTAGCCAATCCATACCCAATATCACATCATACCCTTTGATGACCAAGCTTATCAAGTCCCCTAACAATCTCTTCTCTCCTACCCACACTTCACAATCCCTATAAACCGTACTAGTAACCAAACGTTGATTCCCCGTAGGTGTACTAACTTCTAGGTCGTATGGTAAACTAGTAGGTTTTATATCGATGCCACACATGAAATCAGGGTTAACGAAGGAATGAGTGGCACCAGGATCAATTAAAACTTTGGCAAAATGGTGAAAAATAGGGATCGTACCTTCTACGACCTCTGAGGAATCTGGGACCTGTCGAGGTTCTAACGAATATACTCGAGTTGGCACCTTAGGTTTCGTCCCATTCCCCTTATCCGGTCCCGTATTGGTTTTTGGCGCGGTTTGAACTCCCTTTCCGTCTTGCTTTAAGAATGGGCAGGTAGCAAGCTGGTGGTCTGCGCTTCCGCAACGCAGACATTTGCCTCCCTTCTTCCAGCAATTATCTTCGGAGTGATTCGGCTTTCCGCAGTACCCACAAGGCCCACGGGACGCCGAACCTGAACCCTTCAGGAAGTTTCCGCCCTGGCCTCTCCCGGTTGAGCCACCCCTGGTCTGAGCCCCTCTGCCGAAACTCGTCTGTCGTCCACCTCCAGCTCCTCGTCCGAACTTGGAGGGGGTACCTTTATCCCCTTGTCCAGATCTGCTTCCAGGAAAACCCCGCTTTTTCGCCTGGAAGTTCCGTACTTGCAATCTAGCACTCTCTACCCGCTGGGCCTTTTCCACGACTTCGCTAAAAGCAGTGATTTGAGCCACTGCGAGGTCTTTTTGGATTTCGACATTCAAGCCCTGGATAAAGCGCCTGATCCTCCGTTGCTCGGTCATGATCAGCTCAGACGCAAATTTGGACAGGCGGGTGAATTGGCTCTCCTATTCCGCCACAGATTGAGCCCTTTAGCGGAGTCGGATGAACTCATCGTCCTTCCTCTCCTGAACTAGAGGAGGGAAGAATTTCGCGTTGAATTCCCTTATGAAATTCACCCAAGTCCTGGGCGTTTGTTCCCGTTCCCATTTTTGCCGTATTACGTTCCACCAGGAACGGGCCGCCCCTTCCAACTGGAAAACGGCAAAAGTCACCTGCCGTTCTTCGGTGTAGTGCAAGGTCGCAAAAATATCGACCATCTTCTCAAGCCACCTTTCGGCTACATCCGGATCGGGTCCCCCAATGAACTTGGGTGGAGCAAACTTTTGAAATCGTTCAAGAGCTCTGTCTTCGCTCTCGACGTGATTGCCAGGGTTTCCAGGGTTTCCAGGATTAGGGTTTGGGTTCTGGCCTTGTTGCTGCACCACTTGTGCCAGCAGGTTGGTCATTTGCTGCATAGCAGCAGCTATTTGCACATTGGGGTCAACTCTCGGTTCAGGATTCGGTCCAGAGGAGGTTTCCCCGGCACCCCGGTCTGGCGTAGGTTGCCTATTCCCGCTCCCACGCCCCCGTCCACTACGTGTGCCTTCCATAAAATCTATTTGATCTAGACAAACGTACTAGAACAATAAAATGACAATGCATGTAAATAAAATCCCAAAAACTTTTACACACATATATATACATTCCAAACAAGGCAAACAACACACATATCAACAACCAGTCAAGTCAAGTACAAACATGGACAATCCACAAGGGAAAAGCCCCATCAAAAGAAATATACACGTAGCTAACCCAAACGTACAAAACGATTAGCTAAGGCTCTCTCCCTATCCGCCCTATATACAAAAACAACACTATCCCAAAAACTCTAGGAGTCGTGACCTAGTCCGACGACGAGCTAGTAGACCCACCCGATGGGGTAGATCCAACCCCAGCCTCGGGCCCCGCACAGGAGTCCTCGTCATTCATGCCCTCGACCACGTCGGTGCAAAGATTCAGGATCGATGCGGCTCGAATCTTCACCTTTCGGGCTCTCTTAGACTCACGCTCACGAACTTCCCTAAGTTGAGTGCAGAGGTCATCAACCCTATCCTCTACCTCAAGCACGTCATACTCCAACCCCTTAATGCGCTCGGCCTGTTTCTCATTGGCCACCCTAAGCTGGTTCACCTCGGCCTCAAGCTTAGCCTTATCTTTGGCCAACTCCTTACGCTCCTCGGCCACGGCCAACACCAGAGCATTAGGGTAAGCGTACTTGTGTCGACACTCGCAACGTCGGAGGCGGTTAGCCGGGCTCCAACGCACAACGGCCCTTCTGAGCCGGATCTAGTACGGAATCACCGGAAGCACCCCACGGGGTAGCTCTCCAGCAGGAGGACTACTAGGCTCACCATGACCGTCCATCCTACACCAAAAGAAGAAATAAGTATAATAATCTTAAAGGACGTAACCAAAATAATCCTCAAATCAAGCATTTCTAATACACCCAGGCCAATTCAAACCTAGGCTCTGATACCACCTGTGACAGCCCCACCTTCCCCTAAGGCGAACAAAAGGGGTTAGCGGACTGCCTGCCCAGCTCTCGCCAGGACTAACGGTTCAGTTTAGAGCGATCTAATGCGTTCCGGAACTTACAAACGCGCGTAAACAAGTCAAAATGTCAAAATAAAAAAATGCATCCGGAGTCGGCCATGAATAGTAACCGACACGTCAAAACCCAACCAAACATCAAGTAAATATTTACATGTTGAAATTAAGCATATACAATCCAAAGTGGCATACAAAAGTTATTCAAAAGTGGATACATGTATGGTTTGCCAAATCAAAAGAGAAACGGACCCAAAAGTACATTTAGGGTTTCAATCAATGAGCTATACAAAAGATATGTCCAACTAGCTCAATTCGGCAACCAACTATCAAATCCAGTCCAAAAGTATTTATTTTCCTGTAAGGAAAACAAAAGGAAATAGAATGAGCTTACGCCCAGTGAGATAATACCACTCAAGCAGCAAAGTTCACATAAGCATAAAGCTTTTCATTCCAATTCATCAAAGTAAACAAAGGCACACATCAATAGTGGTGATAAAAGGATACGGGCGGCTCTCAAGAGCCCCTTTCCTCGTTTGCATTCTTGATCGGACCTCATTGACCCTCCGTCAATGTTTAAAAGTAACCAACCGTAGGCTTCACTTTACTTCCATTCCTTCCACCCAACATACCCCTACCGGGCCCTAACTCCAAACACTTGCAATGTGGTATTACTCGAGTATACCGGAATCGAGAGTCTCTCATACTACAAGATTCCATATAACAGTTCCCAAGGTTCATTAATTGGCACGACCAAGCCCTCGCCGGCTCGATTCAATCAACTACCAATGGGGTTGAGCTCAATGGTAACAATCATGGTCGTTGGATACTCGTCCAAACGACACCAAGTCAAGTACTTTCATTTCATGTAACATTCCATGTAACATTTCAATAACAACAATGATATAAGGCATATAAGTGAGAGTGATCAAGTACACCCTCACTTGAATCAATATCAAAGGTGCAATAAACATTCAACACATCAAGTTTAAGTATCAAAGCCATAGAGTAACACACAAGTGAGTAGTACACTCACCAAGCTTGAAAATGATATTTCATACACCTCCGTCAAAGGAGCGTCGTGAACCACCGTCACGCCCTAAAACATGCAAACAAGTACAATGAGACTCGATAACGAGTCATAAACCAATGTCAAATACTACCAAAACAGGGTTCCATAAGCATACATAAGCATTAGAGGAAACCAGAAAAATCCGGAAATGGAGTTAAGCGTTAACAAAAAAAAAACAGTTTTGACATCATTTTGCGGTTTTGGCACCAAAGGCACTACGATTATCGGATGAAGGTGCAATAGACACTTTTTCGAAGCTAAGAGATAGGTCAACCATGTTGAAGAAGGCAACTCTGTCCAGTTTCGAGTGTAACCAGGTCAAAAATGCAAGATACTACACCAGAACCGCCAAAACAGGTTCACAAATCGTATTCTGGTGCAAGTATCATAAATTAGGTTACCTAAGTCCAAATCCAGTGATTCCAAAGCCATCCTAAAGCTAAGATACAAGGCTACAATTCATCAGAAGACCTCAACAACCAATTTCGAAGCATTCCCAACCAAATTAACCAATTACAGACGCAACTATCAAATTCGGGTAAAACCAGGGCAGCAAGGGTAATTCCGTCTTTTCACAAGCTACATTTCTCTGATTGACCTTAAATTTTGTAGGAATCTCTAAAATATTATTCTCTACAACTTTCATGTTTTAACCCAAGGCCAATTCAACCTCTAACTATGAGCTACAGTGCCAGGCAGAATGAAGAACAATGAAACCCTAACTTTCCAATTTTCTTTCCAAAACAGAAATTGCTTGCAATTAACCACTTTTTCCACCTTCTAACTTCCTTAACTATCATTTCCAATCATCATACATGACCACATAATCATATTCATATGAAAACAGAAAAATCCCCAATAATTATAAAACTTCACCAATTCAACCAAAAATCAAGATATAATCCATAAAATTGCATCTTATACTACCACCAATCATGAATTAAACATCATTAGAGTGAGGAGAGGGGTCCTTCACTACTCACCTTAGTAATACAAGAGAGAGAGCAACTAGTCACCTTAGCTTTCCAAACAACTTCACCAATCACCTTACCAACACTAAGTGAAGATGTTTTATGGAACAAAAGCAAGTTTAAGTGGTTGTTTTGAAGGATTTGAGCTAAATGGAAGCAAGAACTTGGAGAGTTTTCTTTCTTTTGCTTAGAGAGAGGGAGAGAGAGAGAGCCGGCCACAATAGCTAAGAATGAAGATGATTTTTGGTAATTTTTGGTTTATTTAGTCAAATGGTAAAACAAGAAATAATAGTCAAAAGGTAAACCCAATCCCCAAGTGACACTTGTCACCTCTTTAAATGCATGTCTATCACTTTGTTTCCTCTCACACCAATCCACTTGGGTAACCTCTAATTATCTCTTAGCACCCGATAATTGAAATCCATTATCCGAAACTTAACCTAGTTGGCCGAATTTTTCCGAACTTTCCGCACTAGCGGGTCCCACGTCCGATATACGCTCTTAATTTCTCAAAACCTAACCGATACTAGAAAAATCATCTAAAAATCCTATTTACTCACAAAAATTATCTAGAAATTTTCCTAATCACGAAAATGCAGAAAACAAGCCATGAAAAATAATAAAACCTAGAAAATGGGAAAATTACGTGTTCTCACATTGTCGCATCTGTGTGGATCTTGTTTTGGGTCGAAAATTGGTTGAAAATTCTGAGTTGTTGCTCCATTATTGTGTCGTTTGGTCTGTTTTGGTTTTCTGCTGTTTTGTCCTTAATTCTGTCCGCATCAAGTCTGAAGTTATTGTTGTGTTTGAGGGTCACAATTTCAGTCCAACAAACGGCTACAATCTGTTGAGGGCAGTCCGCAATTGCTTCCTCTTAGCCGTGTGTTAAAAATCTGTTTTGTCTCTCGTTGGTTGTCTTGCATCCGGATCTGTCCAGCGTGCATGTTGAGTTGTGTACGGCTGCCACAACTTTTGGGGTTGTCCGTGAGGGGCATTAGGGTTGTTCTAGAGGTGTCTTGAGTAAAAAAAAAAGAAGAAGAAGGAAAGCTAGTTGCGGCGGTTAGGGTTTCTTCCCTCTTGTTGCATCTCGTGTTGCCGTGAGTAGTAGCCTGTCCAGGTTGCGATCTCCGTTATTTGCTGTTAGTGGTGGTCTATCCAGGTTAGCAGTTGTGAGTTTGAGTTGTGTGCACAACCCAGTAAAGTCGAAAAAAAAAAGAGAGAAGAAGAGAAAAGGAACGGCTGCCATACCTGTGTTTCCCTTGCTGTCCGAAATTTTCCTTGCGAACCGTGAGTTGTGGACTGTTTTGGGTGTAAACCGTTAATTAGGAAGTTGCAATCATCTCACAGTCGTGAGTTTGGAAACAGCCCAGGGGTATTTGGTGTAAATTAGCAAGTGCATGAAATCTGAGTTGTCCTCTGACAAGTGAAATCTAAGTTGCATGAAATCTGATTACTTGTTTTTTGTCGGCCATACACAAATATTTCCTTAGCTGAAGCTGTTTTGCATGAAAACTGATTGCTTGTTTTTGTCGGCCATACACAAATTAAAAAAAAAACGGCCAGCCAAGTCCCAAGCGAAGAACACTCTAGCTGACCATTATTTCACCTTGTTGCTTTAAAAAAAAAAAAAAAAAAGAAAGACAGCAAGCAACATAATTGTTTCGGCCAAGCCAAGTTCCAGAAATTTTATTGCCAACCAATTGAAGTGCTACATAGTGGTCCGAACTATAAAACAAAAGCCAAAACAAACACAAAAATTCAAAAGTTTTGGTCCACTACTTCTTGAAATTCTTGACCACTTTGAGCCTTGGGAATTTGAGTCACTCTTTTAGCAAAAAGCTTCTTGTACTCCCTTGCGGTGGTAAAGGGTTTTCATGGTTTTAGAGTAAATTTCTTGGGCAAATCTTGGGTAACCCGTTGGGGGGGAGCCTGAGAAGGGTTAGTTGCACCATCTCGGTTGTCCATAACTCATTATTCTTGTCTTGATCCTAGCCAAAATTGCCAAATTGCCTTGACCAGAATTTGCGAGCTTGTTTGCGGTTTGTGGGGTTAAAGTGCACGGCCATTAGGGTATGTAATAGCCTAGGCCAGTCGGGCCTTTCATTGGGGTTTTCCAAAACCAAATTGGCTTCCTATCCTTGAGGTTTCCTAATTGTGAAAGCTTCCAAAACTCAATCTCCTAAATTTTCTCCTTATTTTTTTCTCACCACTTCCTACATTATAGCCGCCCTTGTCCCTACTTTTTAGGGATTACTTTCCCACATTTTGGCAACATTTCCTCCTATCTTTTAGCCTCCATTCCAGTCTTTTAGAAACGCCATCCAGACCTACTAACAAGCAAGGCAGCTTGCGGTTCTCAAAAAAAAAAAAAAAAGGGAGAAGAGTATTTTTTTTTATTTATTTTTTTTTATTTTCCTTTAGGTCGGGTCATTTTCTTCAATTCCTTTCTGTGTCTTAGTCTTTGTGTTTCCTTTCATTGGAGTCGTGCCATTTCATTGTCCCTCGAGTGAATCATTCCATTATTCTCTATTCCATTGAGGATTGCCACATTCTCGTGCTCCAAAATTGGAAGTTCATTGTTTGCCTGGGAGGAGCTCTAATTTCTTCAAGGTAAGCTATCAAGAGGGCTTGAGAGCATTGGCGAGATTCTTAGAGTGCTCTTTGAGTAACATACACGAGAGCTGAGCGAAAACACGTAAGGGAGCGAGTGAGGACTGTTCTACTAATGTTTGTTGAGTTTTACAGGTAATAAAAGTATGAGACAAACGAATGCTCAACTGGAGCTTCACCATCTTGTGCGTAAAGGAGTAAATACTGTGGCATTGCGTGAAATAACTGAGCAATTGGAAATCATTGAAGCTCAAAAAAATGATTGGTTTTATACACGTTGCCACATCAAGGATAAAGTTTGCAGCTTAGCCATTGATAAGGGTTGTGAAGTTAACCTCGTAAGTACTGTCTTGGTTGAGAAATTGAATCTTCCAACCATTGATCATCTTCGACCTTACAAGTTGCAAAGTGATAGTGGTGATATTTGGATTACTAAGCACACACTTGTTCCTTTTCGTATTGGCCCATACGTGGATGAGGTGTTGTGTGATGTAGTTCCCATTCAAGTGACACATGTGCTGTTGGGACAATGGTGGATGTTTAATCGAGAAGTCAAATATGATGGATATACTAATAAGTATTCCTTCACATTTAATTGCCGTCATACCAGGCTTGTGTCGCTTAATTCTAAGCAACTTTGTATTGATCTAGCATACACGAAGAGTGAGCATGAGCATTATAGTATGAAGAAAGAGTTAGATGAGAGAATTGTGACTGAAGAGGTAAAATTCGAGGGAGTTGAAAAGGAGAAAGAGGTTGTGAATAATGAGGGGAAAAAGTCAGCTACTGAGCATGAAAACGAGATTAAAAATTCTAAGAGTAAGCTGATTGTGAGAAAGGATGTGAGATCATATGTTTTTTCTAACGATCTTGACTCTACTTTGTTTAGTGTTTCTACTTTTATGCAGGTTAAGCAAGGAAAAATTGAGTTGATCTTGGCATGTTCTATGCCTAAATCCATTGGTGAATATCAAACTTTTCATGGAGTTTGCACCTTAAGTGTTGTCTCTCTTTGTCATCCACTGATGTTCAACGTCAACCATGAGCCTGATTTGCTTGTTGGGAGGAATAATGAAGTTTCAAAGGGAGTTTCTACACTTGAAACTTGTTATAAATTTCCTTCTTATTTTGTTGGTGACAATTCTTTCCTCATTGGTCCAAATTCTGATTCCTTACAACCTGGTTTTATTCTTCAATTTGAGGGTTCAAAAGCTACCTATCTCGATCTTGCTCCATTTGTGCAAGATAGGCCATACCAACAACAACTTGCAATGAATTTTGTAACTTTGCACAATCATGTCCGAGACTTTTCTAGCCTGATTGAGCATCACTATGAAGATCCTTATCTTGTGAATGTGAATGGTAAGCTGTCAAGTGATTTTATACCTACACATACTAATCGTGTGATTTATTGTGTAGGTCCAAATTCGACCATTCATGACACAATGCTGATTAGAGAGCTTTGGAGTGGTTGGAGTAAAGCCTTGAGTTTCCCATGGCGAATTGTGAGCATTTTCAAGCTGATCAAGAGACATGTGCACCGAATTACAATATTCATGACGTATGCTAGTATCCTTCATTCTAAGAGAGCCAATATGTGGAGATTTGAGGTGTCATACTGCCAACTCTTGTAGTACCATTCATTTCCAACCACAATTTGAGGACAAATCTTTTTTCAAGAGGAGGGGAATGATACGGAATATGGGCCGCTTATGGGCTATGTTTTGGGTTGCAAAAGATTGAATCTTTTAGTAATAGTTAGTAGTTTATTTTCTAGATTTCTATTTTATTTGCTAGGAATAAATTCGGTCCAAGACCTCATGTTGAGTTGGATCCGATTTATAGAGTCTAGGCTCACTATTACTTAAGTTGGTTAATTAGCTTTTATTGGGTTATGTTGGGCCAGTTTAAAGCCTTCATTGGATCGATTATAAGCTGACCATTAGATAGTGGATTTGAGTAGTGGAATCGGGCCAAAGGCCTAGCCTAGCCGAGTTAGGGTTTTCAAGTCACTTTAGGTTTTCAAATTGTATGGCTATATATAGCCAAGGCAAGAGACCTTCAGGGAAAAGTTTTGACGATTAATAAAAATTACATTGAGAGTTCTCTCAAGCTTCATTGAAGCACCTTGAATATCTTAGACTTGTATCTTACGTATTCAATTGACTTATCAATCTAGGACCGCGCTAGATTGTGGCGTCTTCTACAAGTACCGAGGTTCGTTGACCACGTGATCAACAGGTTTAGGTGATCCGCTGTGTAGACACCAAATTTTTAGAATAATTTCATTTACTATTTATTTTTTATTTTTATTTGTCGTGTTAGCTTTTATTTACTTTTTAGTTATTTTTTAGTTTTTATTTGTAAGTTTTTAGCATAGAATTTCTCGAAAAAGAAAAAAAGAGGAAAAAGGAAAAGCATTCAAAAAATATGATTTAGTTGTTTTGATTTAAATTCAATGTTTTCTTGGGAAAAATATGAAAAATAAAAAAAGGGGAAACCCGATTGCGGGTTTTGGGCTATTTAAGAAAAAAAAAAAGAAGGAAAAAGAAAGAAAAATTAGCATTTCATTTTTTATCCTTTTATGCCTAGTTCCGCTCATTGTATTCAGTCTTTTCTTCATTAGTTATTTTTATTAATTAGTTATCTATATTTTGTTAAATTACTAAAAAAAAAAAAAAAAAAAAAAGAGATTTTTACATTCAAGCTGCGGAAACGCAGCTTGCAAGGACAGCCGCGCATGCCCATCGAAGGGCTGGAAATCTTGGCAGAAACCAATCCCTTATCCTCACCTTTGAGGTGAGGGTTTAGGGATTGGGGGGTTCCTATAAAAGGATAGCCGCAGCCAGGAGTGAAAAGGAGAGAAGGTGGACGGCTGTAGAAAGAAACAAGAGAGAAAAGGAGAGAAACCGAGGGACTGAGTAAGGGCTGCAAGAAAAAAGGGCTAGGTTCCGAGAGAGAGCGAGAAGAAAGCAAGGACGGAAGGGGACGTTGGTGGTTGAGGGAGGAAGTTACGGCAGTGAAAGAAACAAGAAAAGGAAGAAAAAAGATACAGCGGGAAGGAAAGACCGTGGGTCTGGGGGACTGAGAAAAGAAAGTAGGAACAGCCGTGGGTAGGAGAGAAAGTCGCAGGGTAGAAGGAAAAGAGGAAAGGAAAGCTCAGAGTTGCAGTCAAGTGAGCAAGAAAAAAGCAAGCTTTGAGAGTGGGTCTGTAACAGCCCCACTTTCCCCTAAGGCGAACCAAAGGGGTTAGCGGACTGCCTGCCCAGCTCTCGCCAGGACTACGGATCAGTTCACGTCGATCTAATACGTTCTGGAACATACCCACGCGCGTAAACAAGTCAAAATCACAAAATAACAAAAACGAAAAAAAATCGAAGCCGATGATGAACAGTACCGGCCATGTCCGAATCCGGATACTAGGCCGAGAGTAGCCAAATTTTCTTTTGCCGTTTGAAAAACGAGTTAATCCAAAATCCAACCAAATGTCAACCAAACATATATACATTGAAATGTAACATTTACAAGCCAAAAGCCAAAGCGGCATATGAAAACGATTCATCATGGATATACATGTTCGGTTTGCCAATCAAAAGAAATTGAACCCAATACACACTAGGGTTTCATTCAAAGAGCTATTCAAAAGACATTTACAGGAGCTCAACTTGACAACCAACTAACACAACCTTTTCCAAAAGGGGTCATTTCCTGTAAGGAAAACAAATGGAACGGAATGAGCTTAAGCCCAGTGAGTTACTACCACATAAGCAACAAAGAGCATATAGCACAACCTTTCATTTCAAGTACACAATTAAAGAATAAAACCAGTCGGCAAAAGGATACGGACGGCTCTCAAGAGCCCATTTCCACGCTTACATTCTTGATCCAATCTCGTTGACTCTCCGTCAACGTTTATGAGTACCAACCGTAGAACCCACTTCACTCCCATCCCTTCCACCAAACATACCCCAACCGGGCCCGCACTCCAATCAGTAGGTTTTGGTAATACTCGAGTTTACCGGAATCAAGAGTCTCATTACTACAAGATTCCCCAGTACAGTCCCCGTGGCATGTCAATTTTCACGACCAAGCCCTCGCCGGCTCGATTCAATTGACTACCAACGGGGTTGAGCTCAGTAGTACAGTAAGGCCGTTGGATACTCGTCCAAACGACACCAAATCAGTTTTTCATGAAGTGAATTCAATATCTCATATAGCAAGTGCAGTATATCAGTGAAGCGGTAAACAGTCATTAACGGTATCACAAGGGGTGAGGGCGGTCAAGTACACCCTCACCTCAATCAATTCCAATAGCCAAATAAGCCTTCAAGGCATCAAAATCACATATAGCAAAGCCACATTGTAACATTCAAGTGAGTAGTATACTTACCACTCAAGTAAGTGATGTTTCATGCACCGTCGTTAAAAGGACGTCGTGAACCCCCGTCACGTCCTAAAACATACAAACAAATACAATGAGACTCGATAACGAGTCATAAAGCCATGCCAATCACAACCCCAATAAGGTTTCATATGCATATATAAGCATTATAGCAAACCAGAAAATCAGGAAATGTAACTCATTTGGCCCTAACAACAAAAACAGTTTTGGCCTCATTATGCGGTAATGGCACAAAATGAGTTACGCTTATCGGATGAGGGTGCAAGACCCACCATCTCGAAGCTAAAAGACAGGGCTACAACAATGTAGAAGGCCACTCAGTCCAAATCCTAGCACAACTAGGTCAAATATGCAGAATACCAAACCAGATCCGTAATTACAGGTTTACAAATCACACTATGTTGTAATCAGTACAACTCAGTCTATACAGGTCCAAATGCTGAAATTCCAAAGGCATATGGTAGCTAGGACATCAAGCTACATTTGATCAGAAGACCTCAACAATCAAATCCAAAGTAATTCCAGTCAAAACAGCCAATTACAAGCGCAGTTCGGCCATCCTGATGAACCCAGAACAGCAACAGTAAAAACGACATTTCTCACTCTACACTACTCCAAATGACCTGAAATTTTACAGGCACCTCAAACACATCAATACCTACAACTTTCATGTTTTTAAGCAAAGGCCAATTCGGCCCCTAACCATGAGATACAAAACCGGACAGAATTGGGGATATAAAACCCTAACTTTTCACATTTCCTTCCAAATCCAAAATTGGTTGCAATTACCAATCATCCTAGATAGCCACAACATCATGATCACATTAAACCAGAAAATTCATCAATAAATTGAAAACTTCACCAATTCATCTCAAACCAAGAAATAAACCACAAATTTCAGCACTTTAGCTACCACTAAGCACAACTTAAGCTTCATTAAGTGTAGGAGGAAGTTCAATCACCACTTACCTAGTAAACAAGAGAGAAGGAGTTGTAGGACACCTTAGCTTCCTTGAACACTTCCACAAAATCACTTACTAGCACCAAATGGAGGGATTTTATGGAGTAGAAACAAATTTCAGCAATTGGTTTGGATGATTTGCACTAGATGGTAGCTAAAAGTTTGAAGAGTTTTCTTCCCTCTTAAGCTCAAGATGGCCGGCCAACATGAAGAAAGAAAGAGTGAATTTTTGGTCAATTTTGAGATATTTAATCAAATGGTAAAGAAAGGTCAAAAAGGTGAATAGTTGTCTTAGGCTTCAACCAATGGAAGTGTGACACTTGTCACTCCATTAAATGCATTTCTATCTTTTTGTTTCCTCTCACATCAATCACATCTCATCCTCTACTTATCTCTTAACACCCGATAAATTTCACCCAGTATCCGAAACTTAACCTTATTGGCCGAATTTTTCCGAACTTTTCGCACTAGTGGGTCCCACGTCCGTTATATATCCTTAATTTTTCAAAAACTATCCAATACTAGAAAAATCATCTAAAAACTATAATTACTCATAAAATCCACCAAGAAAATTTTCCTAAGCCAGAAAATGCAGAAAACATGCAATTAAAGGGGGAAAACCCTAGGAAAATTATTAGGGAAAATACGGGTTCTCACAGGGTCTGAGGTAGAAGGAAAACCAGGATTTGAGGTTTAGAAAGAGACCGAAAGGGAGAGAGCGAGAGGTAGGCAGTTGCAAAATCTTTGGCCGAAAGAAAAAGCTTGGCGGCTGGGAAAAAGAAGTTACGGGTGAGGTGGAAAAGAGTTTGGGGTTGCAAGAACGTGACAGATCCTTATCATCGTTGTTCCGTTGACGTTCCTTTGAAGATCCGGCAGAAACCATCTCAGCCTTTTCTTTAGTCATCCCACGCTTCATTTCGTATTTAAGGTAAGATCCTTATCTTTTATGGTAGAAAGCTGTTTTCTTTATCGTTATTTGCTTCTGTCTTTGCTTCTGTGATTAGTTGATGGTTCTTTGCTGATAAAGTTGTGATGTTTGGAGTTTATGTGATGAATCAGTAGGTCTCATTTGAACTTTACTGTATGATTGCGTTTTGGCCGAACAAAAATTGCAGAAAGTTTGCAGCTTTGCCTGTTTTTGTGCTTAGAATCTTTTAGCTTGGACTGGGTTTTGAGAGACAGAAACCCAGGTGTGGTATATCATGAACGTTCATTATAAGTCCCTCCCCTAGCATCTCTGCTGCATTTTTTTATCTGTGTGAACTTATGAATCTGATGGAAATAAGTTAATGCATAGCGTTTGGATAGGCTTCACTTTGCACAAACAAATTTTGGATGCACGAGAAAGTTGCAGAATTTTTATTTCCTAGCTTTGTATGCGCATCCTTTTTGATTTTGTGTTTAAGTCAAAGAATTCTATGTTCAAAACTAGTAAGGATTTTTTATGAATCTTTTCGCCTGTTTCTAGAATGTTTTGTGCTTAAGAGTTGTGCCTAAAAATCTGCTGCAACAAGCTGAAGTCTCTTGGCATGTTGCAGCAGCTTGGAAGGGTCCTTTTCTTTTCTTTTGGGTCGTTGAAGTGGTAGTTGGTTAGACTTTCTTGCTGTTGTTTGTTGCTTATCTGAGATAACATGAACAATATATGCTATGAAGACTGCATTTAGGATAAACAATAGCATTTGATTGAGGTTAACAACATGGTCCTGAGGTCTTTGCACTTGTGTTTGTTTGGGTTTGCTTTGATTCATGTCCGTGGGTCTCAGTTGAAATGAGAGAATTACAGCAAGTGTTTTTCTTTCTGTTGCAGTAGTTTTTCTCGCAACATGTGCATGAAAACTTCAGGAAAATGTTTGTCTTTCGGTACTTGTTTGGGTGTCGAAGAGAGGTACCTTGTTGTCTGGTTTCAAACTATGATTTTTGTCTGAAAAATCTTCGAGCCAGGCTGTATATTTAGGGCCAAAAAGCTGCATTTCATCCTCATGATTTTGCTGCTATCTTTTCTTTTTTTTTCCTGCCCCTAGCTGTTTATATGAGTTTTTCCAACAGCAGCGTTCACTTCAAGCTGTTTTTGCGCGTCAAACATTGTTCTTTTCATAAAGAGTTCAGAGTGTGGTTTAAAATTGGGTTGGTACGTGGCGTAAGTTTCTCTCCTTTCTTTGCTGCACTTCTGGTCATGTTGATTTGATTGGATCTTCTAGGATAGATGATCACGCTAATAACAATGGGATAAAGTCCTAGTACTCGGGTTTGTTTCTGATTTGTTGCATGTATGTTAAGTTTTGTCGTGCATGTAGTTGCTGAAATCTCAAAATGTTCGAACGTTGTAGGAACTGTCAAGGTTTGCATGCTCTTTTTGTCCGACATTTTGTGCTCAAATCTAGGGTTTTGTGATGCAAAGTGAGAAGATTTTGTGGTAGGTTGTGTTGGGATTTGATGATGTTTGAAGGCTGGCTTTGTAAGTTGCCGAATTGCAGAAAGCTTTCATCAGAATGTTTTCTTTTGTAGCAGACAGTTTGTATCGTGGGTTTGCATGGTTTGCATGCAATTTAACTTTCAACAATTGTACTTTTGCCCACATGTTCATTCTCATGCTACTATGGCCCTTTTGTGTTTAAATTTATTGCAATTGAGTCCTAAAGTATTTGCATTTTAACCATTATTTGACCCCTTCCTTGCTCTTGGACCCATGAATTTCCCAAAAAGTGTTAATTGGGTTTTGAATGGTTGATTAATGTTTGCAATTGGGTCCTTAGAAGTTCTTATATCTTAGAAGTTTGGTCAATAATCTAACTCCTTTAAAATTAAGCACCTTTTGACTACATTTAAGTCGCTATTAGGGAAGAATTTGGTGGTTTGTTAACACCCCTTTTGAAGTTTCTAAGGTGTTTAGAGTTTCCTTTTTGCCTTTTATTTTACTTATCTTTAAAGTGGTGCATTAATCCCTTGCTTTGATGGTTTTAGCCCAAGTTATCTCTTTCTTTGGTGACTATAGCCCAAGTTAAGTCTTGTCCACCTTATTAGCATTACAAACGGGGGGAGGTACAACTTCTTTTATCCCTTTTTGTCTCTCTTATGTGATTCTACGTGCTAAGTGCGAATTGCATGTCTTCTTTGCTTCCCTTGCCTTTCTTTAATTCCTTTCATTTGTTTCATTTACTTTTGTTTTTTATTTAAGTTATTCTTTATGGGGTATGTGTACACCTCTTGGCTTGTAATAGATAGGGTTTTGGAGAGCATTTTTGCCCCATTTTTCCCCTCCCCCTTTGTTTTAGTTAGCAAATGTAATAGGTTCATTGCTTGCTTTTGTTGCTATGTGTTAATTTGCTTTATTAGGCTCTTGCATTTAGTCGAGCATGCTAAGTGTTATGTGCTACGTGTTTATAGATGATTTGCATGTCTACTTGCTTTCTATAGTCATAGATGAATGTAATGGATGAATGCACGTCACCACACTAGTCCAACGCTAGTTGTGGCTCTTTGTCCCGCTTTCCACTAGTCCAACGCTAGTAGGAATTCATAGATATGGGCTAGTCCAACACTAGACCCTTAGGGATTTCCCTCGCTGGTTCATACTTGCATGTTTCACTACATTTCATGCATTTTTCTTAGTTTCTAGCATTTGGCATGCTCCTCTAATCCTTTCCCCTTCATTCTAGGTTTTTGCATCTTCATGCTAGTTATAGGGTCCATTTGCTTGAGAGTCCCCTTTCGATAAGGGAAACGAGCGAGTGTGGCTACAAAATAGCCTTAGCACGCTAGTTTCTTCCTTCTAATCAAAGGGAAAATTAAAGTCGTGAAATTAGGAGTCATTCCCGTACCCGACTTGATGCATTCCTCTAGGTTCATGCACTCTCATTTTTATCATATCACTTCCTCACTTTTTTATCCACATGCCACGTTTGCACAATTTTCTTCTTTTATCATTTATTTTCTACCTCACAAATTGCACCCAATTGCACTTATATGTATCTACTATTATATTTTCATTCACTAGCACACATGCACTTTTTCTCAATTGGCACATATGCACTTTTCTCACATTTGCACACTTGCATTTTTCTCACATTTGCACACTTGCACTTTTCTTACATTCGCACACTTACACGCATACTTGAGTCTTCATTTGCATCGCCCGTGACCTCTATGAGGACTTTCCTTATTGGCCACCACAACTCATGTGGTTGGGACCAAAAGCCTCGTAAGAGACATTTTAGATTTAGGATTGCATTTCTTTCTCATACCCATTAGTCATATCAAACATGCAACACATACTTTGGGTAGAAAAATTAGGAAAAGAAGGGCTAAGTCACGCAACTAGCTTTGGCTAGGGTAAGGGAGTGCCTTAGGCTTTGCCTTTGACTTCTCCCTTATCAAATGTGACCCCCGATCCCTTTCTTTGGTTACGTAGACCTAAAAGTTCTTTAAAAAGGGTTTGTTTACTTTTCCAAAAAACCACTTTTTGGGTGACTTGGTACACCCTAACTCTATACCAAGTGGCGACTCCATTTTCCATTCAAAACCCTTTTTGAACTTTGTTTGGCCAAACCGTCGCATTTTCAAGTCCCACGGCCTTTTATTTTCACACACGTTCACATACACACTACTTTCACACATTCAAAAAGTGGGGCGCGACAGTTTGCGACTCCACTGGGGACTTCCTAAGTGGGTCCAAGCATTTGATTTAACTATTCTTTTCCTTTTTCTACCCTTTTTATGCATAGCATTTGGATATTAGGGTTGCATTTTTCCTTTTTAGGACTTTTTGCCTCGCCCGCATATCAAACTATTCCCTCGCTTGTGTATGTATGATTGGTTGCTTGGATGTATGTTGTACTTGTTTTATCTCGCGCTTTGCATTGCATTTGGGTGGGGGGGACATACCCTAGAGTCTCGCGTTGGTTCTTTATCCCTCCCCTCCAAACGAGCACTTGCATACGTGCATACGCTTTAATTTTTTCACCCCCTCATTTATGTTTTCTTTTAGTGGCTTGTCACGCCACTCCACCCTGTTAGGATTTTAGGCGACCCACTTGGACGTGTGATCGTGACACGACGTGTGTGTAGCACGATCCGAGGGGTCACTTAATCTTCCGCTTTAAGCTTTGGGTTAATAGCCTTTAGCTTTTAGTCGAAGATTGAGGATTTTTGATAGATTCACTCAGACATGTGGCCGTGACACGACGTGTGCGTAGCAATGTCTGGGGAATCGCTCGAGCCACCAACAAAGAACCTTGGGATTGATGACCTTTGGTTTCTAAGTCTGAAGGCTCGGGGACCTAAAACCTATCGAGTCTAGATGCATTAGTGAGCCCCAACCTCATGCATCCATGATAGTTTTACCTAGGATAGCGTCTGCCTTACCCTATTAGGGACACTATTCACGAGGGGAGGGGTCCAACCCCTTTCTCCCTTTTATTGATTTATTTCCTTGTATTGATTTCGTTGCTACTATGTGTTATGTGTATTCATCTGCCTGAACTAACTTTTCTTGGTTTTGTGTCCCCATTGCATTCACAAACCCTAGCAAATAAGAGGTCTGGCATGACCTTCTTTTAGAGCCTACCCGTGTAGATAGGATATTGCACGTTTAAAGATTTTGGTATATTGCATTCATAGATTAATAATTGCATAGCATTCTAAGCCAACCTTGGCGTATAAAGGGTCCTTTAGGTCATATTTCATTTCAAACTGCATGTTTTATCGCTTTAATAAACTGGCATCATGCATAAACCCTAGAAGGGGAATGCCATTTAGGGGATCCCATGGTAGGAATAAGCCACCTTGTGTCTCGGATACTTAATCCAAGGAGACTTGCACGTTTACATTTTGTACCATCCAAAGAGGTAGTGCACAAGGTAAGGTAGGATCCAATCATTTTCATAGAGCGATCTTTGGAATATGAGCGTCTAATAATCACTTTTTGGCCACCTTATCAAAATTGGTAAAATCCCTGGCGTAAAGGACATTAATTGGAACAAATTCACCAATATTTCCTCACTATTGAGACGATAAATCAATTGAGGCCAAAATTTGATTTTAGAAGGCTCATAGACCAATGCATCGCAATAAGCCGTCAATTCCATTCAATTCACTGGACCATTTTATTCCTCAATTTCATCCAGTCCATTTTATCCATTTGTTCAATTTTAGGGCAATTTAATCGATTTTGAATTCATTTGACTAATTTACCCATTTTAGGGCAATCTAGTCGATTTTGAATAGATCACTAATTTCATTTAATCCATTTGATTAGTTTACCCATTCTTAGGTCAATTCAATCAATTTTGAATAAGTCGCCCGATCCATTTGACCAGTTTACCCTTTTTAGGGTGATCTAGTCAATTTCGAATAAATCATCCGATCCATTGGACCGATTTGCCTAGTTTTAGGGCGATTTGGTCGGTTTTGACTAAATCATCATTTCACTCGATCTGTTTGATCAATTGACTTCATTCAATTCATTTGATTAGTTTAATTCATTTTTAGGGTTATCCATTCAATTTTGAATAAATAATCAAATTTCATTCAATGCATTTGACCATTTTACCCTTTTTAAGGTGATTCGGTCAATTTTTCAATAAATCATCAATTTCATCCAACCCAGTCAACTAATTAGGGTTTTAATGTCAAATTTCAGATTGAAGCGCCTAGTTGTTCACCCATTGCATTTTTATTTGATTTGGATAAATTAGGGTTTTGATCTGTGTTAGGAAATTTCAAATTTCTTCAAACTCGCCAAAGTTAAATTAATTCTTGTGCCAATCAAAACCAATCATTCATTCGGAGTTGTCCTCGTTTTGTTGGAGAGCTCCCGCTGTTCAATTGGTCCAAAATTTCCAAATTACTTTCTAATCAAATGTCGATAAGTTGATCGGATCCATCAGGTATGGTATCGTGCCTACCTCAGAGGATTACATCATTCTAGGCCTACCCTTGGCACAAAAAGGGCCCCCCGATAGGACATGCATCCGAATTTTTTGGAACATCTACTAACTCTTGTCTTTTTCTTTTCCTTTGTTTTATTTTTGTTAAAAAAACTAAGCGAGGGCTAAATCTAAAGGCAATTCCTTTCAAAATTCTCAGGTAATATTTAAACATAGCTTCTCGTCGAAGCTCCATCATAACGCGATCCCGTAGTCGAGCCCAAAGGAATCGTGTAGACATGAGTTCTCAGCCAGAATCGTCTGATAAGATCGTTGCAACTACCCAGCCGGAAGCCGCAAGTCCCGGGGTTCAGTTGACTGAATTACTTACCAGATTTGGGGAAATGGCATCTGAAATGGCCGCCCAAAAGAAGTTGATCGACGATCTCATTAGTAGCGGAGTGCAGCCCGAGCCTCCGCCCGTCAAACAACCGGAATCCGAGCCATTTGTCATTCCTCCAATTCAAACCACTTTTGAGGGAGTTTTCAACCCGCAGTATGCTTACGCTCAAAATCCTCCGTTCTATCCTCCCTATGGGCAGGGATTTCAGCCTCAAGGTGGTTCAAACATGCCTCCTGATCCACAAGCTTTTTATCACACTGCTGCTGAGCCATTCCTACCAGACCATACTGTTCAAACCAAGCCAGAAATGGGGGAATCTTCCGCTCCCGTTGATATAAAGCTGCTCAAACGCCTTGACCGTTTTGATGAGTTTATGAGAAAGAGTCAGGGGTTGAACAAGCAAGGAGTCCTGGATTACGATGAGCTTTGCCTCTTTCCAAACGTGCAATTGCCTGAGGGGTTAAAAACCCCTAAGTTTAACAAGTACGATGGAACTGGCAATCCCAAAACGCATCTCCGTCTGTTTGCTAACAAATTGGGAAGGCCCATAGATGACGAGAATCTACCTTTACGGTTGTTCCCAGAAAGTCTGGAGGGGGATGCACTCGATTGGTACTCCAATCTGAAGCCCGAAGAAGTAAAAACCTGGATTGACTTGTCCAATACTTTTGTAAGGCAGTATGAGTATAATTGCGAGCTGGCTCCGACACGAACTACGCTGGAAGGGACAAAGAGAAAACCCTCTGAGGACCACAAAACCTATGCTAAGAGATGGAGGAAAATAGCTGTAAAAGTCGAGCCACCAATGACTGAGGACGAAATCATACGCACTTTCATTAAAGCACATGATCCGCCGTATTTTGAAGAAATTTTTCGCATGACTGGATGCTCGTTCGCTGCCATTGTCAATAAACTTGAGGAGTACGATGACTTCGTGAAAGCTGGGAAGATTGTTAATGTCTCTGCCCTCAAATCCCAGTTGGATGCCTTACAAGGACAGGGGAATAGTGGGAAGAACCCGCAACTTAAAAAGAAAGAGGGGGAAATCACTTTTGTCTGGGATCGAAACCCTATCCCAAGACCTAGACCTCGACAATACCCCACCTATTCAAACCCTTACCCTTACTATTCAAACCCTCATCCTGTTTATCACACCAATATCACTCATCCTCGACCTCGCCCTAATTACACCAACTCGCCCAGAGCCCCTTTTCAAATATCTCAACCTAACTCTCAACAAATTCGATCCCGACCTCCCTACAATCAACAATTTCCTCCACCAAATAGACCCACATATGATTATCCCCAACCTACTGAAACCTACAGCCAAAGCCGTACCCGAACATTCACCAATCTAGGCAGGTCGTTGGACCAGTTGTATGAGCAATTAAAGGCTGCTGGTAAAATAGGTGTGATTCCCCCTCCAACTTACCCTTATGGCATGCCTGCCGGATACAATCCACAGTCCGCTTGTGCCAATCATTCGGGAGCACCGGGTCACTCAACCGCTGATTGTAAAGCCCTTAAGCACAAAGTCCAAGACATGATCGAGGCTGGGGAAATAGTGCTAAGGGGAAAGGGTGAACAAGGACCAAGTATAAGTACAAACCCCTTTCCCAAACACAAGGACACCTTGGAGGCATCCATCTCCAATGACGAAATTTGAAAATCTTGAGGGAACCTTGCACAATTTGGATGGCTAAGTATCTTCCCTCTCGAAGGGAATTTCGGTAAATCTAGGGGTTGTTATTTACTAAAATTCACAAAAACTACTTCTTGCATATGTGAATAGTTTAATGAAAGCATCTTTTGCAATTGAGTTTTTGTCTTGTTTCCGCTTTGATTTGGAGTTTCATGAAATGCACAGTTTTGTTTTATTTATTTGATTTTTGTCCTGATTTTTTTTTTAAGATGGCCAAAGATGAAATTATTTGACCCCTTGAATATCACTGTGCTGGAATCCGATGAAGCCGCACATTGAAAAATCCATTCATTAAAAATCCCTTCATTAAAAACCCCTTCATTGAGAAAAACCCTTCATAAGAAAATCTCTTCATTAAGAATCCTTTCATTGAGAAAGCCTGCATTGAAAAATCCTTTCATTGACAAAATCCCTTCATTGATAAAATCCCTTCTCTGCCAAGTTCGAAGCTGATTGGTTAAAGCAGCGTCACCGACGATTGATTCTGATTGATGAAAAGCAGTTGAATGCCATGTGCCATGGCCAATGTTACCATAACGCATGGCCTATGTCCGCCACCGATCCTTTGGAGAAGGGGACAAAGAGTTAAAGCGAGTTTTGCCAATGAAAGATGAAGCCAAAGATGAATTCGCTTCAAAATGGCAAGGTTCATTGGTCGTTCAAATGGTGTTGCCGAGCGGAACATTTGTTCTAGATGGATGGACAAACATTCTCTCAACCTATCAACTCAGACATGTGTAAGAAGTTTTTATTTTTGATCATGCAAATTTCTTTTGGAAATCATGCAAGGGGCGAAACAAAAGTCAGGCCATCTTCCTTTCCAATCAAAACATTTCATCCCTCGTCATCCCCTTTGAGCTATCAGAACAATGATTTTCGTTTGGCAGCCCCTGAGAATTGCAAACCCCACACTGGGGCAAATTTATGTTGAGAAGAGATGATCAAAAGAGAAAAGGAGAAAGAAAAAACCCCACACTGGGGCAAATTTAGTTTTTAAAAGGAAAAATGCAAAAGTGAGGAAATGCAATGAAAAATGCAAAGAGAGAAATTCAATCAAACTGGGGCAAACTTCCCTCAGTTTCGTTCAAAATTGGAAATAATTTCAAAATGATGCAATCTCAGGTTATTTCACACCTCTCATTAAAAATTTTCTTTCAAGCCTCAACTTTTCTTGAAAACACCCCACCTGACCTCATTACAAAAACCCAAAGTCCTGGCTTTCGTCACTTGCTGTGTTTCTATTGGGAAGTTTGCTAATCAACTGGCGAGTGATGTCCATAATGCCTTCGTTTAAGTTTATAAGGGAAGCGCATTTTACTGATGCCAGCAATCTTCAACTTACATTCCTGAGTCGATTATGGTCGAGCTCTTCCATTGCTTCCTTAGGTGAAAACCCGAAATGGCACCTCAAAAGAAAAGGAGAAAAAGAAGAAAGAAAAGAAAAACAAAACAAAACAAAAGGTGGTGGAGGCAACCTTGGTGAAAACCCAAAAGGGCGTCAAATTAGGTTTCTGCAATGAGCATGCACGAGGAGGAATAGCTGGTGACTTGGCTCATTTGGATTTCTCTTCATTTTGCACTACTTCCGTCAAATATTGAATTCCAGAGCAAGGATATCCAGGGATTCGAATATAACATCCGTTGGCCAAAACTGTGTCACTTTGTGAAAAATATTCTTTTGCAAATACATTCTTATGAAACTCATTTTTTTCTCAATTGCTTGTATTCATGGCATTTTATAGGATTGCGCACAGTGGACTGTGTTTTGCATTCTTTTTCACATTCATTCCTGCATGACATGTGAAGTTACCTTGCATACATCATTCTTGGTCATTGAATTTTGGTGAATAACAATCCCCGTGGTTTACTCAAAGCATACTTGGATTCAATCATCTCTTGAAAAGGGTTAAGGTTCAACAAAGCCAGTTACGCAGGCTTCACAATATGGCAAAATGCATACCCGGTCAGTCTGGGAAAAGCAGTGACGTTTGGAAGCGACAAATCCAACTAAGTCAGATGCCGTAACAAAAGTTGGCGAAGGCAACAAAAGACTCATGTTTACACGATTCTCAAGGGCAAACGACTCAAATGACGGTGGCACTTTTCTTTGTCCTTTCTTTTTTGCAGAAAAATTCCACGCGTGAGAACAGTCACACTTCGCACTGGGGCAAGTATCGGAAAGGAGTTCCCTAGTGAACAAAGATGGATCGAAAATGTCACAAGCAAATTTGCTCAAAAGGATGCAGAACCAACTATAGGCTCAGATGCAAAGACTTAACCTCTACTGGGGCAAAGTTGTGAGCACTTTTTCAGGTAAGTATATTGGCATGCCATGATTTTAAGTTTATTCGAGTCAGTCCCATGATTTTAAATTTTATTCAGGTCAGTCCCATGATTTTAAATCTCTTGTTCGGGCCAGTCCCATGATTTTAAATTTTATTCGGGTCAGTCCCATGATTCTAAATTTTATTCGGGTCAGTCCCATGATTTTAAATCTCTTGTTCGGGCCAGTCCCATGATTTTAAATTTTATTCGGGTCAGTCCCATGATTTTAAATCTTGTTCGGGCCAGTCCCATGATTTTAAATTTTATTCGGGTCAGTCCCATGATTTTAAATTTTATTCGGGTCAGTCCCATGATTTTAAATCTCTTGTTCTGGCCAGTCCCATGATTTTAAATTTTGTTCGGGTCAGTCCCATGATTTTAAATTTCTTGTTCGGGTCAGTCCCGATTTTTAATTTCCTGTCTCGGGTCAGTCCCGATTTTAAATTTCTCGTCCGAGTCAGTCTCATCAAAGAGGGCCAGTCCTCATTTCAACAAATGAACAGTCGTCGACAAGCTTGCAGGTAAGTATTTGGTGTCTACTTCTTTGTCTCAAGTTTTTCCAAAACTCAGACAAAGAGGGGCAAACTGTAGACACCAAATTTTTAGAATAATTTCATTTACTATTTATTTTTTATTTTTATTTGTCGTGTTAGTTTTTATTTACTTTTTAGTTATTTTTTAGTTTTTATTTGTAAGTTTTTAGCATAGAATTTCTCGAAAAAGAAAAAAAGAGGAAAAAGGAAAAGCATTCAAAAAATATGATTTAGTTGTTTTGATTTAAATTCAATGTTTTCTTGGGAAAAATATGAAAAATAAAAAAAGGGGAAACCCGATTGCGGGTTTCGGGCTATTTAAGAAAAAAAAAAGAAAAAGGAAAAAGAAAGAAAAATTAGCATTTCATTTTTTATCCTTTTATGCCTAGTTCCACTCATTGTATTCAGTCTTTTCTTCATTAGTTATTTTTATTAATTAGTTATCTATATTTTGTTAAATTACTAAAAAAAAAAAAAAAAAAAAAAAGAGATTTTTACATGCAAGCTGCGGAAACGCAGCTTGCAAGGACAGCCGCGCATGCCCATCGAAGGGCTGGAAAGCATCGCCCGTGACCTCTATGAGGACTTTCCTTATTGGCCACCACAACTCATGTGGTTGGGACCAAAAGCCTCGTAAGAGACATTTTAGATTTAGGATTGCATTTCTTTCTCATACCCATTAGTCATATCCAACATGCAACGCATACTTTGGTAGAAAAATTAGGAAAAAAAGGGCTAAGTCACGCAACTAGCTTTGGCTAGGGTAAGGGAGTGCCTTAGGCTTTGCCTTTGCCTTCTCCCTTATCAAATGTGACCCCCGATCCCTTTCTTTGGTTACGTAGACCTAAAAGTTCTTTAAAAAGGGTTTGTTTACTTTTTCCAAAAAACCACTTTTTGGGTGACTTGGTACACCCTAACTCTATACCAAGTGGCGACTCCATTTTCCATTCAAAACCCTTTTTGAACTTTGTTTGGCCAAACCGTCGCATTTTCAAGTCCCACGACCTTTTATTTTCACACACGTTCACATACACACTACTTTCACACATTCAAAAAGTGGGGCGCGACACCCTGCGTTCGTCGTCTTCAACGTGAGTCTCTACCTTCTAGATCCAAGCCTTTCTGTACGGGTTGCATCACACGGTTGGTGCCGTTCGTATCAAGTGGAGTCCCTCTTGGACTCCAACTACGGCCTTATCCTGATTGATCAGGAACTCTTAACTAGTTTGGCCCTGGGAAGGCTTTAAGGTTGAGTTCTGAACAGGCTAGTCAGTTTGACCGAACAGGCAAGTAGGACTGACACGTGTCCGTGGAGGATTGGCCCCTCTACATACAAAATAATTGTCTATATAGCCATTTCTGGAAATTGAACAAGCATATTATGTGACGCCCCCACCTCTCCCTAAGGCGATCCCTAGGGTATCAGCGGGACGCCTGCCCAACTCTCGTCAGGACTCACGCACTCGTTCAAGCTTAATATAGAGCCATGGAACCACCATCGACTTAAATAAAAGTATTTCGAATATACAAACCGTAGCTTCAAAGCTAAAAGTTACGATTACAATCCACCCACCAATAATAATAAAATTACACTTAAAGAGCCATTAAAAATTCATACAAAAGGTATACTAGTATCACCAAGTCGCTAGTCTAGAACCACCAATCCACCTCCAAAATCTGTGAAAGAAAACAAGCTTAATGGGATGAGCGAACGCTCAGTGAGATCAAGAAAATAAATAGGCAAGCAAATAATACCAATCAATCAAATAACATGCTTTAAACAACTTTTAAACATAACATTTCATTTAAGTGCATAAATAGGAATTTAACACACATGGAGGATACAAGAGCTCTCAGGAGCTATTTCCACGTCTCGATCATTTTTAGCCATCTGGGGTTGATCCTCCGTCAACCCACGTAGTAACACCACCGTAATGCTCCACTTACTTCCTCCACCTACCTAACATCCGCTCGGATCTAGAACCAAACATGTATGAGGTTATTTCTTTGTTAGAGGATCTCAAACAACACATCCTACTTCTAGAAGATGGTTTGATGATGACTATGTCACCCGACCAACAAGCCTCCTTCATTGACAAAAGGAACTTGCTTGTGCCTCTTATTCCTTAAGACAATGAGAATGTTCATCAGAAAGAGCCAAGAACTAAGCCAACTGAGCAAACTCCTCGTACTGAAACTACTCCAGAGGCTCGTGCTTCCAGTTCTCAGCCACAAGACAAAGGAAAGGCTCCAATAACTGAAGAGGATTGTGACACCCCGCATATTAGGAAGTTGTTTGTAAAGAAGATACTAAAGTGTATTTCTTTGGGTTTGATTTAAAACCTTATTTTGTTTTAAAAGGTTAGAAACCCTAAAATTTTAATTGAAAACCCTAATTTTAATCACTGGAATTGTAAAATCTCTCACGTTTTTTCTTAAAAATTTCCTTTTATTTGGCAATTTCATTTATTAAAGCTCTACCACCCAGTCATTCCACAATAAGTGCAAATGAACCTAGAAAGTAGGGTTTCACTTTTCGGTTTCAAGATTGGAGCAAATTAGGGTTTTCGCGATTTTTCGTAGGATGATTTTTCGGTACGGAGCAAGGATCAAATTTGGTGATTAAAAGTGACTTTTAGGTGAGAAATAATATGTGATTAGGAGCAATGACATTTGCACGTTGTTTTACGTAAATAGGTGAGTGTTCCTTGTTTGTTATGTTTCTTGATTATATGGCTTGTATATATGACTGATAACATGTTAAACGCTTTCAATGATTAGCCAAAACGAGTTTTCTGGGCGACTGTGTACTTTATCGCACTCAGCCTAAATGATTGTGAACTTTTCAATGATTGAACGATTGAAATGTTACTTGTGCATGAATGTAAGCCTTTTGGCTGAACTGGCCACTGCCCCTTGTTACCGATCGACTCGAGCCAGAAGCGGACTCGGTCGGGCGATATGGTGACCTGGGTGAACGTTTGGTATACTCGAGTATTACCTTGTAGGTTGGTGGAGCCCGGCCAATGTCTGGGAAGGGGGTGAATGAAATGAAGGAACGAACGAGGGTTTTACTTACAAAAATGCATTTTCAAGTGAATGGAGGAATAAGGGGAAATGTCAAGAGAACGAACGAACGAACAAACAAATGTCTCCTTGTGAGCCCGTATCCTTTTAATGTATGTGTTAATATCGCTTTCCATGGTAAATGTTTCTTGAATTATTATGCTCTATGTTGAATGTATTGGATTGATTATTTGATTATGTGTTCGGAACCTCACTGAGCTTTTAGCTCATCCCTTTAGTTTTGTTTTCCTTAACAGGGGAAGGCACGCAAGGATGAGAGCTTGGTATAGACTAACTTGGTCTAGCTCTTTGTGTTTGTAATGGTTCTCACCCTAGTGCTTGGCACGGGCTGGTTGTATGGTGAAGTGAGAACCTTTGTACATTTGATGGTTGTACTTCCTTTTGAGATAGCAATGTATATATAAGTTTCACTTAAGTTTTGGATTGTTGTATGTTATTCCTTTGGTTGTATTTCGGATTTGATTAAGGAACGACTGAGTCCCGGCGAGAGCTGGGCAGGCGGTCCGCCGAACCCTTTGGTTCGCCTTAGGGGGAGGTGGGGCTGTCACAGTTGGTATCAGAGCCTGCTTCGCGTGGTCTCTACGCTGAGTGAGCTTGGGCTAAGTGGTGAATAAGTATGAAGGACTAAGTGCTCGTTCGAGCATAAGCTATGAACCCTGAAGTGTTATAGGTCTTAAATCTTTCTCATGGTATCTAAGGACCATAGATAGGTATGTCGGGTAGGAATTTCGATTTGTAGATGGTTTACTCTTGGGACTGGCCAGCTCGAGATGTGAACTATCTTATTTCGGATTCTCGTGCCCGAGTACTCCAGAATTGCTAGGTACTTGAGACTTGTATTTTGGAAACATGAACAGGCTTTGTCTGGCCAAAATGAGCACAAGAGGTCAATGGGTATCTAGTTTGGATAGTAAGTGACGTGAGAGACCGGACGGGGTTATTCAACTGAAACTAGGACGATATCGCCTTTTCTTTTGATTTGCCCTTATATTATTGTTACATGACGTTAGTTGGTGTATTTGTGCATATGATTATCTGTCTAATTTGATATGCCTTTGTGTATTTGATCATCTGTCTTCGTGATATGCGGTGTGTTATGTGTGTATATGTTTATTTAGGTATTTGACGCCCTAAATTTTAGTCATAACTAAGTTTTGGCTATAATGAGACCTGAGAGCTGGAAACGAATATATAAGGAAAATACCCTACGTTATTTCAACTGCATGTATGAATTTCAAGAACGAAATTCTTTTAAGGAGGGGAGATTGTGACACCCCGCATATTAGGAAGTTGTTTGTAAAGAAGATACTAAAGTGTATTTCTTTGGGTTTGATTTAAAACCTTATTTTGTTTTCAAAGATTAGAAACCCTAAAATTTTAATTGAAAACCCTAATTTTAATCACTGGAATTGTAAAATCTCTCACGTTTTTTTCTTAAAAATTTCCTTTTATTTGGCAATTTCATTTATTAAAGTTCTACCACCCAGTCATTCCACAATAAGTGCAAATGAACCTAGAAAGTAGGGTTTCACTTTTCGGTTTCAAGATTGGAGCAAATTAGGGTTTTCGCGATTTTTCGCAGGATGATTTTTCGGTACGGAGCAAGGATCAAATTTGGTGATTAAAAGTGACTTTTAGGTGAGAAATAATATGTGATTAGGAGCAATGATATAAGGTTAGTGAATAGGAAATAAAAACCCTAGTACGTGTGTTTTAAAGAAAAACGGCGCGAACCTGCGGGTACCACGCGTTACCGATTGAACGCACCACTTGACCACCACTTTTTTATCACATGAGCTCACTAATATTTGAGTAAAATATCCCCCTCATTTCCAGCTAGTCTTGACCGAAAATGTGGACCAAATGCAAAGAAAAGAAAGAGAAAAAAAGAGTGGTGGTGGTGGCGCCACTTGTCGCCACCTAAGGGTTTCTTGACCAACCAAGAGTCCAACCTTTTTATCCCCAATTTTTGCTCTTTCTTCTTCATTATTTCTGCTGGTGGCCGAGACAAGGGAGGGGAAAAGAGAGAGCAAAACCCATCTTCCTTCATCTTGAATTTGAGCTACAAAGTGAGGAAACAAAGAAAGTAAACCGATTAAAGTTACCTTTGAGTGTTGATTTAGTGAGGTGTTGGTGAATTTTTGAAGGGTATGATTAATATATGTTGTATCTAAGATTGTATAGGGGGTTTTGGTAGTAAGTGAAGCAATAAAAGAAGAAAGTTACCATTGAAACTAAAAATTCCAGATTTCTGGAAAAATTTTAGCCCATTCTGTCCGGTTTTATTGCATCATGTTAGAGGCCGAATTAGGCTTGGTATAAAACATGAAAGTTGTAGAGAATGGTATTTTATAGTTGCTTAAAAAATTTCATCTCAATCAGACCAACGTAACCGGTGAAAAGACTAAAATACCCTCACTGCCCTAGGCTATTTCCAGTGATCCGTTTTCGACAGTTCATCCAATTGACTGTGTTTATTCACTATGATCCGTGCTGATTTAGCCATTTTCCAAAACATGAAAGTTTTAGTACTCTGTCTTATATTTTAAACGCCTTAAAGAACACCTTAAACGGACTTTGGTAGTCTGAGATATGGCCATTTAATTGTAGTACGGTTAGTTAGCCGATTAGTTGGAACCTGGTTCTGTGAACTGGGAATTTGATTAGATTACACGGGAAATTTGACTAAGTGACCTTCATGAAAGTTGTAGCCCTTTGTCTTAGCTTCGAAACGGTATAATATTCGTTCCAATCCGATAAGTGTAGCCTTGGATGTGTTCTTTCCGCAAAAACCCGTTAAAACTGTCTTTTGTAAACTTCATTTCCGCACTCGTTATTAGCTTGATTTCTTGTCCTTGTATTGTCTTGAGCCTATTGAACGGCTATTGAAATGAAATTGTGTTATGGATGACTTTGGGTTGGATTGAGTAAAAGAATGAAGCCATAAATGGCTGGAAAAATAGGTAAATACAAAGGGCGTGCTGCCCAAATTTTCGCTCAAGGGCTAAGTTTCTATTTGAACTTGTATACTTTTGTTTGGCCAATACCATGACCGGCTTTCCATTTTAAAACATGATTTTATCATGACGCTTAGTCTATACTAGCTGCTTGGGTACGAGTTGATTTTGAACTATCTAAATGATTCCGAAAACAATATTTTTAGCCTATCTCGTTGGAGTCTGAGTTGTCTTTGGTCCAAGTGTTTTCCGCCGGACATTTTATAACCCGCTTGAGTTTGTTTTGTGTTTGGTTTATGAAACCCTAGTTATTTTCCTCCTCCGATCCAAATATTCCCTTTTCACTATAAAGGCGTCTTTGTACGTTTTACTTATCAATTGCCGGTTTTTCTTTGATTTCACTTACTTGTTTGTGCTAGATAGACTGTAATATTCTTTCTCATTTACTCTTAGGTTTTCTTGGTGACTGAGGTAATATCCGGAAGGATATTTGCACGTTGTTTTACGTAAATAGGTGAGTGTTCCTTGTTTGTTATGTTTCTTGATTATATGGCTTGTATATATGACTGATAACATGTTAAACGCTTTCAATGATTAGCCAAAATGAGTTTTCTAGTCGAGTGTGTACTTTATCGCACTCAGCCTAAATGATTGTGAACTTTTCAATGATTGAACGATTGAAATGTTACTTGTGCATGAATGTAAGCCTTTTGGCTGAACTGGCCACTGCCCCTTGTTACCGATCGACTCGAGCCAGAAGCGGACTCGGTCGGGCGATATGGTGACCTGGGTGAACGTTTGGTATACTCGAGTATTACCTTGTAGGTTGGTGGAGCCCGGCCAATGTCTGGGAAGGGGGTGAATGAAATGAAGGAACGAACGAGGGTTTTACTTACAAAAATGCATTTTCAAGTGAATGGAGGAATAAGGGGAAATGTCAAGAGAACGAACGAACGAACAAACAAATGTCTCCTTGTGAGCCCGTATCCTTTTAATGTATGTGTTAATATCGCTTTCCATGGTAAATATTTCTTGAATTATTATGCTCTATGTTGAATGTATTGGATTGATTATTTGATTATGTGTTCGGAACCTCACTGAGCTTTTAGCTCATCCCTTTAGTTTTGTTTTCCTTAACAGGGGAAGGCACGCAAGGATGAGAGCTTGGTATAGACTAGTTTGGTCTAACTCTTTGTTTTTGTAATGGTTCTCGCCCTAGTGCTTGGCATGGGCTGGTTGTATGGTGAAGTGAGAACCTTTGTACAGTTGATGGTTGTACTTCCTTTTGAGATAGCAATGTATATATAAGTTTCACTTAAGTTTTGGATTGTTGTATGTTATTCCTTTGGTTGTATTTCGGATTTGATTAAGGAACGACTGAGTCCCGGCGAGAGCTGGGCAGGCGGTCCGCCGAACCCTTTGGTTCGCCTTAGGGGGAGGTGGGGCTGTCACAAGGATGATGACGAAACTGAAGAGGAAGAAGTGGATCCTGCTCAATACCGGCTAGCAAAGAGAAGGCCCGGTCGTCCAAAATCACCATTTAGGCACTTCTAGCCTAATGCACTTCATGATTAGGATGATAGTTCATATTAGACTTTTGGCATCTTTTGCATTTTAAACATTTCGTATGTCCTGTATTAAGGATTCTATTTCCCTTCTTTTGCTGGTCTGCAAAACTATTTGGTTATTTTTTATGCATTGAATGAATGTTACTTTAGTGGAATATCCCTTTGTTTTGGATGAATGTTGCTTATTTTAGTTTGGCCTCTGATTTCTGATATTGACTGCCAATAATTGATGTTGTTCATGGTGCTGTTGACAATTGCTCGTTGTTGCCAATATTAATGATGATGTGTTTTGGTTTCTGATTTTGCTGATAATGATTGATAATTGTTGATAGTATTGCTTTTTGAATACTGGTTTCTGGTTGATCTAATGATGACAAAAGAGGGGAGAAATGGATACTAATTTCTAATGATGTCAATCTGGTGATAAGTGTGATAAAGGGATATCATTCTGAGGGGGAGTATTCACTCCTTGATGCATTAAGTAAGGGGGACCTGTGTCTCAATTACTTTCCTCCATCCATTATTTTGTCATCATCAAAAAAGGGGAGATTGTTAATCTCAGTCTGTAGCTTTTGATGATTACAAAACAAATGGATGTTACTAATGATCTCTCAATAGACCTTTTCAGAAATGGAGCAAAACAGGTTCAAAGGTTAAGCACAAAGGATGCTGAAGCTGCTGCCAGACGCACAAGAAGACTGGATCGGACGTCCGACAACCATTGCGCAACTTCGGACTCATGAAGAACTCCACCCTCGGACGTCCGAAGATATTAAGTCACTCCTTTTAAACTCACTGACCTCGATCGGACGCACATAATCAGAGCACCGGACGTCCGACAAACATTGCGACACTTCGGACGCAAAGCTTTGAAGGCATCGGACGTCCGAAAGAATTGAAGAAGAATTCTCAGTTTCACTTCATACTTTCAGATGCATACACTGAAGGCACCGGACATCCGAAACAACTCAAGAACATTTCTTGAGCTCACTGTCCACGTTCGGAAGGAAGAAATTAGTCTATCGGAAGTCCGACAATGACAACGGCTAGTTGAATCTTCATCTGCCTTCTATCCGTTGGGAGCATTAATTGAAGAATTTTTTGTTCTCATATAAATAGAACAAAGTCAACTATTTCAAATAAATTTTGCACATTGAGACTACATCAGATCAAGAGTGATTTTAGTAGGAAAATACTCTTCAAAGGAGATTTGTAATCTTAGTTGTGAAAATTTCGAGTAACTTTCCTAGTGTGATTCGATTAGTTCAATAGTGTAGCTTTGTGAGAGTTATTCGAGTGATAGTAAAACTTCCTTGCTTGACCAAGTGTGGCTTGGGGCAAGGAGGAAGTGATCCTTCCTTTGTACATAAAGATTGGTTGTAAGTTGATCAACTTGAAGAAGGTTGCTCACTAAAGTGATATTCAAACTCAAGAGGAGTTTGGCATTTGGTTTGATATTCTTTCTCTTTTTACTTACTGTCTTGCTATATAAATTGCACATCTTTTCTACTCACAAGCACTTGTGCTTTCTCATTAATTGCTTCATTGTGTGGTCTTTTAGAAAAAGTGTGACAGCCCCACCTCCCCCTAAGGCGAACCAAAGGGCTCGGCGGACCGCCTGCCAAGCTCTCGCCGGGACTCACTACAGTTCTCAAATAAAATACATCACTCCCATCCAATAACATAGGGTACGACCTCAAGAATAAACAAAATAACATTTTTCAAACTTAGAACGAGATAAGATATATTACAAATCTCAAGTAAGGGTATCATTCCCCGAATAAGACAAAAGTCCTCAGTTCTCAAAAAATTACATCAAATACTTATCAAGTGAATCGAATTCAAATTATATATGAGATATCCCTTCAGGCACTAATAACTCAATACAAGCGCTTTCTTTGGCCTCGAGCCCTGTGGGGAAAAATTATTTTTTTGGGGGTCACTAATTAAGCCTCAGAACTTCCACTTCTAAACCTGTTAAGGAAAACAAATTGGGGTGAGCTAACTGTGATGCCCCGAAAAGTATGAGTGTGAGAACCCGAAAATTTTCTAATTTTCTAGGGTTTATTTTATTTAATCGCCCGCTTTTCTACATTTTCTTTATTAAAAAAATTTTCCAGATAAAGTTTATGAGCAAAGATAGTTTTAAAATGATTTTTCTAGTATCGGTTAGTTTTTGAGAAATTAAGAGCGTATTTTGAACGTGGGACCCGCAAGTGCTGTAAATGCATTATATTTTTGACAACTTGTTAGAATTTTGTATTAAGTGATATTAGTTTACAAGGTGTTAAGATATTTGTATTGGAGAGACAAAATGATAAGTTTTAAATCAAAAGGTGACAAGTGTCACCATCCTATTCACTATTGGACTTTTGACCATCTTACCTTAACTTTACTAAAACCAAAATTTGACCAAAAATCAAGCCATTTCTTCCTTCTCATGGCTGAAACTTGGAGAGCAAGAGAGAGAGAGAAAAACCTTCATCTTTCACTCCAATTTCTTACTTCAATCTTGAGTTTTAACCGATGGAATTGCAAATCACTCCATAAAAGTTGGTTACTAAGGAGATTCCAAGGTCTTGGTGGAGTTATTTTGGAGAAGGAACCACTAAGCTACTATCTTTTGTGAGGTATCAAGGTATGGTGTGTAAAGATTCATTGTTTGTTTCCAATAATGGTGAATTAGTGACTTGTGATGGCTAAAGAGATGGTTTGATGGATTATATTTTGAGTTGTGGTTAAATTGATGAACTTTTATAATTTTTGGGGATTTTTCTGTTTTCATATGAACATGATTGTGTGGCTTTATATGATGATTGGAAATGATGTTTAAGGACTCTATGAGGTGGAAAAAATGGTTAATTGCAAACAATTTCTGTTTTGGAAGAAATTTTGGAAAGTTAGGGTTATGATGAATACATTCTGCCCGAATTTATAGCTCCTAGTTAGAGGCTGAATTGGCCTTGGATTAAAACATGAAAGTTGTAGGGAATGATATTTTATAGGTGACTACAAAATTTCAGGTCAATCAGAGTAGCGTAGAATGAGAAAAGTCTAAATTACTATTGCTGTTCTGGGTTCATCAGGATGTTAGAACTGCGTCTGAAATGGGTTGTTTTGACTGGAATGTTTTTGGATTTGGTTGTTAAGGTCTTCTGATTAAATGTAGCTTGATGTCCTAGCTACCATATTCCTTTGGAATTTCAGCATTTGGACCTGTATGGACTGAGTTGTACTGATTACAGCATAGTGTAATTTGTAAACCTGCAATTACGGTTCTGGTTTGGTATTCTGCATATTTGACCTAGTTGTGCTAGGATTTGGACTGAGTGGCCTTCTACATTGTTGTAACCCTATCTCTTAGCTTCGAAACGGTGGGTCTTGCACCTTCATCCGACCATCGTAGTGCTTTTGGTACCATTACCGTAAAATGACGTCAAAACTATTTTTCTGGTTTTGAGCTTAACTTTCATTTCCAAACTTTTCCCTAGCTGGACTTGTACTAGTACTACTTGGAGCTTGCTGAATGGCTATTGGATGAACTTGTTGTTGTGTGTGTACCTTTGGGACTGATTTGAGGAAGTAATGAAGCCATGATGGCTGGAAAAGTTAGCAAATTCAGGGGAAGTGCTGTCCGAACTTTGAAGGAACTCGTTTGCATTGAGTTTGTGATTTAAGACTTGGATTTGAGCAAGGCAATGATATTTGATGGATGATTTCTGAGCCATGGAGGTGAGTGACCCTAAACTATTTCCAAAGTACTTGTGAAATGTTTCTTGCATTATTTACTCGATTGCATCTCATGCGTGCTTGTGTGTGAATTCATGATATGATTTTGGCTTCAATGAGTTTTGGGAAAGTCTTGTGCTGGACACCAACGTCTCCACTCTGTTTATGGTTCATGTTCATGTTTATCTGGAGCTCAAGAAGGGGCTCCCTCTTAATGTTAATGTTAATGTTAAATGATCTATTTGAGCGTTGGGTGTTCAAGTGCTATGATTTCCCTGGCTCACGAGAGCACTAAACGAACATTTGATCTCTGAATCATGACATCATCGAAATGATCGAAATGCAACATTGTGAAATATATTTGTTTAATGCTTTTACTGGTTACTCGCTGAGTTTCTAGCTCACCCCAAAACTATTTTATTCCCCTCCACAGGGCTCAAAACGAAGGAAGGACTTGTTGTGCTTATTCATGTGTCTGGATGGCCTATATCTTGTACAGTTTGGATTTGGAATCATTTATGTATAGTTGGGAATTGTTTCCGCTTCGCTTTTGATATGTAATTCTTGGAGAATTTGATGTAATATTTGAGGTTTATTTTTGTAAATCATTTGAGGATTGTAGTGAACGACTGAGTCCCGGCGAGAGCTGGGCAGGCGACCCGCCGAACCCTCTGGTTCGCCTTAGGGGGAGGTGGGGCCGTCACACTAACGCTCAGTGAGGCCAAGGGAAAAACATGCAAGCATGCTAGCAAAGACACAATATAAAGCAATAACTCGAGTAACAAGTAACTGCGAAACGTTAAGCAACTAGGGAATTTAATCACAATAAAAGGATACGGGAGCTCTCAGGAGCTAATCCACGCGCGATCCAAGCTCAGGTAGTTGACCCTCCGTCAACTTTCACAGTTATCCATGTAGAACTCCACTTACTACCTCCAGCCACCATGACACCCTCTTGGATCCGTAACCAAACAAGCATGTAGGTGGTATCACTTAACAAGTATACCTAGCAAGACCCCTTATTTGGATCAAGCTATAACACTTCCCAAGGTTCACCAAGTTTCTCGACCAAGCCCTTGCCGGCTCGAGTTACAAGGCTAGCCAATGGGTTGGGGCATCCCCCCTATTCACTTTTAGGTCGATGAGACGAAGCTCCAATCGACAAGATTTAGTCATAGCATTGAGACGGGATGAGCGGTACCTCCTACCCTAAAAGGACATGATATATTCTGCCGCTCAATGCTCACAAAAAACACTTTCATTTGCATTCACATGTAACACGTATCACTTATCAAGCAAGCAATTTCATGAAAGAGAGGACAAGGGCGATAAAGTACGCCCCAGCCTCATTAACTAGCAAGTACAAGAATCATTTCATTTAAACACTTCACATGCACTTGATACTCACCAAGTATCAAAAGTCAAGTTTGAGAAATTAGCTCTAAGACGCTTCGCCGGGAGTTCCCTTGAAGTCCTCTTGAGATCCTGAAAGTATGCAATAATGCATTGTATCTCAAATTCCAGGCCATACAGTATTCGTGTAAAGAAAAGAAATAGTCAATTTTGACTCCACAATTCAAGTTTTCAAAGTATTTCAGTTCATAAGGAACCGACTTTCAAATGAGGTCTCAAGTGATAGGTGAACTCATGAAAATAGGTTTGAAATGCTCTAAGAGTTGTAAAAATGTAACCTAGGCCCTTAAAAGAACATTTAGGTCCAAATTGGAAATTTTCACTTTTCGAGTCATTCGTGGAAAAATCAGTCCGGAAGTTCGGAAAGTCTAAAATAGAAAATTTTACACCGTCAAAAACTTCATTCGAAGCATAATAGCTTTGTAGAAGGTCACTTTCCAAGAATCAAATCAGAAACAAGTCAATTTCTCCAAGAAAGTTTACTATTCATTGAAGATAGGTCAAAACAGTCCAAGTTTTTCCAATAATTTTGGAATTTCACTAAAAATCATAGAATCAAAACCAGCCTTTGAACTTTGATATGCATGTAAATTTCCAATCCAGGTTTCAAATGAAAAAAACAGAACTCGATTCCGATGTTCCTAGCTCAAGAAATAAAAAGTTGAAGTTCGCTAAAATTCCTGGACTGTTGGCCTATTTTCCAGATTTAATGCACTTCGCTAATTAGGCCGTATCTCACTCGATTCTCAGTGAAATTGAAAACGGTTGGTGGTGTTAGAAACTAGGTTCACAAGGATATATTTATGTAGAAGAAATCATTTCCAAAATCCAGACATAAGCGGTTCAAAATCAAGCAACAAAATGGATTTTCTGGACAGTCTCGGATGAACAGTAATAAACAGGCAGCCAACTTTCAAAACTCGCCACGAATCGCTCGGGACGAACTAGAAAATGAGCTTGGTACCATTTTAAAGCTCTAAGAGTCTACTTTCAAATTCCACAAACGGCACTTAATTTTGATCAACGAGCAAAACGTTATAGCTACACAAATGTTGCTGGTCAGAAAATTCTGGAGCTTGTTCCAGTTTTGCTTCTTTACTTGTAACTCAAAATTTAACCAACCATTTGGGTTGATTTTTGGTAGACAGCCACAATACACATAGCACAACATATCTACACCAATTTAGAAGCTCAATTAGCACCAGAAAATTTTCAGACACTATCTTCTCCAAATTTCTAACTTTCTTCCAACTTCATTCCATCAATCATTCTATATACATGTATCATAGCACAATATCAGCAACCACAACATGTTAATTCATCACATCAGCCACCAATAAGCATCCTCAAACCCTCGAGCATGCCATGAAATTGCAAGAACATAATTACTCAATCAATCAACCTAAATTCTACCATAGGTTGCAAACCCATGCTACCTTTGCTCCATTTGAACTATAATTTTGCAAGATTGAAGTGTGGGTGAGTGAGTTACCTCAAGAACTTAGTTGGACAGCTTTAGGGCAGAAATTTTGACCGAAATTCCTCCAAGAAAACCGATGAACAGCCCCCTCTTCCAAGCTAGGATCAAAGCCCTCTAATGGATGATGAAATTTGGAAGTGGATTGAAGCAAGTTTGTGAGGATTTTGGCTAGATTTCTTTTTCTTTCCATCTTCGGCCAACTAGAGAGTGACGAAAGGAGAGAGAGTGAAATCAGGTATTGTAATGAAAGTGGAGAGAATTGGTGACTTAATGGTTAAGTCTAAGTGTCAACTCATGCTAGGTCCGTTTAGGGTCTTTGCGAGTCCAATTTTCGCGCTCGTTTGCAACTTTTGTGCACTAAACCTCTGAGGTAATTTCCCTAGTACATTAATAGTACATTACTAGTAGTCTAATATCATGTTCTTAAAATCACCAATTAATCAAATTACTGTGCCTGTCGGGGTCTTTTCGGCACGCGCGCGTATAAAGGTCAAACTTAAGGGTTTTCTCGTTTGAACTTGGAAATTCAACTTATTCGATTCTAAAACTCTAAAATATGATAATCCAAGTATATATATATAACAATAAAAATCACGATAAGCAATTCATCTTGAATAAATTTGGGCATTAAAATAATATGCGCGTAAAGAACCAATCGGAAAAATTTATTTTCGAGAAATTCATGTACTTTAGTATATTTTTTTTTATTTTTTTATTTTTTTTTTGGGTAACTCGAGTACGAAATATTTTTAAAATGACCAATTTAACAATATTTTGAAATAATAAAATTATGGGTCCTCACAAAAAGAGGACAAGTACTCAAAAAGTGTCTCACGACTTGACCAGTTTTTTAAACTACCTAATTCACCCCCCTCTTAGTTTGTCTTCGATCCTTACATAAATACACTACGAATTTAACATGCAATAACTTATATATAGAAAATGATTTAAAACTTGACTCACTTATAAAAATATATGAGAAATTAAGGAAATAAAGTAAAGTAAAGAAAATGTACTCAAAGAAATAAGATCAAATAAAATAATATTCGGGTCCTCACAAGGACTGGCTCCCTGTTGTGTGTCTGACGCTCAAGTCAATTGAGAAGTAAGAGGGAATAGAGAAAGTAATAGTATTGTGTTGCATATCTTTTCTGGTTCTCTCGTTCATTATTTATAGAGTTCTTTGGGTTAACCGTGAAGGAGTCCGAAATTATCCCTCCACTTGTAGTAGTTATCCCATTCTCAACTACGAGTCCTACTAGGTTACTAGAAGTGGAGTCCCTCTTGGACTCCAACTACGGCCTTATCCTGATTGATCAGGAACTCCTAACTAGTTTGGCCCCGGGAAGGCTTTAAGGTTGAGTTCTGAACAGGCCAGTCAGTTTGACCGAACAGGCAAGTAGGACTGACACGTGTCCGTGGAGGATTGGTCCCTCTACATACAAAATAATTGTCTATATAGCCATTTCTGGAAATTGAACAAGCATATTATGTGACGCCCCCACCTCTCCCTAAGGCGATCCCTAGGGTATCAGTGGGACGCCTGCCCAACTCTCGTCAGGACTCACGCACTCGTTCAAGCTTAATATAGAGCCATGGAACCACCATCGACTTAAATAAAAGTATTTTGAATATACAAATCATAGCTTCAAAGCTAAAACTTACGATTACAATCCACCCACCAAGAATAATAAAATTACACTTAAAGAGCCATTAAAAATTCATACAAAAGGTATATTAGCATCCACCAAGTCGCTAGTCTAGAACCACCAATCCACCTCCAAAGTCTGTTAAAGAAAACAAGGTTAATGGGATGAGCGAACGCTCAGTGAGATCAAGAAAATAAACAGGCAAGCAAATAATACCAATCAATCAAATAACATGCTTTAAACAACTTTTAAATATAACATTTCATTTAAGTGCACAAATAGGAATTTAACACATAAGGAGGATACAGGATCTCTCAGGAGCTATTTCCACATCTCGATCAATTTGAGCCATCTGGGGTTGATCCTCCGTCAACCCACGTAGTAACACCACCGTAGTGCTCCACTTACTTCCTCTACCCACCTAACACCCGCTCGGATCTAAAACCAAATATGTATGAGGCCATTTCTTTGCTAGAGGATCTCAAACAACACATCCTACTTCTAGAAGATGGTTTGATGATGACCATGTCACCAGGCCAACAAGCCACCTTCATTGACAAAATGAACTTGCTTGTGCCTCCTATTCCTCAAGACAATGAGAATGTTCATCAGAAAGAGCCAAGAACTGAGCCAACTGAGCAAACTCCTCGTACTGAAACTACTCTAGAGGCTCGTGCTTCCAGTTCTCAGCCATAAGACAAAGGAAAGGCTCCAATAACTGAAGAGGAAAATGAAGAGGATGATGAGGAAACTGAAGAGGAAGAAGTGGATCCTGCTCAGTACCGGTTAGCAAAGAGAAGGCCCGAATCGTCCAAAATCACCATTTAGCCATTTCTAGGCTAATGCACTTCATGATTAGGATGATAGTTCATAATAGACTTTTTGGCATCTTTTGCATTTTAAACATTTCGTATGTCCTGTATTGAGGATTCTATTTCCCTTCCTTTGCTGGTCTGTAAAACTATTTGGTTATTTTTTATGTTTTGAATGAATGTTGCTTTAGTGGATTATCCCTTCGTTTTGGATGAATGTTGCTTAATTTAGTTTGGCCTCTGATTTTTGATATTGACTGCCAATAATTGATGTTGTTCATGGTGCTGTTGACAATTGCTGGTTGTTGCCAATATTCATGATGATGTGTTTTGGTTTCTGATTTTGCTGATAATGATTGATAATTGTTGATAGTATTGCTTTTTGAATACTGGTTTCTGGTTGATCTAATGATGACAAAAGAGGGGAGAAATGGATACTAATTTCTAACGATGTTAATCTGGTGATAAGTGTGATAAAGGGATATCATTCTGAGGGGGAGTATTCACTCCTTGATGTATTAAGTAAGGGGAGCTGTGTCTCAATTACTTTCCTCCATCCATTGTTTTGTCATCATAAAAAAAAGGGGAGATTGTTAATCTCAGTCTGTAGCTTTTGATGATTACGAAACAAATGGATGTTATTAATGATCTCTCAATAGACCTTTTCAGAAATGGAGCAAAACAGGTTCAAAGGTTAAGCACAAAGGATGCTGAAGCTGCTGTCAGACGCACAAGAAGACCGGATCGGACGTCCGACAACCATTGTGCAACTTCGGACGCATGAAGAACTCCACCCTCGGACGTTCGAAGATATTAAGTCACTCCTTCTAAGCTCACTGACCTCGATCGGATGCACATCATCAGAGGGCCGGATGTCCGACAAACATTGCGACACTTCGGACGCAAAGTTTTGGAGGCATCGGACGTCCGAAAGAATTGAAGAAGAATTCTCAGTTTCACTTCATACTTTCAGATGCATACACTGAAGGCACCGGACGTCCAAAACAACTCAAGAAAATTTCTTGAGCTCACTGTCCCCGTTCGGAAGCAAGAAATTAGTCTACCGGAAGTCCGACACTGACAACGGCTAGTTGACTCTTCAGCTGGCTTCTATCCGTTGGGAGCATTAATTGAAAAACTTTTGTTCTTATATAAATAGAACAAAGTCAACTATTTCAAATAAATTTTGTACATTGAGACTACATCAGATCAAGAGTGATTTTAGTAGGAAAATACTCTTCAAAGGAGATTTGTAATCTTAGTTGTGAAAATTTCGAGAAACTTTTCTAGTGTGATTCGATTAGTTCAATAGTGTAGCTTTGTAAGGGTTATTCGAGTCATAGTAAAACTTCCTTGCTTGACCAAGTGTGGCTTTGGGCAAGGTGGAAGTGATCCTTCCTTTGTACGTAAAGATTGGTTGTAAGTTGATCAACTTGAAGAAGGTTGCTCACTAAAGTGATATTCAAACTCAAGAGGAGTTTGGCATTTGGTTTGATATTCTTTCTCTTTTAACTTACTGTCTTGCTATATAAATTAAACATCTTTTCTACTCACAAGCACTTGTGCTTTCTCATTAATTGCTTCATTGTGTGGTCATTTAGAAAAAGAGGACAAGTACTCAAAAAGTGACTCACAACTTGGCCAGTTTTTGAAACTACCTAATTCACCTCCCTCTTAGTTTGTCATCGATACTTACAATAATACACTATGAATTTAACATGCAATAACTTATATATAGAAAATGATTTAAAACTTGACTCACTTATAAAAATATATGAGAAATTAAGGAAATAAAGTAAAGTAAAGAAAATATATTCAAAAAAATAAGATCAAATAAAATAATTTTCGGGTCCTCACAAGGACTGGCTCCCTGTTGTGTGTCTGACGCTCAAGTCAGTTGAGAAGTAAGAGGGAATAGAGAAAGTAATAGTATCGTATTGCATATCTTTTCTGGTTCTCTCGTCCATTATTTGTAGAGTTCTTTGGGTTAGCCGTGAAGGAGTCCGAAATTATCCCTCTACTTGTAGTAGTTATCCCATTCTCAACTATGAGTCCTACTAGGTTACTAGAAGTGGAGTCCTTTTTGGACTCCAACTACGGCCTTATCCTGATTGATTAGGAACTCCTAACTAGTTTGGGCCCAGGAAGGCTTTAAGGTTGAGTTCTGAACAGGCTAGTCAGTTTGACCGAACAGGCAAGTAGGACTAACACGTGTCCGTGGAGGATTGGTCCCTCTACATACAAAATAATTGTCTATATAGCCATTTCTGGAAATTGAACAAGCATATTATGTGACGCCCCCACCTCTCCCTAAAGCGATCCCTACGGTATCAGCGGGATGCCTGCCCAACTCTCGTCAGGACTCACGCACTCGTTCAAGCTTAATATAGAGCCATGGAACCACCATCGACTTAAATAAAAGTATTTCGAATATACAAACCATAGCTTCAAAGCTAAAAGTTATGATTACAATCCACCCACCAACAATAATAAAATTACACTTAAAGAGCCATTAAAAGTTCATACAAAAGGTATACTAGTATCCATCAAGTCGCTAGTCTAGAACTTCCAGTCCACCTCCAAAGTCTGTTAAAGAAAACAAACTTACTGGGATGAGCGAACTCTCAGTGAGATCAAGAAAATAAACAGGCAAGCAAATAATACCAATCAATCAAATAACGTGCTTTAAACAACTTTTAAATATAACATTTCATTTAAGTGCACAAATAGGAATTTAACACACAAGGAGGATACAGGATCTCTCAGGAGCTATTTCCACGTATCGATCAATTTGAGCCATCTGGGGTTGATCCTCCGTCAACCCACGTAGTAAAACCACTGTAGTGCTCCACTTACTACCTCCACCCACCTAACACCCGCTCAGATCTAAAACCAAACATGTATGAGGTCATTTCCTTGCTAGAGGATCTCAAACAACACATCCTACTTCTAGAAGATGGTTTGATGATGACCATGTCACTAGGCCAACAAGCCACCTTCATTGACAAAAGGAACTTGCTTGTGCCTCTTATTCCTGAAGACAATGAGAATGTTCATCAGAAAGAGCCAAGAACTGAGCCAACTGAGCAAATTCCTCGTACTGAAACTACTCCAGAGGCTCGTGCTTCCAGTTCTCAGCCACAAGACAAAGGAAAGGCTCCAATAACCGAAGAGGAAACCGAAGAGGATGATGAGGAAATTGAAGAGGAAGAAGTGGATCCTGCTCAGTACTGGCTAGCAAACAGAAGGCCCGAATCGTCCAAAATCACCATTTCGGCATTTCTAGGCTAATGCACTTCGTGATTAGGATTTTAGTTCATAATAGACTTTTGGCATCTTTTGCATTTTAAACATTTCGTATGTTCTGTATTAAGGATTCTATTTCCCTTCCTTTGCTGGTCTGTAAAACTGTTTGGTTATTTTTTGTGTTTAGAATGAATGTTGCTTTAGTGGATTATCCCTTCGTTTTGGATGAATGTTGCTTAATTTAGTTTGGCCTCTGATTTTTGATATTGACTGCCAATAATTGATGTTGTTCATGGTGCTGTTGACAATTGCTGGTTGTTGCCAATATTCATGATGATGTGTTTTGGTTTCTGATTTTGCTGATAATGATTGATAATTGTTGATAGTATTGCTTTTTGAATACTGGTTTCTGGTTGATCTAATGATGACAAAAGAGGGGAGAAATGGATACTAATTTCTAACGATGTTAATCTGGTGATAAGTGTGATAAAGGGATATCATTCTGAGGGGGAGTATTCACTCCTTGATGTATTAAGTAAGGGGGAGCTGTGTCTCAATTACTTTCCTCCATCCATTGTTTTGTCATCATCAAAAAAGGGGAGATTGTTAATCTCAGTCTGTAGCTTTTGATGATTACGAAACAAATGGATGTTATTAATGATCTCTCAATAGACCTTTTCAGAAATGGAGCAAAATAGGTTCAAAGGTTAAGCACAAAGAATGCTGAAGCTGCTGTCAGACGCACAAGAAGACTGGATCGGACGTCCGACAACCATTGCGCAACTTCGGACGCATGAAGAACTCCACCCTCGGACGTCCGAAGATATTAAGTCACTCCTTCTAAGCTCACTGACCTCGATCGGATGCACATCATCAGAGGACCAGATGTCCGACAAACATTGCGACATTTCGGACGCAAAGCTTTGGAGGCATCGGACGTCCGAAAGAATTGAAGAATGTGAGAACCCGTAATTTTCATTTCTAGGTTTTAAAATTTTTCATGGCTTGTTTTCTGAATTTTCGTGATTAGAAAATTTTCTAGATAATTTTGAGGAGCAGATATAATTTTTAGATGATTTTTCTAGTATCAAATGGATTTTGAGAAATTAAGAGCAGATACCGGACGTGGGACCCACTAGTGTGAAAAGTTCGGAAAAACTCGACCAACTAGGTTAAGTTTTAGATACTGGAGTTAATTTACCGGGTGTTAAGAGATAAGTAGAGGTTGCAATTTGGATTGATATGAGAGAGACAAGTTGGGTAGATATTTAATTAAAGGTGACAAGTGTCACCATGTGATTGGGCTTACCTTAAGACTTTCTTACCATTGACTTAAATAACCAAAAATGACCAAAAAATCTTCCAAAAATCTTCAAGAAGAGCCGGCCCTCTCTTGCTCTCTTTCTCTCTCTCTTACTCCAAGCATAAGGAAGAAAATACTTCAATCTTGTCCCAAATCATCAAAACTAACCATCCAACCTTGAAATTTCTCCATAAAACCTCTTCAATAGCTAAGAGAAGGTGGATTTGTGGAGTTGTTTGGAAAGATAAGGTGGTCAATATCTCTCTCTCTCTTGTTTTAAAGGTAAGTTGTGAAGAATCACCCTCCTCCTTTAATTGATGCTTAAATCATGCTTAGTGGTAGTAAGAGATGCAATATTATGGATTAATTCTTGATTTGTGGTTGAAATGATGGAATTTTATTATTTTTTGGGATTTTTCTGTTTTAATATAAGTATGATTATGGGGTCATGTGTGATGATTGGAAATGATGTTTAATGACTTAAGGAGGTGGAAAAAGTGGATAATTGCAACCAATTTCTGTTTTGGAAGAAAATTGAAAAAACTAGGGTTCTTAAGGGAGCATTCTGTCCGAATTTTTAGGTCCTATATAGAGGCCGAATTGGCCTTAGCTCAAAACCTGAAAGTTGTAGGGAATGACATTTTAGAGGTGCCTACAAAATTTCAGGTCAATCGGAGTAGTGTGGAATGAGATAAGTCGAAATTACTATTGCTGTTCTGGTTTTACCTGAAATTGGGATTTGCGACTGTAATGGGTTGTTTTGGCTGGAATTGCTTCCGAATTGGTTGTTGAGGCCTTCTGATGAAATTTAGCCCTGTTTCTTAGCTTTCAACTGGTTTTAGAATTTCTGGATTTGGACTTGTAGAGCCTGAGTATGATATTTCCGCTAGAATGCGTTTTGGTGAATCTGTTTTACGTTGTTGATAAAGTATCTTGCATTTTTGACCTATTTTCACTCAAAACTGGGTTGAGTGACCTTCTGTGATGTTGTAGCCCTGTCTTTTATCTTCGAGATGGTGGGTCTTGCACCCTCATCCGATAAGCGTAGTGAAATTGGTGCCATTACCGCAAAATGACGTCAAAACTATTTTTTTTTCAAGGCCCAAGCTAGTTACATTTCTGAAATTTCTGGTTTTCTCTCATGTTTGTTTATGCTTATGGAACCCTATTGGGGACATGTTTGGCCTTGGTTTATGACTCGTTATCGAGTCTCGTTGTATTTGTTTGCATGTTTTTAGGGCGTGACGGTGGTGCACAACGTTCTTTTGACTAAAGTGCTTGAAACCACATTTTCTAGCGTGGTGAGTGTACTACTCACTTGTGTGTTACTATATGGCTTTGAATGTAAATTGCTTGAAGTGAATTGAATGTGACTTGATTGAAGTGAAAGTGTACTTTATCACTCTCACTTATATGCCTTATATCATTGTTGCCATGTTATTGGAATGTTACATGAAATGAAGAGCCATCTTATTCAACGACTACAAATGTTATCATGAGCTCAAATCCTGTGGCTAAGTTATTCGAGTCGGGCCGGCAAGGGCCTGGCCGATTAGATAACGAACCACGGTAGTCTGTTTTGGGATCTTTGGGTATTGAGACCCTTGATTCCGGTATACTCGAGTAATACCACAATGCATGCGTTTGGATGGCGGGCCCGGTTGCGGGATGTTAGGAGGAATGAAATGGGAGTAAAGTGGAGTCTACGGTTGGTTACTTTTAAACATTGACGGAGAGTCAATGAGATCCGATCAAGAATGGAAACGAGGAAAAGGGCTCTTGAGAGCCACCCGTATCCTTTTATCCTCATTATTGATGTGTGGCTTTACTTATTTTTGGTAAATTGGACTGTTAAGCTTGATGCACCTATGAACTTGGTTGTTTGAATTGTATTCTCACTGGGCAATTAGCTCACCCCGTTCCTTTTGTTTTCCTTACAGGAATATGACTTTTTTTGGAATATATCTTGATAGATGGTTGCCGAAGGAACTAGATGAATGTCTCTTTTGTGTTGTATATAAAATGGGACCCTAAATGTATCATTAGGGTCGTTTTCACTTTTGTTTTGGCAAACCACATATGTAGTGACTTTTGTATCACTTTTAAATGCCATTTTGGCTTGTAAATGCTTAATGTTATATTGTATATGTATTTCGATGTTTGGTTGGGTTCGAACGGGTCGGTTACTATTCAAGGCCGATTCCGGATTTCATTTTTTTATTTTGGGTTATTTTGCCCTTTTACCTTGTCTACGCGCGTTATAAGTTCCGGAATGCAATAGACCGCTCTAATCTGCACCGTTAGTCCTAGCGAGAGCTGGGCAGGCAGTCCGCTAACCCCTTTGGTTCGCCTTAGGGGAAGGTGGGGCTGTTACAAAGAAGAATTCTCAGTTTCACTTCATACTTTCAGATGCATACACTGAAGGCACCGGACATCCAAAACAACTCAAGAAGATTTCTTGAGCTCACTATCCACGTTCGGAAGCAAGAAATTAGTCTACCGGAAGTCCGACACTGACAACGGCTAGTTGACTCTTCAGCTGCCTTCTATCCGTTGGGAGCATTAATTGAAAAACTTTTTGTTCTTATATAAATAGAACAAAGTCAACTATTTCAAATAAATTTTGCACATTGAGACTACATCAGATCAAGAGTGATTTTAGTAGGAAAATACTCTTCAAAGGAGATTTGTAATCTTAGTTGTGAAAATTTTCAGAAACTTTTCTAGTGTGATTCGATTAGTTCAATAGTGTAGCTTTGTGAGGGTTATTCGAGTGATAGTAAAACTTCCTTGCTTGACCAAGTGTGGCTTGGAGCAAGGTGGAAGTGATCCTTCCTTTGTACGTAAAGATTGGTTGTAAGTTGATCAACTTGAAGAAGGTTGCTCACTAAAGTGATATTCAAACTCAAGAGGAGTTTGGCATTTGGTTTGATATTCTTTCTCTTTTTACTTACTGTCTTGCTATATAAATTGCACATCTTTTCTACTCACAAGCACTTGTGCTTTCTCATTAATTGCTTCATTGTGTGGTCATTTAGAAAAAGAGGACAAGTACTCAAAAAGTGACTCACAACTTGGCCAGTTTTTTAAACTACCTAATTCACCCCCCTCTTAGTTTGTCATCGATACTTACAATAATACACTATGAATTTAACATGCAATAACTTATATATAGAAAATGATTTAAAACTTGACTCACTTATAAAAATATATGAGAAATTAAGGAAATAAAGTAAAGTAAAGAAAATATATTCAAAGAAATAAGATCAAATAAAATAATTTTCGGGTCCTCACAAGGACTGGCTCCCTGTTGTGTGTCTGACGCTCAAGTCAGTTGAGAAGTAAGAGGGAATAGAGAAAGTAATAGTATCGTATTGCATATCTTTTCTGGTTCTCTCGTCCATTATTTATAGAGTTCTTTGGGTTAGCCGTGAAGGAGTCCGAAATTATCCCTCTACTTGTAGTAGTTATCCCATTCTCAACTATGAGTCCTACTAGGTTACTAGAAGTGGAGTCCCTTTTGGACTCCAATTACGGCCTTATCCTGATTGATTAGGAACTCCTAACTAGTTTGGGCCCAGGAAGGCTTTAAGGTTGAGTTCTGAACAGGCTAGTCAGTTTGACCGAACAGGCAAGTAGGACTAACACGTGTCCGTGGAGGATTGGTTCCTCTACAAACAAAATAATTGTCTATATAGCCATTTCTGGAAATTGAACAAGCATATTATGTGACGCCCCCACCTCTCCCTAAAGCGATCCCTAGGGTATCAGCGGGACGCCTGCCCAACTCTCGTCAGGACTCACGCACTCGTTCAAGCTTAATATAGAGCCATGGAACCACCATCGACTTAAATAAATGTATTTCGAATATACAAACCATAGCTTCAAAGCTAAAAGTTATGATTACAATACACCCACCAACAATAATAAAATTACACTTAAAGAGCCATTAAAAGTTAATACAAAAGGTATACTAGCATCCACCAAGTCGCTAGTCTAGAACTACCAGTCCACCTCCAAAGTCTGTTAAAGCAAACAAACTTAATGGGATGAGCGAACTCTCAGTGAGATCAAGAAAATAAACAGGCAAGCAAATAATACCAATCAATCAAATAACATGCTTTAAACAACTTTTAAATATAACATTTCATTTAAGTGCACAAATAGGAATTTAACACACAAGGAGGATACAGGATCTCTCAGGAGCTATTTCCACGTATCGATCAATTTGAGCCATCTGGGGTTGATCCTCCGTCAACCCACGTAGTAAAACCACTGTAGCACTCCACTTACTACCTCCACTCACCTAACACTCGCTCAAATCTAAAACCAAACATGTATGAGGTCATTTCCTTGCTAGAGGATCTCAAACAACACATCCTACTTCTAGAAGATGGTTTGATGATGACCATGTCACTAGGCCAACAAGCCACCTTCATTGACAAAAGGAACTTGCTTGTGCCTCTTATTCCTGAAGACAATGAGAATGTTCATCAGAAAGAGCCAAGAATTGAGCCAACTGAGCAAATTCCTCGTACTGAAACTACTCCAGAGGCTCGTGCTTCCAGTTCTCAGCCACAAGACAAAGGAAAGTCTCCAATAACCGAAGAGGAAACCGAAGAGGATGATGAGGAAACTGAAGAGGAAGAAGTGGATCCTGCTCAGTACTGGCTAGCAAACAGAAGGCCCGAATCGTCCAAAATCACCATTTAGGCATTTCTAGGCTAATGCACTTCGTGATTAGGATTTTAGTTCATAATAGACTTTTGGCATCTTTTGCATTTTAAACATTTCGTATGTTCTGTATTAAGGATTCTATTTCCCTTCCTTTGCTGGTCTGTAAAACTATTTGGTTATTTTTTATGTTTAGAATGAATGTTGCTTTAGTGGATTATCCCTTCGTTTTGGATGAATGTTGCTTAATTTAGTTTGGCCTCTGATTTTTGATATTGACTGCCAATAATTGATGTTGTTCATGGTACTGTTGACAATTGCTGGTTGTTGCCAATATTCATGATGATGTGTTTTGGTTTCTGATTTTGCAGATAATGATTGATAATTGTTGATAGTATTGCTTTTTGAATACTGGTTTCTGGTTGATCTAATGATGACAAAAGAGGGGAGAAATGGATACTAATTTCTAACGATGTTAATCTGGTGATAAGTGTGATAAAGGGATATCATTCTGAGGGGGAGTATTCACTCCTTGATGTATTAAGTAAGGGGGAGCTGTGTCTCAATTACTTTCCTCCATCCATTGTTTTGTCATCATCAAAAAAGGGGAGATTGTTAATCTCAGTCTGTAGCTTTTGATGATTACTAAACAAATGGATGTTATTAATGATCTCTCAATAGACCTTTTCAGAAATGGATCAAAACAGGTTCAAAGGTTAAGCACAAAGGATGCTGAAGCTGCTGTCAGACGCACAAGAAGACTGGATCGGACGTCCGACAACCATTGCGCAACTTCGGACGCATGAAGAACTCCACCCTTGGACGTCCGAAGATATTAAGTCACTCCTTCTAAGCTCACTGACCTCGATCGGATGCACATCATCAGAGGACCGGATGTCCGACAAACATTGCGACACTTCGGACGCAAAGCTTTGGAGGCATCGGACGTCCGAAAGAGTTGAAGAAGAATTCTCAGTTTCACTTCATACTTTCAGATGCATACACTGAAGGCACCGGACGTCCAAAACAACTCAAGAAGATTTCTTGAGCTCACTGTCCACGTTCGGAAGACAAAAATTAGTCTACCGGAAGTCCGACACTGACAACGGCTAGTTGACTCTTCAGCTGCCTTCTATCCGTTGGGAGCATTAATTGAAAAACTTTTTCTTCTTAGATAAATAGAACAAAGTCAACTATTTCAAATAAATTTTGCACATTGAGACTACATCAGATCAAGAGTGATTTTAGTAGGAAAATACTCTTCAAAGGAGATTTGTAATCTTAGTTGTGAAAATTTCGAGAAATTTTTCTAGTGTGATTCGATTAGTTCAATAGTGTAGCTTTGTGAGGGTTATTCGAGTGATAGTAAAACTTCCTTGCTTGACCAAGTGTGGCTTGGGGCAAGGTGGAAGTGATTCTTCCTTTGTACGTAAAGATAGGTTGTAAGTTGATCAACTTGAAGAAGGTTGCTCACTAAAGTGATATTCAAACTCAAGAGGAGTTTGGCATTTGGTTTGATATTCTTTCTCTTTTTACTTACTGTCTTGCTATATAAATTGCACATCTTTTCTAATCCCAAGCACTTGTGCTTTCTCATTAATTGCTTCATTGTGTGGTCATTTAGAAAAAGAGGACAAGTACTCAAAAGTGACTCACAACTTGGCCAGTTTTTTAAACTACCTAATTCACCCCCCTCTTAGTTTGTCATCGATACTTACAATAATACACTACGAATTTAACATGCAATAACTTATGTCACGGCCCCACCTTCCCCTGAGGCGAACCAGAGGGTTCGGCGGGCCGCCTGCCCAGCTCTCGCCGGGACTCAGTCGTTCACTACAATCCTCAATTGAATTTCAAGATATACATATCAAATATACATCAAAGATTCCCAAACTTTACAGATCAAAAGCGAAGCGTCCACGCTTCCGCAGCGCCACTCTGATCCTTGATCACAATTAGTATACAGGAGGAAGTCCAAAACTAGACTCTTACACATCCAATCAATTCTAAACGTTCTAAACGTTCAATACAAACCCAATATGAATAATTACACAAAAGGAAATCCAAGTTCAATCCATACATGAAATAATCCATGAATAACGCTACAAGCCCTTCCTTCGCCTTGAGCCCTGTGGAGGGGAATAAAACATTTTTGGGGTGAGCTAGAAGCTCAGCGAGTAACCAGTAAAATCAGTAATCAAATCGGTTCAACCATAGTTCATTTCAATGATGTTCAATTCAAATCAAATGATAAGTCCAGAAACAATTTCAACATTTACAAAACATTAAATATGGAGTATCAATAATTCAAGAAACATGTACAATGGAAAGCGATAGTAACATTCGTGCAAAGGATACATTCGTTCTCCTGTCCTTCATTTGACATTTCATTATTTTCCACCAACCTCCACCAACCTACAAAGGTAATACTCGAGTATACCAAACGTTCACCCAGGTCCCTAATCGCCCGACCGACTCCGCTTCTGGCTCGAGACGACCGGTAACAAGGGGCAATGGCCAGTTCAGCCCAAAAGGCTTACATTCATGCGCAAGTAGCATTTAATCACTAATCATTGAAAATTTCATATTTATTTAGGTCGAGTGTGATAAAGTACACACTCGCCTAGAAAACTTGTTTTAACAATCATTGAAAGCAAAATCAATAATAACAAGACACTAAGATGCAAGCACGCATGATATGTAAGAAAACAGTTCCAAAAGTAACTTTGAAAACAGTTCAAAAGTAGATAATGCAGGAAAGCGGTTCAAAAGTAAATTTGGAAACAGTTTGAGGTCACTCACCTCCATGGCTCAGAAATCATCCATCAAATATCATTGCCTTGCTCAAATCCAAGTCTTAAATCACAAACTCAATGCAAACGAGTTCCTTCAAAGTTCGGACAGCACTTCCCCTGAATTTGTTAACTTTTCCAGCCATCATGGCTTCATTACTTCCTCAAATCAGTCCCAAAGGTACACACACAACAACAAGTTCATCCAATAGCCATTCAGCAAGCTCCAAGTAGTACTAGTACAAGTCCAGCTAGGGAAAAGTCCGGAAATGAAAGTTTAGCTCAAACCAGAAAAACAGTTTTGACGTCATTTTGCGGTAATGGTACCAAAAGCACTACGATGGTCGGATGAAGGTGTAAGACCCACCATTTCGAAGCTAAGAGATAGGGCTACAACAATGTAGAAGGCCACTCAGTCCAAATCCTAGTACAACTAGGTCAAATATGCAAAATACCAAACCAGAACCGTAATTACAGGTTTACAAATCACACTATGCTGTAATTAGTCCAACTCAGTCTATACAGGTCCGAATGCAGAAATTCCAAAGGCATACGGTAGCTAAGACATCCAGATACATTTCATCAGAAGACACTAACATCCAAATCCAAAGAAATTCCAGTCAAAACAGACGATTACAAGCGCAGTTCGCACATTCTGATCAACCCAGAACAGCAACAGTAAAATCGACATATATCATTCTACACTACTCCAATTGCCCTGAAATTTTACAGGCACCTCAAACACATCAATACCTACAACTTTCATGTTTTAATAAAAGGCCAATTCTGCCTCTAACCATATGATCTCAAAACCGGACAGAAAGGGGGTTATGAAACCCTAACTTTCTCAAATTCCTTCCAAATCCAAAATTGGTTGCAATTACCAATCATATACACCTACTAGAGTCATTACTCCTCATTACCAACCATCATAAATAACCACAACATCATGATCACATTAAACCAGAAAATTCCTCAATAAAATAAAAACTTCACCAATTCATCTCAAACCAAGAAATAAACCACAAATTTCAGCACTTTAGCCACCACTAGGCACAACTTAAGCATCATTAGGTGTAGGAGGAAGTTCAATCACCACTTACCTAGTAAACAAGAGAAGAGGAGTTAATGGACACCTTAACTTCCTTGAACACTTCCACAAAATCACTTACTAGCACCAAATGGAAGGATTGTATGGAGTAGAAACAAATTTCAGCACTTGGGTTGGATGATTTGAGCTAGATGTTAGCTAAAATGGTGAAGAGCTCTCTTCCTTTCTTCCTTAAGGTTGGTCGGCCAAAGAAGAGAAAGAAATGGTGATTTTGTGGTAAATTTGAGATATTTAATCAATGGGTCAAATAAGTCCAAAAGGTGAATAGTTGTCATAAGCTTCAACCAATGGAAGTGTGACACTTGTCACTCCATTAAATGCATTTCTATCCTTATGTTTCCTCTCACATCAATCACATCTCATCCTCTACTTATCTCTTAACACCCGATAAGTTTCACCCAGTATCCGGAACTTAACCTAATTGGTCAAATTTTTCTGAACTTTCGCACTCGTGGGTCCCACGTTCAAAATACGTTTTTAATTACTCAAAAACTAACCGATACTAGAAAAATCATTTTAAAACTATCTTTGCTCATAAACTTTATCTGGGGAATTTTTCTAATCAAGAAAATGTAGAAAAGGCGGGCGTTTAAAAAAATAAACCCTAGAAAATTAGAAAATTTCCGGGTTCTCAAACTCATTTTTTTTCGGGGCGTCACAACTTATATATAGAAAATGATTTAAAACTTGACTCACTTATAAAAATATATGAGAAATTAAGGAAATACAGTAAAGTAAAGAAAATATATTCAAAGAAACAAGATCAAATAAAATAATTTTCGGGTCCTCACAAGGACTGGCTCCCTGTTGTGTGTCTGACGCTCAAGTCAGTTGAGAAGTAAGAGGGAATAGAGAAAGTAATAGTATCGTATTGCATATCTTTTCTGGTTCTCTCGTCCATTATTTATAGAGTTCTTTGGGTTAGCCGTGAAGGAGTCTGAAATTATCCCTCTACTTGTAGTAGTTATCCCATTCTCAACTATGAGTCCTACTAGGTTACTAGAAGTGGAGTCTCTTTTCGACTCCAACTACGGCCTTATCCTGATTGATTAGGAACTCCTAACTAGTTTGGGCCCAGGAAGGCTTTAAGGTTGAGTTCTGAACAGGCTAGTCAGTTTGACCGAACAGGCAAGTAGGACTAACACGTGTCCGTGGAGGATTGGTCCCTCTACATACAAAATAATTGTCTATATAGCCATTTCTGGAAATTGAACAAGCATATTATGTGACGCCCCCACCTCTCCCTAAAGCGATCCCTAGGGTATCAGCGGGACGCCTGCCCAACTCTCGTCAGGATTCACGCACTCGTTCAAGCTTAATATAGAGCCATGGAACCACCATCGACTTAAATAAAAGTATTTCGAATATACAAACCATAGCTTCAAAGCTAAAAGTTAGGATTACAATCCACCCACCAACAATAATAAAATTACACTTAAAGAGCCATTAAAAGTTCATACAAAAGGTATACTAGCATCCACCAAGTCGCTAGTCTAGAACTTCCAGTCCAACTCCAAAGTCTGTTAAAGAAAACAAATTTAATGGGATGAGAGAACTCTCAGTGAGATCAAGAAAATAAACAGGCAAGCAAATAATACCAATCAATCAAATAACATGCTTTAAACAACTTTTAAATATAACATTTCATTTAAGTGCACAAATAGGAATTTAACACACAAGGAGGATACAGGATCTCTCAGGAGCTATTTCCACGTATCGATCAATTTGAGCCATCTGGGGTTGATCCTCCGTCAACCCACGTAGTAAAACCACTGTAGTGCTCCACTTACTACCTCCACCCACCTAACACCCGCTCAGATCTAAAACCAAACATGTATGAGGTCATTTCCTTGCTAGAGGATCTAAAACAACACATCCTACTTCTAGAAGATGGTTTGATGATGACCATGTCACTAGGCCAACAAGCCACCTTCATTGACAAAAGGAACTTGCTTGTGCCTCTTATTCCTGAAGACAATGAGAATGTTCATCAGAAAGAGCCAAGAACTGAGCCAACTGAGCAAATTCCTCGTACTGAAACTACTCCAGAGGCTCGTGCTTCCAGTTCTCAGCCACAAGACAAAGGAAAGGCTCCAATAGCCGAAGAGGAAACCGAAGAGGATGATGAGGAAACTGAAGAGGAAGAAGTGGATCCTGCTCAGTACTGGCTAGCAAACAGAAGGCCCGAATCGTCCAAAATCACCATTTAGGCATTTCTACGCTAATGCACTTCGTGATTAGGATTTTAGTTCATAATAGACTTTTGGCATCTTTTGCATTTTAAACATTTCGTATGTTCTGTATTAAGGATTCTATTTCCCTTCCTTTGCTGGTCTGTAAAACTATTTGGTTATTTTTTATGTTTTGAATGAATGTTGCTTTAGTGGATTATCCCTTCGTTTTGGATGAATGTTGCTTAATTTAGTTTGGCCTCTGATTTTTGATATTGACTGCCAATAATTGATGTTGTTCATGGTGCTGTTGACAATTGCTGGTTGTTGCCAATATTCATGATGATGTGTTTTGGTTTCTGATTTTGCTGATAATGATTGATAATTGTTGATAGTATTGCTTTTTGAATACTGGTTTCTGGTTGATCTAATGATGACAAAAGAGGGGAGAAATGGATACTAATTTCTAACGATGTTAATCTGGTGATAAGTGTGATAAAGGGATATCATTCTGAGGGGGAGTATTCACTCCTTGATGTATTAAGTAAGGGGGAGCTGTGTCTCAATTACTTTCCTCCATCCATTGTTTTGTCATCATCAAAAAAGGGGAGATTGTTAATCTCAGTCTGTAGCTTTTGATGATTACGAAACAAATGGATGTTATTAATGATCTCTCAATAGACCTTTTCAGAAATGGAGCAAAACAGGTTCAAAGGTTAAGCACAAAGGATGCTGAAGCTGCTGTCAGACGCACAAGAAGACTGGATCGGACGTCCGACAACCATTGCGCAACTTCGGACGCATAAAGAACTCCACCTCGGACGTCCGAAGATATTAAGTCACTCCTTCTAAGCTCACTGACCTCGATCGGATGCACATCATCAGAGGACCGGATGTCCGACAAACATTGCGACACTTCGGACGCAAAGCTTTGGAGGCATCGGACGTCCGAAAGAATTGAAGAAGAATTCTCAGTTTCACTTCATACTTTCAGATGCATACACTGAAGGCACCGGACGTCCAAAACAACTCAAGAAGATTTCTTGAGCTCACTGTCCACGTTCGGAAGACAAAAATTAGTCTACCGAAAGTCCAACACTGACAACGGCTAGTTGACTCTTCAGCTACCTTCTATCCGTTGGGAGCATTAATTGAAAAACTTTTTGTTCTTATATAAATAGAACAAAGTCAACTATTTCAAATAAATTTTGCACATTGAGACTACATCAGATCAAGAGTGATTTTAGTAGGAAAATACTCTTCAAAGGAGATTTGTAATCTTAGTTGTGAAAATTTCGAGAAACTTTTCTATTGTGATTCGATTAGTTCAATAGTGTAGCTTTGTGAGGGTTATTCGAGTGATAGTAAAACTTCCTTGCTTGACCAAGTGTGGCTTGGGGCAAGGTGGAAGTGATCCTTCCTTTGTACGTAAAGATTGGTTGTAAGTTGATCAACTTGAAGAAGGTTGCTCACTAAAGTGATATTCAAACTCAAGAGGAGTTTGGCATTTGGTTTGATATTCTTTCTCTTTTTACTTGCTGTCTTGCTCTATAAATTGCACATCTTTTCTACTCACAAGCACTTGTGCTTTCTCATTAATTGCTTCATTGTGTGGTCATTTAGAAAAAGAGGACAAGTACTCAAAAAGTGACTCACAACTTGGCCAGTTTTTTAAACTACCTAATTCACCCCCCTCTTAGTTTGTCATCGATACTTACAATAATACACTACGAATTTAACATGCAATAATTTATATATAGAAAATGATTTAAAACTTGACTCACTTATAAAAATATATGAGAAATTAAGGAAATAAAGTAAAGTAAAGAAAATATATATAAAGAAATAAGATCAAAGAAAATAATTTTCGGGTCCTCACAAGGACTGGCTCCCTGTTGTGTGTCTGACGCTCAAGTCAGTTGAGAAGTAAGAGGGAATAGAGAAAGTAATAATATCCTATTGCATATCTTTTCTGGTTCTCTCGTCCATTATTTATAGAGTTCTTTGGGTTAGCCGTGAAGGAGCCCGAAATTATCCCTCTACTTGTAGTAGTTATCCCATTCTCAACTATGAGTCCTACTAGGTTACTAGAAGTGGAGTCCCTTTTGGACTCCAACTACGGCCTTATCCTGATTGATTAGGAACTCCTAACTAGTTTTGGACCAGGAAGGCTTTAAGGTTGAGTTCTGAACAGGCTAGTCAGTTTGACCGAACAGGCAAGTAGGACTAACACGTGTCCGTGGAGGATTGGTCCCTCTACATACAAAATAATTGTCTATATAGCCATTTCTGGAAATTGAACAAGCATATTATGTGACGCCCCCACCTCTCCCTAAAGCGATCCCTAGGGTATCAGCGGGACACCTGCCCAACTCTCGTCAGGACTCACACACTCGTTCAAGCTTAATATAGAGCCATGGAACCACCATCGACTTAAATAAAAGTATTTCGAATATACAAACCATAGCTTCAAAGCTAAAAGTTATGATTACAATCCACCCACCAACAATAATAAAATTACACTTAAAGAGCCATTAAAAGTTCATACAAAAGGTATACTAGCATCCACCAAGTCGCTAGTCTAGAACTTCCAGTCCACCTCCAAAGTCTGTTAAAGAAAACAAACTGAATGGGATGAGCGAACTCTCAGTGAGATCAAGAAAATAAACAGGCAAGCAAATAATACCAATCAATCAAATAACATGCTTTAAACAACTTTTAAATATAACATTTCATTTAAGTGCACAAATAGGAATTTAACACACAAGGAGGATACAGGATCTCTCAGGAGCTATTTCCACGTATCGATCAATTTGAGCCATCTGGGGTTGATCCTCCGTCAACCCACGTAGTAAAACCACTGTAGTGCTCCACTTACTACCTCCACCCACCTAACACCCGCTCAGATCTAAAACCAAACATGTATGAGGTCATTTCCTTGCTAGAGGATCTCAAACAACACACCTATTTCTAGAAGATGGTTTGATGATGACCATGTCACTAGGCCAACAAGCCACCTTCATTGACAAAAGGAACTTGCTTGTGCCTCTTATTCCTGAAGACAATGAGAATGTTCATCAGAAAGAGCCAAGAACTGAGCCAACTGAACAAATTCCTCGTACTGAAACTACTCCAGAGGCTCGTGCTCCCAGTTCTCAGCCACAAGACAAAGGAAAGCCTCCAATAACAGAAGAGGAAACCGAAGAGGATGATGAGGAAACTGAAGAGGAAGAAGTGGATCCTGCTCAGTACTGGCAAGCACACAGAAGGCCCGAATCGTCCAAAATCACCATTTAGGCATTTCTAGGCTAATGCACTTCGTGATTAGGATTTTAGTTCATAATAGACTTTTGGCATCTTTTGCATTTTAAACATTTCGTATGTTCTGTATTAAGGATTCTATTTCCCTTCCTTTGTTGGTCTGTAAAACTATTTGGTTACTTTTTATGTTTTGAATGAATGTTGCTTTAGTGGATTATCCCTTCGTTTTGGATGAATGTTGCTTAATTTAGTTTGGCCTCTGATTTTTGATATTGACTGCCAATAATTGATGTTGTTCATGGTGCTGTTGACAATTGCTAGTTGTTGCCAATATTCATGATGATGTGTTTTGGTTTCTGATTTTGCTGATAATGATTGATAATTGTTGATAGTATTGCTTGTTGAATACTGGTTTCTGGTTGATCTAATGATGGCAAAAGAGGGGAGAAATGGATACTAATTTCTAACGATGTTAATCTGGTGATAAGTGTGATAAAGGGATATCATTCTGAGGGGGAGTATTCACTCCTTGATGTGTTAAGTAAGGGGGAGCTGTGTCTCAATTACTTTCCTCCATCCATTGTTTTGTCATCATCAAAAAAGGGGAGATTGTTAATCTCAGTCTGTAGCTTTTGATGATTACGAAACAAATGGATGTTATTAATGATCTCTCAATAGACCTTTTCAGAAATGGAGCAAAACAGGTTCAAAGGTTAAGCACAAAGGATGCTGAAGCTGCTGTCAGACGCACAAGAAGACTGGATCGGACTTCCGAAAACCATTGCGCAACTTCGGACGCATGAAGAACTCCACCCTCGGACGTTCGAAGATATTAAGTCACTCCTTCTAAGCTCACTGTGTGAGAACCCAGATTTGCCCTAATATTTTCTTAGGGTTTTTCCCCTTAAATTTCATGTTTTCTGCATTTTCTGGCCTAGGATTATTTTCTTGGTGGATTTTATGAGCAATTATAGTTTTAAGATGATTTTTCTAGTATTGGAGTATTTTTAGAAAATTAAGAATATATATTGGACGTGGGACCCACGAGTGCGAAAGTTCGAGAAAATTCGGCCAACTGAATTAAGTTTTGGATACTGGAATTATTTTATCGGGTGTTAAGAGATAAGTAGTGTGTGTGAAGTGATTGATGTGGGAGAGAAAAGAAAGATAAGAATGCCTTTAATGAGGTGACAAGTGTCATCTTCTCATTTGTTGGACTTTAAGAAACACTATTCACTTTCTTGACTTTTTTGACCAAAGGATTAAATATCAAAAAAATTGCACAAAATTCACCATTTTCCTCTCCTTGTGGTCGGTTCTCCTTGAGCTAAGAAGAAAGGAATTTCCACCAACTTTCAAGCTTCCATATGCTTCAATCTTCTACAAACAAAAGCCTAGATTAGATTCTACTCCATAAAAACCTATCTTCTAGTGATAGTAAGTGTATTAGTGAAGTTTGTTTGAAGCTCTAAGGTGGCCAACATCTCTCTCTCTCTTGTTACTTGGTAAGTGATGCTTGAACCCCCCTACTACACCTAATGATGGTTATATTATGCTTAGAAGTGGCTTGAGTGTTGGAAAATGTGATTTATTTCTTGATTTGAAGAGTTTTGGTGAAGTTTTCCATTTTATGATGAATTTTCTGGTTTCATATGATTTTGATGTTTTGGACTAGTATGATGGTTGGTAATAAGGGGCTTTGGCTCTAGTAGGTGTGAAATGTGGTTAAATGCAACCAATTTTGAATTTGGAAGAATTTCTGGAAAATTAGGGTTCTTGGTTGAACATTCTGTCCGAAATTTTAGGTCATAGATAGAGGCCGAATTGGACTTTTCTCAAAACATGAAAGTTGTAGGTATTGGTGATTATGAAGTGCCTGCAAAATTTCAGGGCATTTGGAGTAGTATAGAGAGAGTTATGCCGTTTTTACTGTTGCTGTTTTTGGTGAACAGAATGTGCGGAACTGCGATAGTAATTGCCTATTTTGACTGGATTTGGTTTGGATTTTGAAGTTAGTGTCTTCTGATGAAATGTTACTGGATGTCTTAGCTATCATATGCCTTTGGAATTTCGGCATTTGGACTTGTATAGACTGAGTTATAGTAATTACAGTTTTGTGTGATTTGCAAACCTGTTTTGGGAATTCTGGTATAGTATTTTGCATATTTGACCTAGTTGTGCTAGGATTTGGACTGAGAGGCCTTCTACATTGTTGTAGCCCTGTCTTTTAGCTTCGAGATGGTGGGTCTTACGCCCTCATCCGATAAGCGTACCGCATTTTGTGCCATTACCGCATACGGAGGCCAAACCTGTTTTTGTTGATTGATCAAATGAGTTATATTTTCTGATTTTCTGGTTTGCTATCATGCTTATTTATGCATATGAGACCCTATTGGGGTTGTGTTCAGCATTGTTTTATGACTCGTCGTCGAGTCTCTCTTAGGGCTTGCTTTCATTTTGGTTGTTTCCTAGCTAACTTTTCTACTTGTACCACTTTGAGCCCTGTACGGCTTTTGGGAAATGAGATGACCTTTGGTGTGAAATGTTGGGGCTGATTTGAGGAAATAATGAAGCCTTAATGGCTGGAAAAGTAAGAAATTTAGGGGAAGTGCTGCCCGATTTTCTAGGCCGTTTGGTTCTTTTAAGTTGGATTTGCCTTTTGGTAGAAATGAAAGGGCTTTTGGGTTGTTTGCGCCTAGGTCTTCATGCTACCTTTTCGTTTCCAAGGGAATCGTGTTTTTGCATTCTTGCACTAGTATTTATTTGGCAAGGCGTACGACGTGTAGTCGAGCCTCACATGTGCATTCTGTTTACTCGATTCTGGAAGTAAAACCTTCAATTGGTTTATTTTGGTTATTTTAGGGTTTCTTGGCGATTAAGGCCAATCTGAAGTGAAAACTTTTGAAGTTGAGCCGGTGAGTGTACCACTCCCCTCCATTGCTATTTAACTTGATTTCTGCTCTGCAATCTGTTTATTTGTTCGAGACGAGGGTGTACTTTATCACACTCGTTCTCTAGTCTGTTCATATGCCAATTTACTATGCAAAATTTGAATCTGTAATCTGTGTCTGCATCTGTTCGGATTTCTATGACCTATGAGCTCAATCCTGTGGCTAAGTTATTCGAGTCGGGCCGGCAAGGGCCTGGACGATTAGATAACGAACCACGGTAGTCTGTTCGGGGATTTTGGGTATTGAGACCCTTGATTCCGGGTATACTCGAGTATTACCATTTTGTTCGTTTGAGGTGAGCGGGCCCGGTAAAGGGGTGTTTGGTGGACGGAATTCGGTGATAAGAGGGGTCTACGGACGCATTGGTTCTATATACGTTGACGGAGAGTCAACCGGTTTGGATCAAGTATTGCGCTGGAAATTTGGCTCCTGAGAGCCACCCGTATCCTTCTGATTTGAATCATTGGTTCCTTTGCTTTACATCTGGCATGTGTACTTGATTTGATTTGCTAAACGTGAAATGCCATGATTTTAATGCTATCTGTTTGGTACCTCATTGAGCGCAAGCTCACCCCGTTCTGTTCCTTTTGTTTTCCTTACAGGAAAATAAACCCTTTTGGTCTGGATTTGACAAATGGCTGCCAAATTGAGCTAGTTGAACATATCTTTTGTATAGCTCATGTATTAAAACCCTAAGTGTACTTTTGGGGCGTTTTCTCTTTTGATTTGGCAAACCGTGTGTATATATTAACTTTTGAAAACTTTTGTATGTCATTTTGATTTGTAAACGCTAAAGTTCAGATGTGAATGTTTGTTGGCTATTTCGGTTGGGTTCTGACGGGTCGGTCACTATTCATGGCCGACTCCGGATTTCATTTTCTTATTTTGGGTTATTTTACCATTTTGACTCGTTTACGCTCGTTCGTAAGTTCCGGATCGCTATAGATAGTTCTAGTCTGCATCGTGAGTCCTGGCGAGAGCTGGGCAGGCAGTCCGCTCACCCCTTTGGTTCGCCTTAGGGGAAAGTGGGGCTGTCACACACTGACCTCGATCGGATGCACATCATCAGAGGACCAGATGTCCGACAAACATTGCGACACTTCGGACGCAAAGCTTTGGAGGCATCGGACGTCCGAAAGAATTGAAGAAGAATTCTCAGTTTCACTTCATACTTTCAGATGCACACACTGAAGGCACCGGACGTCCAAAACAACTCAAGAAGATTTCTTGAGCTCACTGTCCACGTTCGGAAGCAAGAAATTAGTCTACCGGAAGTCCGACACTGACAACGGCTAGTTGACTCTTCAGCTGCCTTCTATCCGTTGGGAGCATTAATTGAAAAACTTTTTGTTCTTATATAAATAGAACAAAGTCAACTATTTCAAATAAATTTTGCACATTGAGACTACATCAGATCAAGAGTGATTTTAGTAGGAAAATACTCTTCAAAGGAGATTTGTAATCTTAGTTGTGAAAATTTCGAGATACTTTTCTAGTGTGATTCGATTAGTTCAATAGTGTAGCTTTGTGAGGGTTATTCGAGTGATAGTAAAACTTCCTTGCTTGACCAAGTGTGGCTTGGGGCAAGGTGGAAGTGATCCTTCCTTTGTACGTAAAGATTGGTTGTAAGTTGATCAACTTGAAGAAGGTTGCTCACTAAAGTGATATTCAAACTCAAGAGGAGTTTGGCATTTGGTTTGATATTCTTTCTCTTTTTACTTACTGTCTTGCTATATAAATTGCACATCTTTTCTACTCACAAGCACTTGTGCTTTCTCATTAATTGCTTCATTGTGTGGTCATTTAGAAAAAGAGGACAAGTACTCAAAAAGTGACTCACAACTTGGCCAGTTTTTTAAACTACCTAATTCACCCCCCTCTTAGTTTGTCATCGATACTTACAATAACATACTACGAATTTAACATGCAATAACTTATATATAGAAAATGATTTAAAACTTGACTCACTTATAAAAATATATGAGAAATTAAGGAAATAGAGTAAAGTAAAGAAAATATATTCAAAGAAATAAGATCAAATAAAATAATTTTCGGGTCCTCACAAGGACTGGCTCCCTGTTGTGTGTCTGACGCTCAAGTCAGTTGAGAAGTAAGAGGGAATAGAGAAAGTAATAGTATCGTGTTGCATATCTTTTCTGGTTCTCTCGTCCATTATTTATAGAGTTCTTTGGGTTAGCCGTGAAGGAGTCCGAAATTATCCCTCTACTTGTAGTAGTTATCCCATTCTCAACTATGAGTCCTACTAGGTTACTAGAAGTGGAGTGTCACGACCCCACCTCCCCCTAAGGCGAACCAGAGGGTTCGGCGGGCCGCCTGCCCAGCTCTCGCCGGGACTCAGTCGTTCACTACAGTCCTCAATTAAATTACAATATACAATCTCAAATATAACTCAATTGTTCCAACATTTACATATCAAAAGGGAAGCGTCCACGATTCCACTGCGCCACTCTAATCCTTGATACCAACTATCATACAGGAGGAAGTCCAAAACTAGACTATTACATATCCAATCAATTCTAAACGTTCAATACAATCCCAATATGAATGATTACACAAAAGGAAATCCAAATTCAATCCATACATGAGATAATCCATGAATAAACACTACAAGCGCTTCCTTCGCCTTGTGCCCTGTGGAGGGGCATAAAACATTTTGGGGTGAGCTAGAAGCTCAGCGATTAACCAGTAAAATCAGTTATCAAATCAGTTTCACAATCGTTCATTTCAATAATGTCATGATTCAGTAATCAATGCACTTTCATTGCTCTCGTGAGCCAGTGAAATCATGGTACTTAGACGTCCAACGCTCCAAACAATCATTTAACATTGAACATTTACATTGAACAGTGAGAAAGAGCCCATTGGTGCTCTACAGGAACATTAAACGGTGGAGGAGACGTCGGGGTCCAGCACACGAATTCCAAGTACTCATTTGAGCCAAAACCTGTCAAGAACTTATATGCCGGCTGTGACGCCCCGAAAGAATCAGTGCGAGAACCCGAAAATTTTCTAAGTTTTAGGGTTTATTTTATTGATTGCCCGCCTTTTTGACAATTTCTTTATTAGAAAATGTTCCCAGAGCATTTTATTGAGTAAATATAGTTTTTAGATGATTTTTCTAGTATCGGTTAGTTTTTGAGAAATTAAGAGCATATACCGGACGTGGGACCCGCTAGTGCGGAAAGTTCGGAAAAATTCGGCCAATTAGTTTAAGTTTGGGATACTGTGATTATTTTATAAGGTGCTAAGAGATAATTAGATGTTACTTAGATGGATTATTATTGGAGAGACAAAAAGATAAGATTAAAACCCTAAAGGACCATTTGTCACAAAACCATTGGACCTTGACATTTGACCAAGACTTTTCTAACTTTACTAAAACCAATTTGGACCCAATTTCTCTCCATTTTAGCTTGTCTTGGACGAAATTTTGAGAGAAAAGAGAGAGAAAATCCATCATCTTCCACTTCAATTTCTTGTCCAAATCTTGAGTTCCAACCGATTAAATTGCAAATCACTCCATAAAACTTGCTAGCTAAGGAAGATTGAAGCTCTTGGTGGAGTTGTTTTGGAAGAAAAATCCCTAAGTCATCACCTTTCTTGATATTTGAAGGTATCATGTCTAGCTATCCTTCCTTTGTTCTTGATTATGTTAAATTAATGACTTGTGATAGCTAAAGAGATGTTTTAGTGGAAAATTTCTGGCTTGAATGCAAAAATTTCCAGTTAGGGTTTCATTTCCCCAATTCTGCTTGGCACTGTAGCACCTAGTTAGAGGCCGAATTGGCCTTAGTACAAAACATGAAAGTCGTAGAGAATGATGTTTTCTAATTGCCTGTAACTTTTCAGCCCAATATGAGCTGGGTAGCCTGAGATAAGACGGAAATACCCAGACTGGTCTAGGTAGAAGTTCAGTGAACAGGGTTGTCTTTTCACCCAATCTGCTCGTGACTTTTCACCATGATCCTTACAGAATTAGATTTTGGCCAAAACATGAAAGTTGTAGCCAAGGGTATAAACTAGTTTCCTGAAAATTTTCACCTTGATTCGACCACTGTAGCATGTGAAATGACCGAAATACCATTGACTGTCCATGAAACCTGTTTCGCGGCCAGAATTCTGTTTTCGTGTAGTTTTCCATTTTTGACCATGAAAATGCATGATTTGGCCTTGGCTTAAAACATAAAAGTTGTAGGGAATGACATTTTTGAGGTGCCTACAAAATTTCAGGTCAATCAGAGTAGTGTAGAATGAGAAAAGTCGAAATTACTATTGCTGTCCTGGTTTTACCTGAATGTAAGAATTGCGCCTGTAATTGGTTGTTTTGGCTGGAATTGCTTCCGAATTGGTTGTTGAGGCCTTCTGATGAAATGTAACCCTGTATCTTAGCTTTCAGCTGGTTTTGGAATTTATGGATTTGGACTTGGAGAGCCTGAGTTATGATGTTTCCGCTAGAATGCGTTCTGTGAATTTGTTTTTGTGATTCTGGTATGGTATCTTGCATTTTTGACCTGGTTACACTCGAAACTGGGTTGAGTGACCTTCTGCAATATTGTAGCCCTATCGCTTAGCTTTGAAACGGTGTATCCTTTACCTTCATCCGACAATCGTAGCGCCTTTGGTACCATTACCGCAAAATGACGTCAAAACTGTTTTTCTGGTTTTGAGCTTAACTTTCATTTCCGGACTTTTCCCTAACTTGACTTGTACTAGTACTACTTGGAGCTTGCTGAATGACTATTGGATGAACTTGTTGTTGTGTGTGTACCTTTGGGTTGGAATGAGGAAATAATGAAGCCATGATGGTTGGAAAAGTTAGCAAATTCAGGGGAAGTGCTGTCCGAACTTTAAAGGGATTTGTTTGCATTGAGTTTGTGATCTAAGACTTGGATTTGAGCAAGGCAACGTTATATGATGGATGATTTCTGAGCCATGGAGGTGAGTGACCTCAAACTATTTCTAAAGTTATTTATGAACCGTTTCTTGCATTATTTACTTTTGAACTGTTTCCAAAGTTACTTTTTGAACTGTTTCCACAGTTACTCTTGAACTGTTTTCTTGCATTATTTACTTTTGAGCTGTTTCTAACTGTTTTCTTGCATTATTTACTTTTAAACTGTTTTCTTGCATATCATGCGTGCTTGCATGTGAGTGTTCCTTGTTTGCTATATTTCCTTGACTTATTGGCTGGTTATTATTGATTGATAATGTGTTAAGTGCTTTCAATGATTGTTAAAACGAGTTTTCTAGGCGAGTGTGTACTTTATCGCACTCGACCTAAATAAATGTGAAATTTTCAATGATTAATGATTAAATGCTAGTTGCGCATGTATGTAAGCCGTTTGGTTTAACTGGCCACTGCCCTTCGTTACCGATCGACTCGAGCCAGAAGCGGACTCGGTCGGGCGATATGGTGACCCTGGGTGAATTTGGTATACTCGAGTATTACCTTGTAGTCCGGCTACGTCCGGATGGGTGGAGTCCGGTCAACGTCCGGATGGGTAGAGTCCGGTCAACGTCCGGAAAGGGGATGAACGAATAAAAGGATGAACGAGGGATTCTACTTACAAAAATGTATTTTTAAACGATTAGAGGAATAAGGGGAAATGTCAGGGCAACGAACGAACAAACAAATAGCTCCATGTGAGCCCGTATCCTTTTAATGAATGTTACTATCGCTTTCCATTGTAAATGTTTTTTGAATTATTGATACTCCATATTTAATGTTTTGTAAATGTTGTAATTGTTTCTGGACTTATCATTTGATTTATGACATCATTGAAATGAACTATTGTTAAACCGATTTGAATACTGATTTTACTGGTTACTCGCTGAGCTTCTAGCTCACCCCAAAAATATTTTATTCCCCTCCACAGGGCTCAAGGCGAAGGAAGGCTTGTAGTACTTATTCCTGTGATCGGATGAATTATCTCAGGTGTACTTTGAATTTGGACTTCCTCTTGTATAATAGTTGGATCATGGATCAGAGTGGCGTAGTGGAAGCATGGACGCTTCGCTTTTGATATGTAATTATTTATTGGAGAATTTGATGTAATATTTGAGTTTTATCTTGTAATCTGTTTGAGGAATGTAGTGAGCGACTGAGTCCCGGCGAGAGCTGGGCAGGCGGCCCGCCGAACCCTCTGGTTCGCCTTAGGGTGAGGTGGGGTTGTCACACCGGCACACAGGATATGCAATCAAAGAAGCGATGCAAGAAACATTTCAAAGTAACGTTGGAAATAGTTTAAGGTCACTCACCTCCACGGCTCATAATCCTCGTCCAATATAGCCAATTTCATCGTTCAAGTCCACGCCTTTCACTTGAAACTTAAGGTAACCAACGCTATTCAAAATCGGACAGCATTTCCCCTTAATTCCTTTATTTTCCAACCTACAACCAAACCCAATCACATAGCAATTAACCACAATTGCTCATACAATTCACAAACCATAAAACATATCTATTTAGGCCACAAAAACCTTCAATCAAAGCCTTAGAAATCCACCATTGGAAAATCCCCAAATAAAACCCTAGAAACCGGAATTTCCGCACAACCCTGAAATTTTCCGCAAACAAGTGCATTTAACGCCCAATAGCTTCATTTAACACCATCATAAGTTCTCAATTCAAGACCAATGAAGCATAATCATATAAAATCGGAAAAAGATCCAATAAATCAGAAAATTACCATAAACTCCTTCAACCCATATAATACTCCACAATACAACACATTTAATCACCACAAACCACCAATTAACCAATATTAGAACAAAATGGAACTTGTTTATCCAACTTACCTTAAAATCAAGAAAGCTATCCACTTAGAGCTTCCCATCCAAAAGCAAGCCATCAAAAGCTTTAAACCACCATAGTGAACCCTTGTATGAAATATTTTCCGAAACCATCGGTGAAATCGCAAGATTTGGTGAAGATTGAAACTAGGAAAACTTGAGAGCTTTTCTCTCTTAGGAAGCTCGGTTGAGCCAGGGAAGAAATGAAGATATTTTGGGTGAAAAACTGAGATAAAAAGGCAGGAAACAGTCGGTCAAACTTGGCAACCGAAGCTGCCACGTCAGAATCCGGCCGGAATCTGGCCGGATTTCCGGCCGGATTCAAGGCAGAGGCTAAGTCGACTTTTTTTTCAAAATTGCAAGGCAATCCGGCCAGGTATCCGGACAGAAACTGGCCGGATTTCCGGCCGGATTCGGCCCCTGTGTTTTTGCAAAATTTTTCTTTTCTTTTCCGAGTTGAAAAGCTGTGCCACTCCGCTCGAACAACAACGATATATATAAAATGAAAACCCTCCATCATACGGGGCGTCACATGGAGTCCCTTTTGGACTCCAACTACGGCCTTATCCTGATTGATTAGGAACTCCTAACTAGTTTGGGCCCAGGAAGGCTTTAAGGTTGAGTTCTGAACAGGCTAGTCAGTTTGACCGAACAGGCAAGTAGGACTAACACGTGTCCGTGGAGGATTGGTCCCTCTACATACAAAATAATTGTCTATATAGCCATTTCTGGAAATTGAACAAGCATATTATGTGACGCCCCCACCTCTCCCTAAAGCGATCCCTAGGGTATCAGCGGGACGCCTGCCCAACTCTCGTCAGGACTCACGCACTCGTTCAAGCTTAATATAGAGCCATGGAACCACCATCGACTTAAATAAAAGTATTTCGAATATACAAACCATAGCTTCAAAGCTAAAAGTTATGATTACAATTGTGAGAACCCGTAATTTTCATTTTCTAGGTTTTAGAATTTTTCATGGCTTGTTTTCTGCATTTTCGTGATTAGAAAATTGTTTTATATAATTTTAAGGAGCAGATATAGTTTTTAGATGATTTTTCTAGTATCGAATAGATTTTGAGAAATTAAGAACGTATACCTGACGTGGGACCCACTAGTGCGAAAAGTTCGGAAAATTTCGGCCAACTAGGTTAAGTTTTGGATACTGGAATTATTTTATCGGGTGTTATGAGATATTTAGAGGTTACCAAGTGGTTGGTGTGAGAGAGACAAAAGTTAGGCAAGTAATTAATGAAAGTGACATGTGTCACTTAGAGATTCCATCTTCAATTTGACTTACTATTTATCCTTTTACCATTTATTACATAAACCCAAAAATTGACTAAAAATCTTCCATTTCTTCCAAGCTTGTGGTCGAACCTCTCTTGACAAGAAGAAGAAAAAAACTCTCCAAGTTCTTGATTTCATCTTGCTCCAAATCATCAAAACAACTACTTAGTCTTACTTTTGTTCCATAAAACCTCTTCACTTAGTGATTTTGAGGTGATTGGTGAAGTTATTTGGAAGGTTGAGGTGACCCATAGCTCTCTCTCTCTCTTGTTTTAAAGGTAAGTCATGAAGAACCACCCTCCTCCCTTATTTGATGCTTAAATCATGCTTAGTGGTTGTATAAGATGCAAATTTATGGGTTATATCTTGAGTTGTGGTTGAATTGATGAACTTTTATATTTATTGGGGATTTTTCTGTTTTAATATGAACATGATTGTGTGGCTATATATGATGATTGGAAATGGTATATAAGGCATCTAGAAGGTGGAAAAAGTGGACAATTGCAATCAATTTCTGTTTTGGAAGAAATTCTGGAAAATTAGGGTTCTTGGTTCTTCATTCTGTCCGAAATTTTTGGTCCTAGATAGAGGCCGAATTGGCCTTGGCTTAAAACATTAAAGTTTTAGGGAATGACATTTTAGAGGTGCCTACAAAATTTCAGGTCAATCGGAGTAGCGTAGAGTGAGAAAAGTCAAAATTACTATTGATGTTCTGGTTTTACCCGAAATTGGGATTTGCGACTGTAATTGGTTGTTTTGGCTGGAATTGCTTCCGAATTGGTTGTTGAGGCCTTCTGATGAAATTTACCCCTGTTTCTTAGCTTTCAGCTGGTTTTGGAATTTCGGGATTTGGACTTTAACCAGCCTGAGTTATGATGTTTCCGCTAGAATGCGTTTTGGTGAATCTGTTTTACGTTGTTGATGAAGTATCTTGCATTTTTGACCTGTTTGCACTCAAAAATGGGTTGAGTGACCTTCTGTGAAGTTGTAGCCCTGTCTTTTAGCTTCGAAATGGTGGATCTTTCACCCTCATCCGATAATCGTAGTGCATTTGGTGCTATTACCGCAAAGTAAAGTCAAAACCTATTTTTTTTTCAGGGCCAAAGTTAATTGCATGTTCGAATTTTCTGGTTTCTTTAATGTTTGTATATGTTTATGGAACCCTATTGGGGTCATATTTGGCATTGGTTTATGACTCGTTATCGAGTCTCCTTGTATTTATTTGCATGTTTTAGGGATTGTTTTCATTCCGGTCATTTCCTAGCTAACTTTTGTACTTGTACTACTTTGAGCCTAGTGAACGGCTTTTGGAAAATGAGATGAATTTTGTGTGAGATGTTGAGACTGATTTGAGGAATTAATGAAGCCATGATGGCTGGAAAATAGGTAAACACAAGGGATATGCTGCCGAAATTTTACTTAAAGGCTAGTTGGATTTACTTGTGATTTGAGCGAAGGGCTTTTGGGTTGTTTGCGCTTAGGTCTTCATGTTACCTTTTCGTTTCCAAGAAAATCATGTTTTCCACCCTTGCATTACTATTTATTTGGCAAGGCGTACGACGTGTAGTCGAGCCTCATTTGTGCATTCCGTTCACTCGATTTTGGAAATGAAACCTTCAATTGGTTTATTTTGATTATTTTAGGCTTTCTTGGCGATTAAAGCCAATCCGAAGTGAAAACTTTTGAGGTATCTGTACTTGAATCGGTGAGTGTACCACTCCCCTCCATTGCTGTTTAACTTGATTTCTGCTCTGCAATCTGTTTAATTTGTTTGAGACGAGGGTGTACTTTATCACACTCGTTCTCTTGTCTGTTCATATGCCAATTTACTATGCAAAATTTGAATCTGTTATCTGTGTCTGCATCTGTTCGGATTTCTGTGACCTATGAGCTCAAATCCTGTGGCTAAGTTATTCGAGTCGGGCCGGCAAGGGCCTGGACGATTAGATAACGAACCACGGTAGTCCGTTTTGGGATCTTTGGGTATTGAGACCCTTGATTCTGGTATACTCGAGTATTACCATTTCTGTTCGTTTGCGGTGAGCGGGCCCGGTAAAGGGGTGTTTGGTGAACGGGATTCGGTGTAAAGTGGGGTCTACGGACGTTGGTTCTATATACGTTGACGGAGAGTCAACCGGCTTGGATCAAGTACTGCGCTGGAAAGCTGGCTCCTGAGAGCCACCTGTATCCTTCCTATGTGAATCATTAGTTACTTTACTTTACATCTGGCATGTGTATCTGATTTGTTAAGTGTGAAATGCCATGATTTTCTGCTATATGTTTGGTACCTCATTGAGCGCAAGCTCACCCCTTTCTGTTCCTTTTTATTTTCCTTACAGGAAAATAAATACTTTTGGACTGGATTTGACAAATGGCTGCCAAATTGAGCTAGTTGAACATATCTTTTGTATAGCTCATTTATTAAAATCCTAAATGTACTTTTGGGAACTGTTTTCCTTTTGATTTGGCAAACCAGACATGTATCCACTTTTGAATACTTTTGTACGCCACTTTGGCTTGTAAATGCTAAGTTTCAAGATGGAAATGTTTGCTTGGTATTTGGATGGGTTCTGACGGGTCGGTTACTATTCATAGCCGACTTCGATTTTATTTTTTTTGTAATTTTAACATTTTGATTTGTTTACCCGCGTTGGTAAGTTTCGAGATGTATTAGTTCGTTCTATACCGAACCGTTAGTCCTGGCGAGAGCTGGGCAGGCGGTCCGCCGAACCCTTTGGTTCGCCTTAGGGTAAGGTGGAGCTGTCACAACAATCCACCCACCAACAATAATAAAATTACACTTAAAGAGCCATTAAAAGTTCATACAAAAGGTATACTAGCATCCACCAAGTCGCTAGTCTAGAACTACCAGTCCACCTCTAAAGTCTGTTAAAGAAAACAAACTTAATGGGATGAGCGAACTCTCAGTGAGATCAAAAAAATAAACAGGCAAGTAAATAATACCAATCAATCAAATAACATGCTTTAAACAACTTTTAAATATAACATTTCATTTAAGTGCACAAATAGGAATTTAACACACAAGGAGGATACAGGATCTCTCAGGAGCTATTTCCACGTATCGATCAATTTGAGCCATCTGGGGTTGATCCTCCGTCAACCCACGTAGTAAAACCACTGTAGTGCTCCACGTACTACCTCCACCCACCTAACACCCGCTCAGATCTAAAACCAAATATGTATGAGGTCATTTCCTTGCTAGAGGATCTCAAACAACACATCCTACTTCTAGAAGATGGTTTGATGATGACCATGTCACTAGGCCAACAAGCCACCTTCATTGACAAAAGGAACTTGCTTGTGCCTCTTATTCCTGAAGACAATGAGAATGTTCATCAGAAAGAGCCAAGAACTGAGCCAACTGAGCAAATTCCTCGTACTGAAACTACTCCAGAGGCTCGTGCTTCCAGTTCTCAGCCACAAGACAAAGGAAAGGCTCCAATAACCGAAGAGGATAATGAGGAAACTGAAGAGGAAGAAGTGGGTTGTAACAGCCCCACCTTCCCCTAAGGCGAACCAAAGGGGTTAGCGGACTGCCTACCCAACTCTCGCCAGGACTAACGGATCAGTTCACGTCGATCTAATAAAACAAGTCAAAATCACAAAATAAAAAAAAATGAAAAAATCGAAGCCGATGATGAACAGTACCGTCCACGTCAGAATCCGGATACTAGGCCGAGAGTAGCCAAATTTTTCTTTTGCCGTTTGAACTACGAGTTAATCCGAAATCCAACCAAATGTCAACCAAACATTGAAATGTAACATTTACAAGCCAAAAGCCAAAGCGGCATATCAAAACGATTCATCATGGATATACATGTTCGGTTTGCCAATCAAAAGAAATTGAACCCAATACACATTAGGGTTTCATTCAAAGAGCTATTCAAAAGACATTTACATGAGCTCAACTTGACAACCAACTAACACAACCTTTTCCAAAAGTGGTCATTTCCTGTAAGGAAAACAAATAGAACGGAATGAGCTTAAGCCCAGTGAGGTACTACCACATAAGCAACAAAGAGCATATAGCATAACCTTTCCTTTCAAGTACACAATGAAAGAATAAAACAAGTCGGTAAAAGGATACGGACGGCTCTCAAGAGCCCATTTCCACGCGTACATTCTTGATCCAATCTCATTGACTCTCCGTCAACGTTTATGAGTACCAACCGTAGAACCCACTTCACTCCCATCCCTTCCACCAAACATACCCCAATCGGGCCCGCACTCCAATCTGTAGCTTTTGGTAATACTCGAGTTTACCGGAATCAAGAGTCTCATTACTACAAGATTCCCTAGTACAGTCCCCGTGGCATGTCAATTTTCACGACCAAGCCCTCGCCGGATCGATTCAATTGACTACCAACGGGGTTGAGCTCAGTAGTACAGTAAGGCCGTTGGATACTTGTCCAGACGACACCAAATCAGTTTTTCATGAAGTGAATTCAATATCTCATATAGCAAGTGCAGTATATCAGTGAGGCGGTAAACAGTCACTAACGGTATCACAAGGGGTGAGGGCGGTCAAGTACACCCTCACCTCAAACAATTCCAATAGCCAAATAAGCCTTCAAGGCATCAAAATCACATATAGCGATCCCTAGGGTATCAGCGGGACGCCTGCCCAACTCTCGTCAGGACTCACGCACTCGTTCAAGCTTAATATAGAGCCATGGAACCACCATCGACTTAAATAAAAGTATTTCGAATATACAAACCATAGCTTCAAAGCTAAAAGTTATGATTACAATCCACCCACCAACAATAATAAAATTACACTTAAAGAGCCATTAAAAGTTCATACAAAAGGTATACTAGCATCCACCAAGTCGCTAGTCTAGAACTACCAATCCACCTCCAAAGTCTGTTAAAGAAAACAAACTTAATGGGATGAGCGAACTCTCAGTGAGATCAAGAAAATAAACAGGCAAGCAAATAATACCAATCAATCAAATAACATGCTTTAAACAATTTTTAAATATAACATTTCATTTAAGTGCACAAATAGGAATTTAACACACATGGAGGATACAGGATCTCTCAGGAGCTATTTCCACGTATCGATCAATTTGAGCCATCTGGGATTGATCCTCCGTCAACCACGTAGTAACACCACTGTAGTGCTCCACTTACTACCTCCACCCACCTAACACCCGCTCAGATCTAAAACCAAACATGTATGAGGTCATTTCCTTGCTAGAGGATCTCAAACAACACATCCTACTTCTAGAAGATGGTTTGATGATGACCATGTCACTAGGCCAACAATCCACCTTCATTGACAAAAGGAACTTGCTTGTGCCTCTTATTCCTGAAGACAATGAGAATGTTCATCAAAAAGAGCTAAGAACTGAGCCAACTGAGCAAATTCCTCGTACTGAAACTACTCCAGAGGCTCGTGCTTCCAGTTCTCAGCCACAAGACAAAGGAAAGGCTCCAATAACCGAAGAGGAAACCGAAGAGGATGATGAGGAAACTGAAGAGGAAGAAGTGGATCCTGTTCAGTGCTGGCTAGCAAACAGAAGGCCCGAATCGTCCAAAATCACCATTTAGGCATTTCTAGGCTAATGCACTTCGTGATTAGGATTTTAGTTCACAATAGACTTTTGGCATCTTTTGCATTTTAAACATTTCGTATGTTCTGTATTAAGGATTCTATTTCCCTTCCTTTGCTGGTCTGTAAAACTATTTAGTTATTTTTTATGTTTTGAATGAATGTTGCTTTAGTGGATTATCCCTTCGTTTTGGATGAATGTTGCTTAATTTAGTTTGGCCTCTGATTTCTAATATTGACTGCCAATGATTGATGTTGTTCATGGTGATGTTGACAATTGCTGTTTGTTGCCAATATTGATGATGATGTGTTTTGGTTTCTGATTTTCCTGATAATGATTGATAATTGTTGATAGTATTGCTTTTTGAATACTGGTTTCTAGTTGATCTAATGATGACAAAAGAGGGGAGAAATGGAAACTAATTTCTAATGATGTTAATCTGGTGATATGTGTGATAAAGGGATATCATTCTGAGGGAGAGTATTCACTCCTTGATGTATTAAGTAAGGGGGAGCTGTGTCTCAATTACTTTCCTCCATCCATTGTTTTGTCATCATCAAAAAAGGGGAGATTGTTAATCTCAGTCTGTAGCTTTTGATGATTACGAAACAAATGGATATTATTAATGATCTCTCAATAGACCTTTTCAAAAATGGAGCAAAACAGGTTCAAAGGTTAAGCACAAAGGATGCTGAAGCTGCTGTCAGAAGCACAACAAGACTGGATAGGACGTCCGACAACCATTGCGTAACTTCGGACGCATGAAGAACTCCACCCTCGGACGTCCGAAGATATTAAGTCACTCCTTCTAAGCTCACTGACCTCGATCGGATGCACATCATCAGAGGACCGGATGTCCGACAAACATTGCGACACTTCGGACGCAAAGCTTTGGAGGCATCGGACTTCCGAAAGAATTGAAGAAGAATTCTCCGTTTCACTTCATACTTTCAGATGCATACACTGAAGGCACAGGACGTCCGAAACAACTCAAGAAGATTTCTTGAGCTCACTGTCCACGTTCGGAAGCAAGAAATTAGTCTACCGGAAGTCCGACACTGACAACGGCTAGTTGACTCTTCAGCTGCCTTCTATCCGTTGGGAGCATTAATTGAAAAACTTTTTGTTCTTATATAAATAGAACAAAGTCAACTATTTCAAATAAATTTTGCATATTGAGACTACATCAGATCAAGAGTGATTTTAGTAGGAAAATACTCTTCAAAGGAGATTTGTAATCTTAGTTGTGAAAATTTTGAGAAACTTTTCTAGTGTGATTCGATTAGTTCAATAGTGTAGCTTTGTGAGGGTTATTCGAGTGATAGTAAAACTTCATTGCTTGACCAAGTGTGGCTTGGGGCAAGGTGGAAGTGATCCTTCCTTTGTACATAAAGATTGGTTGTAAGTTGATCAACCTGAAGAAGGTTGCTCACTAAAGTGATATTCAAACTCAAGAGGAGTTTGGCATTTGATTTGATATTCTTTCTCTTTTTACTTACTGTCTTGCTATATAAATTGCATATCTTTTACTCACAAGCACTTGTGCTTTCTCATTAATTGCTTCATTGTGTGGTCATTTAGAAAAAGAGGACAAGTACTCAAAAAGTGACTCACAACTTGGCCAGTTTTTTAAACTACCTAATTCATCCCCCTCTTAGTTTGTCATCGATACTTACAATAATACACTACGAATTCAACATGCAATAACTTATATATAGAAAATGATTTAAAACTTGACTCACTTATAAAAATATATGAGAAATTAAGGAAATAAAGTAAAGTAAAGAAAATATATTCAAAGAAATAAGATCAAATAAAATAATTTTCGGGTCCTCACAAGGACTGGCTCCCTGTTGTGTGTCTGACGCTCAAGTCAGTTGAGAAGTAAGAGGGAATAGAGAAAGTAATAGTATCGTATTGCATATCTTTTCTGGTTCTCTCGTCCATTATTTATAGAGTTCTTTGGGTTAGCCGTGAAGGAGTCCGAAATTATCCCTCTACTTGTAGTAGTTATCCCATTCTCAACTATGAGTCCTACTAGGTTACTAGAAGTGGAGTCCCTTTTGGACTCCAACTACGGCCTTATCCTGATTGATTAGGAACTCCTAACTAGTTTGGGCCCGGGAAGGCTTTAAGGTTGAGTTCTGAACAGGCTAGTCAGTTTGACCGAACAGGCAAGTAGGGCTAACACGTGTCCGTGGAGGATTGGTCCCTCTACATACAAAATAATTGTCTATATAGCCATTTCTGGAAATTGAACAAGCATATTATGTGACGCCCCCACCTCTCCCTAAAGCGATCCCTAGGGTATCAGCGGGACGCCTGCCCAACTCTCGTCAGGACTCACGCACTCGTTCAAGCTTAATATAGAGCCATGGAACCACCATCGACTTAAATAAAAGTATTTCGAATATACAAACCATAGCTTCAAAGCTAAAAGTTATGATTACAATCCACCCACCAACAATAATAAAATTACACTTAAAGAGCCATTAAAAGTTCATACAAAAGGTATACTAGCATCCACCAAGTCGCTAGTCTAGAACTACCAATCCACCTCCAAAGTCTGTTAAAGAAAACAAACTTAATGGGATGAGCGAACTCTCAGTGAGATCAAGAAAATAAACAGGCAAGCAAATAATACCAATCAATCAAATAACATGCTTTAAACAATTTTTAAATATAACATTTCATTTAAGTGCACAAATAGGAATTTAACACACATGGAGGATACAGGATCTCTCAGGAGCTATTTCCACGTATCGATCAATTTGAGCCATCTGGGATTGATCCTCCGTCAACCACGTAGTAACACCACTGTAGTGCTCCACTTACTACCTGCACCCACCTAACACCCGCTCAGATCTAAAACCAAACATGTATGAGGTCATTTCCTTGCTAGAGGATCTCAAACAACACATCCTACTTCTAGAAGATGGTTTGATGATGACCATGTCACTAGGCCAACAAGCCACCTTCATTGACAAAAGGAACTTGCTTGTGCCTCTTATTCCTGAAGACAATGAGAATGTTCATCAGAAAGAGCCAAGAACTGAGCCAACTGAGCAAATTCCTCGTACTGAAACTACTCCAGAGGCTCGTGCTTCCAGTTCTCAGCCACAAGACAAAGGAAAGGCTCCAATAACCGAAGAGGAAACCGAAGAGGATGATGAGGAAACTGAAGAGGAAGAAGTGGATCCTGTTCAGTGCTGGCTAGCAAACAGAAGGCCCGAATCGTCCAAAATCACCATTTAGGCATTTCTAGGCTAATGCACTTCGTGATTAGGATTTTAGTTCACAATAGACTTTTGGCATCTTTTGCATTTTAAACATTTCGTATGTTCTGTATTAAGGATTCTATTTCCCTTCCTTTGCTGGTCTGTAAAACTATTTAGTTATTTTTTATGTTTTGAATGAATGTTGCTTTAGTGGATTATCCCTTCGTTTTGGATGAATGTTGCTTAATTTAGTTTGGCCTCTGATTTCTAATATTGACTGCCAATAATTGATGTTGTTCATGGTGCTGTTGACAATTGCTGTTTGTTGCCAATATTGATGATGATGTGTTTTGGTTTCTGATTTTCCTGATAATGATTGATAATTGTTGATAGTATTGCTTTTTGAATACTGGTTTCTAGTTGATCTAATGATGACAAAAGAGGGGAGAAATGGAAACTAATTTCTAATGATGTTAATCTGGTGATATGTGTGATAAAGGGATATCATTCTGAGGGAGAGTATTCACTCCTTGATGTATTAAGTAAGGGGGAGCTGTGTCTCAATTACTTTCCTCCATCCATTGTTTTGTCATCATCAAAAAAGGGGAGATTGTTAATCTCAGTCTGTAGCTTTTGATGATTACGAAACAAATGGATGTTATTAATGATCTCTCAATAGACCTTTTCAAAAATGGAGCAAAACAGGTTCAAAGGTTAAGCACAAAGGATGCTGAAGCTGCTGTCAGACGCACAACAAGACTGGATAGGACGTCCGACAACCATTGCGCAACTTCGGACGCATGAAGAACTCCACCCTCGGACGTCCGAAGATATTAAGTCACTCCTTCTAAGCTCACTGACCTCGATCGGATGCACATCATCAGAGGACCGGATGTCCGACAAACATTGCGACACTTCGGACGCAAAGCTTTGGAGGCATCGGACGTCCGAAAGAATTGAAGAAGAATTCTCCGTTTCACTTCATACTTTCAGATGCATACACTGAAGGCACAGGACGTCCGAAACAACTCAAGAAGATTTCTTGAGCTCACTGTCCACGTTCGGAAGCAAGAAATTAGTCTACCGGAAGTCCGACACTGACAACGGCTAGTTGACTCTTCAGCTGCCTTCTATCCGTTGGGAGCATTAATTGAAAAACTTTTTGTTCTTATATAAATAGAACAAAGTCAACTATTTCAAATAAATTTTGCATATTGAGACTACATCAGATCAAGAGTGATTTTAGTAGGAAAATACTCTTCAAAGGAGATTTGTAATCTTAGTTGTGAAAATTTTGAGAAACTTTTCTAGTGTGATTCGATTAGTTCAATAGTGTAGCTTTGTGAGGGTTATTCGAGTGATAGTAAAACTTCCTTGCTTGACCAAGTGTGGCTTGGGGCAAGGTGGAAGTGATCCTTCCTTTGTACATAAAGATTGGTTGTAAGTTGATCAACTTGAAGAAGGTTGCTCACTAAAGTGATATTCAAACTCAAGAGGAGTTTGGCATTTGATTTGATATTCTTTCTCTTTTTACTTACTGTCTTGCTATATAAATTGCATATCTTTTCTACTCACAAGCACTTGTGCTTTCTCATTAATTGCTTCATTGTGTGGTCATTTAGAAAAAGAGGACAAGTACTCAAAAAGTGACTCACAACTTGGCCAGTTTTTTAAACTACCTAATTCATCCCCCTCTTAGTTTGTCATCGATACTTACAATAATACACTACGAATTTAACATGCAATAACTTATATATAGAAAATGATTTAAAACTTGACTCACTTATAAAAATATATGAGAAATTAAGGAAATAAAGTAAAGTAAAGAAAATATATTCAAAGAAATAAGATCAAATAAAATAATTTTCGGGTCCTCACAAGGACTGGCTCCCTGTTGTGTGTCTGACGCTCAAGTCAGTTGAGAAGTAAGAGGGAATAGAGAAAGTAATAGTATCGTATTGCATATCTTTTCTGGTTCTCTCGTCCATTATTTATAGAGTTCTTTGGGTTAGCCGTGAAGGAGTCCGAAATTATCCCTCTACTTGTAGTAGTTATCCCATTCTCAACTATGAGTCCTACTAGGTTACTAGAAGTGGAGTCCCTTTTGGACTCCAACTACGGCCTTATCCTGATTGATTAGGAACTCCTAACTAGTTTGGGCCCGGGAAGGCTTTAAGGTTGAGTTCTGAACAGGCTAGTCAGTTTGACCGAACAGGCAAGTAGGGCTAACACGTGTCCGTGGAGGATTGGTCCCTCTACATACAAAATAATTGTCTATATAGCCATTTCTGGAAATTGAACAAGCATATTATGTGACGCCCCCACCTCTCCCTAAAGCGATCCCTAGGGTATCAGCGGGACGCCTGCCCAACTCTCGTCAGGACTCACGCACTCGTTCAAGCTTAATATAGAGCCATGGAACCACCATCGACTTAAATAAAAGTATTTCGAATATACAAACCATAGCTTCAAAGCTAAAAGTTATGATTACAATCCACCCACCAACAATAATAAAATTACACTTAAAGAGCCATTAAAAGTTCATACAAAAGGTATACTAGCATCCACCAAGTCGCTAGTCTAGAACTACCAATCCACCTCCAAAGTCTGTTAAAGAAAACAAACTTAATGGGATGAGCGAACTCTCAGTGAGATCAAGAAAATAAACAGGCAAGCAAATAATACCAATCAATCAAATAACATGCTTTAAACAATTTTTAAATATAACATTTCATTTAAGTGCACAAATAGGAATTTAACACACATGGAGGATACAGGATCTCTCAGGAGCTATTTCCACGTATCGATCAATTTGAGCCATCTGGGATTGATCCTCCGTCAACCACGTAGTAACACCACTGTAGTGCTCCACTTACTACCTGCACCCACCTAACACCCGCTCAGATCTAAAACCAAACATGTATGAGGTCATTTCCTTGCTAGAGGATCTCAAACAACACATCCTACTTCTAGAAGATGGTTTGATGATGACCATGTCACTAGGCCAACAATCCACCTTCATTGACAAAAGGAACTTGCTTGTGCCTCTTATTCCTGAAGACAATGAGAATGTTCATCAAAAAGAGCTAAGAACTGAGCCAACTGAGCAAATTCCTCGTACTGAAACTACTCCAGAGGCTCGTGCTTCCAGTTCTCAGCCACAAGACAAAGGAAAGGCTCCAATAACCGAAGAGGAAACCGAAGAGGATGATGAGGAAACTGAAGAGGAAGAAGTGGATCCTGTTCAGTGCTGGCTAGCAAACAGAAGGCCCGAATCGTCCAAAATCACCATTTAGGCATTTCTAGGCTAATGCACTTCGTGATTAGGATTTTAGTTCACAATAGACTTTTGGCATCTTTTGCATTTTAAACATTTCGTATGTTCTGTATTAAGGATTCTATTTCCCTTCCTTTGCTGGTCTGTAAAACTATTTAGTTATTTTTTATGTTTTGAATGAATGTTGCTTTAGTGGATTATCCCTTCGTTTTGGATGAATGTTGCTTAATTTAGTTTGGCCTCTGATTTCTAATATTGACTGCCAATAATTGATGTTGTTCATGGTGCTGTTGACAATTGCTGTTTGTTGCCAATATTGATGATGATGTGTTTTGGTTTCTGATTTTCCTGATAATGATTGATAATTGTTGATAGTATTGCTTTTTGAATACTGGTTTCTAGTTGATCTAATGATGACAAAAGAGGGGAGAAATGGAAACTAATTTCTAATGATGTTAATCTGGTGATATGTGTGATAAAGGGATATCATTCTGAGGGAGAGTATTCACTCCTTGATGTATTAAGTAAGGGGGAGCTGTGTCTCAATTACTTTCCTCCATCCATTGTTTTGTCATCATCAAAAAAGGGGAGATTGTTAATCTCAGTCTGTAGCTTTTGATGATTACGAAACAAATGGATGTTATTAATGATCTCTCAATAGACCTTTTCAAAAATGGAGCAAAACAGGTTCAAAGGTTAAGCACAAAGGATGCTGAAGCTGCTGTCAGACGCACAACAAGACTGGATAGGACGTCCGACAACCATTGCGCAACTTCGGACGCATGAAGAACTCCACCCTCGGACGTCCGAAGATATTAAGTCACTCCTTCTAAGCTCACTGACCTCGATCGGATGCACATCATCAGAGGACCGGATGTCCGACAAACATTGCGACACTTCGGACGCAAAGCTTTGGAGGCATCGGACGTCCGAAAGAATTGAAGAAGAATTCTCCGTTTCACTTCATACTTTCAGATGCATACACTGAAGGCACAGGACGTCCGAAACAACTCAAGAAGATTTCTTGAGCTCACTGTCCACGTTCGGAAGCAAGAAATTAGTCTACCGGAAGTCCGACACTGACAACGGCTAGTTGACTCTTCAGCTGCCTTCTATCCGTTGGGAGCATTAATTGAAAAACTTTTTGTTCTTATATAAATAGAACAAAGTCAACTATTTCAAATAAATTTTGCATATTGAGACTACATCAGATCAAGAGTGATTTTAGTAGGAAAATACTCTTCAAAGGAGATTTGTAATCTTAGTTGTGAAAATTTTGAGAAACTTTTCTAGTGTGATTCGATTAGTTCAATAGTGTAGCTTTGTGAGGGTTATTCGAGTGATAGTAAAACTTCCTTGCTTGACCAAGTGTGGCTTGGGGCAAGGTGGAAGTGATCCTTCCTTTGTACATAAAGATTGGTTGTAAGTTGATCAACCTGAAGAAGGTTGCTCACTAAAGTGATATTCAAACTCAAGAGGAGTTTGGCATTTGATTTGATATTCTTTCTCTTTTTACTTACTGTCTTGCTATATAAATTGCATATCTTTTACTCACAAGCACTTGTGCTTTCTCATTAATTGCTTCATTGTGTGGTCATTTAGAAAAAGAGGACAAGTACTCAAAAAGTGACTCACAACTTGGCCAGTTTTTTAAACTACCTAATTCATCCCCCTCTTAGTTTGTCATCGATACTTACAATAATACACTACGAATTCAACATGCAATAACTTATATATAGAAAATGATTTAAAACTTGACTCACTTATAAAAATATATGAGAAATTAAGGAAATAAAGTAAAGTAAAGAAAATATATTCAAAGAAATAAGATCAAATAAAATAATTTTCGGGTCCTCACAAGGACTGGCTCCCTGTTGTGTGTCTGACGCTCAAGTCAGTTGAGAAGTAAGAGGGAATAGAGAAAGTAATAGTATCGTATTGCATATCTTTTCTGGTTCTCTCGTCCATTATTTATAGAGTTCTTTGGGTTAGCCGTGAAGGAGTCCGAAATTATCCCTCTACTTGTAGTAGTTATCCCATTCTCAACTATGAGTCCTACTAGGTTACTAGAAGTGGAGTCCCTTTTGGACTCCAACTACGGCCTTATCCTGATTGATTAGGAACTCCTAACTAGTTTGGGCCCGGGAAGGCTTTAAGGTTGAGTTCTGAACAGGCTAGTCAGTTTGACCGAACAGGCAAGTAGGGCTAACACGTGTCCGTGGAGGATTGGTCCCTCTACATACAAAATAATTGTCTATATAGCCATTTCTGGAAATTGAACAAGCATATTATGTGACGCCCCCACCTCTCCCTAAAGCGATCCCTAGGGTATCAGCGGGACGCCTGCCCAACTCTCGTCAGGACTCACGCACTCGTTCAAGCTTAATATAGAGCCATGGAACCACCATCGACTTAAATAAAAGTATTTCGAATATACAAACCATAGCTTCAAAGCTAAAAGTTATGATTACAATCCACCCACCAACAATAATAAAATTACACTTAAAGAGCCATTAAAAGTTCATACAAAAGGTATACTAGCATCCACCAAGTCGCTAGTCTAGAACTACCAATCCACCTCCAAAGTCTGTTAAAGAAAACAAACTTAATGGGATGAGCGAACTCTCAGTGAGATCAAGAAAATAAACAGGCAAGCAAATAATACCAATCAATCAAATAACATGCTTTAAACAATTTTTAAATATAACATTTCATTTAAGTGCACAAATAGGAATTTAACACACATGGAGGATACAGGATCTCTCAGGAGCTATTTCCACGTATCGATCAATTTGAGCCATCTGGGATTGATCCTCCGTCAACCACGTAGTAACACCACTGTAGTGCTCCACTTACTACCTGCACCCACCTAACACCCGCTCAGATCTAAAACCAAACATGTATGAGGTCATTTCCTTGCTAGAGGATCTCAAACAACACATCCTACTTCTAGAAGATGGTTTGATGATGACCATGTCACTAGGCCAACAATCCACCTTCATTGACAAAAGGAACTTGCTTGTGCCTCTTATTCCTGAAGACAATGAGAATGTTCATCAAAAAGAGCTAAGAACTGAGCCAACTGAGCAAATTCCTCGTACTGAAACTACTCCAGAGGCTCGTGCTTCCAGTTCTCAGCCACAAGACAAAGGAAAGGCTCCAATAACCGAAGAGGAAACCGAAGAGGATGATGAGGAAACTGAAGAGGAAGAAGTGGATCCTGTTCAGTGCTGGCTAGCAAACAGAAGGCCCGAATCGTCCAAAATCACCATTTAGGCATTTCTAGGCTAATGCACTTCGTGATTAGGATTTTAGTTCACAATAGACTTTTGGCATCTTTTGCATTTTAAACATTTCGTATGTTCTGTATTAAGGATTCTATTTCCCTTCCTTTGCTGGTCTGTAAAACTATTTAGTTATTTTTTATGTTTTGAATGAATGTTGCTTTAGTGGATTATCCCTTCGTTTTGGATGAATGTTGCTTAATTTAGTTTGGCCTCTGATTTCTAATATTGACTGCCAATAATTGATGTTGTTCATGGTGCTGTTGACAATTGCTGTTTGTTGCCAATATTGATGATGATGTGTTTTGGTTTCTGATTTTCCTGATAATGATTGATAATTGTTGATAGTATTGCTTTTTGAATACTGGTTTCTAGTTGATCTAATGATGACAAAAGAGGGGAGAAATGGAAACTAATTTCTAATGATGTTAATCTGGTGATATGTGTGATAAAGGGATATCATTCTGAGGGAGAGTATTCACTCCTTGATGTATTAAGTAAGGGGGAGCTGTGTCTCAATTACTTTCCTCCATCCATTGTTTTGTCATCATCAAAAAAGGGGAGATTGTTAATCTCAGTCTGTAGCTTTTGATGATTACGAAACAAATGGATGTTATTAATGATCTCTCAATAGACCTTTTCAAAAATGGAGCAAAACAGGTTCAAAGGTTAAGCACAAAGGATGCTGAAGCTGCTGTCAGACGCACAACAAGACTGGATAGGACGTCCGACAACCATTGCGCAACTTCGGACGCATGAAGAACTCCACCCTCGGACGTCCGAAGATATTAAGTCACTCCTTCTAAGCTCACTGACCTCGATCGGATGCACATCATCAGAGGACCGGATGTCCGACAAACATTGCGACACTTCGGACGCAAAGCTTTGGAGGCATCGGACGTCCGAAAGAATTGAAGAAGAATTCTCCGTTTCACTTCATACTTTCAGATGCATACACTGAAGGCACAGGACGTCCGAAACAACTCAAGAAGATTTCTTGAGCTCACTGTCCACGTTCGGAAGCAAGAAATTAGTCTACCGGAAGTCCGACACTGACAACGGCTAGTTGACTCTTCAGCTGCCTTCTATCCGTTGGGAGCATTAATTGAAAAACTTTTTGTTCTTATATAAATAGAACAAAGTCAACTATTTCAAATAAATTTTGCATATTGAGACTACATCAGATCAAGAGTGATTTTAGTAGGAAAATACTCTTCAAAGGAGATTTGTAATCTTAGTTGTGAAAATTTTGAGAAACTTTTCTAGTGTGATTCGATTAGTTCAATAGTGTAGCTTTGTGAGGGTTATTCGAGTGATAGTAAAACTTCCTTGCTTGACCAAGTGTGGCTTGGGGCAAGGTGGAAGTGATCCTTCCTTTGTACATAAAGATTGGTTGTAAGTTGATCAACCTGAAGAAGGTTGCTCACTAAAGTGATATTCAAACTCAAGAGGAGTTTGGCATTTGATTTGATATTCTTTCTCTTTTTACTTACTGTCTTGCTATATAAATTGCATATCTTTTACTCACAAGCACTTGTGCTTTCTCATTAATTGCTTCATTGTGTGGTCATTTAGAAAAAGAGGACAAGTACTCAAAAAGTGACTCACAACTTGGCCAGTTTTTTAAACTACCTAATTCATCCCCCTCTTAGTTTGTCATCGATACTTACAATAATACACTACGAATTCAACATGCAATAACTTATATATAGAAAATGATTTAAAACTTGACTCACTTATAAAAATATATGAGAAATTAAGGAAATAAAGTAAAGTAAAGAAAATATATTCAAAGAAATAAGATCAAATAAAATAATTTTCGGGTCCTCACAAGGACTGGCTCCCTGTTGTGTGTCTGACGCTCAAGTCAGTTGAGAAGTAAGAGGGAATAGAGAAAGTAATAGTATCGTATTGCATATCTTTTCTGGTTCTCTCGTCCATTATTTATAGAGTTCTTTGGGTTAGCCGTGAAGGAGTCCGAAATTATCCCTCTACTTGTAGTAGTTATCCCATTCTCAACTATGAGTCCTACTAGGTTACTAGAAGTGGAGTCCCTTTTGGACTCCAACTACGGCCTTATCCTGATTGATTAGGAACTCCTAACTAGTTTGGGCCCGGGAAGGCTTTAAGGTTGAGTTCTGAACAGGCTAGTCAGTTTGACCGAACAGGCAAGTAGGGCTAACACGTGTCCGTGGAGGATTGGTCCCTCTACATACAAAATAATTGTCTATATAGCCATTTCTGGAAATTGAACAAGCATATTATGTGACGCCCCCACCTCTCCCTAAAGCGATCCCTAGGGTATCAGCGGGACGCCTGCCCAACTCTCGTCAGGACTCACGCACTCGTTCAAGCTTAATATAGAGCCATGGAACCACCATCGACTTAAATAAAAGTATTTCGAATATACAAACCATAGCTTCAAAGCTAAAAGTTATGATTACAATCCACCCACCAACAATAATAAAATTACACTTAAAGAGCCATTAAAAGTTCATACAAAAGGTATACTAGCATCCACCAAGTCGCTAGTCTAGAACTACCAATCCACCTCCAAAGTCTGTTAAAGAAAACAAACTTAATGGGATGAGCGAACTCTCAGTGAGATCAAGAAAATAAACAGGCAAGCAAATAATACCAATCAATTAAATAACATGCTTTAAACAATTTTTAAATATAACATTTCATTTAAGTGCACAAATAGGAATTTAACACACATGGAGGATACAGGATCTCTCAGGAGCTATTTCCACGTATCGATCAATTTGAGCCATCTGGGATTGATCCTCCGTCAACCACGTAGTAACACCACTGTAGTGCTCCACTTACTACCTGCACCCACCTAACACCCGCTCAGATCTAAAACCAAACATGTATGAGGTCATTTCCTTGCTAGAGGATCTCAAACAACACATCCTACTTCTAGAAGATGGTTTGATGATGACCATGTCACTAGGCCAACAATCCACCTTCATTGACAAAAGGAACTTGCTTGTGCCTCTTATTCCTGAAGACAATGAGAATGTTCATCAAAAAGAGCTAAGAACTGAGCCAACTGAGCAAATTCCTCGTACTGAAACTACTCCAGAGGCTCGTGCTTCCAGTTCTCAGCCACAAGACAAAGGAAAGGCTCCAATAACCGAAGAGGAAACCGAAGAGGATGATGAGGAAACTGAAGAGGAAGAAGTGGATCCTGTTCAGTGCTGGCTAGCAAACAGAAGGCCCGAATCATCCAAAATCACCATTTAGGCATTTCTAGGCTAATGCACTTCGTGATTAGGATTTTAGTTCACAATAGACTTTTGGCATCTTTTGCATTTTAAACATTTCGTATGTTCTGTATTAAGGATTCTATTTCCCTTCCTTTGCTGGTCTGTAAAACTATTTAGTTATTTTTTATGTTTTGAATGAATATTGCTTTAGTGGATTATCCCTTCGTTTTGGATGAATGTTGCTTAATTTAGTTTGGCCTCCGATTTCTAATATTGACTGCCAATAATTGATGTTGTTCATGGTGCTGTTGACAATTGCTGTTTGTTGCCAATATTGATGATGATGTGTTTTGGTTTCTGATTTTCCTGATAATGATTGATAATTGTTGATAGTATTGCTTTTTGAATACTGGTTTCTAGTTGATCTAATGATGACAAAAGAGGGGAGAAATGGAAACTAATTTCTAATGATGTTAATCTGGTGATATGTGTGATAAAGGGATATCATTCTGAGGGAGAGTATTCACTCCTTGATGTATTAAGTAAGGGGGAGCTGTGTCTCAATTACTTTCCTCCATCCATTGTTTTGTCATCATCAAAAAAGGGGAGATTGTTAATCTCAGTCTGTAGCTTTTGATGATTACGAAACAAATGGATGTTATTAATGATCTCTCAATAGACCTTTTCAAAAATGGAGCAAAACAGGTTCAAAGGTTAAGCACAAAGGATGCTGAAGCTGCTGTCAGACGCACAACAAGACTGGATAGGACGTCCGACAACCATTGCGCAACTTCGGACGCATGAAGAACTCCACCCTCGGACGTCCGAAGATATTAAGTCACTCCTTCTAAGCTCACTGACCTCGATCGGATGCACATCATCAGAGGACCGGATGTCCGACAAACATTGCGACACTTCGGACGCAAAGCTTTGGAGGCATCGGACGTCCGAAAGAATTGAAGAAGAATTCTCCGTTTCACTTCATACTTTCAGATGCATACACTGAAGGCACAGGACGTCCGAAACAACTCAAGAAGATTTCTTGAGCTCACTGTCCACGTTCGGAAGCAAGAAATTAGTCTACCGGAAGTCCGACACTGACAACGGCTAGTTGACTCTTCAGCTGCCTTCTATCCGTTGGGAGCATTAATTGAAAAACTTTTTGTTCTTATATAAATAGAACAAAGTCAACTATTTCAAATAAATTTTGCATATTGAGACTACATCAGATCAAGAGTGATTTTAGTAGGAAAATACTCTTCAAAGGAGATTTGTAATCTTAGTTGTGAAAATTTTGAGAAACTTTTCTAGTGTGATTCGATTAGTTCAATAGTGTAGCTTTGTGAGGGTTATTCGAGTGATAGTAAAACTTCCTTGCTTGACCAAGTGTGGCTTGGGGCAAGGTGGAAGTGATCCTTCCTTTGTACATAAAGATTGGTTGTAAGTTGATCAACTTGAAGAAGGTTGCTCACTAAAGTGATATTCAAACTCAAGAGGAGTTTGGCATTTGATTTGATATTCTTTCTCTTTTTACTTACTGTCTTGCTATATAAATTGCATATCTTTTCTACTCACAAGCACTTGTGCTTTCTCATTAATTGCTTCATTGTGTGGTCATTTAGAAAAAGAGGACAAGTACTCAAAAAGTGACTCACAACTTGGCCAGTTTTTTAAACTACCTAATTCATCCCCCTCTTAGTTTGTCATCGATACTTACAATAATACACTACGAATTTAACATGCAATAACTTATATATAGAAAATGTTTTAAAACTTGAATCACTTATAAAAATATATGAGAAATTAAGGAAATAAAGTAAAGTAAAGAAAATATATTCAAAGAAATAAGATCAAATAAAATAATTTTCGGGTCCTCACAAGGACTGGCTCCCTGTTGTGTGTCTGACGCTCAAGTCAGTTGAGAAGTAAGAGGGAATAGAGAAAGTAATAGTATCGTATTGCATATCTTTTCTGGTTCTCTCGTCCATTATTTATAGAGTTCTTTGGGTTAGCCGTGAAGGAGTCCGAAATTATCCCTCTACTTGTAGTAGTTATCCCATTCTCAACTATGAGTCCTACTAGGTTACTAGAAGTGGAGTCCCTTTTGGACTCCAACTACGGCCTTATCCTGATTGATTAGGAACTCCTAACTAGTTTGGGCCCGGGAAGGCTTTAAGGTTGAGTTCTGAACAGGCTAGTCAGTTTGACCGAACAGGCAAGTAGGGCTAACACGTGTCCGTGGAGGATTGGTCCCTCTACATACAAAATAATTGTCTATATAGCCATTTCTGGAAATTGAACAAGCATATTATGTGACGCCCCCACCTCTCCCTAAAGCGATCCCTAGGGTATCAGCGGGACGCCTGCCCAACTCTCGTCAGGACTCACGCACTCGTTCAAGCTTAATATAGAGCCATGGAACCACCATCGACTTAAATAAAAGTATTTCGAATATACAAACCATAGCTTCAAAGCTAAAAGTTATGATTACAATCCACCCACCAACAATAATAAAATTACACTTAAAGAGCCATTAAAAGTTCATACAAAAGGTATACTAGCATCCACCAAGTCGCTAGTCTAGAACTACCAATCCACCTCCAAAGTCTGTTAAAGAAAACAAACTTAATGGGATGAGCGAACTCTCAGTGAGATCAAGAAAATAAACAGGCAAGCAAATAATACCAATCAATCAAATAACATGCTTTAAACAATTTTTAAATATAACATTTCATTTAAGTGCACAAATAGGAATTTAACACACATGGAGGATACAGGATCTCTCAGGAGCTATTTCCACGTATCGATCAATTTGAGCCATCTGGGATTGATCCTCCGTCAACCACGTAGTAACACCACTGTAGTGCTCCACTTACTACCTTCACCCACCTAACACCCGCTCAGATCTAAAACCAAACATGTATGAGGTCATTTCCTTGCTAGAGGATCTCAAACAACACATCCTACTTCTAGAAGATGGTTTGATGATGACCATGTCACTAGGCCAACAAGCCACCTTCATTGACAAAAGGAACTTGCTTGTGCCTCTTATTCCTGAAGACAATGAGAATGTTCATCAGAAAGAGCCAAGAACTGAGCCAACTGAGCAAATTCCTCGTACTGAAACTACTCCAGAGGCTCGTGCTTCCAGTTCTCAGCCACAAGACAAAGGAAAGGCTCCAATAACCAAAGAGGAAACCAAAGAGGATGATGAGGAAACTGAAGAGGAAGAAGTGGATCCTGTTCAGTGCTGGCTAGCAAACAGAAGGCCCGAATCGTCCAAAATCACCATTTAGGCATTTCTAGGCTAATGCACTTCGTGATTAGGATTTTAGTTCACAATAGACTTTTGGCATCTTTTGCATTTTAAACATTTCGTATGTTCTGTATTAAGGATTCTATTTCCCTTCCTTTGCTGGTCTGTAAAAATATTTAGTTATTTTTTATGTTTTGAATGAATGTTGCTTTAGTGGATTATCCCTTCGTTTTGGATGAATGTTGCTTAATTTAGTTTGGCCTCTGATTTCTAATATTGACTGCCAATAATTGATGTTGTTCATGGTGCAGTTGACAATTGCTGTTTGTTGCCAATATTGATGATGATGTGTTTTGGTTTCTGATTTTCCTGATAATGATTGATAATTGTTGATAGTATTGCTTTTTGAATACTGGTTTCTAGTTGATCTAATGATGACAAAAGAGGGGAGAAATGGAAACTAATTTCTAATGATGTTAATCTGGTGATATGTGTGATAAAGGGATATCATTCTGAGGGAGAGTATTCACTCCTTGATGTATTAAGTAAGGGGGAGCTGTGTCTCAATTACTTTTCTCCATCCATTGTTTTGTCATCATCAAAAAAGGGGAGATTGTTAATCTCAGTCTGTAGCTTTTGATGATTACGAAACAAATGGATGTTATTATTGATCTCTCAATAGACCTTTTCAAAAATGGAGCAAAACAGGTTCAAAGGTTAAGCACAAAGGATGCTGAAGCTGCTGTCAGACGCACAACAAGACTGGATAGGACGTCCGACAACCATTGCGCAACTTCGGACGCATGAAGAACTCCACCCTCGGACGTCCGAAGATATTAAGTCACTCTTTCTAAGCTCACTGACCTCGATCGGATGCACATCATCAGAGGACCGGATGTCCGACAAACATTGCGACACTTCGGACGCAAAGCTTTGGAGGCATCGGACGTCCGAAAGAATTGAAGAAGAATTCTCCGTTTCACTTCATACTTTCAATTGCATACACTGAAGGCACAGGACGTCCGAAACAACTCAAGAAGATTTCTTGAGCTCACTGTCCACGTTCGGAAGCAAGAAATTAGTCTACCGGAAGTCCGACACTGACAACGGCTAGTTGACTCTTCAGCTGCCTTCTATCCGTTGGGAGCATTAATTGAAAAACTTTTTGTTCTTATATAAATAGAACAAAGTCAACTATTTCAAATAAATTTTGCATATTGAGACTACATCAGATCAAGAGTGATTTTAGTAGGAAAATACTCTTCAAAGGAGATTTGTAATCTTAGTTGTGAAAATTTTGAGAAACTTTTCTAGTGTGATTCGATTAGTTCAATAGTGTAGCTTTGTGAGGGTTATTCGAGTGATAGTAAAACTTCATTGCTTGACCAAGTGTGGCTTGGGGCAAGGTGGAAGTGATCCTTCCTTTGTACATAAAGATTGGTTGTAAGTTGATCAACTTGAAGAAGGTTGCTCACTAAAGTGATATTCAAACTCAAGAGGAGTTTGGCATTTGATTTAATATTCTTTCTCTTTTTACTTACTGTCTTGCTATATAAATTGCATATCTTTTCTACTCACAAGCACTTGTGCTTTCTCATTAATTGCTTCATTGTGTGGTCATTTAGAAAAAGAGGATAAGTACTCAAAAAGTGACTCACAACTTGGCCAGTTTTTTAAACTACCTAATTCATCCCCCTCTTAGTTTGTCATCGATACTTACAATAATACACTACGAATTTAACATGCAATAACTTATATATAGAAGATGATTTAAAACTTGACTCACTTATAAAAATATATGAGAAATTAAGGAAATAAAGTAAAGTAAAGAAAATATATTCAAAGAAATAAGATCAAATAAAATAATTTTCGGGTCCTCACAAGGACTGGCTCCCTGTTGTGTGTCTGACACTCAAGTCAGTTGAGAAGTAAGAGGGAATAGAGAAAGTAATAGTATCGTATTGCATATCTTTTCTGGTTCTCTCGTCCATTATTTATAGAGTTCTTTGGGTTAGCCGTGAAGGAGTCCGAAATTATCCCTCTACTTGTAGTAGTTATCCCATTCTCAACTATGAGTCCTACTAGGTTACTAGAAGTGGAGTCCCTTTTGGACTCCAACTACGGCCTTATCCTGATTGATTAGGAACTCCTAACTAGTTTGGGCCCGGGAAGGCTTTAAGGTTGAGTTCTGAACAGGCTAGTCAGTTTGACCGAACAGGCAAGTAGGGCTAACACGTGTCCGTGGAGGATTGGTCCCTCTTGTTATTCTTGGTTTTGATGATCACAAAGGTCTTTGAAATATTTATCTAACTCTCTTCAAATATAAGTGTTTTTTGCCTATCAAAGAATCAGGTACGAATATTTCTTGAAATGAAAATCAACCAAAAGGAGAAGCAAAAACAGGACACCCATGTCGGACGTCCAATGGAATCTGTCGGACGTCCGAAAGGATGAAGAACATCAGGAAGGAGTTTCTGTCGGACGTACATCGATCGTGTCGGACGTCCTAAAAATTCCACAAAGTTTTGATGACTCTCTGCCAAGACTCTGTCGGACGCTCGCTAGGAAGCATCGGACGTCCTGAAGGATCGGACGCATGCTTCGGACGCACATCAAACTCATCGGACGTCCTAAAAATTCCACGAAGATTTGATAGCTCTCTGGACGACGTTCGGACACTGAAGCTCGGATGATAAAATTCCATCGGACGTCCCAACAACAACTTGACTGTTTTTCGGTCGATGGGTTCGGACGATGACTAAACCGTCGGACGTCCGACAGCCCCAATGGCTAGCTGACTCTTCATATGCCTTCTATCCGTTGGAAGCATTAATGAAGCCCACTTTTGGTTCCCTTCAAATACAAACGACTCTGAAGCAGATAGGGACTTTTGCACACTTGGTCTACAAGATCTCAAGAGATATTTTAGCTAGAAAATAGTCTCCAAAGTTAGATTTGTTCTCTAAGTGGTGTGAACTTCTGGTGAGCTTTTCTCTTGTGATTGAAAGTTTCATTAGTGTAGCTTTGTTGAGGGTTATCTGAGTGTTTGTAAAACTTCTTAGCTTGACTAAGTGAGGCTTAGGGCAAGGAGGAAGTGCTCCCTCCATTGTACATCTAGTTGATCATATTTCATCAAAGAGAAGTTGCTCAACCTTGTGATTGGTCTTCAAGTTTGAGGAAAGCTTGGTAGACAATCGGTTTGATTTCCTATTTTACTTTTTGTTTAATAAAATTCTCATTGCTTATATATACTTGTCATTCTGATCAATATTGCTATTGTCTTCTAATCTACTTGGTTGATCTTTACTAGAAAAGAAGGTAAATTTTTATTAAAGAAAAAGTGCATAAATTTGGTTAAGATTTTAATCAACCCAATTCACCCCCCCCTCTTGGTTGTCTTTGGGACTTACAATTGGTATCAGAGCTTGGTCTCCTTGAGATTAAGCTCTAACGGCTTGGAGTAAAGATGACAACCAGTCATGCTATGTTTGTTGAGGGGCAATCTGTTACTAGGCCTCCCATGTTCAGTGGCTCTAATTATGTTAGCTGGAAAGAAAGGATGATTATCTTTTTGCAATCTATTGATATTGAGCTATGGTTTATTGTGAGTGAAGGACCGCATGAAACTAACTTTCTTGATGCAGATACAGGGTTGCTTCGGCCAAAAATGAGAGCTGAAATGAATGCTCAAGATAGGACTAACCTCACATTGAATGCCAAGGCCATGAATGTTCTGTATAGTGCCTTAGATTCAAATGAATCAATTAGAGTAAAAGGCTGTAAATCAGCCAAAGAAATGTGGGATAAGTTAAGAGAAATCCATGAGGGTGGTGACAATGTGAGAGAACAGAAAAAGGCCATCTTGGTCACAAAGTATGAATCATTTAAAATTGAACCTCTTGAGGATATTGACAAAATGTATTGCAGGTTCACTGACTTGATCAAAGATCTCGAGGTGTTGGGCAAAGAGTACACCTTGGGAGAGAAGAACAGAAAAATTCTCAATGCATTGGGCAAAGAATGGGAAAATAAAGTGACTGCAATAGAGGAGGCTAAGGATTTAAGTTCTGTGCCTATTGAATCTATCATTAACTCACTAACCTCTTATGAGTTGAAACTGAAATCTAAAGTGCAGGAGGAAGAGGAAGCTAGAGCAAAGAGAAACATTGCTCTAAAGACTACTCAAGGTGAAGATGATACAGCTCACTTGGATGATGAAGACTCGGATGGTGATGATAATGATCTTGCTCTCATCACCAGAGGCTTCAAGAGAATCTTGAATAAAAGAAAGTTTAGAATGGGAGGACCTAGCAATCAATTCCAGAATCAGCCATCTATCGCAAAGTACAAAGGAAAACAGGATTTCAACAAGAAGCAAGTGGACAAATGCTACGAGTGTGGACAGCCTGGACACTACGCAAACGAATGCTCTGTAAAGAAAAAGAAAGATGGAAAAGCTGATCGAAAGCCAAGGTTCAATAACTTCCAGATTACATGGAATGAATGCAACTCTGAAGGGGAAGTTGAAGAAGAGGAAGAATCAGCTCAAATGGCTTTCATGGCTATTGGAGATAATGAGGTAACTTCCATACACTCTCAATCTGAAAGTGATGATGAAGAAGATGATGATCTTGAATCCTTTGTTGAAAAACTGCATAATGCCTTGAAGGAATCTTATGATAAAAACAAGCAGTTAAAACAGAAAATTACTTTTCTCATTCATGAAAATGCAAGTCTTCTTCAACAAAATAAACAATTAAAGACTGACAATGAATGTCTTGTAAGAGCCGGATTTGATGTTCAAAATGAGCTTGATAGAAAGACAAGTATTTGTGAAATGCTGAAGGAAAGACATGGTGATTTGAAGAAAAGAATGGACAACTTGGATGAGACTTTGAAAGCAAGAAAGCAGGAGTTTATCAAAAGGAACATGTCATCTACACATCCTACTACTTTTCAAAGAACATTTGCACACAACAAAAATGCACATGGTTTCACAACATATAGAAGAGGTGGATTGAGATATGTCAAACCAGTACATGTTAAGGACTCTTCCATTATGTGTGGTTTTTGTTGTCAAAAAGGGCATTTGAAAGGAGATTGCTATGTGAAAAGAAATCTGAACAAAGGGATGAAATGCATGTGGGTAGTTAGACACAATGCTAATATATGTAGATGATCTTCTTATTGTGCAAATATATGTTGATGATATTATTTTTGGTGCTACTAATGAGTATCTATGCAAGAATTTTTCCACCACTATGCAAAGTGAATTTGAAATGAGTATGATGGGAGAATTAAATTTCTTCCTTGGACTTCAAATACATCAAGCCCTTGAGGGAATTTTTATAAATCAAGCAAAATATACCAAGGAATTGCTGAAAAGGTTTGGCATGGAGGACTCAAAGCAAGTTGGAACTCCAATGTGCACTTCTACAAAGCTTGACAAAGATGAAGAAGGTAATCATGTGGATGAAAAGCATTATAGAGGTATGATCGGAAGCCTACTCTATTTAACCGCAAGTAGACCTGATATTATGTTTGCTGTTTGCTTGTGTGCTAGATTTCAATCTTGTCCAAAAGAATCACATTTGAATGCTGTAAAAAGGATTTTTAGGTATTTGAAAGGTACATTAGACTATGGTCTGTGGTATGCTAGATCTAATGAGTTTGCACTATATGGTTATTCGGATGCTGATTTTGGAGGTTGTCGTGTGGATAGAAAGAGTACTAGTGGAACTTGTCATTTTCTTGGAAATTGTTTAGTCTCTTGGTTTAGCAAGAAACAATGTGCAATCTCTTTGTCTACAACCGAAGCGGAATATATTGCCGCTAGTGCATGTTGTGCTCAACTTTTATGGATGAAGCACACCTTGAATGATTTTGGATTGTTGTATGACTGCATGCCTGTATTCTATGATAATACTAGTGCTATAAATTTGACCAAAAATCCTATTCATCATTCTAGGACAAAGCACATAGATATAAAGCATCACTTTATTCGTGATCTTTGTCAAAAAGGTGAAATATGTGTAAATTATGTTTGTTCTAAAGATCAATTTGCTGATATTTTTACCAAAGCTTTGCCATTAGATCAGTTCACTCATCTAAGATCAAAATTGGGAATAATCGAAAAATCATCTTAAAATTTCTCAAAATCTTCGGACGTCCGAAAGAAGATGAACGGACGTCCGATAATGTTCTTCAGCTATTTTTTCCAGAAAACACCTGTTCGGACGAAGCTGTCGGACACACGACTTCGTTCGGCCGTCCGACAGTGCAACGGCTCACTTTTTAAAACAACTTTCTCCCTCATTTGCTTCAAACTCTTTTTCTTCTATTTCCTCTCGGACGAAAACTCTCTCATTTCTCACTCTCAATTCATACCACTCTGAAGCTCTCATTCCCAAATTGACTCAAGCAAAACTTTTCCTGATTGATTGCGATTCATTTCTCCTAATTATTTCATCGAATCGCACAATATTTCGTAAATTCCCAAATTTTCCTCAAAACCCTACTTTCTCATAACCGCTCTGCCAAATCTTGTTTAAGGCCTTTTTGTCCCAAAATTTCTGTGCAAATCACTTCCCTACCACTGTGTGCATCATTTGCATTCTTCATTCCACACATTTCACACAATGGTGAATCTGAGAGGAGGAAAGGTTACTGCCGGACGCAAGCATCCACTCAGGGATGAGGATGAGGATCTTCCTACGGTCAAACGTTCATCCAAACGCTTCAAGAGATGAGCCATAAAGGGTCAAATGTCACGGCCTACTCCACAACCCACCTCTCAGCCTGAATCTGGACAGGGAACCTCTGCTCAACCGCCTCCAAAATCAGCCCCACTCCCTACATTTTTTGATGATGCTGCAAAAGACAAACACTCCTGGATATCCCAGAAAGGTGTCATCCCTCAACGAACTGTCAACTCTTCTGAATTTCGTCACATAGGTTTAGAATCCATTCTGAGTCTATTTGCTTTCCAGAAATGGTCACATCTCGTTTCTATGCCCAATGTTTATTACCCTGAAATGCTGTATCAATTCTTTGCTAATCTTAGGAAAGGCACTGACCAGACTGAGATTATGTCCAGGGTTAATGGGGTAGACTTAGTCTTTGATTCTGAAATTGTGAATGATATTTTAAAAACTACTATTGAATCTGGATGCAAGAGTAAAATTGCAAATTTCTTTTCTTATGAAGAGCATCCTACTGCTGATAATCATTTTGATGGGGCTAAGATGTTGACGTATTTTAAACAAAGCTTTTCTGCCCCTGCTGATGCTAAACTGAATGATCTTGCCCCTGTGAATCTAATTGCCTTTTCAATCATTTCAAACCTGCTTGTACCCACTGATGGCCATAGAACTGATGCAAACAAAATGGAGTTGTATCTTTTTTACTGTTTTCGAGAAAAAATTCGTATTGATTTTGGTTTTGTCATGTGCAAGTTTTTACTTCGCTATGCCACTGATTCTCGCAGAAAATTATCTTATGGAAAGTTTCTTCAAAAGATTTTTGAGTTTTACAAAGTTCCAATTCTTGGTGTTTATCCCAAAGAAGCATCTTCTTATGCCTTTACCAAAGGATATTTTGAAAGGAAAAATCTTGTTTTTAAAGATAATCTGTGGGCTTATAAGGGGGCATCATCTAGTGAACAGAGGTCTAAGTCTGCACATGATCCTTCATCTGTTTCACTCACTCCCATTCATCCCAGGAAGTCTGCCACTAAGGCATCTTCCTCCTCAAATGATGAAGTGATTGAGCTCCTTCGTGAACTCAAACAACATGTTCTTCTTCTAGAACATGGTCTAATGCTCACCATGTCCTCTGAGCAACAAACAGCCTTTCTAGACAAAAAGAACCTTCTTTTTCCCCCACCTGTGGTTGAGGAAGTGTCCCATGACAAAGAGCCACACCCCACTGATCCCAACTCATCAATTCCAGACCCTGGTTCATCAACTCCTGTGACTCCTCATGGCCCTTCCACAGCAGATAAAGGCAAGGCACCAGTTGAAGAGGCTGCTGAAGCTGATGAAGAAACTGAAGAGGAGGACCTCTCCCAATATCAGCTCTCTCGAAGAACTCCTGGATCCACATAGTTCACCATTTAGGACATTTGCATTTTGTTTGTCTATTTCATGTGTTTGTTGTGTTCAACAATGGATATGTAGATGAATTCAACATTTGGTTTTGATTATGTTTATGTTTCTTTTGGTACTGTTTAATAGATGCTTAAGTATTTTGGAATGATGATTGTGTGGATGTAATGAAATTTTTGGTTTGCATTGATGAATGTGTGTGGATGAGATGGATATAATTGTTTGCCCTTTTGTGATGACAAAAAGGGGGAGATGATTTGATTTGTTGATGATTGATGATTGATGATGTTGGATTGATTGGTTGATTGATGATTTGATTAAATTTGGATTGGCTGATGGATTGAATTTGTAAAATGTTAGTTTTTGGCTGCTTAATTGTCATATTGTGGATAATTGTTTAATTCGGTTGGGCAGCCAAGTGAGGGGGAGCTTTTTCAAAATTTTTATGATTCACTAAGTAAGGGGGAGTTCTTATCTATTAAGAAAGGGGGAGTTTTTATTGCAATCATCAAATCTCATTTCAAACCTTTGTTTTGTCATCATCAAAAAGGGGGAGAATGTTATTCTTGGTTTTGATGATCACAAAGGTCTTTGAAATATTTATCTAACTCTCTTCAAATATAAGTGTTTTTTGCCTATCAAAGAATCAGGTACGAATATGTCATGAAATGAAAATCAACCAAAAGGAGAAGTAAAAACAGGACACCCATGTCGGACGTCCAATGGAATCTGTCGGACGTCCGAAAGGATGAAGAACATCAGGAAGGAGTTTCTGTCGGACGTACATCGATCGTGTCGGACGTCCTAAAAATTCCACAAAGTTTTGATGACTCTCTGCCAAGACTCTGTCGGACGCTCGCTAGGAAGCATCGGACGTCCTGAAGGATCGGACGCATGCTTCGGACGCACATCAAACTCATCGGACGTCCTAAAAATTCCACGAAGATTTGATAGCTCTTTGGACGACATTCGGACACTGAAGCTCGGACGATAAAATTCCATCGGACGTCCGAACAACAACTTGACTGTTTTTCGGACGATGGGTTCGGACGATGACTAAACCGTCGGACGTCCGACAGCCCCAACGGCTAGCTGACTCTTCATATGCCTTCTATCCGTTGGAAGCATTAATGAAGCCCACTTTTGGTTCCCTTCAAATACAAACGACTCTGAAGCAGATAGGGACTTTTGCACACTTGGTCTACAAGATCTCAAGAGATATTTTAGCTAGAAAATAGTCTCCAAAGTTAGATTTGTTCTCTAAGTGGTGTGAACTTCTGGTGAGCTTTTCTCTTGTGGTTGAAAGTTTCATTAGTGTAGCTTTGTTGAGGGTTATCTGAGTGTTTGTAAAACTTCTTAGCTTGACTAAGTGAGGCTTAGGGCAAGGAGGAAGTGCTCCCTCCATTGTACATCTAGTTGATCATATTTCATCAAAGAGAAGTTGCTCAACCTTGTGATTGGTCTTCAAGTTTGAGGAAAGCTTGGTAGACAATCAGTTTGATTTCCTATTTTACTTTTTGTTTAATAAAATTCTCATTGCTTATATATACTTGTCATTCTGATCAATATTGCTATTGTCTTCTAATCTACTTGGTTGATCTTTACTAGAAAAGAAGGTAAATTTTTATTAAAGAAAAAGTGCATAAATTTGGTTAAGATTTTAATCAACCCAATTCACCCCCCCTCTTGGTTGTCTTTGGGACTTACACCTCTACATACAAAATAATTGTCTATATAGTCATTTCTGGAAATTGAACAAGCATATTATGTGACGCCCCCACCTCTCCCTAAAGCGATCCCTAGGGTATCAGCGGGACGCCTGCCCAACTCTCGTCAGAACTCACGCACTCGTTCAAGCTTAATATAGAGCCATCGAACCACCATCGACTTAAATAAAAGTATTTCGAATATACAAACCATAGCTTCAAAGCTAAAAGTTATGATTACAATCCACCCACCAACAATAATAAAATTACGCTTAAAGAGCCATTAAAAGTTCATACAAAAGGTATACTAGCATCCACCAAGTCGCTAGTCTAGAACTACCAATCCACCTCCAAAGTCTGTTAAAGAAAACAAACTTAATGGGATGAGCGAACTCTCAGTGAGATCAAGAAAATAAACAGGCAAGCAAATAATACCAATCAATCAAATAACATGCTTTAAACAATTTTTAAATATAACATTTCATTTAAGTGCACAAATAGGAATTTAACACACATGGAGGATACAGGATCTCTCAGGAGCTATTTCCACGTATCGATCAATTTGAGCCATCTGGGATTGATCCTCCGTCAACCACGTAGTAACACCACTGTAGTGCTCCACTTACTACCTCCACCCACCTAACACCCGCTCAGATCTAAAACCAAACATGTATGAGGTCATTTCCTTGCTAGAGGATCTCAAACAACACATCCTACTTCTAGAAGATGGTTTGATGATGACCATGTCACTAGGCCAACAAGCCACCTTCATTGGCAAAAGGAACTTGCTTGTGCCTCTTATTCCTGAAGACAATGAGAATGTTCATCAGAAAGAGACAAGAACTGAGCCAACTGAGCAAATTCCTCGTACTGAAACTACTCCAGAGGCTCGTGCTTCCAGTTCTCAGCCACAAGACAAAGGAAAGGCTCCAATAACCGAAGAGGAAACCGAAGAGGATGATGAGGAAACTGAAGAGGAAGAAGTGGATCCTGTTCAGTGCTGGCTAGCAAACAGAAGGCCCGAATCGTCCAAAATCACCATTTAGGCATTTCTAGGCTAATGCACTTCGTGATTAGGATTTTAGTTCACAATAGACTTTTGGCATCTTTTGCATTTTAAACATTTCGTATGTTCTGTATTAAGGATTTTATTTCCCTTCCTTTGCTGGTCTGTAAAACTATTTAGTTATTTTTTATGTTTTGAATGAATGTTGCTTTAGTGGATTATCCCTTCGTTTTGGATGAATGTTGCTTAATTTAGTTTGGCCTCTGATTTCTAATATTGACTGCCAATAATTGATGTTGTTCATGGTGCTGTTGACAATTGCTGTTTGTTGCCAATATTGATGATGATGTGTTTTGGTTTCTGATTTTCCTGATAATGATTGATAATTGTTGATAGTATTGCTTTTTGAATACTGGTTTTTAGTTGATCTAATGATGACAAAAGAGGGGAGAAATGGAAACTAATTTCTAATGATGTTAATCTGGTGATATGTGTGATAAAGGGATATCATTCTGAGGGAGAGTATTCACTCCTTGATGTATTAAGTAAGGGGGAGCTGTGTCTCAATTACTTTCCTCCATCCATTGTTTTGTCATCATCAAAAAAGGGGAGATTGTTAATCTCAGTCTGTAGCTTTTGATGATTACGAAACAAATGGATGTTATTAATGATCTCTCAATAGACCTTTTCAAAAATGGAGCAAAACAGGTTCAAAGGTTAAGCACAAAGGATGCTGAAGCTGCTGTCAGACGCACAACAAGACTGGATAGGACGTCCGACAACCATTGCGCAACTTCGGACGCATGAAGAACTCCACCCTCGGACGTCCGAAGATATTAAGTCACTCCTTCTAAGCTCACTGACCTCGATCGGATGCACATCATCAGAGGACCGGATGTCCGACAAACATTGCGACACTTCGGACGCAAAGCTTTGGAGGCATCGGACGTCCGAAAGAATTGAAGAAGAATTCTCCGTTTCACTTCATACTTTCAGATGCATACACTGAAGGCACAGGACGTCCGAAACAACTCAAGAAGATTTCTTGAGCTCACTGTCCACGTTCGGAAGCAAGAAATTAGTCTACCGGAAGTCCGACACTGACAACGGCTAGTTGACTCTTCAGCTGCCTTCTATCCGTTGGGAGCATTAATTGAAAAACTTTTTGTTCTTATATAAATAGAACAAAGTCAACTATTTCAAATAAATTTTGCATATTGAGACTACATCAGATCAAGAGTGATTTTAGTAGGAAAATACTCTTCAAAGGAGATTTGTAATCTTAGTTGTGAAAATTTTGAGAAACTTTTCTAGTGTGATTCGATTAGTTCAATAGTGTAACTTTGTGAGGGTTATTCGAGTGATAGTAAAACTTCCTTGCTTGACCAAGTGTGGCTTGGGGCAAGGTGGAAGTGATCCTTCCTTTGTACATAAAGATTGGTTGTAAGTTGATCAACTTGAAGAAGGTTGCTCACTAAAGTGATATTCAAACTCAAGAGGAGTTTGGCATTTGATTTGATATTCTTTCTCTTTTTACTTACTGTCTTGCTATATAAATTGCATACCTTTTCTACTCACAAGCACTTGTGCTTTCTCATTAATTGCTTCATTGTGTGGTCATTTAGAAAAAGAGGACAAGTACTCAAAAAGTGACTCACAACTTGGCCAGTTTTTTAAACTACCTAATTCATCCCCCTCTTAGTTTGTCATCGATACTTACAATAATACACTACGAATTTAACATGCAATAACTTATATATAGAAAATGATTTAAAACTTGACTCACTTATAAAAATATATGAGAAATTAAGGAAATAAAGTAAAGTAAAGAAAATATATTCAAAGAAATAAGATCAAATAAAATAATTTTCGGGTCCTCACAAGGACTGGCTCCCTGTTGTGTGTCTGACGCTCAAGTCAGTTGAGAAGTAAGAGGGAATAGAGAAAGTAATAGTATCGTATTGCATATATTTTCTGGTTCTCTCGTCCATTATTTATAGAGTTCTTTGGGTTAGCCGTGAAGGAGTCTGAAATTATCCCTCTACTTGTAGTAGTTATCCCATTCTCAACTATGAGTCCTACTAGGTTACTAGAAGTGTAGTCCCTTTTGGACTCCAACTACGGCCTTATCCTGATTGATTAGGAACCCCTAACTAGTTTGGGCCCGGGAAGGCTTTAAGGTTGAGTTCTGAACAGGCTAGTCAGTTTGACCGAACAGGCAAGTAGGGCTAACACGTGTCCGTGGAGGATTGGTCTCTCTACATACAAAATAATTGTCTATATAGCCATTTCTGGAAATTGAACAAGCATATTATGTGACGCCCCCACCTCTCCCTAAAGCGATCCCTAGGGTATCAGCGGGATGCCTGCCCAACTCTCGTCAGGACTCACGCACTCGTTCAAGCTTAATATAGAGCCATGGAACCACCATCGACTTAAATAAAAGTATTTCGAATATACAAACCATAGCTTCAAAGCTAAAAGTTATGATTACAATCCACCCACCAACAATAATAAAATTACACTTAAAGAGCCATTAAAAGTTCATACAAAAGGTATACTAGCATCCACCAAGTCGCTAGTCTAGAACTACCAATCCACCTCCAAAGTCTGTTAAAGAAAACAAACTTAATGGGATGAGCGAACTCTCAGTGAGATCAAGAAAATAAACAGGCAAGCAAATAATACCAATCAATCAAATAACATGCTTTAAACAATTTTTAAATATAACATTTCATTTAAGTGCACAAATAGGAATTTAACACACATGGAGGATACAGGATCTCTCAGGAGCTATTTCCACGTATCGATCAATTTGAGCCATCTGGGATTGATCCTCCGTCAACCACGTAGTAACACCACTGTAGTGCTCCACTTACTACCTCCACCCACCTAACACCCGCTCAGATCTAAAACCAAACATGTATGAGGTCATTTCCTTGCTAGAGGATCTCAAACAACACATCCTACTTCTAGAAGATGGTTTGATGATGACCATGTCACTAGGCCAACAAGCCACCTTCATTGACAAAAGGAACTTGCTTGTGCCTCTTATTCCTGAAGACAATGAGAATGTTCATCAGAAAGAGCCAAGAACTGAGCCAACTGAGCAAATTCCTCGTACTGAAACTACTCCAGAGGCTCGTGCTTCCAGTTCTCAGCCACAAGACAAAGGAAAGGCTCCAATAACCGAAGAGGAAACCGAAGAGGATGATGAGGAAACTGAAGAGGAAGAAGTGGATCCTGTTCAGTGCTGGCTAGCAAACAGAAGGCCCGAATCGTCCAAAATCACCATTTAGGCATTTCTAGGCTAATGCACTTCGTGATTAGGATTTTAGTTCACAATAGACTTTTGGCATCTTTTGCATTTTAAACATTTCGTATGTTCTGTATTAAGGATTCTATTTCCCTTCCTTTGCTGGTCTGTAAAACTATTTAGTTATTTTTTATGTTTTGAATGAATGTTGCTTTAGTGGATTATCCCTTCGTTTTGGATGAATGTTGCTTAATTTAGTTTGGCCTCTGATTTCTAATATTGACTGCCAATGATTGATGTTGTTCATGGTGATGTTGACAATTGCTGTTTGTTGCCAATATTGATGATGATGTGTTTTGGTTTCTGATTTTCCTGATAATGATTGATAATTGTTGATAGTATTGCTTTTTGAATACTGGTTTCTAGTTGATCTAATGATGACAAAAGAGGGGAGAAATGGAAACTAATTTCTAATGATGTTAATCTGGTGATATGTGTGATAAAGGGATATCATTCTGAGGGAGAGTATTCACTCCTTGATGTATTAAGTAAGGGGGAGCTGTGTCTCAATTACTTTCCTCCATCCATTGTTTTCTCATCATAAAAAAAGGGAAGATTGTTAATCTCAGTCTGTAGCTTTTGATGATTACAAAACAAATGGATGTTACTAATGATTTCTCAATAGACATTTTCAGAAATGGAGCAAAACAGGTTCAAAGGTTAAGCACAAAGGATGTTGAAGCCGCTGTCAGATGCACATGAAGACTGGATCGGACGTCCGACAACCATTGCGCAACTTCGGACGCATGAAGAACTCCATCCTCGGACGTCCGAAGATATTAAGTCACTCCTTCTAAGCTCACTGACCTCGATCGGATGCACATCATCAGAGGACCGGATGTCCGACAAACATTACGATACTTCGGCGCAAAGCTTTGGAGGAATCGGACGTCCGAAAGAATTGAAGAAGAATTATCAGTTTCATTTCATACTTTCAGATGCTTACACTGAAGGCACCGGACGTCCGAAACAACTCAAGAAGATTTCTTGAGCTCACTGTCCACGTTCAGAAGCAAGAAATTAGTCTACCGGAAGTCCGACACTGACAACGGCTAGTTGACTCTTCAGCTGCCTTCTATCCGTTGGGAGCATTAATTGAAAAACTTTTTGTTCTTATATAAATAGAACAAAGTCAACTATTTCAAATAAATTTTGTACATTGAGACTACATCAGATCAAGAGTGATTTTAGTAGGAAAATACTCTTCAAAGGAGATTTGTAATCTTAGTTGTGAAAATTTCGAGAAACTTTTCTAGTGTGATTCGATTAGTTCAATAGTGTAGCTTTGTGAGGGTTATTCGAGTGATAGTAAAACTTCCTTGCTTGACCAAGTGTGGCTTGGGGCAAGGTGGAAGTGATCCTTCCTTTGTACATAAAGATTGGTTGTAAGTTGATCAACTTGAAGAAGGTTGCTCACTAAAGTGATATTCAAACTCAAGAGGAGTTTGGCATTTGGTTTGATATTCTTTCTCTTTTTACTTACTGTCTTGCTATATAAATTGCACATCTTTTCTACTCACAAGCACTTGTGCTTTCTTATTAATTGCTTCATTGTGTGGTCATTTAGAAAAAGAGGACAAGTACTCAAAAAGTGACTCACAACTTGGCCAATTTTTTAAACTACCTAATTCACCCCCCTCTTAGTTTGTCTTCGATCCTTACAATAATACACTACGAATTTAACATGCAATAACTTATATATAGAAAATGATTTAAAACTTGACTCACTTATAAAAATATATGAGAAATTAAGGAAATAAAGTAAAGTAAAGAAAATGTATTCAAAGAAATTGTGACGACCCCACTTCCCCCTAAGGCGAACCAGAGGGTTGGCGGGCCGCCTGCCTAGCTCTCGCCAGGACTCACGCAAGCACACTAACCCAAATCCTTCCGGAGATTAGCCTAAGCTATTACAATAGCGATTCTTCCAAAATAAATCAATTGCTATCACCATATTAACTTCATAGATAACAGCATCCGAAGTTAGCCAATCGACGGCTCTTAAACATTTCACGCGTTACTTACAAGGATTAAAGCCATACCACACAAATACATACATACAAGCCAAATATCAGAATAAGGGTTTACACTTTTCCAGCTTCAAGTGGCAATCCAAAATGAAAGATACAATGCCTAACTTGGAATTCATTACAAATCGAAATTTAAATTCAAGTTGTCCAATTACGTTCATAGGAAATATAAGCAGCTCAAATTCTTTCACACTTCACAACCTGTAAGGAAAACAAACGAACGTGGGTTGAGCTAAAGCTCAGTGGTGCCCCAAAACATGCATCTAAATAAACAAATAGCAAGAATCAATATTGACTAAGGTAAACAAGTAGGAAAGCGGATAACAACACAAGGTAGGATACAGGGGCTCTCAGGAGCCATTTTCCTCGCTTGATCACCATTCATCGTAGTTGACCCTCCGTCAACTCTCACTACTTATAGTCCATGTAGATCCTCTCATTTTTACTCCTAATCCGTCACCGTTCTTACCCCTGTCCCGGGCCCGAACGCCAACTAAGGAAGCAGTATACTCGAGATATACCCTTAGAAAATTTAGTCGAGGGATTCACCCAACGACATTATTGCAGCTGGATTCAGGAGTCGAGGGATTCACCCAACGATGTTACTGCAGTTGGATTCAGGAGTCGAGGGATTCACCCAACGACGCAACTACATTTAGATTCACGAAAAAAAATGTTTCACGCAAGTCACCACTCGAACGGCTAGTGCGATAAAGTACACACTGCTCACTTCGATGGATCAAAAGCTAGTTTTGCAAGTATCACCTTTCAATTCAAGAAAGCACTTTAATCAAGTAGGAATAGAACAAGCAGGGACACTCACCAAGAGTGAAGTTACTGATCAAGCTGGAAATCAAAGTCTGCGTCCTCGCTAAACCCTAAAATACCAAATTTTAAAACTATAAGTTGGCTATACTAGTTCTAGGATTACGTAGGAAAATTATTCGTAGTATAGCTAGTTTATTTGCTTGGAATAAGTCAACAACCCATGTAGTACTAAAACTAGTAAAAGACTTTGTAAAGTTTCTTTCATATTACTTTTCTTGTAAAAGTGTTACTAGAACAGATTTTACGTGAAATAATGTTTCTTACCGAATAAGTTTTCTGCACGTTTAGTTAAAATCGCTAAAATCTCGTGTTTTGGAAATTTCCTCTAGAAAACTAGCAAGGGACTGGTCTTAAAGAAAGAAAAGGAAATGAAACAAGACTTAGGGTTTTAAAAGCTAGAAAAGTTATTTTCTATAACTATCAAGGCTAGTTTAAGCTAAAGGAAAGTTGTCGGTTGGCAAAAATTTAGGGCAAACTATTAATTACTGAAGTTTATCGATTAATACTAGCGTAAAAATATTTTTGATTAGCTTGATCAAAATTGCTCGAGTTCACAGGGTCGAATCGACTTTCACAGGTTCGATTCTATTTCGAAGTCACATCATAACCTAGATTGGCCAACAAATAAAAATCACTTTTCAATAGCAAATCACTAGGGCTTCGTCAATCATTAGCCCTAGGTTTCAATAAATTTATTTCTGATCAATAATAAAATAAATGACCAAGGCTTCGTCAATCATTAGCACTTGGTTTTGGCAAGCTCATATCACATTTCAACTTAATCAGAATAAATATAAGGCCTCCAAGCAATTCTAGCAGTTAATTTCATCACCCTTTAACACTTATATACAATCATTCAAATGGCCAAGGGTTTCGTCAATCATTAGCCCTTAGCATCCAATAATTAGTTCTTATAGCAATAAAGCTAACATTTCAAATGTTTGGAATCACTAACAGGTATATGAACATAAGATATTTTACAGCTCGAAACAGTATTTTTAGAACTAAAATTCGCCACAAGAAATCTGGAAAATTCCTTTACCACCTCTATCAACTTGCTTGAAAATTTTCCAGGTCTACACTTCAACATTTTTGTTTAAATCTTCCAAAATATCCAGTGTTTTGTAGCTAAACAACTTACACAGCTTGAAGTACACATTTTTCATGCATTTCAAAACCATTATACTCCAAGGGAAAAATAAAATAAAATTCCAGAAATCAATTAAAATTTCCAACTCAACCTTGCGGCTTCCAAAGATTTTCCAGCAGCTTGTTTATCTTGGATCAATTTTTTTTCTTAGCTAAAACAATGTTTTAAGTACTCCATTGGGACATGCAAACTCTTAGCTAGCTGATAAAGATTTCCAATGCAAAACCAGATTCAAACAACAATTATAATCATCTAATACAATTCCAGAAATTTGTCCAATTAGCCTCGGATGAACATATATGTAGCAGATTTCTATTTCATTTTATTTTTCTGATTTAAACCCATTAATTAACTACATGCAGAGCTTAATTATCTTGTAATTAACTAGTTAATCATGGTTAGAGGCTCAAAACAGCAGAATTTTACCAAATGAAGCTGCATTATTCAAGTCAAGCTCTCGGCAGTCCCAAATTCTTATGCATAACAGATTTCTTTTTCTTCAAATCATCATTCGATGGTTCAAGAATCAACATGCAAGGTCCTAAACATCTTAATCATCAAGTTTTCACTCGGCTAAATACATCTAGGTGTTCGGATTGCTATCCATTCTAGTCCAAAACAGAGTCAAACACCAGCAACATTCATAAAAAAAATCCAGAACCTGTTCAACTATTTTCGGACAACTTGCATGCAGCAGATTTTGTTTTCCCTTCAATTTCTGGCTTAAACACAGCTAATTAATCCCATGCAAGCTTAATCATCCATCTATTAATTAGCTAATCATACAACTAAGCTCAGATCATCACAACTTAGCAAATTAAAGCTGAGATTACCAGCTCAAGCTCTCGGATAGTTTCAATTCCTTCAAAAACAGATTTTCTTGTAACTTAGCTTGTCACGACCCCATTTTCCCCTACGGAGAGTTTCGCTTCGTGACTCTTCACGAACGAGAGGCTCGGGGCTTTTCCAGTAAAAGGACGTAGAGTCCCAACCGTCGGCATATGGCTCTGATACCAACCATCATACTAGTCCAAAACATCAAAATCATATGAAACCAGAAAATTCATCATAAAATGGAAAACTTCACCAAAACTCTTCAAATCAAGAAATAAATCACATTTTCCAACACTCAAGCCACTTCTAAGCATAATATAACCATCATTAGGTGTAGTAGGGGGGTTCAAGCATCACTTACCAAGTAGCAAGAGAGAGAGAGATGTTGGCCACCTTAGAGCTTCAAACAAACTTCACTAATACACTTACTATCACTAGAAGAAAGGTTTTTATGGAGTAGAATCTAATCTAGGCTTTTGTTTGTAGAAGATTGAAGCATATGGAAGCTTGAAAGTTGAAGAATTTCCTTCCTTCTTTGCTCAAGGAGAACCGGCCACAAGGAGAGAAAAATGGTGAGTTTTGTGCAATTTTTGATATTTAATCCTTTGGTCAAAAAAAGTCAAGAAAGTGAATAGTGTTTCTTAAAGTCAAACTAATGAGAAGATGACACTTGTCACCTCATTAAAGCCATCCTATCCTTTCTTTTCTCTCTCACATCAATCAAATCACCTCCTCTACTTATCTCCTAACACCCGATAAATTTTTCACAGTATCCGAAACTTAACCTTATTGGCCGAATTTTTCCGAACTATTCGCACTAGTGGGTCCCACGTCCATTATATATTCTTAATTTTCTAAAAACTCTCCAATACTAGAAAATTATCTAAAAACTTTAATTACTCATAAAAATTCCTCATGAAAATTTCCTAAGCCAGAAAACGCAGAAAACATGCTATTAAAGGAAGTAAAACCCTCGGAAAAGATTAGGGTTTTTACGGGTTCTCACACTCATACTTTTCGGGGCGTCACAATCTCCCCTCCTTAAAAGAATGTCGTCCTCGACATTCCCTCTTGTATCAATCAAGTCAAGACATCCCGCAAAAATCTCTCAAGAGTCAAATCAAACCCACAGTCCGGCATCCTAAACTTCAAGCCTAGGATACACTACAGAGATCTGAAGCCTAAGCTCTGATACCAACTGTCACGACCCCATTTTCCCCTACGGAGAGTTTCGCTTCATGACTCTTCACGAACGAGAGGCTCGGGGCTTTTCCAGTAAAAGGACGTAGAGTCCCAACCGTCGGCATATGGCTCTGATACCAACCATCATACTAGTCCAAAACATCAAAATCATATGAAACCAGAAAATTCATCATAAAATGGAAAACTTCACCAAAACTCTTCAAATCAAGAAATAAATCACATTTTCCAACACTCAAGCCACTTCTAAGCATAATATAACCATCATTAGGTGTAGTAGGGGGGTTCAAGCATCACTTACCAAGTAGCAAGAGAGAGAGAGATGTTGGCCACCATAGAGCTTCAAACAAACTTCACTAATACACTTACTATCACTAGAAGAAAGGTTTTTATGGAGTAGAATCTAATCTAGGCTTTTGTTTGTAGAAGATTGAAGCATATGGAAGCTTGAAAGTTGAAGAATTTCCTTCCTTCTTTGCTCAAGGAGAACCGGCCACAAGGAGAGAAAAATGGTGAGTTTTGTGCAATTTTTGATATTTAATCCTTTGGTCAAAAAAAGTCAAGAAAGTGAATAGTGTTTCTTAAAGTCCAACTAATGAGAAGATGACACTTGTCACCTCATTAAAGCCATCCTATCCTTTCTTTTCTCTCTCACATCAATCAAATCACCTCCTCTACTTATCTCCTAACACCCGATAAATTTTTCACAGTATCCGAAACTTAACCTTATTGGCCGAATTTTTCCGAACTATTCGCACTAGTGGGTCCCACGTCCATTATAAATTCTTAATTTTCTAAAAACTCTCCAATACTAGAAAATTATCTAAAAACTTTAATTACTCATAAAAATTCCTCATGAAAATTTCCTAAGCCAGAAAACGCAGAAAACATGCTATTAAAGGAAGTAAAACCCTCGGAAAAGATTAGGGTTTTTACGGGTTCTCACACTCATACTTTTCGGGGCGTCACATAGCTCATCATCCGACCACACAATGTGACAGCCCCACCTTCCCCTAAGGCGAACCAAAGGGGTTAGCGGACTGCCTGCCCAACTCTCGCCAGGACTAACGGTGCAGTTTAGAGCGATCTATTGCGTTCCGGAACTTATAACGCGCGTAAACAAGGCAAAAGGGCAAAATAACCCAAAATAAAAAAAATGAAATTCGGAGTCGGCCATGAATAGTAACCGACCCGTCAGAACGTAACCAAATATCAAACAAACATTCACATCTTGAACTTTAGCAATTACAATCCAAAGTGACATACAAAAGTTTTCAAAAGTTAATATATACACGGTTTGCCAAATTGAAGGTGAAAACTGCCCTAAAGATACATTTAGGGTTTCACTTCATATACAATACAAAAGAGATATACATCTAGTTCATTCGGCAACCATCTATCAAGATTCATTCCAAAAAGAGTCATATTCCTGTAAGGAAAACAAAAGGAACGGTGTGAGCTAATTGCCCAGTGAGATACTATCACTTACGCAACCAAGTGCATATAAGCATCAAGCTTTCATTCAATATAGTAAAATAAGCAAAGGTACACGTCAAATATGGTGATAAAAGGATACGGATGGCTCTCAAGAGCCCTTTCCTCGTTTGCATTTCTTGATCGGACGTCATTGACTCTCCGTCAATGTTCAAAAGTAACCAACCGTAGACTCCACTTTACTTCCACTCCTTTCACCTAACATACCCCTACCGGGCCCGAAATCCAAACACTTGCACTTTGGTATTACTCGAGTATACCGGAATCAAGAGTCTCGCATACTACAAGATTCCATATAACTTTACCCAAGGTTCATTAATTGGCACGACCAAGCCCTCGCCGGCTCGATTCAATCAACTACCAATGGGGTTGAGCTCAATGATAACATTTGTAGTCGTTGGATACTCGTCCAATCGACACCAAGTCAAGTACTTTCATTTCATGTAACATTTCTTGTAACATTCCAATAACATGAGAAATAGGTGAGAGTGATAAAGTACACCCTCACTTCGATCAATATCAATGGTACAATAAACATTTAACTCATCAAGTTCAAGTATCAAAGCCATATAGTAACACACAAGTGAGTAGTATACTCACCCGGGTCAGTACAGATACCTCCCAAAAGAGAGCTTTAATCACCAAGAAACCCTAAAATAATCCAAGGAAAACAATTGAAGGTTCCACTTTCAAAATCGAGTATACATAATGCACATGTGAGGCTCGACTACCAGTCGTATGCCTCGCCAAATAATTACTAAAGCAAGGGTGCAAAACATGATTTTTGGTAATGAAAAGGTAACATGAAGACCTAGGCTCAAACAACCCAAAAGCCCTTCGTTCAAATCACAAGTAAATCCAACTAGCCTTCAAGAAAAATTTCGACAGCATATCCCTTGTTTTTACATATTTTCCAGCCATCATGGCTTCATTATGTCCTCAAATCAGTCCCAACATCTCGTACAAAAATAATCTCATTCCCAAAAGCCGTTCACTAGGCTTAATGGCATTCAAGTACAAAATTTAGCTAGGAAATGACCGGATATGAAAGTCAAGCCCTAAACTATTCAAATAAATACAAGAAGAATTGATTATAAGTCATAAACCAATTATACATACTACCAAAATAGGGTCCCCTAAGCACACACAAACAAAAGAGGAAACCAGAAAATTCGGAAATGCAATTAGGTTTGGCCCTGAAAAAAACAGTTTTTGTCCTCATTTTGTGGTAATGGTACCAATTTCACTACGATTATCGGATGAGGGTACAAGACCCACCATTTCGAAGCTAAAAGACAGGGCTACAACATCACAGAAGGTCACTCAACCCAGTTTTGAGTGCAAACAGGTCAAAATGCAAGATACTACATCCAAACCGTAAAAACAGATTCCCAAAACGCATTCTAGCGGAAACATCATAACTCAGGCTCTCCAAGTCTAAATCTAGAAATTCCAAAACCAGCTGAATGATAAGAAATAGGTATAAATTCCATCAGAAGGCCTCAACAACCAATTCGGAAGCAATTCCAGCCAAAACAACCAATTACAGGCGCAATTCTTACATTCGGGTAAAACCAGAACAGCAATAGTAATTTCGACTTTTCTCACTGTACGCTACTCTGATTGACCTGAAATTTTGTAGGCACCTCTAAAATGTCATTCCCTACAACTTTAATGTTTTAAGACAAGGCCAATTCGGCCTCTAACTAGGAACTAAAAATTCGGGCAGAATGTTCCTTCACAAAACCTAATTTTCTGAAATTTCTTCCAAACCAGAAATTGGTTGCAATTACTCACTTTTTCCACCTTCTAGAATCATTATATACCATTTCCAATCATCATAGATAGCCACACAATCATGCTTATATTAAAACAGAAAAATCCCCAAAAATAATAAAACTTCATCACTTCAACCACAAATCAAGAAATAATCCATAATATTGCATCTCATACTACCACTAATCATGATTTAAGCATCAATTAAGGAAGGAGGGTGGTTCTTCACAACTCACCTTAGTAACCAAAGAGATGGAGCAACCTTGCACTTAAATCTTCCAAATCACTTCACCAAGAACCTTAATCCTACCAAGAGAAGAGTTTTTATGGAGTGATTTGAAGTTTTATCGGTTTAATTTGAAGATTGGAGCAAGATTATGAGGTAGGAAGTTGGAGGATTTTGTTCTTCTCTTGAGCAAGAGGTTCGGCCAAAGGGGAGCTAAATGTGATGAATTTTTGGTCAAATTTTGATTAAATGGTAAAGTAGGAAAGTTAGTCAAAATCCAAGAATAAATGGGAGGGTGACACTTGTCACCTTTTAATAAATGCTCACCAACCTTGTCTCTCTTATATCAATCCACTTAACACCCTCTACTTATCTCTTAATACCCGGTAAATTAATTCCAGTATTCAAAACTTAATCTAGTTGGCCGAATTTTTCCGAACTTTTCGCACTAGTGGGTCCCACGTCCGGTATACGCTCTTAATTTCTCAAAATCTATTCGATATTAGAAAAATCATCTAAAAACTATATTTACTCATAAAAATTATCTAGAAAATTTTCCGGATACAGAAAGTGCAGAAAACAAACCATTGAAGATAAGAAAACCTAGAAATATAATAAAACCTAGAAAATGGAAAAATTACGGGTTCTCACACACAACCTCACATGCATGCCCTTAAACAACTTCGTCAACCTATAAACATCTAGTATGGGTTCAGACATGACCTCAGCTTGAAGCTTTAACTAACACAGCAAGCAGATGCAAAATTTTCTTCCTCTCGGCTTTGCTCACGCACGCGGGGCTGGTTGGTCTGAGTTCAGTGGTTGCAGCTGTAATGATTTTGGTTGAATTGAGCTCGGCTGGTTGAGGTGAAGAACGAATGGCAGCTCTCGGGTGATGAAGGAGGTGATGAAGCTCACACAATTGTCTCTTGCTCTCACCCTCTCTCGGTCAGCTCCAGAACCGAAACTCGCACGTCTCTCTCTCTCTCTCTTTCTCTGGTTCCTCTCGTCGATGATACCAAGGCAGCAGGTAAAGTGAGGCGGATTGTGTGAGAACCCGTAACTTTTCCATTTTCTAGGTTTTATTATCTTTCTAGGTTTTCTTATCTTCAATGGCTTGTTTTCTGCACTTGCTGTATCCGGAAATTTTTCTAGATAATTTTTATGAGTAAATATAGTTTTTAGATGATTTTTCTAGTATCGAATAGTTTTTGAGAAATTAAGAGCGTATACCGGACGTGGGACCCACTAGTGCGAAAAGTTCGGAAAAATTCGGCCAACTAGGTTAAGTTTCGGATACTGGGTTTAATTTACCGGGTGTTAAGAGATAATTAGAGGAAGCTATTTGGATTGATGTGAGAGGGAACAAAGTGATAGACTTGCATTAAATAAGTGACAAGTGTCACCATTTGATTGGAGGAACTTGTAAGACCACTATTCATTTTCTTACCATTGACCAAATAAATCAAAAATTCACCAAAAATTCCTCATTTTTGTCTTCCTCTTGGCCGAACCTCTGCCTACAAGAAAAGAAAGAAAAGCTTCCAAGTTTCTTGCTCCAATCTTGCCCAATCTCACAAACTAACCGTTTCATCTTGAATTCCTTCCATAAAACCTCTTCAATTAGTGTTAGTGAGTTGATTTGTGGAGTTATTTGGAAAGCTAAGAGGACCTATTGCTCTCTCTCTCTTGTTTCTAAGGTGAGTTGTGAAGAACCACCCTCCTTCCTTAATTGATGCTTAATTCATGATTAGTGGTAGTATGAGATGCAATATTATGGATTATTTCTTGATTTGTGGTTGAAGTGATGAAGTTTTATTATTTTTGGGGTTTTTTCTGTTTTAATATAAGCATGATTGTGTGGCTTTCTATGATGATTGGAAATGGTATATAATGATTCTAGAAGGTGGAAAAAGTGATTAATTGCAACCAATTTCTGGTTTGGAAGAAATTTCAGAAAATTAGGTTTTGTGAAGGAACATTCTGCCCGAATTTTTAGCTCCTAGTTAGAGGACGAATTGGCCTTGTCTTAAAACATGAAAGTTGTAGGGAATGACATTTTAGAGGTGCCTACAAAATTTCAGGTCAATCGAAGTATCTTAGAGTGAGAAAAGTCGAAATTACTATTGCTGTTCTGGTTTTACCCGAATGTAAGAATTGCGCCTGTAATTGGTTGTTTTGGCTGGAATTGCTTCCGAATTGGTTGTTGAGGCCTTCTGATGAAATTTAACCCTATTTCTTAGCTTTCATCTGGTTTTGGAATTTCTGGATTTGGACTTGGAGAGCCTGAGTTATGATGTTTCCGCTAGAATGCGTTCTGTGAATCTGTTTTTGTGATTCTGGTATAGTATCTCGCATTTTTGACCTGGTTACACTCGAAACTGGGTTGAGTGACCTTCTTTAATATTGTAGCCCTATCTCTTAGCTTCGAAACGGTGGGTCTTACACCTTCATCCGATAATGGTAGTGCCTTTGGTACCATTACCGCAAAATGAGGACAAAAACTGTTTTTTTCAGGGCTAAAGCTAAATCATTTCCGGATTTTTCTGGTTTCCTCTATTGTTTGTGTATGCTTAGGGAACCCTGTTTTGGTAGTATGTAGAATTGGTTTATGACTTGTAATAGAGTCTTATTGTGTTTATTTGAATAGTTTAGGGCTTGACTTTCATATCCGGTCATTTCCTAGCTAAATGTTGTACTTGAATGCCATTAAGCCTAGTGAACGGCTTTTGGGAATGAGATTATTTTTGTACGAGATGTTGGTACTGTTTTGAGGAAATAATGAAGCCATGATGGCTGGAAAATAGGTAAACACAAGGGATATGCTGCCGAAATTTTACTTGAAGGCTAGTTGGATTTACTTGTGATTTGAGCGAGGGGCTTTTGGGTTGTTTGAATCTAGGTCTTCATGTTACCTTTTCGTTTCCAAAAATCATGTTTTGCACCCTTGCTTTAGTAATTATTTGGCGAGGCATACGACTGGTAGTCGAGCCTCACATGTGCATTCTGTATACTCGATTTTTGAAAGTGGAACCTTCAATTGTTTTCCTTGGATTATTTTAGGGTTTCTTGGTGATTAAAGCTCTCTTTTGGGAGATATCTGTACTGACCCCGGTGAGTGTTCCACTGCCTGCTACCCGTTATGTGAAATATCTGAATAGCTGAATACTTGATTTATGACTGTTGGAGCCAAATACTGCTTTGATAAAAGGGAGGCGAGGGTGTACTTTATCACACTCGTTCTCTGGTCTGTTCATATGCCAATTTTGAACGCGTATCTGAATCTGCTATCTGTATCTGTATCTGTTATCTGTATCTGTTCTGACGTCGTTTGGAAGCTTGTGTCCAACGACCTTTCTGTGACCTCTGAGCTCAACACCTGTGGCCAGTTACTCGAGTCGGGCCAGCAAGGGCCTGGTCGATTAGATAACGAACCACGGTAGTCTGTTTTGGGATCTTTGGGTATTGAGACCTTTGATTCCGGGTATACTCGAGTATTACCATTTCTGATCTGACTGGATTTCGGGCCCGGTGGGGTATGTGAGGTGGAAGGAATCGAAGAAAGTGGAGTCTACGGTATTGGTTACTCCTTTAGCGTTGACGGAGTGTCAACTATTATTTCGATCAAGCTTCGATGATGCTAATGGGGATTTGGCTCCTGAGAGCCACCTGTATCCTTCTGATTTGAATTATTGGTTCATTTACTTTACATCTGGCATGTGTACCTGATTTGTTAAATGTGAAATGCCATGATTTTACTGCTATATGTCTGGTACCTCATTGAGCGCAAGCTCACCCCTTTCTGTTCCTTTTTGTTTTCCTTACAGGAAAATAAATACTTTTGGACTGGATTTGACAATTGGCTGCCAAATTGAGCTAGTTGAACATATCTTTTGTATAGCTCATGTATTGAAACCCTAAATGTACTTTTGGGACCGTTTTCCTTTTGATTTGGCAAACCAGACATGTATCCACTTTTGAATACTTTTGTATGCCACTTTGGCTTATAAATGCTAAGTTTCAAGATGTGAATGTTTGCTTGATATTTCGTTGGGTTCTGACGGGTCGGTTACTATTCATAGCCGACTTCGGTTTCGTTTTTTTTTTTTTTAACATTTTGATTTTTTACCCGCGTTGGTAAGCTCCGGAATGTATTAGCTCGTTCTATACCGAACCGTTAGTCCTGGCGAGACCTGGGCAGGCAGTTCGCTAACCCCTTTGGTTCGCCTTAGGGGAAGGTGGGGCTGTCACAGATTGGTATTGTGGTGCTATAAGGAAAAGGTAGAATAGAGTTGCGGTTTTGAGGAAGTAGAGGAAATGGCTTGCGGATGGGGAAGGTTGAGTGCATGAGGGAGTTTGAGTGTGGAATTGGAGAAGAGAGTGCATTGGTCGGATAGGGTGGTGGTTAATCATGCTGTCCGAAAATGTGTTTGTATTGCATGGAAATTTTGAGATTGTATGGAGGGCATTTTAGTCTTTTCACACCTCTTCCTAATATCCACTTGAGTTCCTTAATTCTAACTTAACTCCAAAATTTATCCCGAATATAAATTAAGCTCCGAATAATACACTAATCTTGCAAGGCTTCAATTATCGTAATATTTACGTCCCACGCGTATTTAGTATACTTGTATTATTTTTATCTAAAATTTATCGACTTTGTCTTAACGTGAAAGTTTCTATTAACATTTAATCGTTATTAATGATTTAAGTTTAGCTATCGGGATTTAAAGAAATTAATTGTTAAATCAATGAAATAATTTTACCTTCGAAGTATTCATTTTAGCATAACAAGACCAAGTAGTTTATTAGCTTAGCGGAATTGTATTATTTTTCACTTAAAATTATGGTCACGCACTTATTTGAGAGCAAATAGATAAATAAATAAAGTACAAAGAAATGGTGCTAAAATTTATTAAAGAATAATAAATGCAAATATAATATGCAATGATATTTGTATATATATTTTCAGGGTTCTCACATCCTCCCCTCCTTACAATGAATTTTGTCCTCAAAATTCACATTTTCTAGAGGAATAATTCGGGGTACTTTTCCTGCATTTCCTCTTCTAATTCCCAAGTTGCTTCCTCAAGTCCATGATTTCTCCAAAGAATCTTCACCAGAGGAATTTTCTTATTTCTCAGCTCCTTCACTTCTCTTTCCAAAATCTTGACTGGTCCTTCTTCATACGTTAATGTCTCATCTACCTCAATTCCTTCCAATTGCAGCACATGGCTTGGGTCGGGGTGATATTTCCTAAGCATGGAGACATGAAATACATCGTGAACCTTAGCCATGCTTGCAGGCAATTTCAATTGATATGCTACTTCTCCAATTCGCTTCAGGATCTCAAAAGATCCGATATACCTTGGTTTTAGCTTCTTACCCTTCTTGGATACTACTCCGCCCTTCAAGGGTTTAACTCTTAGAAAAACCTTGTCTCTTACTTCAAATTCCAAATCTCTCCTCCTTGTGTCGGCGTAGCTCTTTTGTCTACTCTTGGCAACTTGAAGCCTTTCTCTAATTAGTTTCACTTTCTCCTGAGCTTCTTCTAGCCAAGGTATTGCTGTTGGATTCACCATTTTCTTTTCTCCAACTTCATCCCAATGAATCGGAGATCGACACCTTCTCCCGTACAAAGCTTCATAAGGTGCCATTTGAATCGAAACCTGATAGCTGTTATTATATGCAAATTCTACTAAGGTCATGTATTGGCTCCATTTACCTCCAAAATCTAGTATACACGATCTCAGCAGATCCTCCAAGGTTTGAATTGTCCTTTCCGACTGCCCATCGGTTTGGAGATGGTACGCAGTACTAAATTTCAACTTGGTCCCCAAAGACTCCTGAAATTTCTGCCAAAAACGCGAGACAAACCTTGGGTCTCGATCAGACACGATACTTACAGGGATACCATGTAATCTTAGGATCTCTTCTGTATACAACTTGACCAGTTTTTCCAAAGAAAAGCTCATGCTGACGGGTAGAAAATGTGCAGATTTAGTGAGTCGGTCAATTATTACCCAAATTGCATCAAATCCTTTTTGGCTTCTAGGCAATCCTGTTACAAAATCCATTGTTATATGTTCCCATTTCCATTCAGGGATTTCTAACGGTTGCAATAAACCAGAGGGCTTCTGATGTTCAGCTTTTACTTGTTGGCAGATCAAGCATCTCTGTACAAACTCTGCCACGTCCTTTTTCAAACCTTCCCACCAGTATAATCCCTTCACATCATGATACATCTTGGTCACACCTGGGTGTATAGTATACTTCGATCGATGTGATTCTTCTAAAATTCCTTTCCTTATTTCCTCATTTGCCGGAACCACAATCCGATTTCTGAATCTCAATACTCCTTCAGACCCTAACTTAAATTCTAGAGTTTCCCCTTTTTGCACTTTCTCCAAATTCTTCTGAATCATAGGGTCCGTTTTCTGGGCCTCCTTAATACGCTCTAGTAATGGTGACTTCAACGATAAGTTCCCAAATAAAACCTTCAATTTCTCCAAGCGAGGGTTCCAACAACTAGCCTCTTCTAACATGTCCCACTCCTTAATCATCAATCCCGCTACTTGGGCCTTTCTACTTAGAGCGTCTGCTACTACATTGGCTTTTCCTGGGTGGTAGTTAATCGAACAGTCATAATCTTCCAAAAATTCTACCCATCGCCTCTGTCTCAAATTCAGTTACTTTTGGGAGAACAAGTACTTGAGGCTCTTATGGTCCGTATAAACCTCAAAAGTCACACCGTACAAGTAGTGTCTCCATTTCTTTAAGGCGAAAATTACTGCAGCTAGTTCTAGGTCATGAGTTGGGTAGTTTTGTTCGTGGGGCTTCAATCTCCTAGAAGCATAGGCAACTACCTTACCCATTTGCATCAAGACACACCCTAGACCTTCTTTAGAGGCATCGGAATACACAGCATAACCTTCTCCTCCACCAGGTAATACCAAAACAGGAGCGGATGTTAAACGCTTCTTTAACTCCTGAAAACTTGACTCACACTTCGGAGTCCAAATAAACTTAGTCCCTTTCTTGGTTAGCTCGGTCATAGGTCCTGTGTGACAGCCCCACCTTACCCTAAGGCGAACCAAAGGGTTCGGCGGACCGCCTGCCCAGCTCTCGCCAGGACTACGGAGTCGAATCACACAAATCCGATATTACACGAGATAGGATCCAAAAGAATTGAATGATTGAAAACCGCCAAACTTAACAGTAACTTACCAAAATCACATGGAAAAAAAACATTTTCATATATACATGTCGCTAGGTTTACAATTCAGATGGAACCAGTGAAACGAAGTACATTTAGAGTTTGCTTCCCCTCGAGGAGCTATACAAAAGAACAAAAGATTATCTAACTAGCTCAACTCGCTTTTCAAAATCATGATTTCCAAAAGAGGTTCCTGTAAGGAAAACAAAAGGAACAGAAAGGGGTGAGCTTGCGCTCAATGAGGTACCAGACATATAGCAGAAAAATCATGGCATTTCACATTTAACAATCAGATACACATGCTAGATGTAAAGTAAAGTAACTAATGATTCACATAGGAAGGATACAGGTGGCTCTCAGGAGCCAAATTCCCATTTGCGTCACCGAAGCTTGATCGAAGTTGACACTCCGCCAACGTATATAGAACCAACGTCCGTAGACCCCTCTTTACACCGAATCCCGTTCACCAAACACCCCTTTACCGGGCCCGCTCACCGCAAACGAACAGAAATGGTAATACTCGAGTATACCCGGAATCAAGGGTCTCAATACCCAAAATCCCCGAACAGACTACCGTGGTTCGTTATCTAATCGTCCAGGCCCTTGCCGACCCGACTCGAATAACTTAGCCACAGGATTGAGCTCATAGGTCATAGAAATCCGAACAGATGCAGACACAGATAACAGATTCAAATTTTGCATGGTAAATTGGCATATGAACAGACAAGAGAACGAGTGTGATAAAGTACACCTTCGTCTCAAACAAATTAAACAGATTGCAGAGCAGAAATCAAGTTAAACAGCAATGGAGGGGAGTGGTACACTCACCGGCTCAACTTCAAAAGTTTTCACTTCAGATTGGCCTTAATCGCCAAGAAACCCTAAAATAATCAAAATAAACCAATTGAAGGTTTCATATCCAAATCGAGCAAACGGAATGCACAAGTGAGGCTCGACTACACGTCGTATGCCTTGCCAAATAAATACTAATGCAAGGGTGCAAAAACATGATTTTCTTGGAAATAAAAAGGTAACATGAAGACTTAGGCGCAAACAACCCAAAAGCCTTTCATTTCTACCAAAAGGCAAATCCAACTTAAAGGAACCAAACGGCCTAGAAAATCGGGCAGCACTTCCCCTAAATTTCTTACTTTTCCAGCCCTTAAGGCTTCACTATTACCTCAAATCAGTAAATCAGTCCCAACATCTCACACAAAAGTCATCTCATTTCCCAAAAGCCGTTCACTAGGCTCAAAGTAGTACAAGTACAAAAGTTAGCTAGGAAATGATCGGAATGAAAACAAGCCTTAAAACTATTCAAATAAACACAATAAGATTCGTTTACAAGTCATAAACCAAGGCCAAATATTACCAAAATATGGTTCCATAAGAATATATAAGCATTAAAGGAAACCAGAAAATCCGGAAATGGAAATAAGCTTTAACCCAAGAAAACAGTTTTTGACGTCATTTTGTGGTTTTGACACCAAAGACACTACGATTGTCGGATGAGGGTGCAAGACCCACCATTTTGAAGCTAAAAGACAGGGCTACAATATCACAGAAGGTCACTCAGCCCAGTTTTGAGTGAAAACAGGTCAAAAATACAAGATACTTCATCAACAACGTAAAACAGATTCACCAAAACGCATTCAAGCGGAAACATCATAACTCAGGTTCTCCAAGTCCAAATCCAGAAATTCTAAAACTAGCTGAAAGGTAAGAAACAGGGTTAAATTTCATCAGAAGGCCTCAACAACCAATTCGGAAGAAATTCCAGTCAAAACAACCAATTACAGTCGCAAATCCCAATTTCGGGTAAACCAGAACAGAAATAGTAATTTCAACTTTTCTCACTCTACAGAACTCCGATTGACCTGAAATTTTGTAGGAACCTCTAAAGTGTCATTCTCTACAACTTTCATGTTTTGAGCTAAGGCCAATTCGGCCTCTATCTAGGACCTAAAAATTCGGACAGAATGTTCATCACAAAACCCTCACTTTTCAATTTTTGGTCCAAAACAGAAATTGGTTGCAATTAATCACTTTTCCCACCTCATAGAGTCCTTAAACATCATTTCCAATCATCAAACATAGCCACACAATCATGCTTATATTAAAACAGAAAAATGCCCAAAAATAATAAAACTTCATCATTTCAACCACAAATCAAGAATTAATCCATAAACTTGCATCTTATACTACCACTAAGCATGATTTAAGCATCAATTAAAGGAGGAGGGTGGTTCTTCACAACTTACCTTTAAAACAAGAGAGAGAGAGCTATGGGTCACCTTAACTTTCCAAACAACTTCACACACCAACTCACAATCACTACTTGAAGAGGTTTTATGGAAGGAATTCAAGATTAAACGGTTAGTTTGTGAGATTGGACAAGATTGGAGCAAGAAACTTGGAAGCTTTTCTTTCTTTTCTTGTAAGAGGAGGTTCGGCCAAGCTTGAAGGAAAAATGAAAGATTTTTGGTCAATTTTGATATTAATTTGGTAAAGGCATGAATAGTGGTCAAATGGCAAGACTAACTCTTATGGTGACACTTGTCACCTTTTATTAAATATCTACCTAACTTGTCTCCCTCATATCAATCCACTTAGCACCCTCTACTTATCTCCTAACACCCGGTAAAATAATTCCAGTAGTCAAAACTTAATCTAGTTGGCCGAAATTTTCCGAACTTTTCGCACTAGTGGGTCCTACGTCCAAAATACGCTCTTAGTTTCTCAAAATCTATTCGATACTAGAAAAATCATCTAAAAACTATATTTACTCATAAAATTTATTTAGAAAATTTTCCGGATACAGAAAGTGCAGAAAACAAGCCATTGAAAACAAGAAAACCGAGAAATATAATAAAACCTAGAAAATGGAAAAATTATGGGTTCTCACATCCTGCAATTTTCGAATAATCCTGGATAAACCGCCTATAATAACCTGCTAGTCCCAAGAAACTTCTAACTTCTGTTGGAGTTTCTGGCTGTTTCCACATCATAACAGCCTCAACTTTTGCCGGATCCACGGCAATTCCATCTTTACAAATCTTGTGCCCTAGAAATGAAATCTCCTTCAACCAAAACTCGCACTTACTGAACTTGGCATATAACTTATGCTCCCTTAATATTTGCAAGACTATTTCCAAGTGCTTAACATGTTCCTCTCGAGTCTTAGAGTATATCAAGATATCATCGATGAAAACCACTACAAACTGATCCAAATACTTCTTAAAAATTCTCTGCATCAAATCCATAAAAGCAGCTGGTGCATTGGTTAGTCCGAAAGGCATGACTGCGAACTCAAAATGTCCATACCTTGTACTAAAAGCAGTCTTGGGTATATCCTCCTTCTTAATCTTCAACTGATAATACCCTTGCCTTAAATCCAGCTTAGAGAAGACCACTGATCCTTGCAGTTGGTCGAACAAGCTATCAATCAACGGTAGAGGGTATTTATTCTTAATTGTAACCTCATTTAACCCTCGGTAGTCAATACATAGTCTCAAACTTCCGTCCTTTTTCTTGACAAAAAGAACGGGTGCTCCCCATGGTGAGTCACTCTCTTTCACGAAACCTTTCTCCAACAAGTCCTGCAGTTGAATTTTCAATTCCTTTAGCTCGGCAGGAGCCATTCGGTACGGAGTCTTAGAAATTGGAGCCGTTCCAGGCACCAAGTCAATCTTGAACTCCACTTCTCGCTCTGGCGGTAAAGTCTTTAGTTCTTCGGGAAACACATCCAGAAATTCCCGTACCACTGGTACATCCTCCAACTTCAGTTGATCATTGGGAGCGTTAATCAAAAAAGCTAAGAAACCTTGCGCTCCCTTAGACAACATTTTCCTCGCCCGTAATCCTGAGATCATTGCGGACGATGCTAACCTACCTTTAACATCTAACCTCAGGGTTGCTTCTCCAGGTATACAAAATTCCACCACTTTTGCTCGGCAGTCAAGCTTAGCATGATAATAGCCTAGAAAATCCATTCCTATTATAACATCGTACCCTTTTATGTCCAGACTGATTAGATCCACTAGCATTTTACGCTCTCCAATCCAGAATTCACAATTCTTATAGGCTAAGCTAGTGATTATCTTCTTATTACCCATTGGTATCCTAACTTCAAGATCGAAGGGTAATCTAACAGGTTTCACATCTATTCCAGACATAAAAGATGGTTTTACGAATGAATGGGTTGCACCAGGGTCAATTAACACTTTAGCTAATCGATGAAAAAATCGGAAGTGTACCTTCCACAACTTCCGAGGAATCAGGTACAGGTTGGTCATCTATAGCATACACTCTGGCGATCCATTGCCTAGATTATGTCTATTATTGGAACATAAGGTGTTTAGGCGAGAATAGAAATGTTTATTATATTATTATTCTTTTTGTAAGTAAAATCAATATGAGAATTGAGAAAAAGGAGAGTTAATTAGTCATGTAACTTATTCAACTATATCATGTATTCAAATTGCTCAAATCACAATATTCCTATCTTATTTTTATTCGATTCATATATATATATATTGCACTATTCTAGGATATTTCTAAATTCTCAAGAAATTTTTTTTTTCAACATTATAACAAAGTAGACGCGTAATCATCAAGTTTCATACACACAATATGAGTCATATTGCACACCAATTTCATACAACTTCAAGAGCCAAACAATTCACGAATACACTCAATGTTTTCATATATAACTCAAACTTCAATCTTTATAAGCATGAAAGAAAACAATACAACAATACACAAATTATTATAACCACATAGCTAATAGCTCAACCCTTAGTTTAGATTCAACTTAACCTTAGTGGATTGTAGATCTACCACGTCTAATATTAAATCGAATAACATGATCATTACTTAAGTACATCAATGGCTCTTAGGTATTCTAAATGATCTCAAATATTTCATACATTGGCTTTTCTAATAACCTAACAACTAGTTATCTTTATCCTTTCGGACATTAGTCCCAAATAATTCTCCAATAAAATTTAAGGAACCACAATGTCATCGATAACTCACCTCACATGGCAAATTCGTCAACTTATCTCACCTCAGTTTTAAAAACTCTCCTCAAGGTTTAGAGCTATTCACAACTGCATAGTTCTTACTTAAACTACGATTTCACTCAAATTCTCTACCTAAACCAATATTTTGGGTAAGAGATGGCATATATTCCGTTTACCGTTAAATGACTGGTAAAATTATTCATCTTAAATACAGAATTAGCACTAATCTTCAAGATCTCACCATTGGCTCATCACCTTTAATTTTCAAAAGCTAGACTTGGTCCTTTCGATTCACTTTTCCAAATTTAATCATGCTTTCTAATCACATCATAATGCAACATACTAAATTCTTCCCAATTTGTAAATACCCCATTGAATGAAATATCTGGTATTCGGGTACAAGAATCTGACAATAGGATAATTCACACCTCAGGCTGGCCAGTCCCAAGAGTAACTTACCTATATCTGAGATTCCTACTGTGAGGACTCGCAAATTTCTCATATTTTTTCTCAAAAATGCCCTTTTATTTGGAAATTATTATTTATTAAAGCCCTACCACCCAATCTTTCCACAATAAGTGCAAATAAACCTAGAAAGTAGGGTTTCACTTTTGGTTTCAAGATTGGAGCAAAATTAGGGTTTTCGCGATTTTTCGCCGGATGAATTTTCGGTACAGAGTAAGGATTAAATTTGGAGATTAAAAGTGACTTTTAAGTGAGAAATAATATGTGATTAGGAGCAATGATATAAGGTTAGGGAATGGGAAGTAAAAACCCTAGTACGTGTGTTTTTAAGAAAAACGGCGCGAACCGACGGGTACCGCGCACTACCGATTGAACGCACCACTTGACCACCACTTTCTTACCATACAAGCTTATTGATATTTGAGCAAAATATCTTCTTAATTGTCAGCTGCCTTTGACCGAAAATTGAGGCTAAAATAACAAGGAAAAGGAAAGAGAAAAATGAAAGGTGGTGGTGGCGACAAGTGTCGCCACCCTAGAGTTTCTTGACCAAGAGTTGGTCTTTCTTTTTATCTCCAAATTTTGCACTTTCCTCTTCATTTTTTCTGCTGCTGGCCGACCAAAATAGAGAGAGAAAGGGAGAGCAAAAGAAAACTTCTTCCTTCTTGAATCTTAGCCAAATCAAGTGAGAAAATCGATTTCCAAACCGATTAAAGTGTTAATTGTGAGTTGGGAAGCTAGAGGAACTAGAAATTTTCAAAGGAGGTGGATTATCACTCATCCAAGCTTGTCTTTGAGGTATTAAATCTGATCATGGTCCTTGATCTTTTAAATCTTGCGTTAAGATGTTATTTAGCTTAAGTTTTGGCTTGATTTCAAGATGTGCAAGTGATTGTGATGATTATTGGATGAAATAAACAAGTTAGGGTTTTGGGGACTTGCTGCCAAACTTGATGTATGATGCATATAGGTTTTATTTAAGGTTATATAAGGGGTTTTGGTAGTGTTGGATGTGAGGCCCCAGTCCGTTCGTAAGCTGATATGAGGGTTATTCGTTAATCGGTGGGGTGGTTTCGGGTTTTTATCGCCCGCCTTTTTCCGCATTTTCTGTATTAGAAAAATCTCCAGGATAATTTTTATGAGTAAATATGGGTTTTAGATAATTTTTCAAGTATCGGTTAGATTTTGAGAAAATAAGAACGTATATCGGATGTGGGACCCACTAGTGCGGTAAGTTCGGAAAAATTCGGCCAATAAGATTAAATTTCGGATACTGTGGAAAATTTATCGGGTGTTAGGAGATAAGTAGAGGGGGTGATTTGATTGATGTGAGAGAGAAAAGAAAAGATAAGATTGCATTTATGAGGGTGACAAGTGTCACATAGTTATTGGATTTGACTTAAGAAATACTATTCATTTTTTTTGATTTTTTTGACTAATTGGTTAATATCTCCAAAAATTCACTCAAAATTCACCATTTCTTCTCCTTGGTGGCCGGCTCTCCCTAGCTCAATAAGGAAGAGAACTTCATCATTTTGCAAGCTTCCATTTGGTCCAATCTTTCAAAACCAAACACCTAAACTAGATTCTACTCCATAAAATCCTTTCTTCTAGTGCTACTAAGTGTCTTAGTGAAGTTAATTTGAAGGTTTAAGGTGGCCAACATCTCTACATCTCTTGTCTCTTAGGTAAGTGATGTTTGCCTACTCCCTTACACTTAATGATGCTTAAATTGTGCCTATTGGAAGTGATAGTGAAGTATTTGGTGATTTATTTCTTTATTTGACTTGATTTGGTGAAGTTTTCAATTTTATGAGGAATTTTCTGGTTTAATTGGATTATGATGGTGTGGTTGTTTATGATGATTGGCAATGGCCTATAATGACACTAGTAGGTGTGCATAGTTGATAATTGCAATCAATTTTGGATTTGGAAGAATTTCTGGAAAATTAGGGTTCTTGGTTGAACATTCTGTCCGAAATTTTAGGTCATAGATAGAGGCCGAATTGGACTTTTCTCAAAACATGAAAGTTGTAGGTATTGATGAGGTTGAAGTGCCTGCAAAATTTCAGGGCATTTGGAGTAGTATAGAGTGAGTTATGCCATTTTTATTGTTGCTGTTTTTGGTGAACAGAATGTCCGAACTGCGATAGTAATTGTCTGTTTTGACTGGAATTGGTTTGGATTTTGTTATTGGTGTCTTCTGATGCAATGTATCTTGATGTCTTAGCTTTCATATTCCTTTGGAATCAATGCTTTTGGACCTGTATAGACTGACTTGGAATGATTACAGTTTTGTGTGATTTGGGAACCTGCAATTACGGTTCTGGGTTGGTTTTCTGCATTTTTGACTTAGTTGTGCTAGGATTTGGATTGAGAGGCCTTCTACATTGTTGTAGCCCCTTAATTCCTGGATATCCCTGTAAATTTTCAGGAGTCACGGAGTGGTATAACCTGAGTTATAAATGAAATACTCAGACCTGTTTTGACCGTCAAATTCTGTTCTGTTCTTATATCCGGACAGTTTACGACTGGAAATTTGGCTTCACGTTTGACTAGGTTACAAGCTGTTTGGGCTTGCAACTAAAACACCAAACTTATAGCTCTATATCAGAGCTTTCTAAAGCCTTTGGAATTTCATGAATCGGATTTATAGAACCTGAGATATAGCCGAGCAAATAAGGCCTGCCCGTGAAAATGACCATTTTCTGGTCAGATCTGTTTTGGTCCTGATGACCAACTTCCGTTCCAAATTTGGATTGCCGACCTTCATGAAAGTTGTTCCATTTGGAATGAACTATCTAACTGCCAATTTTCAGCTCTTCTGCCCATGTGTAGCATAGAAAACAGTTTGCACTCAAAACTGACCATTTGTGCATTGGCCAGATTTCGTAAGTGATTGTGTTTGGTTCATTTGGGACTGAAGCCTCCAGTTTCAGTTCTGTATGTCTTCATAACAGTTGTTGTTCATCCTTTAATCTTCGAAATGGCGTCTCATACGCCTTAATCCGATATTCGTAGCCCAACTTATGATTAAAATAGAAACGAGTGTCAAATCTGCCGTTTCCGCTAACGGCCGTTTCCGTTTCCGTCCGTCATATGTACGTGCGCGCGTGCCGTTTTTGCCGTTTTGTTTGTTTGAGGCACGATAGTAGCCGTTTACGATATTATGTGACTCAATCTCCTATTTCAGACGGTGGTGAGCTGGGCGGAACTGGTGGGGCCCACTACTAGCTGTTCATTTCGATCCGACTTCGTACTTTTGCTATTTCCGTTGTGAGTAAGTATTCAGGCCAGTTTGATGTGTTTTCTTTGCTATGTGTTTGAGATATGTGAAAAGGGTGCTTAGGCGAGGGTGTACTTTATCGCACTCGACCTAAACCCTAATTTGAATGTATAATTGTACTTGGCATATGTATATGAACCTTTTGGAACCAAAACCCTTGAGCTTGTGGCTCGGGGCGACTTTCGAGTAAAGTTTGTGAAGTTTGCAAAGTTTGTGAGTTCGTGGGCCCGATCTAAGACCTGTTTGGACTATTCGAGCCGGTTAGGACTTGGTCGAAGTCAGTCCAACTTAGTCTGAGGTCACCAAGTTTGTAGGTTCATGTTATGAACCAATTTTGTGAATCCGGTTCACCGAGAAGGTGACCAAGTTTGTGACCCGAGCTTGTGACTCAAGCTCAAGTTTGTGATTTCGTTCGCCCGGGCAAGTTTGTGAGGTGACTGGCCAGTGAGGGTGATAAGGTGTCGGTGGGTGTACAAGTGAAGTCTACGGACCATTGAGTGTGGTCGACGGAGTGTCGGCAGGAGATCACGCATGGCATATGAATTGGCTTTGGAGCCACCTGTATCCTTATTATGTGATGTTACTTTTCTGCTTTTGCTTTACTCTTACTGTGTAACTGTTACGTGAAATTTATGCTTTCGCCCCTGTTTACTTACTAAGCATATAGCTTACCCCTTTCCATTTGTTTTCCTTAGCAGGGGCCGACGCGGGGACTTTTGGCTCGTGGTTAAACAACAGTGGAGAGGTACGTGTTCATAAACAAGTTTTGGTTACTTTTCGCATTGGTAGGTATGAAGATGATGTTATGTGTGATGTAGTACCAATGCAAGCTGCACATATACTCTTAGGGCGTCCTTGGCAATTTGACAAAAGAGTCACTTTTGATGGTTTCTTGAACAAATACTCTTTCATACATAATTGTAAAAAGATTACACTTGCACCTCTTACACCTCAACAAGTGCATGAGGATCAAGTTAGTGTACAAAAAGAGTATGACTTGCATACTACCACCAAGAAGGACAACGCCAAAGCTAAGAAATTGGTGACGGCCGACCCTTCTGCAAGCAAGTTGGATCACTCTCATTCGGCCTTAGAGCCCACACAGGAGAGAAAACCCAGCATGCTTGCCAAGGTGAAAGATGTGAGACAGGCCTTGCATTCTAATCAGGTTTTATTTATTTTATTTGGCAAGGAATCCTTACTCACTAATGCTCTTGATGCTCCTTTGCCTAGTGTTATTACTAACCTCTTACAGGAGTATCAAGACGTCTTTCCTGAGGATATACCTAATGGATTGCCTCCATTAAGGGGAATTGAACATCAAATAGATTTCATTCCTGGATCTTCCCTTCCAAACAAGGCACCATATAGGACCAATCCTGAGAAAACCAAGGAGCAACAACGACAAGTGGAGGAGTTGCTTAGTAAGGGTTGGATTAAAGAGAGTCTAAGCCCTTGTGCTGTACCAGTTCTACTTGTTCCAAAGAAAGATGGAGGATGGAGAATGTGCACTGATTGTAGGGCAATTAATGCCATCACGGTAAAGTACCGCCATCCCATACCTCGTTTGGATGACATGCTTGATGAATTACATGGTGCAATCATTTTTACTAAGATTGATTTGAAAAGTGGTTACCATCAAATTCGCATGAAAGAAGGAGATGAGTGGAAAACTGCATTTAAGACAAAACATGGACTTTTTGAGTGGTTGGTCATGCCTTTTGGGCTAACCAATGCACCAAGTACTTTTATGAGACTCATGAATCATGTTTTACGTTCTTTCATTGGTAAATTTGTGGTCGTTTACTTTGATGACATTTTGATCTATAGTAAGAGTCTAGATGAGCATGTTGTGCATTTACAAATGGTCCTAGATGCACTTCGCAAGGCGAGCCTCTACGCTAACCTTAAGAAGTGTACCTTTGGCACAAATCAATTGGTTTTCCTAGGCTATGTTGTAAGTGAGCAGGGAATTCATGTTGATCAAGACAAGGTGAAGGCTATTAGTGAATGGCCAACCCCTACCACTGTAAGTGAGGTGAGAAGTTTCCATGGCTTGGCAAGCTTCTATAGGCGTTTTGTCAAAGATTTTAGCACAATTGCTGCCCCACTTACGTCAATTGTCAAGAAAGATGTGCAATTTCATTGGGGAGAGGAACAAGCTAAGTCTTTCCAATTACTTAAGCACAAGCTCACACATGCACCTGTTCTTAGTTTACCTAATTTTGACAAAGCTTTTGAAGTAGAGTGTGATGCTTCTGGTATAGGTATTGGTGCTGTCTTACTTCAAGAGGGCCGCCCAGTTGCCTACTTTAGCGAGAAGTTGAATGGAGCTGCTCTAAACTACTCAACATATGATAAGGAACTGATGGCCTTAGTGCGAGCTCTACAAACGTGGCAACATTACCTTCGCCCTCGTGAGTTTGTCTTGCACACAGATCATGAGTCGCTCAAGCATATCAAGTCCCAAGACAAGTTGAGTAAGCTACATGCACGATGGATTACCTTCATTGACAGTTTTACCTTTGTAATCAAATACAAGACAGGTAAGACGAATGTAGTGGCTGATGCACTCTCGCGAAGGCACACACTTATCACTACATTAGATGCTAAGTTGCTTGGTTTTGAATTCCTTAAAGAACTTTATGCAACTGACTCAGATTTTGGTGAGATTTTTTCCTCCTTGCCAGGATACTCTCGTGAGCATTATTTCATCTCTCAGGGGTTCTTATACTACAAGGACAAGCTTTGCATTCCCAAGAGCTCCATGCGCACACTCTTAGTAAGAGAATCTCATGGAGGAGGGCTAATGGGGCACTTCGGCATTGCCAAGACCTTAATGATTCTCCAAGAACATTTCTTCTGGCCACGCATGAGAAGTGACGTGGAACGCCACATTGAGAGGTGCGTGACTTGTCACCAAGCAAAATCAAAGGTACACCCTTATGGTCTCTATACGCCTTTGCCAATTCCACATGAACCATGGGTTGATCTGTCAATGGATTTTGTGCTTGGACTACCTAGGACTAGAAAAGGACATGATTCAATCTATGTGGTAGTTGACCGTTTCTCCAAAATGGCCCATTTTATTCCTTGTCTTAAAACAGATGATGCTAAGCATGTTGCAGATTTATTCTTCCGTGAGATAGTTAGATTACATGGCATGCCACGCACTATTGTTTCTGATAGGGACGCCAAATTCCTTAGCTATTTTTGGAAAACTTTGTGGTGTAAACTAGGTACTAAATTGCTATTTTCTACTTCTAGCCACCCACAAACCGAGGTTGTTAATAGGACTTTATCTACCCTATTGCGCGCAATTATTAAGAAAAACATTAAATCTTGGGAAGATTGCTTACCACATGTGGAATTTGCATACAATCGCACTGTTCATTCTGCTACACATTGTAACGACCCCACCTCTCCCAAGGGCGAACCCAAGGGTATCGGCGGGCCGCCTGCCTAGCTCGCCACTATCTGAAATAGAAGATTTTATCACATTATATCACTAACGGCTACAAACAGATCCAAAACAAGCAAAACGGCAAAAATCGGCACACGCGCTCGCGCAGAACGGCAAACGGAAACGGCCAAATCGGCCATCTCAAACCGTTTTGATCAAAGATTAGGCTAGGAATATCGGATCAAGGTGAGCGAGACACCGTTTCGAAGCTATGAGGAAGGCCTACGATTCTCATGAAGACACCTTAAACTAGATCCGAATCAACACAAGTCGAAATCATGGAAAACGGTACCAGAAGTTTGCACTTTGCATGACAGACAGGGTCTGTTTACTGGACCATAACTTCTAGCTCACAAGGCCAAATCAGGAAATTCCAAAGGCATTAGAAAGCTGAGACATAAGACTAAAACTTTGATGTTTTGGCCAAGACCTGAATCCACTCAGAACAGAACGAAAATTGAGTACCAAAGTACCCGTCAGAACTGGGCAGGCGGCCCGCCGAACCCTCTGGTTCGCCTTAGGGGGAGATGGGGCCGTGACAGTTGGTATCAGAGCTTAGGCTTCAGATCTTTGTAGTGTATCCTAGGCTTGAAGTTTAGGATGCCGGACTGTGGGTTTGATTTGACTCTTGAGAGATTTTTACGGGATGTCTTGACTTGATTGGTACAAGAGGGAATGTCGAGGACGACATTCTTTTAAGGAGGGGAGATTGTGACGCCCCGAAAAAAAAAGAGTTTGAGAACCCGGAAAATTTTCTAATTTTCTAGGGTTTATTTTTTAAACGCTCGCATTTTCTACATTTTCTTGATTAGAAAAATTTCCCAAATAAAGTTTATGAGCAAATATCGTTTTCAAATGATTTTTCTAGTATTGGAGAGTTTTTGAGAAATTAAGAATATATAATGGACGTGGGACCCACTAGTGCGAAAAGTTCGGAAAAATTCGGCCAATTAGGTTAAATTCCGGATACTGGTGGAAATTTATCGGATGTTAAGAGATAAGTAGAGGGTGAGATTTGATTGATGTGAGAGAAAAAAAAGGACAGGATTGCATTAATGAAGGTGACAAGTGTCACCATTGTATTGGAAATAGCTTATGACTTACTATTCATTTTCTTGACTTTTTGACCAATTGCTTAAATATCTCAAAAATCACACAAAATTCATTCTTGTCTTCAACCTCTTGGCCGATTCTCTCTCTAGCAAAGAAGGAAGAAAAACCTCTTCAAAGTTTGGCAATTATCTAGCTCAAATCCTCCAAAACACTTGCTTGATCTAGTTTCTACTCCATAAAATCCCTCCATTTGGTGCTAGTGAGTGATTTGGTGTAGTTTTTTGGAAAAGCTAAGGTGTCCTACAACTCTCCCTCTCTTGTTTACTAGGTGAGTGGTATATGAACTTTCCCCTACACTTAATGAAGCTTGAGTTGTGCTTAGTGGAAGCTAAAGTGATGAATTTTGTGATTTAATTCTTGTTTTTGGATGAATTGGTGAAGTTTTCAATTTATTGATGAATTTTCTGGTTTAATGTGATCATGTTGTTGTGGCCTTGTATGATGATTGGAAATGGCCTAGAATGACTCTAGTAAGTGTAAATGATTGGCAATTGCAATCAATTTCTGTTTTGGAAGAAATTCTGGAAAATTAGGGTTCTTGGTTCTTCATTCTGTCCGAAATTTTAGGTCCTAGATAAAGGCCGAATTGGCCTTGGCTTAAAACATGAAAGTTGTAGGTATTGATGTGTTTGAAGTGCCTGTAAAATTTCAGGTCATTTAGAGTAGTGTAGAATGAGATAAGCCGAAATTACTATTGCTGTTCTGGGTTCATCCGGATGTTAGAACTGCGTCTGAAATGGGTTGTTTTGACTGGAATTGTTTTGGATTTGGGTGTTGAGGTCTTCTGATGAAATGTAGCTTGATGTCATAGCTACCATATTCCTTTGGAATTTATGCATTTGGACCTGTATAGACTGAGTTGGACTAATTACAGAATAGTGTGATTTGTAAACCTGCAATTACGGTTCTGGTTTGGTATTCTGCATTTTTGACCTAGTTGTGCTAGGATTTGGACTGAGTGGCCTTCTAAATTGTTGTAGCCCTGTCTTTTAGCTTCGAGATGGTGGGTCTTACACCCTAATCCAATAATCGTAGTGCAATTTGTGCCATTACCGCAAAATGACGTCAAAACTGTTTTTCTGGTTTTGAGCTTAACTTTCATTTCCGGACTTTTCCCTCGCTTGACTTGTACTAGTACTACTTGGAGCTTGCTGAATGGCTATTGGATGAGCTTGTTGTTGTATGTGTACCTTTGGGTTGGTATGAGGAAAATAATGAAGCCGTGATGGCTGGAAAAGTTAGCAAATTCAGGGGAGTGCTGTCCGAACTTTGAAGGGATTTGTTTGCATTGAGTTTGTGATCTAAGACTTGGATTTGAGCAAGGCAATGATACATGATGGATGGTTTCGGAGCTGTGGAGGTGAGTGACCCTAAACTATTTCCAAAGTACTTGTGAAATTTTCTTGCATTATTTATTCGATTGCATATCATGCGTGCTTGCATGTGAATTCATGATATGATTTTGGCTTCAATGAGTTCTGGGAAAGTCTTGTGCTGGACACCAACGTCTCCACCTTGTTTATGGTTCATGTTCATGGTTATCTGGAGCACCGATGTTGCTCCCACTTTCGTGAGTTCGTGAGTTAATGTTAAATGAAATATTTGAGCGTTGGGTGTTCAAGTGCTATGATTTCACCGGCTCACGAGAGCACTAAACGGACATTTGATCTCTGAATCATGACATCATCGAAATCATCGAAATGCAACATTGTGAAATATATTTGCTTAATGATTTTGCTGGTTACTCGCTGAGCTTCTAGCTCACCCCAAAAATATTTTATTCCCCTCCACAGGGCTCAAGGCGAAGGCAGGACTTGTTGTGCTTATTCACGTGAATGGATGGCCTTTATGTTGTACAATTTGGATTTGGAATCATTTTATGTATAGTTGAGAATTATTTCCGCTTCGCTTTTGACATGTAATTATTGGAGAATTTGATGTAATATTTGAGATTTTATCATGTAATCTATTTGAGAAATATAGCGAACGACTGAGTCCCGGCGAGAGCCGGGCAGGCGGCCCGCCAAACCCTCTGGTTCGCCTTAGGGGGAGGTGGGGCCGTGACACACATTATTCGCCGTTTGAAATTGTGTATGGCTTTAACCCTCTCACACCTTTGGATTTAACTCCTTTACCTGTTCATGAGAGAGTTAACTTGGATGGTAAGAACAAAGCTGCATATGTACGTGAGTTACATGTCACGGCCCCACCTCCCCCTGAGGCGAACCAGAGGGTTCGGCGGGCCGCTTGCCCAGCTCTCGCCGGGACTCAGTCGTTCACTACAATCCTCAATTGAATTTCAAGATATATATATCAAATATACATCAAAGGTTCCCAAACTTTACATATCAAACGCGAAGCGTCCACGCTTCCGCAGCGCCACTCTGATCCTTGATCACAATTGGTATACAGTAGGAAGTCCAAAACTAGACTATTACACATCCAATCAATTCTAAACGTTCACTACCATCCCAATATGAATGATTTCACAAAAGGAAATTCAAATTCAGTCCATACATGAGATAATCCATGATTAAGCACTACAAGCCCTTCCTTCGCCTTGAGCCCTGTGGAGGGGAATAAAATATTTTTGGGGTGAGCTAGAAGCTCAGCGAGTAACCAGCAAAATCATTAAGCAAATATATTTCACAATGTTGCATTTCGATGATTTCGATGATGTCATGATTCAGAGATCAAATGTCCGTTTAGTGCTCTCGTGAGCCGGTGAAATCATAGCACTTGAACACCCAACGCTCAAATATTTCATTTAACATTAACTCACAAACTCACGAAAGTGGGAGCAACATCGGTGCTCCAGATAACCATGAACATGAACCATAAACAAGGTGGAGACGTTGGTGTCCAGCACAAGACTTTCCCAGAACTCATTGAAGCCAAATCATGTCATGAATTCACATGCAAGCACGCATGATATGCAATCGAATAGTTAATGCAAGAAACATTTCACAAGTACTTTGGAAATAGTTTAGGGTCACTCACCTCCACGGCTCAGAATCATCCAGCATATAACATTGCCTTGCGCCTTGCTCAAATCCAAGTCTTAGATCACAAACTCAATGCAAACAAATCCCTTCAAAGTTCGGACAGCACTTCCCCTGAATTTGCTAACTTTTCCAGCCATCATGGCTTCATTATTTCCTCATTCCAACCCAAAGGTACACACACAACAACAAGTTCATCCAATAGCCATTCAGCAAGCTCCAAGTAGTACTAGTACAAGTCAAGTTAGGGAAAAGTCCGGAAATGAAAGTTAAGCTCAAAACCAGAAAAACAGGTTTTGACATCATTTTGCGGTAATGGCACCAAAGGCACTACGATTGTCGGATGAAGGTGAAAGACCCACCGTTTCGAACCTAAGAGATAGGACTACAATATTTCAGAAGGTCACTCAACCCAGTTTCGAGTGTAACCAGGTCAAAAATGCAAGAAACTACACCAGAATCACAAAAACAGATTCACAAAACGCATTCTAGCGGAAACATCATAAATCAGGCTCTCCAAGTCCAAATCCAGAAATTCCAAAACCAGCTGAAAGCTAAGAAACAGGGATACATTTCATCAGAAGACCTCAACAACCAATTCGGAAGCAATCCTGACCAAAACAACCAATTACAGTCGCAAATCCCAATTTCGGGTAAACCAGAACAGCAATAGTAATTTCGAATTTTCTCACTCTACGGTACTCCGATTGACCTGAAATTTTGTAGGCACCTTTAAAATGTGATTCCCTACAACTTTCATGTTTTGATCTAAGGCCAATTCGGCCTCTATCTAGGACTAAAAATTTCGGACAGAATGAAGAACCAAGAACCCTAATTTTCCAGATTTCTTCCAAAACAGAATTTACTTGCAATCTTCCACTTTTTCCACCTTCTAGAATCATTAAACATCATTTCCAATCATCATACATAACCACATACTCATACTCATATGAAAACAGAAAAATCCCCCAATAATTATAAAACTTCACCAATTCAACCAAAATCAAGATTTAATCTATAAATTTGCATCTTATACAACCACCAATCATGAATTACACATCATTAGAGGGAGGAGAGGGGTCCTTCTCAACTCACCTTAGTAACCAAAGATATGGAGCAACCTTGCACTTAAATCTTCCAAATCACTTCACCAAGAACCTTAATCCTACCAAGAGAAGAGTTTTTATGGAGTAAAACTAAAATTAAACGGTTAAAAGTGAAGATTAAGCAAGCTTGGAGCAAAGAAATTGGAGAGCTTTTCTTCCCTTATTGCTTGAAGGTGGCCGGCCATATGAAGCTTAGAAATGAAGATATTTTGGTCAATTTTTGAAGTTATTATGGTAAATGGTAAAAGGTTGAATAGTAAGTCAAAGTCCAAGACTTAATCTTATGGTGACACTTGTCACCCTTAGGTTTAAAACTTATCTTTTTGTCTCTCCAATTACAAATATCTTAACACCTTGTAAAATAATATCACTTAATACCAAATTCCAACAAGTTGTCAAAAATATAATGCATTTACCGCACTTGCGGGTCCCACGTCCAAAATACGCTTTTAATTTCTCAAAAACTAACCGATACTAGAAAAATCATTTTAAAACTATTTTTGCTCATAAACTTTATCTGGGAATTTTTCTAATCAAGAAAATGTAGAAAAGGCGGGCGTTAAAAAAATAAACCCTAGAAAATTAGAAAATTTTCCGGGTTCTCAAACTCTTTTTTTTTCGGGGCGTCACATTACACACTAAGGTGCGAGCCAACATCGAGAAGCGTACACTTCAATACATCCAAAGTGCCAACAAGGGGCGCCGCAAGATGATCTTTGAGCCTGGCGATTGGGTATGGATACACATGCGCAAAGAGAGGTTCCCAGTCAAAAGGCGTAGTAAGCTACTTCCACGGGGAGATGGACCATTCCAAGTCTTGGAGCGTATAAATGACAATGCCTACAAACTTGAACTTCCAGGTGAGTATGGGGTACATGCTACTTTTAATGTATCTGACTTGAGTCCTTTTCATGCAGACGATGAGTTTGATTTGAGGACAAATCGCCTTCAAGAGGAGGGGACTAATGAGGAGGGGCTCAAGGCTGCTCAAACTTCTAGTGCTCAGGTCATGCAAATACCCAGTGGTCCAATTACAAGAGCGCGTGCTAGGAGAATTCAAGATTCACTTCAAGCTCTTGTTTGCACGATTCAAGAACGAGTTGGTGATGACTTGAGGACCATTGAAGGATTACATAATGGAGAAACTACTCTCTACACTTTCCTTCAAATGGAAGAACCAAATGAAGACTAGTTCATGGAATACTAGCTTGCTAATTAGGGTTTTTTAGTTACCATTATTAGTTGTTGTTAGCATTAATAATTTCGGTCAATTTTACTTCACTTTGGCCGAATTCAGAGTCTTAATTTTAGTCCATTAGTAGTTAGATATTTTCACCCTAAATGAAGGGCAAGGTCATCCATTGGACATTCTAGGGTTTGAGTCCTGTAAGGCTATATATAGCCTAGGTTTTCATTCATTAAAGACAATTCAGATTTTATAAAATATTCGTGAGTTTATTCACTCTCTCTTGCCTCAAGAGAATTTCCTTTGAATACTTGAGAATCAATCTCAAGCTGTTCATTGAACTTATCAATCAAGTAGTCTCCTTGATTGTGGCGTTCTTCTATCTTTACTTTTGGTTCACTAAATTTGCTAGTCTTGGGTTAAGGAATCTCCTTAGTTCGTGGCTCGTGATTCTAGAAGGGTCAAAGTTCCGCAAATCATCCCAACTTGGTGTTCGTCTAGATCCGTCGCACATCATTCAAGTTTTAGCATAGAATTTCTCGGAAAAAAGGAAAAGCATTCAAAAATTATGCTTTAGTTGTTTTGATTTAAATTCAATGTTTTCTTGGGGAAAATATGAAATATGAAAAGAATGGGGAGGTATGATTTCTCTTATCTTTTTTGTCTCTCCTATATGTGATCCAACGTGCTAAGTGACAATTACATGTCTACTTTGCTTTCCTTGCCTTTCCTTAATTCCTTTCATTTATTTCATTTCCTTTTGATTTTATTAAATTATGCTTTTATGGGGTATGTGTACACCTCTTGGCTTGTAATAGATAGGGCACGGCGAGCATTTTTGTCCATTTTTCCCCTTCCCCTTTTGTTTTAGTTAGCAAATGTAATAGGTTCATTAGATTGATTGCTTGTTTTTGTTGCTACGTGTTAATTTGCTTTATTAGGCTCTTGCATTTAGTCGAGCATGCTAAGTGTTATGTGCTACGTGTTTATAGGTGATTGGCATGTCTACTTGCTTTCTATAGTCATAGATGAATGTAATGGATGAATGCACGTCACCACACTAGTCCAACGCTAGTTGTGGCTCATTGTCCCGTTTTCCACTAGTCCAACGCTAGTAGGAATTCATAAATATGGGCTAGTCCAACGCTAAACCCTTAGGAATTTCCCTCTCTAGTTCATACTTGCATGTTTCACTACATTTCATGCATTTTTCTTAGTTTTCTAGCATTTGGCATGCTACTCCAATCCTTTCCCCTTCATTTTAGGCTCTTGCATCTTCATGCTAGTTATAGGGTACATTTGCTTGAGGGTCCCCTTTAGATAAGGGAAACGAGCGAGTGTGGCTACAAAATAGCCTTAGCACGCTAGTTCTTCCTTCTAATCAAAGGGAAAATTAAAGTCATGAAGTTAGGAGTCATTCCCGTACCTGACTTGATGCATTCCTATAGGGTCATACACTTTCATTCTCATCATGTCACTCCCTCACTCTCTTATCCACATTTTCTCACTACTTATATCCTTCTCAATACAAATGCCATGTTCACACATTTTTCTTCTTGTCACTTGTTTTTCTACCTCACAAATTGCACCCAATTGCACTTATATGTATCTACTATCATATTTTCATCCATTTGCACACAAACACCTTTATTTTCCCAATTTACACACATGCACTTGTCTTACATTCGCACACATGCACATTTTCTTACATTTTCACACTTGCACTCGTATTTGAGTCTTCATTTGCATCATTCGCGACCTCTATGAGGACTTTCCTTATTGGCCACCACAACTCATGTGGTTGGGACCAAAAAGCCTCGTAAGAGACATTTTAGATTTAGGATTGCATTTCTTTTTCATATCCATTAGTCACATCCAACATGCAACGTACATTTTGGGTAGAAGAATTAGGAAACGTGGGGCTAAATCGCGCAACTAGCTTTGGCTAGGGTAAGGGAGTGCCTTAGGCTTTGCCTTTGCCTTCTCCCTTATCAAATGTGACCCCCGATCCCTTTCTTTGGTTACGTAGACCTAAAAGTTCTTAAAAAGGGGTTTGTTTACTTTACTTTTCAAAAAATTCATTTTTGGGTGACTTGGTACACCCTAACTCTATACCAAGTGGCGACTCCATTTTCTATGCAAAAAAAAAAAACCCTTTTTGAACTCTGTTTGGCCAAATCGTCGCATTTTCAAGTCCCACGGCCTTTTATTTTCATTTTCGCACACATTCACATACATATTCCACACACTACTTTCACTACACATCAAAAAGTGGGGCGCGACAGGGGG